>NC_140997.1:154854816-155454816 GCF_052327205.1 Somniosus microcephalus
CTGCCCCACTCGCTGTTGAAGAAAAGCAGGGGAAAAAATGGCGGCTACGTTTCGGAAGGCTGCAGGATTAGGTCCCACCTGTGACGCACCGATTGGTCAACCATCAGGTCACTGAACTGTAGGATTGGTCAACCATCACGTCACTCAACGCTAATGAGCGGTAGGATTGTTCAACCGCTAATGAGCGGATTTGTGAAAGTTTTTTGTATACTGTCCGAACAGTTTTTGTCTGACCAAAAAGTAAATATACCTATGACACTCCCCTGATACTGAAGGAGGTGGCCCTAGAGATAGCGGATGCACTAAGGATGATTTTTCAGAATTCATTAGACTCGGGAACAGTGCCGATGGATTGGAGGGTAGCTAACGTTACCCCACTATTCAAAAAGGGGGGTAGGGAAAAAGCAGGTAATTACAGACCTGTAAGCCTTACATCAGTTGTGGGCAAAATGCTGGAGTCCATCATTAAGGATGAAATAGCGGAGCACTTAGCAAATGGGGACAGGATAGGACAGAGTCAACATGGATTTACAAAGGGTAAATCGTGCTTGACTAATCTATTGGAATTTTTTGAGGGAGTAACTGGTAGAATAGATGGGGGAGAGCCAGTAGATGTGGTGTACCTGGACTTCCAAAAGGCCTTCGATAAGGTCCCACATAAAAGATTAGCATGGAAAATTGAGGCTCATGGGATAAAGGGGAAAGTTTTGGCGTGGATAGGGAACTGGCTGTCAGATAGAAAACAGAGAGTTGGAATAAACGGCTCATTTTCTGAATGGCAGGCAGTAACAAGTGGGGTACCACAGGGATCTGTCCTGGGCCCCCAGCTGTTCACAATTTACATTAATGACCTGGATCAGGGAGTCGGATGCAGCATTTCCAAATTTGCAGACGACACTAAACTAGGAGGGGGGGTGGGCTCAGAGGAAGAGACCAGGAAGCTCCAGAGCGATTTGGACAGACTGGGCGATTGGGCGGATAAATGGCAGATGCACTATAATGTGGACAAGTGCGAAGTTATCCACCTTGGGTGCAGGAACGGGAGGGCAAATTATTATTTAAATGGCAATAGATTGGGAGAGGGGGAAGTACAGAGAGACCTGGGTGTTCTTGTACACCAGTCACTGAAGGCGAGCATGCAGGTGCAACAGGCGGTCAAGAAGGCAAACGGTATGCTGGCCTTCATAGCAAAAGGGTTAGAATACAGGAACAGGGATACCTTGCTGCAGCTGTACAGGGCACTGGTGAGACCACACCTCGAGTACTGTGTACAGTTTTGGTCGCCTCATCTGAGGAAGGATGTTCTTGCCATGGAGGGGGTGCAGCGGCGATTCACCAGGCTGATACCAGGAATGGCGGGAATGACCTATGAGGAGAGACTATGTAGTTTAGGGATGTACACACTGGAGTTTAGAAGATTGAGAGGGGACCTCATAGAAGTGTATAAAATTCTGACAGGTCTAGACAGACTGGATGCAGAAGGAATGTTTCCCTTGGCGGGTGAGAACAGAACTAGAGGACATAATTTAAGGATAAGGGCTAAACCATTTAGGACAGAGATGAGGGGGAATTTCTTCACTCAGAGAGTGGTGAACCTGTGGAACTCATTGCCACAGAGGGCAGTGTACGCCAGCTCATTAAATATATTTAAGAGGGAATTAGATATATTTCTACGGGCAAAAGGGGTTAAGGGTTACGGAGAGAAGGCGGGGACGGGATACTGAATTAAAGGATCAGCCATGATCTCATCGAATGGCGGAGCAGGCACGAAGGGCCGAATGGCCTACTCCTGCTCCTATCTTCTATGTATCTATGTATCAGCTTTCTTTTGATATAACATATGTGTAGGTACGCTCTATAACTTTTGAGTGTATAGCGGACAGACAGACATACAGACATACAGTCATACATACAGACATACAGACAGACGAACAGACAAACCAACTGCTTTATATATATAGACATCATATATTATATATAACATCTTGACAAGGTGCTAGGCTTAGGCAGGGGGAAATTGGACAGGAGTTGTGATCACTTCCATGCACCTTCAATGGACGAGCAATAGAATTACGTTGCTGGATCACAAGCAGCTATTGAACTTGCATTCTCCGCCACCCTGCACCAATTATTAAACATTCTATCCTCCTCATCTGAAGGTGTTCAGGCATGATGGGATACACTTCCATAGTGCTGCCCGAATCTTACCCACATGGACATTTGTTCCACGTGTTGACCCCAGGCAGTGAGAGTCAGCAAGCTATCCAACTGCAGGGCATCATCCGCACTTTTCTGTAAAAATCATTGGAAAATAGTCATCAGCAGCCAGATTTAACTTCTCTAGCCCAGGGCACTGAGGCCAATTGTTGCACCCTTACTGTGGTCGCAGCTGAGATTACCTATCTAAGTCCAAACCAGGCATTGAACTTGGGACCTTCCTGGCCTGAATGGCTGTTTCACAATTGCCAACCAAACTATTAGGGAACATTTAAAAATTGCATTAAAATCAATTGAAGAACTAAATATACACATCCCTTGTCTAAAAGCAATTGTTAACTCAAATAATACATAGAACTTTGTGGTACATTATTGGCTTCACTATATTTCAAAATGTTCCTCACTGTGTTAAAGCCCACAGTGAGCATATATTTTTATATTGCCTAATTATACCACTCTCATTTATTTCCTCGGCTGGAAACAGGCCGAATGTTTGAGATGATATCGTATTGCTATGGTTGCGCAGAGGATGCCTCTCATTGTCAAAGACCTCAGGGACTATCTAATCCATAAGGTGTTCAGAACCATCAGCCACGCACATAGCAAATGGAGAGTTCTCCTACACTATTGTTCTCACAGCAGGTTCATTTCAATTATATTGAGAGGTATTTTTTACTTCTGATGAAAATTGTTTTCAGCTTATAAGTTAGTGGTAGGCGTAATGGAAATCTATGTGAAAAAGATCTGAAAATGCCTAGAAAGTATCATCTGTGTTCAGTACAGAATGTGATGACCTGGATAATGTATTCAACTCCTAAACACTAAGCATTCTAATTATGCCAAATATATGACATCAAATGATCTTAAAATGCATGGGGCTAAAATATTCAATTGCGTAGCGCCCGTTGTTTGAGCACTACATGTACCATTTTGGGTCAAATTCTGGTGCATGCCGCACTGGACGCCATCTTGGTGAGGGCATTAGCATGCTCCAAAAGTATGTAGAGTAGGCAGACCGTGATGTCAATCAGCGTGCAATGCTGATTTGACGCCAGTGCTGCCATTTTTGTCCTCTACACTGGAAGTAATGCCCTGTGTTAACCTCACACAGCTGAACATGTGTTCAGCAGCTGCAAGGACCCCCTACCAGTGTAATTTAAAGGGATCAGCCACCACTCTCAGGTAAGTTGCTGATTAATTTCTATTGGCTCTGTGTAAGTTTATAGAAGCGTAGGGTGCTTTCCAGAGTTGTTTAAAGTTGGTAAGGTGACACGGAGTGGTGCTGCAAGTGAAGAAGGCTTTGGTTCTGACTTCAAGAGATCTGGTCAGACTACTTGCTCCTAGTGATGGGTGCTCGAGTTGTCATCCCACTTGGATTGCAACATGACAGGGAGATGGAGCAGAGATGTTGAAGAAGAAGACAAGCTGCTCACAGACGGAGGAGCAGGAGGGGGAGAAGAGCTCTCTGCAGGAGGCTTTACCCACCTAGCATCTTCCGAGAGCAATTATCTTACCTCAACCTGAACCAGGAGTAGTGTCTAAGGTGTCTGCGCTTTATGAAGGAGGTACTCAGAGAACTGTGCCACCTCTTGCAACCAGACCTGCAGCCTCACGCCAGGGCAAGGACAGTGCTGCCAGTGACTGTGAATGTGACCGTGGACCTGAATTGCTTTGCATCGGGGTCTTTCCAGGCTGGAGCAGGCGACATCTGTAACATCTCCCAGTTCGCCGTCCACTGCTGCATAAGAGAGATGACAGGTGGTCTTTATGCCAGGAGAGGGGAATTCATTGTCTTCTCTGTGACCAGAGAGAAGCAGCTGGAGCATGTGTGTGGCTTTACCAGGATAGCTGGCTTCTCCATGATGGAGGGCAGTCATCAACTGCATACACGTGGCTTTGCGGGCACCACATCTAAATGCTGAGATGTACCACAACTGCAAAGGCGATCACTCACTGAATGTGCAGTGGGTGTGTGACCATCCTCAGCACATCATGATTGTGAATGCCCAGTATCCTGGCAGCAGTCCTGATGCTTTTATTCTGCACCAGTCCGCTGTTTCCTCAGTCGTTGAGCCACCAAGACAAACCAGAGGGTGGCTGCTGGGCAACAAGGACTATCCATTGCCAACCAGGATCATGACTAAGCTCCGCAACCCAACCACACCTGGGCAACATGCATACAATCAGAGCCATGCTGTCATAGAAACATAGAAACATAGAAGATTGGAGCAGGGGTAGGCCATTCGGCCCCTTGAGCCAGCTCTGCCATTCAGTGAGATCATGGCTGATCATCCAAATTCAGTACCCTGTCCCTACCTTCTCTCCATATCCCTTGATCCCTTAAGCCTTGAGAAATATACCTAACTCCTTCTTGAATATATTTAATGAATTGGCCTCTACTGCCTTCTGTGGTAAGGAATTCCACAGGTTCACCACTCTCTGGGTGAAGAAATTCCTCCTCATCTCAGTCCTAAATGGCTTACCCCTTATCCGTAGACTGTGACCATTGGTTCTGGACTCGCCGGCCATCGGGAACATCCTTCCTGCATCTAGTCTGTCTAGACCTGTTAGAATTTTATAAGTTTCAATGAGATCCCCTTTCATACTTTTAAACTCCAGCGAGTATAAGCACAATCGACGCAATCTCTCCTCATACATCATTCCTGCCATCCCAGGTATCAGCCTGATGAATCTTCGCTGCACTCCCTCCATGGCAAGAACATCCTTCCTCAGATAAGGCAACCAAAACTACACACAATACTCAAGATGTGGTCTCACCAAGGCCCTGTACAACGGCAGCAAGACATCCTTGTTCCTGTACTCGAACCCTCTCGCTATGAAGGCCAACATACCATTTGCCTTCTTAACCGCCTGCTGCATCTGCATGCTTACCTTCAGCGACTGGTGCACAAGGACACCCAGGTCTCGTTGCACTTCCCCTTCTCTCAATCTATTGCCATTCAGATAATAATCTGCCTTCCTGTTTTTGACATCAAAGTGGATAACCTCGCATTTATCCACGTTGTATTGCATCTGCCATGCTTCTGCCCAATCACCCAACTTGTCCAAATCATCCTGGAGTTTCTCGCATCCACCTCACAGCACACACGCCCACCCAGCTTTGTGTCGTCTGCAAACTTGGAGATATTACATCTAGTTCCCTCATCTAGATCATTAATACATATTGTGAATAGCTGGGGTGCTAGGTCTGATCCCTGCAGTACCCCACTAGTCACTGTCTGCCACTCGGAAAAAGACCAGTTTATTCCAACTCTTTGCTTTCTGTCTGCCAACCAGTTCTCTATCCAAGTCAATACCTTGCCCCCAATCCCATGTGCCTTAACTTTACACGCTAACCTCTTATGCGGGACCTTATCAAAAGCCTTCTGAAAGTCCAAATACACCACATCTACTGGTTCTCCCTTATCTATTTTACCAATTACATCCTCAAAAAATTCCAGTAGATTAGTCAAGCACGATTTACCTTTTGTAAATCCATGTTGAATTTTTCCGATCGTGTCACTGTTTTCCAAGTGCACTGCTATTACATCTTTTATAATGGATTCTAGCATTTTCCCCACTACCGGTGTCAGGCTTACCGGTCTATAATTTCCCTTTTTCTCTCTACCACCTTTTTTGAATAGTGGGGTAACATTAGCTACCCTCCTATCCATGGGTACTGTTCCAGAGTCTATCGAATTTTGGAAGATGACCAGCAATGCATCTAGTATTTCTAGGGCCACTTCCTTTAGTACCCTAGGATGTAGATTTTCAAGCCCTGGGGATTTATTGGCCTTCAATCCCGTCAATTTCCCTAACACTATTTCCTTACAAATACTGATTTCTTTCAGTTACTCCCTCTCATTAGACCCTATATTCCCCGACATCTCTGGGAGGTTATTTGTGTCCTCCTTTGTGAAGACAGAACCAAAATATGTATTTAATTGGTCTGCCATTTCTTTGTTCCCCATTATAAATTCCCCTGATTCTGAGTGCAAGGGACCTACGCTTGACTTCACCAATCTTTTTCACTTCAAATATCTATAAAAGCTTTTACAATCAGTTTTTATGTTCTCTGCAAGCTTACTCTCATACTCTATTTTCTCCCTCTTAATTAATACCTTTGTCCTCCTTTGTTGAATCCTAAACTGCTCCCAATCCGCAAGTTTACTGCTTTTACTGGCCAATTTATATGTCCTCTACTTGGATCTTATGCTAGCTCTAATTTCCCTTGTTAGCCACGGTTGAGTCAACTTTTTTGTTTTATTTTTATGCCAAACTGGGATGAACAAATTCTGTAGTTCATCCATGCGGTCTTTGAATCTTTGCCATTGCCTAGCCACCGTCAACCCTTTGAGTGACATTCCTCAATCAATCCTACCCAACTCGCGCCTCATACCATCAAAGTTTCCTTTATTTAAATTCAGGACCCTAGTCTCTGAGTCAATTACTTCACTCTCCATCTTAATGAAGAATTCTATCATATTATGATCGCTCCGACCCAAGGGGCCTCATACAACAAGATTGCTAATTAATCCTTTCTCATTATATAGTACCCAGTCTAAAATGGCCTGATCTCTAGTTGGTTCCTCGACATATTGGTCCAGGAAAACATCCCATATACACTCCAGGAATTCCTCCTCCACAGTATTGTTACTAATTTGGTTAGCCCAATCTATATGTAGATTAAAGTCACCCATGATATCTGCTGTGCTCTTATTGCACGCTTCCCTAATTTCCCTTTTAATGCCATCCCCAACATTCGCATTACTGTTTAGAGGTCTATAGACCACTCCCACTAACGTTTTCTGCCCCTTGGTATTTCTCAGTTCTACCCATACAGATTCCACATCATCAGAGCTAATATCCTTCCTTTACAATTGTGTTAATCCCCTCTTTAACCAGCAATGCTTCTCCACCTCCTTTTCCTTTGTGCCTATCTTTCCTGAATATTGAATACCCCTGGATGTTGAATTCCCAGCCTTGGCCACCCTGGAGCCATGTTTCCGTAATCCCAATCATATCATATTCATTTACCTCTATTTGCGCTGCTAATTCATCCACCTTAATACGAATGCTCCTTGCATTAAGACACAGAGCCTTCAGGCTTGCTTTTTTAATGCTCTTAGACATTTTAGAATTATTATTTACTGTGGCCATGTTTTATTTAAACCCTTGATATCTCTGACTGCCACCTTTTTTTTTCTCCTTCCTGTCTTTTGCTTCTATCATTGTTTCCCTTTCCTCTGTCTCCCTGCTCAGGTTCACCAACCCCCTGCCATTTTAGTTTAAACCCTCACATGGAATTTGATGGAGCAAACCACTGGAATGCTTTAACAATGCTTCCACGGCCTGGACCCTCTGCAATACTCACCAGAACACATCTCAAGATTCATTGTGGTCTGGTTCATGCTTCACAACCTCACAATCATGAGCCCCAGCCTTGCCACTAGGCATATGGCGACCAGTTGAATAGGAGGAGGAGGAGGAAGCAGAAGAGGAGGAAGCAGAAGGGGGGAGGCACCCCAGTGAGCCCCTTTCTGCCCAGACTGTCCAGGATCGACTCATCCAATTGCGGTTCGACTGAACGCAGCCCCAATTTCCCATCCAACAATAGTCTCCCACCTTACCGCCCCTCTGTTATTGGCCATTACAATGTCATCTTTGCCACAATGCTGAAATAAAAACCACCACAAAAATAACATTTCAATCTAACTTTATCTATCATTCTATAGTAATCTGGGATGTAATGTTTAAGTTATCCACCAGATGGAGCCAAATATTAAGGGTTCACATTCACCAGTATTTAAGGTAATTGGTCATGTATTCAATGTCCTGGTACACCAGTTAATATGGTAATGTGGCATTGCATTATGGGTATGACTCAGATGTTCATCCTCCATCTTGGCTCGTGCAATACGAATTGTGCCTGGCCTCCAGCTTGTAAGAGATATGTTCCTCTGCTACACCGTGTAAATAAACAGTTGGGTTTGTTCCTAACATCTCGCTTCTCTCAGTTTCGGACCTTACCACTCGGATATCACATATTGGCGATGAGGATAAACAGATCACATCTTGACGAAAAAAAAAGAAAAGGAGCTCTGAATAACAGATCATGGCTGCTACGGTAGGAAAGATCTCTGCTTTTGATGTTCAGACGCAGACCTGGGATGAATACTGCGAGGTGTTGATGCATTTCTTTGAAGCAAATGATATCATTGATGTCGGAAAAAGGAGAGCTATTTTGCTCACTTCCATGGGAAGTCAGACGTATAGTTTAATGAGAAACTTATGCAGTCCTGCAAAGCCTGGAGACAGATCATTTGCTGACTTAGTGGCCTTGCTAAAGGACCATTTCAATCCCAGACCGAGTGAGATTTTACAGCGTTTCAAATTTAATTCACGGAACAGAAAACCGGGAGAGGTTGTATTGGATTATGTAGCGGTGTTGCGAAAATTGGCACATGAATGCAATTACGGCAACAACCTGAAAGACATGCTGAGAGATAGGCTAGTTTGCGGGATAATGGATGATCGAATGCAGCGGAGATTATTGTCCGAGACTGGGCTTACATATGAAAAAGCATTGGCACTTGCTCAAGCCATAGAGACAGCGAACCGAGATGTAAAATAAATACAAGGTTCAGTCTGGGCTAATACAAAGCAAGTTGCAGGTCAGGTTATTGTGCACAAGGTAAACATGCATCAGAAACCACAACGTGAGCATGTAAAGGCATGTTATAGATGCAATGGCATTCCCCTGGTGAGGGAATGCAGGTTTCTGGAGGAAAAGTGCCACAAGTGTGGGAAAAAAGGACACTTTAAACGTGCATGCAGGGCAAAAGCAACCGTGGAGGAATACAAACCAAAAGGGGGAGGAAAGCAAAACCTAGGAAGAGAAGTGAAAAAACAGGGAGCACATCACATCAGCGGAGAAGCTGAGAAAGAAGACGATATGAACATAATGCATAGCATGGTAGAGAACATTCCAAAAGTGGATCCTATCACTTTGCAACTGACAGTGAATGAATCTAAGGTCAACTTTGAAGTAGATACAGGATGCGGTGTAAACATAATGAACCGGGAGGAGTACTCAAATTTGTGGAACCATGCAAAAGTTCCAGAGTTAAAGTCTTGCTCTATGCAGCTTAAAACATATACCGGTGAATGAGTGGCGACATTGGGTACAGCTACTGTAACTGTGCAACACAGGGACACCGTGGAACAGTTACTTGTAGTTGTAGTATCGGGTTCCGGACCAAACCTGTTAGGTCGGCGCTGGATACAAGAACTTAAATTAGATTGTGGAGCAATAAATCAAATAGAGGGAGGCAAACAATTGTCTTTGCAAGAAGTGTTCATTGAACATGAGAACATGCTCAAGGAAGAACTTGGCACATTTAATGGCCCCCCAGCTAAGATTTATGTAGACAAGGAGGCACTGCCAAGGTTTTTTAAACAACGACCTGTGCCGTATGCCATGAAACCGAAGGTAGAGGTTGAGCTTGATCGTCTTTTGAGAGAGAACATACTGGATCCCGTGAAATGTTCAGAATGGGCAGCTCCCATTGTACCTGTTTTAAAACCGGACAATTCGGTAAGACTCTGTGAAGATTATAAATTGACAGTAAATAGGGTGTCTAAACTGGAACAGTATCCTATTCCCAAAACAGAGAATCTCTTTGCAAACCTGGCTGGAGGGAAGAAATTCACGAAGCTGGATATGAGTCATGCATACTTGCTGATTACACTAGATGAGGAATTCAGGAAGTATGTAACCATAAATACGCACAAGGGTTTGTTTACCTATAACCGCTTACCATTCGGTGTCTCACCTAGTCCAGGTATTTTCCAGAGGACTATCGAGGGTGTACTGCAAGTGATCCCACATGTATCAATCTATCTGGATGACATTCTGGTGATGGGAAGAACTGACCAGGAGCATCTGAGCACTCTGAGAGAGGTACTACAAAAGATTGGATAAGGCTGGGTTACGGCTCAAGAGGAGTAAGTGCACTTTCCTGGGGAATGAGGCCGTGTTCCTGGGACACAGACTGGATGCCACCAGGCTCCATCCAATCAAGGAGAAGGTTCAAGCACTGCAGGAGGCCCCAGCTCCTACCAATGTGACTGAGTTAAAAGCTTACCTGGGACTGCTAAACTATTATAACAGATGTTTACCAAACTTGGCAACAGTGTTAGCACCTCTTCACAAAGTTCTGCGCAAGGAGACACAGTGGCAGTGGGAAGAGGAACAAAGGGTTTCATTTGAACAGTCCAAGAAACTGATGCTGTCCTCGGATGTGCTGGTTCACTACAATGCAGAGAAAGACATCATTCTCGCTTGTGATGCTTCACCTTACGGGGTGGGGGCGGTTCTTTCACACAGCTTGGAAGATGGAACAGAAAGACCAATAGAGTTTATGTCTCGAACTCCGACACCGGCGGAAAAATCTATTCCCAGTTAGATAAAGAGGGGTTAGCAGTAATGTTTGGGTTACAGAGGTTTCACAAGTACATATATGGCAGGAAATTCACCATATGCACTGATCATAAACCTCTTCTATCTCTTTTTAACTAAATGAAAGCAGTACCACAGATGATGTCACCCCGGATCCAGAGGTGGGCAGTGACGTTGAGGGCATATGAGTATGTCATCATTTACAAGGCGGGCAAGTACCATGGGAACGCAGATGCCCTGAGCCGTCTTCCACTGCCAGGTACACCTATCCATGCAGCTCCAGAGGACAGAGTTTTGATGTTGGAGGACACGGACACGGTAATTGTGACCGCAGAACAAGTAAGGACATGGACTGGTAAAGATCCAGTACTGTCTAGAGTCCGAGAATATGTGATGAGGGGTTGGCCACGACATCCGGAAGGGACTGATTTCACACCTTACAGTGTCAGGAAGACAGAGCTGAGTGTGCAGGATGGTTGCGTGTTGTGGGGAGCACGAGTGATTATTCCACAGCCAGCACGACAGTCTATCCTAGGGCAACTACATCAGTGTCATCCTGGAGTTTCGCATATGAAAGCCTTGGCAAGGAGTTACTTGTGGTGGCCAAAGCTAGATGAGGAGATAGAAAATCTAGTCAAGACATGCAGCACTTGTCAAGTACACAGGAAGGCACCAGCAGCAGCTCCTCTCCACCCCTGGGAGTGGCCGGATAAACCATGGAGAAGATTACATGTAGATTATGCGGGTCCATTCATGGGAAATATGTTCCTCATAATCATTGGTGCCCATTCCAAATGGATGGATGTTTGTCCTGTAAATTCTGCTTCATCTACTATTACTATAGACTGCCTGCATAGGAGCTTTAGTAATCAAGGGCTACCAGAGATCGTAGTGAGTGACAATGCCATGTGTTTTGTGAGTACAGAAACAAAAGAGTTCATGAGAAACAATGGCATAGTGCACGTGACCTCAGCTCCATATCATCCATCTTCAAATGGACTTGCGGAGAGAGCCGTACAAACATTTAAGGAGATGATGAAAAAAAGTGCGGAAGGGAGTTTGGCAGCCAAGGTGTCACAAGTTCCGTTCAGCTACAGAATAACACCTCAATCTACCACAGGACTCTCTCCTGCTGAGCTGTTGTTAGGACGTCGACTACGCTCCACTCTTGACCTGGTTCACCCAGATCTAAAAAGGAAGGTGGAAAACCGACAAATCAAACAAAAGGAGAACCATGACAGAAGGACAAAGAGCCACAGTTTTGGAGAAGGAGATGCGGTCCTTACCAGGAATTTCAGTTATGGTCCAAAATGGATTCCTGGTGTAATAGACTCAATGACCGGTCCAGTATCATATACGGTCAAGGTGGGAACTGGTCAGGTAGTACGCAGACATGTAGATCAGATACTGACCAGACCAGGGGGAATCGAAATGGAGGTTCCAGAGGAGATGTCAGAGGACAAGTTGGCCCCCAGTTATCCAAATGCATCGGTGGTACCACCACCACGAACAGAGCCAGTTCTACCTGGACCCCTTCGTCAAGAGGAAACCATCGTAGCAGAGTCAGATACTCTGAGTACTACTCAGGAGCAGCAGGTGGCTCTACCATAACCAAGCAGGGACTTGACTGTAAGACGTTTACCAAGGACTCACAAGCCGCCAGAGAGATTGATAACGACCTGCTAGATTTGTTCAGTATGGACTATCATTAAAGGAGTTTCCTTATGGGACTTTTTAAGAATCTTGTTAAGAAATTAATGTTCAACTTAAGAGGGGAGGGATATAGTTATCTGGGATGTAATGTTTAAGTTATCCACCAGATGGAGCCAAATATTAAGGGTTCACATTCACCAGTATTTAAGGTAATGGGTCATGTATTCAATGTCCTGTTACACCAGTTAATAAGGTAATGTGACATTGTATTATGGGTAAGACTCAGATGTTCATCCTCCATCTTGGCTCGTGCAATACGAATTGTGCCTGGCCTCCAGCTTGTAAGAGATATGTTCCTCTGCTACACCGTGTAAATAAACAGTTGGGTTTGTTCCTAATATCTCGCTTTGCTCAGTTTCGGACCTTACCACTCGGATATCACACAATCCATCCAATATAACATAACAAAGTCAACAATCACCCTTGTGCATTCCCTTAGTGCCTGTCTTCAGTGTGCCTTTGCCTGTCCTAGTGCTCCTATGA
Source organism: Somniosus microcephalus (assembly GCF_052327205.1). Taxonomy (NCBI): domain Eukaryota; kingdom Metazoa; phylum Chordata; class Chondrichthyes; order Squaliformes; family Somniosidae; genus Somniosus; species Somniosus microcephalus. Next base: position 154,867,691 of record NC_140997.1, read on the forward strand.
CGTGCTACCCCAGTGGCTGTTGAAAGGCTGCTGGCTTTCAGTGCGGGAGATGGCAGATGGCCTTGCAGGATGACCTGGAGCACCTCTGTGCCTAGAAAGCCCGGCTGCGGACTGCACCACCTCGGCATGGGTGGCAGCAGTCTGTGCTGGCTCTCTGACAGGCAACAGCAAGGGCACTGTTGGAGTGGCAGTGGTGGGAGAATGAATGCTGCAATCCTGAAAGAGTACAGCAGGTTTGTGCTCCATGGAGCCACTGCCACTCCCCCGAGGTGGCACCTCAGCATTCCTAACCATCAGTTAGAGGACAGATTGCTCGACTGCTGTGATATGATGACAGCAGTCTGAGCTTGTGTGACAGCAGTCTAAGCTTGCGTGACAGCAGTCTGAGCCTGTGTGGCAGCAGTCTGAGACTGCATGAGAACATAGGGTGGCTTGTGCTTGTGCTGCAATGGAAGCTAAAATGCTGCATGGTGGTTGGATGCACAAGTGCAGTAATGGATCTGTCCACCTATTCCATGCTGGAAAGGATTTGCTCCAAGCTCTGCGCAAAGCCCTGTGCAAGGTTGGTGCTGGACTCTTCCATGCTCCTTGACATTGCACTCAGGCCTGCCACTGCAGCAAGCATTCTGTTGTGCATACCCATCAATGTTCTTATGTAGGCCACCCCATCAAAATCCTCAACTGAGTCCTCTGCAGCAGAACTCGTGTGTGACCTCGCCCTCTGGGGAGCTGCCTCCTGCACTACCCCTTCCCCCTGCCCTGGCTGCAGCCTACTCATGCCCAGTGACTAATCACGTGCAGATCCCTTCTCTAAGGTACCCTCTAAACTCTGCGTAGTGCCAGTATCCGAGATGGTCAGTGCAACTTTCAGATCGGGTGACAATGTTTCTTCTTCTTCATCTCCCTCTTCTTCTTGAACCACTGGCTGGGTAGGTTGGATTTCTTGGGTCTCTGAAATGAGAAAGGCACAAGGGTAGGATTGTGGTGAGAGGAGAGGGGGAAGCAAGAGGTGCAGGCTTACACCATGTGCAGCTTGTACATCAGAAGAGATTGTGGGATGAGAGGGAAGTGGGATGTGAGAAGGAGAATAGCATATGAGGATACCGGCATCTTGTATTCTTTCAGCCCCGCCGCTGGCCACTGGCTCAACCATGCCCATCCCAAGAATGACCTGCACCGTCTCCTCCATGGGGGTGGTGTGATGCAGGTGAGCCTGTACCCTGCAGGTTAGGTTCTGCTGGCGTTGGTTATGCGCCACCTTTTCCTGCAAGAGGAAAGGAAGTGTGTCAGTGAGTGTGATGTAATGTGCTTGGGTGATGTGGCTGTCATGGTTGAATAGCTGACAGTGTAAGCAAGCTGTGCGATGTGGGTGTGAGGCTTGCAGCAGTGGTAAGTGCCTGAGGGTGAGATGGAGCATTTGAATATAAGGTATTGTCATGATTGATAGGTGAGTAAAGGGGGCATGGTGCATTGAGCAGTGTATGAGGTTAGTGGTGCAGTTTGTAGGATATGGCACTGGAAGGTGAATTCATTGACCTTGACCACTTATGTGAGGTCATTAAACTTCTGCATGCACAGCATCCACGTCCTGGCATTCTGTGGCATTCACGAAAGTTGCTATCTGCTCCCACTGCACTTTGCACTGTTGACTGGAAGACCTCCTAGCCCCCCGTGGAAAGGGGACCTCTCTCCTCCTATTGAACTTCTGCACCAAGGCCTCCAGCACTGCATTGGAGAACCTTTGTCCACAAATATTTTTGCACTGTCTTCCTCAGCCAGTTCAATGATCTGCTGCAGGCAGAATGTACATCCCCTTTAAGAGATGCAGACTGCCTTTAAGTAGTGGAGGCTAGCTTTAGGTGGAGCTAGCCTCGCACAAACTTGGGCCCCTGCTGAGCATGCAGCCACTCAGCAGCTTGTTTAGCGCTGGGCTGAATGCTATGATCATGGAGATGAGCAGGCAGCACGAGGTTTGTGTGCTACCTGCAGTTCTCCGAACGGGCGCTGGTTGCTAGCGCATCATCATCCCGGCGCCCATTTTTGGGGACAATCGTGTTTCTAGGTCATGCTTTATTTTTAATGCCCAGTCCAATCTCTGCTTCTTAGCTTTATTTTCTTTCCCTCATTCTCACCTAGATCTCTCACACTTTCCCTTCTCTCTCTCCACCTGCACAGGTAGTAAAATGGGAAGAATTATTGTTAATGTCATAATAGAGCATTAGGATTAATTTAGGCTGATAATCCAATGCAGTAATGAGGGAGGGCTGCACTGTTGGAGGTGCTGTCTTTCAGATGAGACGTTAAACCGAGGCTCTTGCTGTTTGTGGGACCTTGCTGTGCGCAAATTGGCTGCCACATTGTCTACATTACAACAGCAACTACACTTCAAATGTACTTCATTGGCTGTAAAGCGCTTTGGGACGTCCTGAGCTCATGCAAGGCGCGCTATAAATCCAAGTTCTTTCATTTTGTACTATTTCATTTTTCTTCTTTATTTTTACCTAATGCAATAGTTTGTTCCCCAACCCAGCCCCCACCACCTTCTCTTCCGTAGCCCACCCAACCTACTGCCACAGTTGATATTGTAGCAATCCTGTTCGCTGAGGACAGTTAGCATTGAATTTAAGAAAAAGCCATAATCTCCTGCGAGAGGGATAAAAAAGCAGAGAAATACGCCAAGCCAATAAGAGAAAAAGTACCATGGAAAATTCTTCACCGAAACCCTTCAAGCGATTGAAACCGGTCATATAGAGGAAATCCCCCTCCCCCCATGTATTAAGACATCAGCTGGTCATTTCCAAACATCACAGGAAATCTTGCAGCTTTCAAGCAGCTGCAATATAAATCGTTCTAGATGGATAGTACAGAGGATCAGACCATTCACATTTGAGCTACTGGCCAGATTGTCTATATCCTCCATCAGGCCAGATCCCAATGCAAGGCCAAAGCTGTGGTGGGAGCTCAAGTTAATTATTCAAATGAGTTAACCCAGGAAAATTGGGGGCAATTAGACAGCAAACTAATTTATTCACTGACAAAAATCATGTGCAGGCTCAAGCAGTAACAGCGAGTTGATGCAGTTAGTCCAAAGCCTGCAGTAGCATTGAATCAGTTCACCAGAAGGTTACCAGATAAAAGTTAGTTGATTTTCTTTGCATTTTCTTTGAATGGCTTCATGTGCAGATCTTTCAGTCAAAGTCACTTCTTGGAAGGAAGTGACTGCTGAATGCCAACTGGTTACAGTCTGTATTGAATTTACATTCCAAAGCTCCATGTCTGTTGTGGTTGGGGCAAGGCTGTGACTAACTCTTACATCAAAAGTCTCCGCTTTTTATACCCTTAAAACCTTTTAAAATACAGAATTACTTTTAAGAAGTCAATGTGTGAGACTGAGCCACTTTACTTCAAAAATTAACCGCCTGTGCTATAACACATGCACAAAAACATCCTGATGGTTACATATGGTGTCTGATGCATATTGTCTGTGCTAGAGCTATCCTGATTAGATTATGATGTTGGTTAATTGACCAGTGAAGCACGCTAATTGTTACTATCATGTGAATGTGTTCAGTCATGTACATCTGATAGAAAACAACACTATTGGTTTGATCGGCTTCTTTCCAATGCATTTCATGCAGTGCCAAAAGAATAGATGCCAATTTCCCAGCATGCAGTTGCAAAAGCCATTTTAAAGAGCCTATTTTACACTAGGGAATGCAATACAAAGGGAGAGCACCTATAAACTATGCCCAAAATGCCCCATTATTATCACAATTTAAGTGATGTACTCAAGAAGAGGCCACCCTGTCAGTGGGAGATATAGTATCCTCATTACAGCTTCAGTAGCTGTCTTGGCAACCAATCACTGCTATTTTAAATGAGGTCAAGTCGACACAATCTGTGAGCTTCATGTAATCCTTTAGTTGATGCGTATATAAAAATAGCACAGACAGGAATTTGCTATGAGTATATTAAACATTGGTACCAATTAGAAAATATATCCTAATGAGCCAACTCTCCCTACTATGGCAGAGCAGGACTTACTGAATAAATCAACTGAAATTTTACAATCATACCTAAGAGAAGTAATTTGTTTCAGCAATAACTCACATCCACTAAAGAACTGTGTTTCCACTGCTTCCAGGACTCTGTGCAAAATTGAGGAAACCCTACCATATCAGTTAAAGGGGAGGGTCGATCTTGCTCACCATCCACACCCTGCTCATTGCAGCCTTGAATCCCGGCCTGGAGAGACCTGTACATGAAATCTGTTGGAAAGAACAATGGAGAGACACAGGGTAAGAGCTCAGAGTGCAGCCCCCATTGTCTCTTCCAAATCGATGCAAGGAAGAGCAAAAGAACCTGCAAAGTGCTGCTCAGTACCCAAAACTCCTCAACACAGCTTTGAATATCTCCTGCAGTCTCTCTCTCACTCAGAATGCGTGGTGAAAAAATTTCGCCAACAAAAAAAGGCAGTAAGCAGTCGCCTTTAAATAGCACTCCCCCACTCCCTTCCCGACTGCAAAATGCTTATTGCAGCCTTGAATCCCGGCCTGGAGAGACCTGTACATCAAATCTGTTAGAAAGATGTCATTGCTAGCGGCAGGCGGTAAGGCAGGTGGCGCCACTCAATATCTGGTCCGGGGCGCTACCGGGGCATTGCACGCTCAACTGATGTCACGATCTGCGGGCGCAGGAGATCGTGGCAGTAGTGTTTAGCGCCGCCGCAAAATGTCTAGTCAATTTTGTGAGCAGCGCACACATCAGCGCGCACGGGCGCTAGTTGCTTTGCACCCTATTAAAGCCCTCTTAAGGCGCTAACAGGGGGAGCAAACCAACTGAATTTTTCCCCCTTTGTGTTTAGCATCTCAATGGTTCTTGTTAAACTTGAGTAAATAATTGGGTAGTTTGCTTTGAAGAATGAATAGAAAAATTGCAGTGTAGTTTAGATGTAGTTAAAGGCAATTAGAAAACTCACCTTGTATCTAAGTAGTTTATTTTAAGTTTCTAATTAGAATGGAAGGACAGCTAAAACATGTAGCCTGCAGTTCCTGTGCCATGTGGGAACTTCAGGATGCCTTCTGTGTCCTGGAGGCCCTTGCTTGCAGGAAGTGCCTCTAGCTGCTTGAACTCACGCTGAAGGTTTCTGAGCTTGAGGGGTAGCTGGATTCACTGCAGGACATACGGGTGGCTGAGTGTTTCCTGGATTGCAGGTTCCAGGAGGATGTCACCCCACAGCCAGATAGAGTTCAGAATAGCAAGTGGGTGGCCACCTGGAAGGGTAGAAAGAAGCAGGGCGTGCAGGAATTCTCCGGGAGTGTGGCACTCTCAAATCAATATTCAGCATTGAATACTGGTGAGGGTGACATCACCTCAAAGGAATGCAGTCCAGAGCCTGGCACCGTGAGGCAAAGGATTGCACAGGGGGCTACAGCAAAGTGTAGGAATGCAGTAGTAATTTTGGATTTGACAGGAGGTCAGTCAGGCAGTTCTGCTACCATCAACGTGAAACCCGTATAGTATGTTGCATCCCTGGTGCCAGGGTAAGGGACATCACGGAGGGGTGCAGAACATTGTGTGGGGGGAAGGGGAAGAGCCAGAAGTCGTGGTCCATTTCAGAACCAACGACATAGGAAGGAAGAGGGTTGAGGTCCTGCAGTCAGTTTAAGGAGCTAGGGAGGAAGTAAAAAAACAGGACCTCCAAGGTAGTAATCTCTGGATTACTCCCAGTGCCACACGCTAGTGAGAGTAGAAATAGGAAGATATGGCAGGTTAATGCATAGCTAGAGACATGGTGCAGGAGGAAGGGCTTCAAATTCCTGGGACATTGGGACCAGTTCTATGACAGGAGGTATCTGCTCAAGATGAATGGGTTGCACCTGAACAGAGCTGGGACCAATATCCTTGCGGGCAGATTAAAAGTGCTGTGGGGGTGGGTCTTAAACTAATTTGGCAGGGGGTCGAGCACCAGGATGTAGTATTAAAAAGTAGAAACAAGGGGCACAGAGGACTGGGAGAGACAGTTAGATTTAGAAAGAATACAGAATTAGGTGGAATCATAGAAACTACAAAGAGGTCGAAGTTAGGTTTAGAGTGAATGTGTGTAAGTGCACAAAGTGTGGTTAATAAAGTTGGTGAGCTGGAGGCACAAATAGCCACGTGGGAATATGATGTAGTGGCGACAACTAAGACCTGGCTCAAAAAGGGCAAAGATTGGATGCTTAATATTCCTGGGTACAAGGTATTCAGGAGAGATAGGGTCGGACAAAAGGAGCAGGGATAGCAGTTTTGATTAAAGGCAATATTACAGTGCTAGAAAGAGAGAATGTCCTTGAGGAGTCAAAGACAGAATCTATTTGGTTGGTGTTAAGAAACAATAAAGGGGCTATTACGCTACTTGGTGTATTTTATAGGCCACCAAATAGTGGGAAGGAGGTAGAGGAGCAGATTTGCAAGGAAATTACTGAGTGTTGCAGGAACTATAAAGTAGTGATAATGGGAGACTTTAACTATCCCAATATTAACTGAGGCAGTGATTATGTTAAGGGCAGAGAAGGGGAGGAATTTCAGGAGAATTTTATTGATCAGTATGTTTCCTGCCCAATGAGGAAGAAAGCATTGCTGGATCAAGTCCTGGGGAATGAAGTGGGTCAAGTGAAGAATATCACAACTGGAGAGCATCTCAGGAATAGTGATCATTGTATCATAAGGTTTAGATTAGTTATGGAGGACAAAGAGCAACTTAGAATAAAAATACTTAACTGGAGGAGCGCTAATTTCACTGAATTGAAGAGGGATCTGGCCTGGGTAAACTGGAGTCAAAGACTAGCAGACAAAAATGTAATTAAATACATACTTTGGTTCTGTTTTCACAAAGGAGGCCACAAATAACCTCCCAGAGATGTCGGGGAACATAGGGTCTAATGAGAGGGAGGAACTGAATGAAATCAGTTTCTGTAGGGAAATGGTGTTAGGGAAATTGACGGGATTGAAGGTCGATAATTCCCCAGGGCTTGATAATCTACATCCTAGGGTACTTAAGGAATTGGCCCCGGAAATAGTAGATGCATTGCTGGTCATCTTCCAAAATTCTATAGACTCTGGAACAGTTCCCATTGATTGGAGGGTAGCTAATGTAACCTCACTATTTAAAAAAGATGGTAGATAGAAAATGGGGAATTATAGACCGGTAAGCCTGATATCGGTAGTGGGGAAAATGCTGGAGTCCATTATAAAAGATGTAATAGCAGAGCACTTGGAAACCAGTGACAGGATCGGACAAAGTCAACATGGATTTACAAAAGGTAAATCATGCTTCACATAGAAACATAGAAACAAAGAAGATAGGAGCAGGAGTAGGCCATTCGGCCCCTTGAGCCTGTCCTGCCATTCAATGCGATCATGGCTGATCATTCAAATTCAGTACCCGGTCCCTGCTTTCTCCCCATGTCCCTGCTTTCTCCCTTTAGCCTTAAGAAATATATCCAACTCCTTCTTGAATATATTTAATGAATTGGCCTCTACTGCCTTCTGTGGTAGAGAATTCCACAGGTTCACCACTCTCTGGGTGAAGAAATTCCTCCTCATTTCTGTCCTAAATGGCTTACCCCTTATCCTTAGACTGTGGCCCCTGGTTCTGGACTCCCCGACCATCAGGAACATCCTTCCTGTATCTAGTCTGTCCAGTCCTGTCAGAATTTTATAAGTTTCAATGAGATCTCCTCTCATTCTTCTAAACTCCAGCGAGTATAAGCACAATCGACCCAATCTCTCCTCATACGTCATTCCTGCCATCCCAGGTATCAGCCTGCTGAATCTTCGCTGAACTCCTTCCATGGCAAGAACATCCTTCCTCAGATAAGGCGACCAAAACTGCACACAATACTCAAGATGTGGTCTCACCAAGGCCCTGTACAACTGCAGCAAGCCATCCTTGTTCCTGTACTCAAACCCTCGCGCTACGAAGGCCAACATACCATTTGCCTTCTTAACCGCCTGCTGCACCTGCATGCTTACCTTCAGCGACTGGTGCATAAAGACACCCAGGTCTCGTTGCACTTCCCCTTCTCTCAATCTATTGCCATTCAGATAATAATCTGCCTTCCTGTTTTTGCCACCAAAGTGGATAACCTCACATTTATCCATGTTATATTGCATCTGCCATGCTTCTGCCCAATCACCCAACCTGTCCAAATCATCCTGGAGTTTCTCGGCATCCTCCTCACAGCACACACGCCCACCCAGCTTTGTGTCATCTGCAAATTTGGCGATATTACATCTAGTTTCCTTGTCTAGATCATTAATATATATTGTGAATAGCTGGGGTCCAAGGACCGATCCCTGCGGTACCCGACTATTCACTGCCTGCCACTCGGAAAACGACCTATTTATTCCAACTCTTTGCTTTATGTCTGCCAACCAGTTCTCTATCAATTCAATACCTTGCCCCCAATCCCATGTGCCGTAACTTTACACGCTCATCTCTTATGCGGGACCTTATCGAAAGCCTTCTGAAAGTCCAAGTATGCCACATCCACTGGTTCTCCCTTATCTATTTTATCAGTTACATCCTCAAAAAATTCCAGTAGATTAGTCAACAACGATTTACCTTTTGTAAATCCATGTTGACTTTGTCCGATCCTGTCAGTTTTCGAAGTGCTCTGCTATTACATCTTTTATAATGGGCTCTAGCATTTTCCCCACTACCGATGTCAGGCTTACCGGTCTGTAATTCCCCGTTTTCTCTCTACTACCTTTTTTGAATAGTTCGGTAACATTAGCTACCCTCCAATCCATGGTTACTGTTCCAGATTCCATCGAATGTTGGAAGATGATCAGCAATGCACCTACTATTTTAGGGCCACTTCCTTAAGTACCCTAGGATGTAGATTATCAGGCCCTGGGGATTTATCGGCCTTCAATCCCGTCAATTTCCCTAACACCATTTCCCTACAAATACTGATTTCTTTCAGTTCCTCCCTTTCATCAGAACCTATGTTCCCCGACATCTCTGGGGATCTTGACTAAACTACTGGAATTTTTTGAGGTTGTAACTGGTAGAATAGATAAGGGAGAACCAGTGGATGTAGTGTATTTGGACTTTCAGAAAGCTTTCGATAAGGTCCCGCATAAGAGATTAGCATGCAAATTTAAAGCACATGGGATTGGGGGTAAGGTACTGATTGGATAGAGAACTGGTTGGCAGACAGGAAGCAAAGAGTTGGATTAAACGGGTCTTTTTCTGAGTGGCATGCAGTGACTAGCGGGGTACCACAGTGATTGGTGCTAGGACCCCAGTTATTCACAATATATATTAATGATCTAGACGAGGGAACTAGATGTAATATCTCCAAGTTTGCAGATGAAACAAAGCTGGGTGGGCATGTGTGCTGTGAGGAGGATGCAGAGAAACTCCAGTATGATTTGGACAGGTTGGGTGATTGGGCAGATGCATGGCAGATGCAGTATAATGTGGATAAATATATGGTTATCCACTTTGGTGGCAAAAACAGGAAGGCTGATTATTATCTGAATGGCAATAGATTGGGAAAAAGGGAAGTGCAATGAGACCTGGGTGCCCTTGTGCACCAGTCGCTGAAGGTAAGCATGCAAGTGCAGCAGGCGGTTATGAAGGCAAATGGTATGCTGGCCTTCATAGCAAGAGGATTCGAGTACAGGAGCAAGGAAGTCTTGCTGTAGTTGTACAGGGCCTTGATGAGACCACATCTTGTGTGCAGTTTTGGTCGCCTTATCTGAGGAAGAATGTTCTTGCCATGGAGGGAGTGCACCAGACTGATACCTGGGATGGCAGGAATGACGTATGAAGAGAGATTGGGTCGATTAGGCTTATATTTGCTAGAGTTTAGAAGAATGAGAGGGGATCTTATTGAAACTTATAAAATTCTAAGAGGAATAGACAGACTAGATGTAGGAAGGATGTTCCCGATGGCGGGGGAGTTCAGAACCAGGGGTCACATTCGAAGGATAAGGGGCAAATCATTTAGGACTGAGATGAGGAGGAATTTCTTCACCCAGAGAGTGGTGAACCTGTGGAATTCTCTACCGCAGAAGGCAGTTGAGACCAATTCATTAAATATTTTCAAGAAGGAGTTAGATATATTTCTTAAGGCTAAAGGGATCAAGGGATATGGGGAAAAAGTAGGGACAGGGTACTGAATTTGGATGATCAGCCATGATCTCATTAAATGACGGAACAGGCTCGAGGGGCTGAATGGCCTACTCCTGCTCCTATCTTATATGTTTCAATGATTCTATATAATCGAGCAATAGGCGGCCTTTAAAGAGGAGATAGTTCGGGTACATTCCAGGTACATTCCTACAGGGGGAAAGGGAAGGCAACAAAAACCAGAGCTCCCTGGATGACGAAGGAGTTGGAGAGTAGGATGAAGCAGAAAAAGGGAGTGTCTGACAGATGTCAGCCTGATAATACAAGGAAGAATCAGGCTGAACATAAAAAGTATAGAAGAGAAGTGAAAAAGGAAATAAGAGGGGCAAAGAGACAGTACGAGTATAGATTGGCGGCTAAAATGAAAGGGAATCCAAAGATCTTCTATAGGCATTATAACAGTAAAAGGGTTGCCAGAGGAGTGGTGGGGCCAATTAGGGACCAAAATAGAGATCTATTGGAAGAGGCTGAGGTACTAAATGAGTAATTTACATCGGTGTTTACCAAGGAAGAGGACTTTGCCAAAGCTATGTTAAATGAAAAGTTTGCTGGGATACTGGATGAGAAAAAAATAGATAAAGAGGATGTACTAGACAAGCTAGTGATAACTAAAGTAGATAATTCACCCGGTCTGGATGGGATTCATCCTAGGTTGCTGAGGGAAGTAAGGGTAGAAATTTCAGAGGCATTGGCCACAATCTTCCAATCCTCCTTCGATACAGGGTTGGTGCCAGAGGACTGGAGGATTGCAAATGTACACCCTTGTTTAAAAAAGGGGAGAAGGAAAAATCAGAAATTGCAGGCCAGTCAGTTTAACGTCGGTGGTGGGGAAGCATTTAGAAACAATAATCCTGGAGAGAAAATTAACAGCCACTTGGGCAAGCATTGTAGGATTCTCAAAATTCCCACATTTCCCAAGTTATCAATAAGGGACCTGTGGTGTATGTAACCTGTTCCACCTTAAGAGAACTACCTTAAGAGATGTACTACTTTCTCTTGGCTGCTGTATACTGTAATACCGGTGGTGACCACACCGGTATATAAGTGTTTGGAAGGAATTGCTGGGCAGTTCAGCCCTGACCTCCGAATAGTAAAGACCTGTTAAAAGATATTCTTGTTGTCTGTGTCCAGTGATTGATCATAAGCATAACTGGGACACACAGACTCAACAGTGGCGACGAGTCCGATCTTACCCTGCGGCAGTTTTACATCCAAGGCAGCTTCGTCCTCAGAACGGGCGTCGAGAAGAGGCATCCGCCCTCATCATCCTGCTGAGCACCATCGCACGGGAGGTATCGAGAACCCGGGTTTAAAAAGAAAAATTCTGACCACGAAGCCCTCCATCAGCGACAGGCAGTGATCATCCCTTCTACCATGGTGGTGGGTAAGCCGATCAGCGACACGAGCAGAAAGTCGGCCGCGTTGGCTGTGGAGTAGGGGAGGGAAAACGGAGGAATAAGGGTGGAGAACTCGACCACGGCCGGTAAAAATGGCCGGGCTGCAATCGAGGCCGAGAGGCGCAGCGACTGGGGCAGCTTAAGGCACGAGTGCCGCGGAGAACTCAAACTCAGCCGGTGTAAAGGACCGGGCTGCAAGCGGGGCTGCGAGGCAAAGCAGCGTCGGGGAATTGAGAACCGCTGGGGAGGCGAGAACGGCAGCAGCAAGGCAATCGCCATTGCAGCCAGCGGGGGAAGAAGGCAAACGCAGGAATCCGCCATTTTAGTAGGCGGGGGAAGAAGACAAGCGCGGGAAGCCGCCATTTTGAGAAAAAGAAAAATTAAAAAACTTGCAAGGATGCCTAAACATGGGAACATTAATACCTTTGATAGTGATATCGAAGATTGGACCACGTATGTAGAACGCATGGAAGTTTATTGTAAAGCAAATAAGGTACCAGATGATGAGAAAGCACTAACCTTATTAAGCTCAATGGGTGCGAAGACATGCGGGCTATTGAAGCACCTTCTATCACCAGATAAACCGACGGATCAGACTTTCGCGAATATTGTTACTGTCCTGAAAAATCATTTAAACCCCACGCCGCTGATGATAGCGGAACGATTTAAATTTTACAGAAGAACGCAGCTGAAAGACGAAAGCAACGCTGAATTTTTAATTGAACTGCGTAAGCTATCAAAGTACTGTCAGTTTGGAACAGGACTAGCAGATGCGCTGAGAGATAAATTTGTGTGTGGATTGTTAAAAGAAGGAACACAAAAGCGACTGCTTGAGGAGAATGATCTTACGCTTGATAAAGCTGTCACTATTGCAGCATCGCACGAAGCCGCAGCGAGAGGCACGGTGGAAATGCAGCTACGGTCACCGGAACTCAGCACCAATCAAATGGTCTTGGGTACAGTAAAATGTTATCGTTGTGGAAAGACAACGCACGATCAGAACCAGTGCTGGTTCAAAAATCAGGAATGCAGAAAATGTGGCAGGCTTGGTCACATAGCTAAAGTATGCCGGTCAGGAAAGAAGACCAGCAACAAAAAGTCACCGCAGGAAAAGTACAGAAAGGTACACAAGGTGACAGAGAACAGTTCGAACGAACAGAAGTCAGATTCAGACTCCAGCAGTAATGAACTGGGTAGTCTAAGAGTACACAATGTTGGTAAGGAAGCAGACCTCCAAACAATTTGGGTCACACTTCAGATAGCAGGAGTCCAAGTGAAGATGGAATTGGACACTGGATCGGCATTGACGGTCATGAATAGGCAAGATTACAAAAGGTTGTTCCCACATATTCCCCGACGGGATACGGAGATTGTATTGAAAACATACACGGGGCAAAGAGTATACCCCATCGGGAAGATAGAGGTAAAGGTGGTCCACAAGGGCAAAGAAAGCCGAGGAATGGACTTATATGTGCTACCTGAGGGAGGTCCACCACTACTGGGACGGGAGTGGATTAGGAAAATAAATATGGACTGGCATTCCTTAAAAGCACTAACGGTAGATTCCAGTAAAAAAGATGCCAAACCTAAACGATTGTCCAGAATATTGGACGATGCTAAAGAGGTGTTCCAACAGGGACTGGGAACACTGAGAGGAACTACGGCAAACATCAAGGTTGAAGAACATGCAACCCCGAAATTTTTCAAAGCCAGACCGGTACGTTATGCGATACGACCTGCTGTGGAAGCTGAGCTGGAAGGGCTAGAACGTTCAGGAGTACTGTCTAAGGTAGACTGGAGTGAGTGGGCCACGCCCATTGTTCCCGTCATGAAGCGTTCATCGAGCAACAAGCCGGGGGAACCGGAAAAGGTTCGCATCTGTGGAGATTTCAAGATCACTGTTAATCCGGTGCTTCACACGGTGCAGTAGCCGCTTCCGCGGATTGAGGACATCTTCGCTTCGTTGTCTGGTGGGAAAAACTTCACCAAGATAGACCTGGCGCAGGCGTACTTACAGATGGAAGTTGAGGAAGAGTCACGCCAGTATCTCACGATCAACACGCATAGAGGCTTGTACCGGTATAATAGACTGGTTTTTGGAGTGGCATCGGCTCCAGCAATTTGGCAGAGGGCCATGGAGCAGGTATTACAAGGAATTCCAGGCACACAATGTTACCTGGACGATATTCTGATTACAGGAGATGATGACGAGGAACACCTTGCAAATTTGGAACTGGTGCTCACCAGATTGAAAGAATATGGACTTCGAGTTAATCGCCAGAAATGTGAGTTCTTTCAGAAGTGGATCTCGTACTGTGGTCATGTCATTGACCAGGAGGGGCTTCATAAGTCTCCTGACAAGATCAAAGCTGTTGTGAAGGCTCCCGCTCCAGATAATGTATCCCAGTTGAGGTCGTTCCTAGGGTTGATTAACTATTACCATAAGTTTCTGCCAAATTTATCCATGGTGCTGCACCCGCTGAATGCTCTTTTGCAGAAGGGAGTACCATGGAAGTGGAGCGAGGACTGTAAGAGGGCCTTTCACAAAAGCAAGGCATTGATCACCTCAGAGGAAGTGTTGGCTCACTTCAACCCAACGCTGCCTATTCGTTTGGCTTGTGATGCTTCTCCATATGGTATTGGGGCAGTACTCTCACACAAGTTGCCAAATGGCCTGGAGAGGCCAGTCGCATTCGCATCCAGATCATTGACCTCCGCTGAGCGCAACTATGCTCAGATAGATAGGGAGGCTCTCAGCCTTGTGTGGGGAGTAAAGAAGTTTAATCATTACCTGCAGGGCCAAAAGTTTATGCTTCTGACAGACCACCAGCCGTTGGTATCCATTTTTAACCCTAAGAAGGGTGTTTCGGTGATGACAGCACAGAGACTCCAGAGATGGTCCCTTTTCCTAGGGGCACATCAATATCAGATTGAATTCAAAGGTACAAAGCAGCATGGTAATGCTGATGGGCTGTCACACCTGCCACTACCTACAGAGGAGGAGGCACCGACGGTTGACACTGTTGAGTTATTTCACTCGACCATCATCGAATGTTTACCAGTCACCAATGCAAGTATTGAAAGAGAAACCAGGAACGACCCGACACTGTCCCGGGTCTACGAAGTGACAGTGAAGGGATGGCCAGCACATGGTGATCCACTGTTACCGGCATTCTCAGAAAGACGAGAACAGCTGTCCGTCTGTCAAGGAACATTGATGTATGGAACAAGGGTGATTATTCCTCCTAAGTTAAGAGAGAGAATTCTAAAGGAACTGCATGAAGGTCATCTGGGGGGAGTCAAGATGAAAAGCCTTGCTAGGGCTTATGTGTGGTGGCCGGATATCGACCAACAGATAGAGGATCTGACGAAAAGCTGCTCAGGGTGCCAAAAAGTGCAAAATGCACCTCCGATTGCACCGCTGCATCCATGGGAATGGCCTTCAACCCCATGGCAACGTGTACATATTGACTTTGCTGGTCCATTCATGGACTCCATGTTTTTAATTGCGGTGGACGCACATTCTAAACGGCCAGAAGTGATTAAAATGACTACCACTACCTCGGAAAAGACGATTGCGGTGCTAAGAACGATATTTGCAAGAAATGGATTGCCAGAACAAATATGTTCAGACAACGGACCGCAGTTCGTGTCAGAAGAATTCCAGAAATTCATGAAGAAGAATGGGGTGAAACATTATACCTCTGCCCCATATCATCCGGCTACAAACGGGTTGGCCGAGAGATTTGTACAAACGTTCAAAAAAGCAATAAAGGCCATGAGCGAAGATCAGATTCCACTACAACACAAGGTGGACAAATTCCTACTGGCATATCGAAACGCCACTCATGCAGTGACAAACCAAAGTCCTGCCATGATGTTCTATAACAGGAGGTTGCGGTCCAGGTTGGACTTGTTAAAACCAAATGTGCGGAGGGAAGTTGAAAACAAACAGTTCCAGCATATAAATAACAAGACCACTCGGAGTTTCGAAATAGGACAACCAGTGTTAGCCCGGGACTATAAAAATGAGAAATGGCAATCTGGAACAATTCGGGCCAGACAAGGACCCCTGATGTACACGGTAGATATTGGTGAAAATGTAATACGGCGTCATGCTGACCAACTGGTAGAATCGAGAACAAGGGTCGAACCCAGGGTTACGGCAGAGACAACCGTGGAAGAAGTTAGTGAACCTGAAGCATCTACCTCAGAAGTGAATGTATCTGGTGATGATGTCCAATCCATAAGAGACCAACTAGATGAGTCACCCCAGCAACGAGAATCAAAGACCCCTGAAAGACGTTATCCAACTCAAATCAGGAGGCCTCCTCAGAGACTGAATCTTTGAACTGTTTTGCATGAAGTTGTATATATATATATGTTATTATGTTATGTTAAATGGGGATATAACTGTTAAGCTAAAAAGGGAGGATTGTGGTGTATGTAACCTGTTCCACCTTAAGAGAACTACCTTAAGAGATGTACTACTTTCTCTTGGCAGCTGTATACTGTAATACCGGTGGTGACCACACCGGTATATAAGTGTTGTGTAGGGATTTGCTGGGCAGTTCAGCCCTGACCTCCGAATAGTAAAGACCTGTTAAAAGTTATTCTTGTTGTCTGTGTCCAGTGATTGATCATAAGCATAACTGGGACACACAGACTCAACAGGACCCTGAAGGACAAGTTATTAATAAGGGTACCCTAAAGGCAATGGGCTAGATTTTCAGTATAGGCAGTTTTGGGGCGCTAACCTTAGCGCCCGCCCGAAGTTAGCGCCCGCCCCAAAGTAGCGCCCCGTTGCCGGGAATTCAGTGGCTTCGCCCTAAGAGGTTGGTGGAGCGCTAAAAGAGGCGTTCCACTACTCTCTTTAGGCGCTAAGCCGGCGGTCCAGAGGGATAGCGCCCAGGCGGGGCGCAGCACGGGTGCGGTCATTTTTGCACTGACAGCAGACCCCGTGGTGCCGACCAGCTCTTAAAGGGGGAAGGGACGAATTGGTCTGCTGCCACGCCCTGCACACTGCAGCCTTGCAAAGAGGCCTCAACACTACTGCTCAGCCCCAGGGAGTCATGGCAACGCCAGAGAAGGCCCGTCAGCGTGCCCTGCGCTTCTCAGAGGGTGATCTGGACATCATGCTCACAGCTCTGGAGGTGAGGCGCAAGATCTTGTTTCCAGACAGTGGGAGGAATCCAACCCACCACGACTACACCAAAGCCTGGAAGCAGATCGCCCAGAGGGTGACGTTCACCGGCGAGGCCCCCAGGACCCACACACAATGCCGTAAGAAGTACAACGATCTGACCAGGATTGTGAGGGTGAGTAGCCTTTCCAGTCTCCTCCTCATTCTTGCATGTACACCTGACATGATGGGCAAAGGGACCTGAAAGTCCTTTTGGCCAGCCCTCAGCCAGCAGCATTGGGACAGTCATGAGCATCAAATGGCCATTCGGCACTCTACACTTTGGCCAAGCTATTCCACCATGGGAGGCAGTGCACACTACATCAGGGCTTCACTCTGTCCAAGCTATTCCACCATGGGAGGCAGTGCACACTACATCAGGGCTTCACTCTGTCCAAGCTATTCCACCATGGGAGGCAGTGCTCACTACATCAGGGCTTCACTCTGTCCAAGCTATTCCACCATGGGAGGCAGTGCACACTACATCAGGGCTTCACTGCGCGCTTACAGCCCGTCCTTTCTCTTGCAGGCTAAAGTAGCGTTTAATCGCCAGGCCCGTGCCAGGGGTGGCCGCGCCAAGCTGCAGAAGCTCACTCGGCTGGAGGAGCGCGTGTGTGTGCTCATGGGAGCACGTGTGATTGTCCCCACAGCGTGCGGTGTATCCGACCCTCCACTGCCCGGCAATGGTAAGGACCTCGCCTTTTGGCCCTCTCGCGTCGCACTGGCCCATCCGAGCTACCTCCTTTGCCACTGTCCCACCAATGCGCTGAATCCCACCAGTCCTAACTCCCTCGCTGACGCCGTCTCCTCACTCTGAAGCTACTCTTGTGCATTCCTGCTTTCAGCTGGTGACGACCAGGACCCTGAGGCTGCCAGTGACAGCACCTCCAACCAGGAGGAGGAGGAGGAGCAAGCCGGACCTTCGGGGGAACAGTCACGTCCCGCAGGAGAGGAGGAAATGCTCGACACCTCCTCACTGGACGAGTGCCTGGAGGAACTGTCGCAGGGCAATGCAGCTTCTGGGACCAGTGGCGTCCAGCCACCCAGCAGCCGTGCGCGTGGCCCGCGGCCTTCCCCCCAAAGGGGGGAAGGATCAGAGGGGAGTGCTGCTGCTCGGCACACTCGCCGTCACCAACGCGGCAAGGGTCCCCTAGTTCGGCCCCCTCCTCCCCAGCGGGAGAGTCGCGACTCCAGTCCGGACACCTTCACTTCGGAGGAGGTGCGGAAGCTCGATCAGATGGCCGACGACTCGGACCGGCGCCACACGGAGCTCATGAGCGTGGTGGGGCGCATGCCTGAGGCCATCGAGTCGCTGGCGACCAGTGTGCGCGAGTTCGGGGCAGCAACTGCCGCGACTGGCCGCATGCTAACTGATGCCGTCAAGACCCTGGCGGATGTGATGCACGCGCACACCAGGACCACAGGGCCACTCACTGCTGCCACACGCGCTGTCTCAGGCAGGCATCGCCAGGGCAGGCGCCGCGCTGGACCATCCCAGCAAGCCGGCCGTCGGCTGATTGCTGCGGATCCTGCAGTGCGGGCCCGGCCGAGTGCCACCGCGCCACAGCACCAGCCAGCGCATCCCAGACGCCAGCTGGCCCACATTGCACCATCCGTCGCCGCCATTCCCCCTCTGGGGCGTCAAGGGCAAGCGGCTGCAGCTGATGGTGGCCAGGCTCAGGCGCGCCACTCAGGAGACGGCCCCTCGAGGCCCAAACGCCGTGTAGGCCGCCCCCCAGCGGCATCTGGCGGAAGGGCATCTGAGCCTCAGGCGCCTTCCCCCAGCCTCGCAGCAGCCACTGGGCAGAGCTTGCGAAGGAGCAGCAGGCAGGGCAGGGGAGGCAAAATGCTGGCCAAGGTCTCGCCCTCGCGGGCCACTCAGTAGAGGGTGTGGCCAGCTTTCCTTTAATATGGCGGTGGCCATCTTTATTTTGCCCATGGTTGTGCTTTTGGAGGGCTTTTTTTTTGCGTTAGGCCGACGTTGAGGCCCGGTTTCAATAAAGGTGGAGTGGCTCCTCCCCAGTTTGTGGGAGTGAGTCGTTTGTTGGGCTTTTTGTGGGGCCCGTTTATTGTTTTTGGGGATTCATGTGGGAAGGGCTTTTCATTTTTGTTTAATAAAAAATTATCTTTATTCATGCAGTCTCCATGGTTGTTCTTCTTAGTGTTTGTTGGCTTCGCCGGCTGAGGGCTTGCGGAGCGGCTGCATTCATCTTCCCTCATGGCCCCTGGCCATTCCCTGACAGGGGGCTTAGAAGTACCGTGTAATAAGGTGGCGTCGTGCGGCCCTTGGCCCTGGTCGCTCCCTCCTGGGAACGTACTCCTGCTCCTCCTCCTCCTCCTCCTCCTCCTCCTCATGCTCCTCCTGCTCCTCCTCCTGAGGTGCTGGTCCAACGTCAGGTGGCAGTGCCTGAGTCCTGCGGATAGCCAGGTTGTGTAGCATGCAGCAAACCACCACAAATTGGGAGACCCGGTCCGGCGAATACTGGAGAGCTCCTCCGGAGTGATCAAGGCAGCGGAACCGCTGCTTGAGGACCCCAATAGTTAGCTCGATGATGTTGCGGGTGGTTTGATGGCTCTCGTTGTAGGCCTCTTCAGCAGCGGTCCTGGGCGCGCGGAGCGGGGTCATGAGCCAGGTGCACAAAGGATAGCCTTTGTCCCCGAGTAGCCATCCTCTTGGGGGAGGCTGTGCCTGGAACATGTCATGCACAGTACTCTGCCGCAGGATAAAGGCATCGTGGCTGCTGCCTGGGAAGCTGGCATTGACTGCCATGATGCGCTGCTTGTGGTCACAGACCAGCTGCACATTCAGAGAATGGTAGCCCTTCCTGTTGCGATACTGCTCGCCATGCTCCAGAGGGGCCCGCAAAGCCACATGCGTACAGTCAATGGCGCCCTGCACCAAGGGGAATTCCCCGAGTCTGGAAAATCCCAATGCGCGCTGATGCTGGCTCTCCAGGGCCATGGGGAAGGAGATGAATTGGCTTCTCCTTCTGAACAGTGCTTCGGTCACCTGGCGGATGCAGCGATGCGCGCCGTACTGGGAGATGTTTGCTATGTCCCCAGCAGCGTATTGGAAGGAGCCGGTGGCATAGAAGTTCAATGCCACTGTCACCTTCACTTCCACCGACAGAGACGTCCTGCACCTGAGCTTTGGCCGCAGATCTCGGCGAAGCAGGTGGCAGATCTCTGCAATCACCCCCTTCCGGAATCGGAGCCTTTTAACACATCGCGCGGCACTCATGTTTAGGTAGGAGCGCTGCTGGCGGTATAGCCTGACTGGGTAAGGCCTACGTGGCCGACGCCTGTAGCCCCCTCTGCCTCTAGCCAGGGCTGCCCCTCTCACAATACGTCTGCGAGCCCTACGGACATGGAGCTGCAGCTCCGCGTTGGCACCCCATGCAACCCCCATCAAATCCTGGCAAACACTCTAATTTCCAAATGGCCACTTGCAGCGCTGTTGCCTGAGTCCAAAAATACCTGGCTCTTGCTGCTTGAAACCAGTTAGCTATCCTCCTTGTTGTGTCTCCAGAAATGCGTTGCACAAGACTGTTTTCTGAAATAATGGATGGCCTTTATACTGGAGAGGACGTTCCCTTTAATTAGCGCCCCCCGGGGCCCGCGCTGGTTGTGTTGCGTTCCTTTTTCCAAACGCTCCGGCCGCCCGCCGCACAATGGGGCGGTCCGACTGAAGTTTGCAATCGGGGCGGCCAAAGGGCGTTGCACGAGGATGTGACGTCATTTTCTGCGCGCGCATCCGGGCGGGCGCTAAACTTTGCGCCGGCGCTAACGGGCAACTTAATTTGGGGCGGGGCGCAAACTGCGCTGCGCCCGGGCGCTACACGCATAGCGCCCGGAAATCACTTCTCTTAAGGCGCTAACTGCTGGCGCAAGCAACTGAAAATCTAGCCCAATGGCTTTTGGACTTTATGGCAAAACCTGCAAGGTTAAAGCAGGACCCTGCAAACAGTATGTCAAGTTAAAAACCTTAAAACCTGACATGCCTGGGCCTGTGGGAAACAGCTTTGATTTGTTATTTTGAAACCAGACAACTGGATGAGACAGAATATGCTTTCTTCCCTTTAAAACAAATCAACTCAGGAAAAGACTTAGGGCTAGATTTTCAGTATAGACAGTTTTGGGGCGCTAACCTTAGCGCCCGCCCGAAGTTAGCGCCCGCCCCAAAGTAGCGCCCCGTTGCCGGAAATTCAGTGGCTTCGCCCTAAGAGGTTGGTGGAGCGCTAAAAGAGGCGTTCCACTACTATCTTTAGGCGCTAAACCGGCGGTGCAGAGCGCAACACCCGAGCTCGGACGCAGCGCACGGCAGACACTC
The DNA here is from genome assembly GCF_052327205.1 of Somniosus microcephalus. Taxonomy (NCBI): domain Eukaryota; kingdom Metazoa; phylum Chordata; class Chondrichthyes; order Squaliformes; family Somniosidae; genus Somniosus; species Somniosus microcephalus. The sequence continues at coordinate 154,888,786 of NC_140997.1, forward strand.
TGGTGCCAGTGAGCTCTTAAAGGGGAAGGGTGCATGTGTTTTTTTCAAAGGCAGAGTCTGGGGGGGAAGACAGGAGGATGAGGAGGATGAGGATGAGGGTGAGGGTGAGGGTGAGGATGAGGGTGAGGGTGAGGAGGATGAGGGTGAGGAGGAGGAGGAGGAGGAGGAGGAGGAGGAGGAGGTGGTGGTGGCCGGAAACATAAATACAGCATTCACAACAACACACTGGATCCTTCCACACAACACATGCAGACTGCCGTTTATAGTGCAGGAGGCGTGCCCTTTAATTTGCGCTCCCCAGGGTGTGTTGCGTTCCATTTTACAAACGCTCTGGACGCCAGCCGCACTATGGAGCGGTCCGACTGAATTTTATATTCGGGGCGGCCAAAGGGCGTTGCACGAGGATGTGACGTCATTTTCTGCGCGCGCATCTGGGCGGCCGCTAAAGTTTGCGCCGGCGCTAACGGGCAACTTAATTTGGGGCGGGGCACAAACTGCGCTGCGCCCGGGCGCTACACGCATAGCGCCCGAAAATCACTTCTCTTAAGGCGCTAACTGCTGGCGCAAGCAACTGAAAATCTAGCCCTGTATCTTGCATAAACTTAAAACCCGTCAAACCTCTGCATAAATAATCGTTTACAGTTTGAACAAGCTACCAAGCCAGGAAGACACCGATTAACATTATGTATAACAAAACACCCAGACATTAAAAGCCGTTTAGCAATGAGACAACCGCCCAAAAACCATTTAAAGTGAATGGCTATGATTACCTTATCGAGCCCACCAAAAATCGGACAAGAACTAACCCTGATTTGGTGCGCAGATAACAAACTCAAAAACAGTATAACTGTAGGCCCACCTGAAACCAAAAGAAGCATTCAGGAAGCGTTAGCCATCGACACAGCACCAGACTGGACCAAGTGAAGCCAACAGTAAGACTCACGCAACATCATGGCGAGGGGGCACGGTGGGGCAGGCTCGACCGAGGATGACTAGGCCGCAACAGCAGCCTTACACGAGGACCGACCACGAGCACCGCGGTGACAGAGAGGGCCGGGTAAGCCATACCTTCAGATCATTTCCACTACACAGGTGATGATCTAGGCCACCGTGACCGAGCTGACACCGAAGACTGCCAACTGAACCCCAGCCACCACAAAACCCGACGACCAGATCACCACCGGAAGAACAAAACCTGAAGTTTTCCACTCTACAAGCTAAAGTACCCAATAAAGACTTTATTCTCCCTATTTCTGACTAAGAAAAGTGGGTACTTACCAGCCAAATCCACAACCGCACCCATATCGCATCTGCGGACTCCACCCAACTGAAGAACCCTCGCAGATTCTAAGACTGGGACCATGTGGCGACGGCAGGCCCCAAAGGACACAAAGAGCGAACCCCAAAACTCAACCGGCTTAACTGACAGGATTCGAACTGTCAAGAAACCCCTACTGGTGAGCATAATCCCTGGCCCCTTTTAGCACAATTTAGTTAGATATTGGGGGTGGGACATGAGTAGGGGGGGATTATTAACTTGATTTTTTCCTCATTGTGCTGTGTGTTCCCCATTCCTAATTAAGTGAACTCTTGAATACCTGTAACCATTCCAGTAATCTAAGTGTATAATTTTATTGTGACTCTAATAAAACACAGTTTTCTTGCACCAAACCAGCTGTCTACTCCAATTTTGTATCGCAGCCTGTACCTAAGTCTGGAGTCTAGCACCCAAGGGGTGTGGGAGTGATTCAAACCGCTCAAAACAGCCAGAGACAAAGCTGACTCCACATACCACCCCCTACAGAATGGCGACCGCGGCAGGACTCCAGCAACAGGGGTGCGATACAGTAGACACTGATTCGGAAGTGCAAACTGTAATGGAAGAGAGGATTTCAAATTATGTTTTCAGTAAGGTGAATATCACTAAGAAGTGGATCACTAATCTGTTAAATGCTGGGTGTCCGGTAGATGCTGCAGCTAAATGGACAGAAGGAAAGGATCATAAGAAATCCATAGAAAAGGCAGTGTGGCTGATGTGCTTCAAGAAATGGATCCAGCTTTTGGATAGGCTCATTGAAGCACAGGCAGCCGAGATACGGGAGTCAGCCCTGGAAGTCCAAACAAGGACTCTAGCAGGGGAGAAATTACTGGCAGGATTGCATGCACTGAACCAGGAAAGGGTGCAGTTAATGGGGGAGCATAAGGCCAGGCAGGAATATCTGCAGTGTCAGGTCACTGAGGCCAAGAACAATGAGCTGAGGTTGCGGGAAAAGAATGCCCGCCTAGCAAGACATGTAAGAGAGCAGGAGGTGGAAGTAAGGGACATAAAGGCACCCTGTAAGATAGCGAGCGCACAGGGGTTTGAAGATGCAGATCATGGCCCCTGCCAGGAACAGATAGAGAATCTGAGCCTTGCTCTAAGGAAGACAAAGGGCATGGTGTGCCTCAAAAGCCCGAAGGCAGCCCAGGTCGACTTTACAGGGAACGAGGGGAGAACGGTTCAGACACCACTGGTAGTGCCAAGCGACGACCCGGTTGAGGAGCAGGAGGACCCACGACCACCACCCATAGCGCCAGGTTTCAGCGAGGTCTGGCAGCAAGTGGGGGTGGAGTTAGGGGTAGAAGCTGAGGTTGTAAAACCCCCGCAAGAGAGGCTGTGACCGGGGCCGATGTGCCCGGCCCGGCAGCAAAGGTTTGGCCCACCCGCTGATGACGGGGAGGAGGGATCCTCCAAAAGCAGTTCGTAGTTCCCTACGGCACCCAACAGCTTCGGGCCATGGTAAGCCATATACCAAAACTCGCAGAAAATGGGGACCCCTCGGTCCACTTCAGGGAAGTGGGACAGGCAGCCAGCATCAACGAGTACGAAGATGCCGAACAGGCCAAAATGCTGCTATTCTCCCTGGAGAGTAAGCTCCTCCAGTCCCTATCTGACTAGTGTGAGAAGGGACAGTGCAAGTATGGGGAGCTCAGGGAGGAAGTTCTTGAGGCCATGGGGATGAATGAGGGAAGTCCTTTCTCCCGAGTGGAGAAGACAGTGCAGCTCGCAGCGGAAACCCCGCAGGCTTTTGCAGACAGGTTGTGGCCAGAGTATACGGGTGCCTGTGCTGGGGCACCTGACTGGGCTAACCTGGACCAGGATCAGCTGGCCCACTGACTCCATTGCCTGATGGCAAACAGCTTGCCACAGGTCAGGCCCAAGGCAGAAATGTGGTTTGACCCAAAGCATCCCCTGACTACCGAACTGACAGTGATCAGACAATTGACCCTGGCTTACCGGAATGGTAAGGGAACCGATGCACACCCAACTAAGGGGAAGGTGCATGAAATGAAACCCAGCCAGGATAGGAAGGAGTGGCATCAGGAAGGGAATAACCCCTCCAGCACAAAGCTTAACTGTTACGGGTGTGGGAAGGATGGACACTGGAGGAAGGAGTGTAGAAATCCTTGGAAGGATAACAAGGGAAAGAATTCCTCAGCCCCAGCCCAAAAGACAGAGGTAGGAATCCCTCCCGCCACAGTCGAGTCATTTTTGGACGCAATGAGGACCCTATTGACTGGCCCAGGGAAGGTAGCAGCCACTACCGGTGCTCTGACCCCATCTGCCCCATCCAACCCACAGCCCTGACTAGAGCCAGCGCAGCCTGTTTACCTGTGTTCCCTGAAGTACGATTATGGAAGAGACCCCTCGTTGAGATGGAGGTAGAAGAGGTGAAAGAGACCTATCTGTTGGACATGGGGCCTCATGCACCGTGATCCATTCAGCTAACCCCACCATCTCACCTCTATCTAACAGGGTCCCATACAGTCTGTCGGGATTCACAGGTAAAGAACAGGCAGGCTAATTTTCCATCCTGCTGTCCATTCGCTTAGGAACACTCCACTCTAAGTGGACCTGTATCCTAATGAATTGGGAAGTGGAGGGTGGAAAAGGGATCCTGGGAGCCGACTTTATTGTAGGCCACAGGATCCTAGTGGATTTAAGTAATCATTGCCTATGGGGGGCAAATACAGGAAAGGAAGGTGGAGAAGTAGTCATCCCAGGGAAACAGGGGAAGGGGACCCTGTGCACCATGAAGCCTAAAGAGGGTTATAACCTCGAGCTCATGGTTTATAATACCCCAAGGGAGTTTCAGGCATTTTTGCAAGCCCACCTAGCCACATTTGCCACACACAAGCATGTCTGAGGGTGGGTCAATGGATTCGAGGTCAGTGTAGATGGGGACTCTATGGCCTGACCACAAAAGCAATATAACTTCCCCAAGGAAGTGGAGCCAGACATGGAAGCAGCCATGTCCTCCTTAGTGCAACAGGGGGTCCTGAGACCGATAGCCACCCATGTAAACTCTCCACTCTGGCCGGTTAGAAAACCGGACAACTCCTGGAGGGCCACAGTTGACAATCGGGTGCTGAACAGTAACATCCCAGCCTGTGCACCCACGATAGCAGCAGTTGCCGACCTGATAGGAAGTATCCCAGTATCCACCACCACTTTCACGGTGCTGGATATTTCCAACGGGTTTTGGTCCATCCCTTTAAGGAGAGAGGATCAGTACAAGTTTGCCTTTACTTTTAAAGGGCAACAGTACACCTGGAACTGTTTGCCTCAGGGCTTCCACAATAGCCCTAGCATTTTCCACCAATGCATGGCAAACAGTCTAAAGGGCTTCAGCCAGCCCAGGCAGCTGGTACAGTATGTGGATGGACCTGCTCCTATTCACCGATTTGAGAGAGGAGCATGGCCCACTACTGGCCGAACTGCTGGAACTGCTCAGGCAGGAAGGTTTTAAATTGAACTCAAAGAAAGCGCAGATCGGCCAGCAGGAGGTGAAATTCCTGGGCCTGACAGTACGCGCTGGGGAAAGAAAGGGAAGCAGTACAGGAGTTACCAGTCCCCAACATAGTCATGGGAGTGAGATCTTTTCCAGGGCTAACCGGGTACTGCAGAGACTTTATTGAGGACTATGCAGCCACAGCAGCCCCTCTGCTCCAACTCCAACATAAGGGAGTGGAGTGGGTTTGGGATGAGGGTTGCCAGGCAGCATTTGTCAGGCTCAAGAAAGATCTGCAGACCGCACCTGCTCTTGGGGCCTTAGATGGGGGGAAAGAGTTCTTCCTGGAAGTAGCAGCCAGCGGGGACAGCCTGAGTGCTGTGCTGCTCCAAGAGTGGCATGGCAGGCTGAGGCCAGTGGTCTACTCCTCCAGGATACTCACCGATGTGGAGAAGAGCTACTCCAATTGTGAGAGGCACCTCTTGGCCACACATTGGGCTGTGAAAAGACCGCTGATCTTCACAGGCACCTCTCCCATCACCCTCCTCACCCATCACACGCCCACCCAGATGCTCCTGAACGGGAGAATCAAGGATGGGACAGTGAGCAGTGCCCGCATTGCTCGCTGGACCCGGCTTCTCTCACAGATGGACCTGAAAGTAAAAGGGCTCTGCGAGCCAAAGCTTGCAGCTAACTTGGTATATCCTGGAACAGCCCACCGGTGTTCCATAGAAGGGGTTTGGGAAGTGGACATAGGTTTGCGGGCCGGGATACACCCCACAGGCCACGAAATCTATGTGGTTGGCTCTAGCACAGTATCTGCTGGTGAGCGACTCACAGGGTGTGGAGTTTATGACCCAGTGGCAAACGTTGCCCTGGCAATTAAGCTCCCCAGCACCATGAGCACCCAGCAGGCTGAACTGTCCGCGGTAGTGTACGTTGTTACACACCCCGAAATCTTCCCCACCCCATACATGATTTGCTCGGACAGTATGTTCACCTGCAAATCGTGTATGGAGTAACTGACCATCTGGTCCCGCCGCGGATACACCTCCGCTGACGGGAGACCCCTGACAGTGAAACCCTTGCTGGAGAAAATCTTAGCAGCAGTGGGGGAGGAAGGGGAGGTTTTCATCCATAAGGTGAAAGCCCATTCCTCCACAGAACCGCTAGTAAGGGCAACCAGCAAGCCGACATGCTAGCTAAGGAGGGTGCCCGCACAGGCACTTTCTGGGACCCATATGGGTCCAGTCCTATAGCAGCAGTCAGGGGTAGGAATGGGACACAAGGGAGTGCAGGGGTAGCTTTAACCTCGGACCTTAAGTCGGTCCAAACCCAAGACCCCGTCCTCAAGGCAGTCCTCAGTGCAGTGGCTGAGGGGAAAAGGGTAGAGGGCCCTTACGGCACAGCAGCCCTCTCTATGAGGGAAGGCATGCTGTTTAGGGGAGAACAATGGGTAGTACCACAGCAGCACAGGAGGGAATTCTTTCAACTGGCCCATGAGGGTCCAGGAGCGGGGCATTCCGGGCCTGAGACCGCCTGGCAGCGGGTGGAATAGGCGGGATGGTGGCCAGGACTCAGGGAGGATGTCTGCGTGTTCTGTGCCAGCTGTCTGGTGTGTGCAGTACTGCCTAGTCCTGGTGGACGTGTTCACAAAGTGGGTAACATAGAAACATAGAAACATAGAAGATAGGAGCAGGAGTAGGCCATTCGGCCCCTCGAACCTGCTCCACCATTCAATGTGATCATGGCTGATCATCCAAATTCAGTACCCGGTCCCTGCTTTCTCCCCATACCCCTTGATCCCTTTAGCCTTGAGAAATATATCCAACTCCTTCTTGAATATATTTAATGAATTGGCCTCTACTGCCTTCTGTGGTAGAGAATTCCACAGGTTCACCACTCTCTGGGTGAAGAAATTCCTCCTCATTTCTGTCATAAATGGCCTACCCCTTATCCTTAGACTGTGACCCCTGGTTCTGGACTCCCCGACCATCGGGAACATTCTTCCTGCATCTAGTCTGTCCAGTCCTGTCAGAATTTTATAAGTTTAAATAAGATCCCCTCTCATTCTGAAGGATTCGAAAATTTCATACATCTCCCCCCCCCCGAAGATTTATTTGGTTTTTAAAAGAAACGTCTGCGAGTTGTGTGTTAGCTGCCTTGTGTGCGCTGCAAACAACCCCGACCCCCACAGAAGGAAGGTGCCCATGGGACATGTTAGGAGGTAGGAGGGACCGTGGCAGTCGATCCAGATCGACTACATTGGGCCTCTGGCCACCGCCCAGGGAGGGTACAATACTGCCTCGTCCTGGTGGATGTGTTTTCCAAGTGGGTAGAAGCCTTCCCCTGTAGAACAGCCAAAGCACTGGGCACTGCAAGGATCTTGGTACAGGAGGTGTTCTCGCAGTGGGGGCTACCCCAGTTTGTGGAGTCCGACCAGGGAAGCCACTTCACCAGCCAAGTCATGCAGGACACCCTAATGCTGCTCGGCATCAAGGGGAAGTGGCACGTAGCTCACAATCCACAGTCCTCAGGGATTGTCGAGCGCATGAACCGCACCGTAAAAGAAAAGCTGAGGAAAGAGACAGTGGACTCGCCCCCAAAATGGGCGGAGGTCCTGCCTCTAGTCCTCATGGGGATCCAGGCCAGCCAGTCCAAAAGTACAGGGTATTCCCCGTACAAGTTAATGACTGGCAGGGTTATGTGGACCCCCACCCATGTCCTAGCCCCAGTTCTTACCGAAGGGCAGCTTCGGGAGGTAAATCGGGACAAATTCGCCCGAACACTCCTCGAGCGCCTGAAGCAGATTTACGAGCAGGCAGCAGATAGCATGGGGAAGCAGCACCGGAATAACCAGTTGCTGCTGGAGCCTAACAAAAGTCACCAAAGGGAGATAGGGGACCAGGTAATGGTTAGGAAATACGCCTGAGTGGGGAGTTTAGAGCCATTGTACATGGGACCCTATAGCATAGTAGATAAAGCCAGCCCCATGGTGTATGCAGTGAAATTGCCCCGGTGCACAAAATGGTTCCATATGAACCAGTGTAAGCTGTTTAAGCCGGAGGCGAAGAAGCAGGCAGCTAGGATCCAACCCGAGGTTAGAAATCCTCAGCCCGCAGCGGGTGAGCACACACAGGCTGCACATGCAGGCGCAGTCGCGTGCGTCAAGGGAGGAGTCCCCCAGCACCTTGTTCAGACCACTCCCCCCCTCCTTTGGGATTCCGAGGAGGAGGAGCCCAAGCCAGATGGCCCCGCCCCCGACCCAGGTTTTGAACCTAGAGGTGGAGACCCTCAGCAGCCGGCAGCCGGCGGCGGGAGATTACCGGTCCCCAGTTCAGGTTTGGGAGGGGAGGGACCCCAGGGAGAAGATCCCCAGCCAGCGAGGAATGCGGTCCGAGCAAAAGGTCCACTCACCAGGGTAGCCCCACCAGTAGCACTTCCTAGGAGGTCCCCTCGGACACCCCAGCCTAGGAAGGCATGGTCGCCAGCTCCCCAGGTTGAAAGGGCAACCTCCCGAGTTAAAGAGGAGTCGGAAGGCAAAGGTCTCCAGTTAGCAGCTACGGACTGCAAGGGACCGGAAGTGCAGGTCAGTGCAGCCACACCGCAGGGAGCAGCCTGCAACAGCCCAGGCAGGAATTAGGCTGGCCGCTCAGAGACAGGCGGCAGATGTATATAGTTTTAGTAGTTTAAGTTTATAGTGTTAAGTTCGGCTATTTTAATTTAATTCTAAGTAAGGAACAGTTACTTTCGATTTAAGTATGAAGCCGTCTCAGAGTATTGTCCATGTGAGTCGAGGTCGCGGGACCTGACCATACGTCACCCGAGCCAGCGAGTCTCCAGGGAACCTGGCTAGATGCCTTTATGTCTATTGCAGGAAATTTCGGAATGTACGGAGGCGTAATCCTGCTCGCCCTGCTCGGGCTGAGCATCGGTAGGCGAGGGGACGTCAAGGACCACCACATCTTCGGGTGCTCGGGGAACAGGGCGCCGGTGGCGGTCGACGGTAGCGGTGTACAGGAGGCGGAGGAGACAACCGCTTACTTCCACGAGGGGACGTGGCCGGGGTGGCTGGGATCCAATTCGTCCCAGTACTCCAGCCAGACCGGGTTCACCTACGGGAAGGCCTCCCTCCTGTGCCCCAGGATACGGATTGTCACTCCCAGGATTAGCGTCACCATGGGCAAAAGGATATGTTTAACATGCAAGGGACACGTTCCCCTGGATAGGTGGTGGTGGCTCAGGAAACTAAGTAAAGGCATGGGGAACCCCAGAGTTGAGTGGGAACGGTTGGGGAACAAAACTTATCGGACCATCACAGGGACCCACGGGGGGGTAAGTGTGTGCTGGGATAAATGGTGGGAACCGGATCAGGGGATCTATGTCTGTAAGTGGGGATCAGAGAAGGCCTGCCCCACAGGCATTTCCATCATTTTCCGCAGCCAGTGGCAAGATAACGGGAGGGGGATGGACTGGGAGTCTCACCTGGACGCATGCGCAATCCCATACTCCCCAATCTCAGTTAATGCCACTGAACTAGTAACCCACCCCCGACAGCCCCTGCCCACGACTGCGACGTCACGGACGATAGTAGAGGGATGCCCCGCCACCACCAAGGGACCAGGGAACGGCTTGGTGCTGGTACCTACAGATGCTGTATCAAGGGGTGCACTATGCGGTAGCCTCCGTTATTTTAAACCTCACCGAGGTACACCTATCTGCGTGGTGCCCCACAGAGACCGCGCAGTTGTATCAAGCCCTCTTAAAAGATATGTTCCGAAAATTCTATGAGTTTGATTTTTCAGACGTTGACAGAACCAGACTATACACCTATGAGCTTTTGGACGGGATTGGGAGACAAAGAAGGGGTGCTTTTAACGATGTTTTAACTGGTTTTAACATGGGGTCTTCTGTCATCAACAGCTTAGATGACATCGAGCTGCAGACCCAGATTAATGGTTTAAAAACGCAATTAAAGAAAATATTAATTGATGAGAATGAGGTGGTGGGTTCCGAATTGCATGAGGACCAGGCCATGACACTCCACTTAAAGGAGATCATAGCGGAGCTGGAGGAACATGCCAAAATGGTTAATTCTCTGATTAGGGAGGACAGAAACGCTTCTGACCAAGCTGCACAGAATGAAGTGTGTGTGCTGTATGGGGCATCGTTGCTGGGCGAGGGCCGCAGCAATCTGGAGGATTTAAAGCAAGGTTTAGTCCCCTCCTGGATCAGCAACAAACACCTCGCAGCCCTCCACCCTTTTGAGAATGCATTAAGCCCGTGCCAGCTCCGGTTAGCTTCGGAGGCCTACCCAGTCCCAGTGGACTGTGGGTGGTCCAACCACACCATCGTGGGGATAGTTGTAAGAATGCCGGTCATGGGCGGGACGGCCCGACCCGCGCCGGTGTACAGGGTGGAGAACATTGGAGTCATTCAGGGGGGTGCACACATTCAAATTACAGCGGTCCCAACCTACGTCATAAAGTGGGAGTATGCTATGACGGGCACTGACCTCTCAGGGTGCCGTAGCCGGGGAGCACACATAATCCTGTGTCCCCAGCACTTGAATGCTTACTCCAAACCACAGTGTGGGTTCAGAGCTGCTGGCGCGAAACCTATAAATTGCACCATGGAGGCAATGGCTCAAGGCCATTTTCCCCCCCAGGTAGCATATATAGGAGGTGGGACATATTGTGTCACCACAGGAGCGCCTCACTACCAGTACGGACAGCAAAGCTGGTGTGCGGTGAGTGACAGCAGTTTCTGTTTCAAACCCGAGGCAGAAGTTCAAGTGGCACAACTACGAATTGTCCCCATTCCTGAAACCTCCACTTTTCACCTCACTGTGAAAGAGAATTTCACCCACCTGCAGAAACATGTTGCGCATTTCGGTTATCAGATTCCCCCTCTCCCAGAACACCTCACCAAATTGCTAAAAGCCATTTTAGTGTCACAAAAACACTTCTATACCCTGGAACAGAAGACTGTCCAGATAGGGGCCGACACCTTAGATATTACGACCCCACCCTGGTGGGACGTTTTTGAAAATATAGAGGTCCCATCCTGGATCCGTATGGCATCCCACATCATGGTGGTGTGTCAGTTAGGGATAGCTCTCTACCTGGTGTGCATCCAGTGTAGGAGAAAGGGTCCCAGATTAGAGTTTAAAACTAAAAAGGTGTGGAAGGAACATTATGCCCGGGTGGAAGAAGAGACACCTGTTGTGTATGTACCTTTAAGGGAATAACTGGTCTTAGACTGCAGTACCGGCAGTGACCACCCCTGTATAAAAGGCCCTAGCAGGCTTCTGTAGTTTCAGTTTCAAGCTGCCTCTTGTTCAGTAAAGCACCTGTTAAACTGTTCTCCCGAAGTCCGTGTATTATTGAGGCGCGGACTTTGCAGTGGCGACGAGTAAGTTCGAACTCACCTGCAGTGTGGCATCATCTCACGGGGATCTCGCCTGAAAGGAAGGTCCTGGAAGGTCGTAGTCTGAGCAACGGGCGTCGACCGAGGGCAACCGCCCAAAGAATCCATCGGTGTTTGGAGATTTGCGGGAGAGACTGTGGTTCCAGCGAATCGTGCTGGTAGCAGGTAGTGCGCTGACCCTTCCGGACTGCGGCGGGCTCAAGCTCGATCGAGCGGCTCTACAAATCGGGCCACGCAGCATCGCCGGGAAAAGAAAACAAGAGAGAGAGGGTGGAGCGCACAGGGCGCGGTCGGTGCTCGAGAACAGGACAGCGGAGAGAAACTAAACGGGGGGGAAGGAAAGCGAGACGCGCCGAAGCTGCGGGTCGCCGCCATTACCCTATAGAACGCTAGGAGCAGCATGGCAGTAAGGGGAAGAAGCAAAAATGCGGGAGGCGCCATTTTATCCCGTTGGGGAAGAAGCAAAAGCGCGGGAGGAGCCATTTTATTCCATTGTGGAAGAAGCAAAAGCGCGGGAGGCGCCATTTTAAATCGCCCAAGAGGCCAAAAAGTGGCAGTATCATTGCTTTCGACAACGAGGTAGAAGTCTGGACCATGTATGTAGAAAGAATCGAAGTGTACTGCAAGGCAAATGAGGTGGTTGATGGAAAGAGGGCGTCGGTATTATTAAATCTGATGGGTGCGAATACGTACGGCCTATTGCGGAATTTAATTACCCCAGCTAAACCAATGGAGAAAAGTTTTGAGGAGATTGTTCATGTCTTACAGGAACACCTAAACCCTACGCCACTGCTGATAGCAGAAAGATTCAAGTTCCATAAAAGAAACCAGCACAAAGATGAGAGCAATGCTGACTATCTTACGGAACTACGCAAGTTACCGAAGCACTGCCAGTTCAGAGCAGGACTGGCAGACACCTTACGGGATAAGTTTGTCTGCGGGCTCCAGAGTGAAGGAACCCAGAAACGACTACTTTCAAAAAAGGACCTGATGCTAGAACAGGCTTTCAGCGTGGCAGTATCCTATGAAGCAGCAGCATGGGGAGCTGCGGAAATACAACAGAAACCACAAGAATACAGCGCTAACGAAATGGCGTATGGAGCCGAAAAGTGCTATCGCTGCAGCAGAACAACCCATGAGCAGAAGGACTGCTGGTTTAAAGACAAAATATGCAGGCAATGCGGGAAGATGGGACATATAGCAAGAGTCTGCAGGTCGGGAAAGAAGACTAACATGACAAGAACTACTAAGGAACAGTACAGGAAAGTAAAGAAACTGACAGATAGTAGTTCAGAAGATCAGGAGAGTGATAAGGACTCCGGGAGCAGGCGACTAAGTTGTTTAAAGCTACACAACGAGATTGCAAAAGAAGATCACCGAACCATTTGGGTCACCCTCATGATAGCAGGGTCCCCAGTGAAGATGGAATTGGACACAGGATCAGCCCTAACTGTCATGAATCGACGAGACTATGAGCGGCTATTCTCACACATACCCTTAAAGGACACGTCCATTGTATTGAAGACATACACGGGGCAAAAGGTCTACCCCAGAGGAAAAATAAGGGTGCCAGTTGAATATAATGGAAAGGACACACAGAAACTATACATGTATATACTACGAGATGGAGGACCACCATTATTGGGACGTGAATGGATCCGAAGACTACAATTGGATTGGCATTCCATTCTGGCACTAACTGTGACTGACAAAAAAGATGATGACGTCGCACCTGGACGTCTGTCACAAATTCTGTCTGACGCAGAAGAGGTGTTCCAACAAGGACTTGGGACTCTAAAAGGAGTAAAGGCAACCATAAAGATTGAGGATAACGCAACCCCAAAATTTTTCAGGGCCAGACCGGTGCCATACGCGATACGCCCAGCTGTGGAAGCTGAACTGGAGAGTCTGGAGCGTTCGGGGGTGCTGTCTAAGGTGGACTGGAGTGAGTGGGCCACACCCATCGTTCCTGTAATGAAGAAAGCATTGAGCAGCACGCCTGGGGAGCCAAGGAAGGTTCGCATCTGTGGTGACTTCAAGGTGACTGTGAACCCAGTCCTGCACACAGTACAGTATCCGCTTCCGCGGATAGAAGATATTTTCGCCTCACTATCTGGAGGGAAACGTTTTACAAAGATTGACCTGGCTCAAGCGTATCTACAAATGGAGGTGGAAGAAGCATCTAGGAAATACCTCATGATAAACACTCACAAAGGCCTTTACCAGTACAATCAACTGGTATTTGGGGTAGCATCGGCCCCGTCTATGTGGCAGAGGGCAATGGAACAAGTCTTGCAAGGGATCCCGGGGACCCAGTGTTATTTGGATGACATCCTGGTTACGGGCGAAAATGACAATGAACACCTTGCCAACCTGGAACAGGTGCTCACGAGATTGCAGGAATATGGGCTACAAGCCAACCGTCCCAAATGCGAGTTCTTCAGGAGACAAATCTCGTATTGTGGCCACATGATTGATGAGGAAGGGTTGCATAAGTCGCCGGACAAGATTGAGGCTGTAGTCAAGGCTCCAGCACCAGAAAATGTGTCGCAACTGAGGTCATTCCTTGGGTTGGTGAACTACTACCATAAGTTCTTGCCGAATTTATCTACAATTCTGCACCCACTTAATGCCCCCCTTCAAACTGGTGTAACATGGAAATGGAGTGATGAGTGTAAGCGTGCCTTTCAGGAATGTAAATGCCAAATCACTTCAAAAGAAGTATTGGCCCACTACAACCCAACACTACCGATTCGGTTGGCATGTGATGCGTCACCTTATGGCATTGGAGCGGTGCTGTCGCACAAATTCCGTGACAGAAATCACAGAAACCCCACAGTGCAGATAGAGGCCATTTTGGCCCATCGAGCCTGCACCGACACATATCCCACCCGATCCCCGTAACCCCTACACCAACACATGTCCCACCCTATCCCTGTAACCCCACATATTTAATCCCCCTAACACTAAGGGTCAATTTATCATAGCCAATCAACCTAACCCACACATCTTTGGACTGTGGGAGGAAACCGGAGCACCCGGAGAAAACCCACGCAAACACGGGGAGAATGTGCAAACTCCACACAGACAGTCGCCCATGGCCGGATTTGAACCCGGGTCTCTGGCGCTGTGAGGCAACAGTGCTAACCACTATGCCACCGTGCTGAGAGGCAGAGACGGTTCAGAGAGGCCAATAGCCTTTGCATCGTGCTCGCTAACCTCAGCCGAGCGTAACTACGCCCAGATTGACAGGGAGGCCCTCAGACTGGTGTGGGGGGTGAAGAGGTTCAGTCACTATCTGCACGGGCAGAAATTCACTCTACTGACTGATCATCAACCCCTGGTCTCAATTTTTAACCCAAAGAAGGGCGTTCCGGTGATGACGGCGCAATGGCTGCAAAGATGGTCACTTTTTCTAGGGGCACATCAGTATGACATAGATTACAAGGGTACAAAACAGCATGGAAACACTGATGGGCTGTCGCACCTACCGTTGCCTATGGCGGAAGAAGCACCTGCAGTGGACCCTGTGGAGATATTCCATGCGACCATAGTCGAATGTTTGCCTGTTGCAAACGCAAGTATTGAGAAGGAAACCCGAAATGACCCGACACTCTCTCGGGTCTATGATTTGACGGTGAAGGGATGGCCAGCATATGGCGACTCACTGTTGCCAGCATTCTCGCCAAGGAGGGAACAGCTGTCAGTGTGCCGGGGAACCTTGATGTGTGGATCCCGAGTGGTAATTCCACCCAAGTTGAGAGATAGAGTACTCAATGAGCTTCACGAGGATCATCTGGGAGGGGTAAAAATGAAGAGCCTAGCCAGGGCGTTTGTGTGGTGGCCGGGAATCGATAAAGAAATCGAGAATATGACCAAGAGATGCACAGGATGCCAGAAGGTCCAAAACGCTCCACCACAGGCTCCGCTACATCCATGGGAGTGGCCCTCATCTCCATGGCAACGGGTACACATTGATATCACTGGTCCATTTATGGACTCAATGTTTCTAATCGCTGTGGACGCCCATTCGAAATGGCCAGAGGTCATTAAAATGTCCTCCACCACCACGGAGAAAACTATTGCAGTCCTAAGGACCATCTTCACCAGGAATGGGTTGCCAGAACAGATCTGTTCTGACAATGGCCCACAGTTTGTGTCTGAGGATTTCCGGAGGTTCCTGAAGAATAATGGGGTGAAACATTACACATCTGCCCCATATCATCCAGCCACAAATGGATTGGCTGAGAGGTTTGTTCAGACCTTTAAAAAGGCCATAAAAGCAATGTATAATGACGACATACCACTGCAACACAAGGTGGATAACTTCCTGTTTGCTTACCGGAATGCGACACATGCAGTAACCAACCAAACTCCAGCCGTACTGTTTTTCAACCGGAGACTAAGATGTCGCTTGGATTTGCTCAACCCAAACATAAGACGAGATGTGGAGGATAAGCAGTTCTAGCACATAAATGAGAAGCCAACCAGGAGCTTCAAGATAGGGCAACCAGTCTTGGCCCGCAACGACCGAACAGAAAAATGGCAGCCAGGCACGATATGCACACAGCAGGGACCACTAATGTACACAGTGGACGTTGGAGAGAGCATCATGAGATGCCATGCTGACCAGATTCTAGAGTAACCGGAACAAGCCAAACCTGTACCACAAGCATGTGCACCTGGTAATGAGCCCGAAGTACAGATTGCATCTACCTCAGAAGCAGGGGTATTGGAAGCTGATGAACCAACCAATGACAATGAGCCAGAATTGACTCCATCGCCAGAACAAGATACTCGAGAAAGGCGCTATCCAGTCCGGATCAGGAAGCCTCCTCAAAGACTGAACTTATAAATGACTATTTCAGTTGATGTATATATTACTGAGAAAATTGTAATTGTAATTAGTTATTATTTAGTTGTTAAATGAATGTTATGTACTGTTTATCTAAAAGGGGAGGAATTGTTGTGTATGTACCTTTAAGGGAATAACTCGTCTTAGACTGCAGTACCGGCAGTGACCACCCCTGTATAAAAGGCCCTAGCAGGCTTCTGTAGTTTCAGTTTCAAGCTGCCTCTTGTTCAGTAAAGTACCTGTTAAACTGTTCTCCCGAAGTCCGTGTGTTATTGAGGCACGGACTTTACAACACCCATTTGAGTTTTGTGTCGCATCACTTAAACCTGATGGTTGTTGTTTGTTATTTTTAATAAAGATTGTTTCTTCGTTTCATTGTGTTATTTTAATAAAGATTGTGACTGTTTGATACTACAGAATAAAAATTTGGTAATGTACCAAGTGGTGCAGGGGTGTTGCACCCTCTCCACGCTTGGATTGTTTGTAACGAATCGTATTTGCCATCTGTAGATGCCCGTCGTACACCGCGTTTTCTCTAAGTACGGGAAATGTGGGCTGAGGGATTATGGATAGGTAAATACAGGGGAAGGTTATTTGTGGGGGGTCAGAAATTTTGCTCACCTTGGTTGGACACTTCAAGCACTTTTCAGTATCCTAGGGGGGGCTGAAGGATTCAAAAATGTCATACATCTCCCCCCCCCAACCCAAAGATTTATGTGGTTTTTAAAAGAAACCCTGGTCAGACTGAGTTTTAAAATCCAGGGCACAACAAAATGGCTGCGGTCAGACCTCGTGACCGAAAGCCTGTCAGTTTAAATTCGGACCCTGGCAAGCTAACAGCAAGCTAATGTCTGCAGCAAGGAGATCACTTTTGCATATGCATTGGGGACAAACCCAATTACAATCAGACCTACACATAAAGGCCATCAAGGTGTTTGCTCAAACAATCAAAATAATCAGCGGGGCCATCGAGACGGGGCTGGCCCCCATCAAAGAACCTGTTGGACAAAGGAGAGCAGTTGCAGAACCGGCAGGAACCGATTACCGGCCATCCAAGTCGATGGGCCAAGATCGATGCCTTTTGTTTAATTCCAGCCCGCTCAAATCAGACAAAAGAATGAGCTGATTGAGTGTAGAGATAAGGGCTACTGAGGGGGGTATAACTAGCCTCTCGAGAAGCCATTCGCTCTCTCGCTTCGCCTCCTGTGCCCTGCCTCGCCATCAACCAAGGAAGAAAACCATCGAAGGAGAGCCCGTCCAGAGAGGTAGGATACCCTGTCAGAGACCTTTTAATTAATGGGGTACCTCTACCTGGACGGTGAAGTCTGTGCAACAGCGGGACCACGTGACATCGGCAGGCAACAGGGCAAAGGGGCAAGGCTTTTCTTTCAACATCTCAGACCGGTGAGCATTATACTTCTGACCCATCACAAGATAATCTAGCTAGGTGTAGAGGGTGGGAGTTAAGGGGATTGCTGAATTGTCATTTTAGCCATTTTCCCTCGATGTGCCATTTCTCCTCCCCTGTTAAGTGTATGTGTACTGCATTCACATCATCCTTTTGTATAGTATTGTTATCTTATTTTCTCTGTTAATAAATTTTAGTTTCCTTTGTACCAGACTACTGGTCTGCTCGTTTGTCTATATCGCTATCTGCCAATAAGTCCGGGGATCAGAACTAAGGGGTGAGCGATCTGAACCGCTCAGAGATAAGGCAGCTGGAGACATAATCGGCTGGCCAAAGCAAGTAGCAAAACCCCCTACATTCTTCTAAACTCCAGTGAGTAGAAGCCCAATCGACCCAATCTCTCCTCATATATCATTCCTGCCATCCCAGGTATCATCAGCCTGGTGAATCTTCGCTGAACTCCTTCCATGGCAAGAATATCCTTCCTCAGATAAGGCGACCAAAACAGCACACAATACTAAAAATGTGGTCTCACCAACGCCTTGTACAACTGCAGCAAGATATCCTTGTTCCTGTACTCAAACCCTCACGTTACAAAGGCCAACATACCATTTGCCTTTTTAACTGCCTGCTGCACCTGCATGCTTACCTTCAGTGACTGGTGCACAAGGACACCCAGGTCTCGTTGCACTTCCCCTTCTCCCAATCTATTGCCATTCAGATAATAATCTGCCTTCCTGTTTTTGCTACCAAAGTGGATAACCTCACATTTATCCATGTTATATTGCATCTGCCAAGCTTCTGCACAATCACCCAACCTGTCCAAATCATCCTGGAGTTTCTCGGCATCCTCCTCAGAGCACACACGCCCACCCAGTTTTGTGTCATCTGCAAATTTGGAGATATTATATCTAGTTTCCTTGTCTAGATCATTAATATATATTGTGAATAGTTGGGGTCCAAGGACCGGTCCCTGCGGTACCCCACTAGTCACTGCCTGCCACTCGGAAAAAGACCCGTTTATTCCAACTCTTTGATTTCTGTCTGCCAACCAGTTCTCTATCCAAGTCAGTACCTTGCCCCCAATCCCATGTGCCTTAACTTTACACGCTAATCTCTTATGCGGGACCTTATCGAAAGCCTTCTGAAAGTCCAAATACAGCACATCCACTGGTTCTCCCTTATCTATTTTACCAGTTACATCCTCAAAAAATTCCAGTAGATTAGTCAAGCACGATTTCCCAATTGTAAATCCATGTTGACTTTGTCCGATCCTGTCACTGTTTTCCAAGTGCTCTGCTATTACATCTTTTATGATCGACTGTAGCATTTTCCCTACTACCGATGTCAGTCTTACTGGTCTGTAATTCCCCGTTTTCTCTCTACCACCTTTTTTGAATAGTGGGGTAACATTAGCTACCCTCCAATCCATGGGTACTGTTCCAGATTCCATCGAATGTTGGAAGATGATCAGCAATGCATCTACTATTTCTAGGGCCACATCCTTAACTACCCTAGGATGTAGATTATCAGGCCCTGGGGATTTATCGGCCTTCAATCCCGTCAATTTCCTTAACACCATTTCCCTACAAATACTGATTTCATTCAGTTCCTTCCTTTCATCAGACCCTATGTTCCCTGATATCTCTGGGAGGTTATCTGTGTCCTCCTTTTTGAAAACAGAATCAAAGTATGTATTTAATTGGTCTGCCACTTCTTTGTTCTCCATTATAAATTCCCCTGATTCTGACTGCAAGGGACCTATGCTTGACTTCACCAATCTTTTACTCTTCACATATCTATAAAAGCTTTTAAAGTCAGTTTTTATTTTCCCTTGAAGCTTACTCTCATATTCTATTTTCCCCTTCTTAAGTAATCCCTTTGTCCTCCTTTGTTGAATCCTAAACTGCTCCCAATCCTCAGGTTTACTGCTTTTTCTGGCCAATTTATGTGTCCTCTCCTTGGATCTTACGCTATCCCTTATTTCCCTTGTTAGCCACGGTTGAGTTACCTTTTTTGTTTTATTTTTATGGCAAACTGGGATGAACAAATTCTGTAGTTCATCCATGCGGTCTTTGACTGTTTGCCATTGCCTATCCACCGTCAAACCTTTAAGTGACATTCCCCAATCAATCCTACCCAACTCGTGCCTCAGACCACAGTAGTTTCCTTTGTTTAAATTCAGGACCCTAGTCTCTGAGTCAACAACTTTATTCTCCATCTTATTATATTATGATCACTCCGACCAAAGGGGCCTCGTACAACAAGATTGTTAATTAATCCTTTCTCGTTACATAATACCCAGTCTAAGATGGCCTGATCTCTGGTTGGTTCCTCGACATATTGGTCCAGGAAACCATCCCGTAAATACTCCAGGAATTCCTCCTCCACAATATTGTTACTAATTTGGTTAGCCCAATTTATATGTAGATTAATTTCACCCATGATGACTGCTGTGCCCTTATTGCACGCTTCTCTAATTTCCCTTTTAATGCCATCCCCAACCTCCGCATTACTGTTTGGAGGTCTATATACCACTCCCATTAATGTTTTCTTCCCCTTGGTATTTCTCAGTTCTACCCAAACAGATTCCACATCATCAGAGCTAATATCGTTCCTTACAATTGTGTTAATCCCTTCTTTAACCAGCAATGCCACCCCACCTCCCTTTCCTTTTTGCCTATCTTTCCTGAATATTGAATAGCCCTGGATGTTGAGTTCCCAGCCTTGGCCACCCTGGAGCCATGTTTCCGTAATCCCAATCAAATCATAATCTTTTACCCCTACTTGCGCAGCTAATTCATCCACCTTATTACGAATGCTCCTCGCATTAAGACACAAAGCCTTCAGGCTTGTTTTTTTAACGCTCTTAGACCTATTAGAATTATTATTTACTGTGGCCATGTTTGATTTAAAATGTTGATTTCTCTGACTGCCACTTTTGTTTTTCCCTTCCTATCTTTTTCTTTTATCCTTGTTTCCCTTTCCTCTGTCACCCTGCTTAGGTTCCCAATCCCCTGCCATTTTAGTTTAAACCCTCCCCCGAGCAGTAGTAAACACTTCCCTTAGGACATCGGTCCCGGCCCTGCCCAGGTGCAAACCGTCCGGTTTGAACTGCTCCCACCTCCCCCAGAACCGGTTCCAATGTCCCAGGAATTTGAATCCCTCCCTGAAAGGGTAGAAGCTTTCCCCTGCCGAACAGCCACAGCTCTGGGTACAGCCAGGATCCTGGTCAGGGAGGTGTTCGCGCAATGGGGGCTACCACAGTATGTGGAGTCCGACCAAGGGAGTCATTTTACCAGGCAGGTCATGCAGAATACCCTTATGGTGCTCGGCATTGAGGGGAAATGGCACGTTGCACACAACCCACATTCCTCAGGAATTGTGGAGAGGATGAACAGGACCTTGAAAGAAAGGCTGAGGAAAGAGACCGCAGACTCACCTAGAAAATGGGCGGAGGTCCTAACGTTGCTCCTGATGGGGTTCGGAGCCAGCCAGTCAAAAAGCATGGGGTTTTTCCCACACGAGCTGATGACTGGCAGAGTTATGCGGACCCCCACCCATGTACTAGCCCCGGTGCTCACAGAAGGTCAGCTCAGGGAGGTGAACCGGGACAGTTTCGCCAGGTACCTATTTGAGCACCTTAAACAGGTCCATGGGCAGACGGCTGGGAACATGGGAAAGGAGCATCAGAGCAACCGATTGCTGTTAGAACCCCAAACACACCATGAGTGGGAGATAGGGGAGCAGGTTATGGTTAGTTATTTTGCTCGGGTGGGAAATCTAGAACCGTTATACATGGGGCCCTACAGCATTGTAGACAAGGCAAGCCCCATGATATACACCATAAAGATGCCTCGGCGCATCAAATGGTTTCACATTAACCAATGGAAATTGTTTAAGCCCGAGAGAATGGAACAGCCAGTTAGGGCAAGATATGAGGATCGAAATCCTCAGTCTACAGCAGGAGCAAACTCACAGACTGCACAGGCAGGTGCAGTGGCCTGTTTTAAGGGAAGGGCCATCCCACCCACTGTTTGGGACACTCCCCCACTCATCTGCAACTTAGACGAGGTGGGACCTAGGGGCAAGGACCCTCCGCCTGCAGCATTAGGCTACAGAAAGCTACCTGCCCCTAACCCAGGTTTAGGAGAGATGGAATGTGAGGGCAAGGACCCTCAGCCTGCAGCACCAAGCTACGTATAGTTGCCTGCCTCTAGCACAGGTTCAGGAGAGGTAATGCCTGAGGATAAAAATCCCCAGCCAGCGGTAGTGGAAAGTTCACAGACCGCACAGGAGGGGGCAGTGGCTCGTGTTAAAGACCCACCAGCCGGAAAACCCCCACCAGCCAAAGTCCCTAGAAGGTCCCCACGAACGCCACGGCCAAAGAAACCATAGTCACCGGCTCCCCAGTTTAAAAGGGCAGCCTCTCGAGTCAGGGATCGATCTGAGGGCAGAGGACCCCAACCAGCTGCGAGGGACCAAAAGTACAGGACAGAGCAGCCACACCGAAGGGAGTAGTGTGCTGCAGTCCGAACAGGGATTAGCCTGGCTGCCCGGAGACGGGCAGCGGATGTGCATAGCTTCTATAATGTAATTTTGGGATTGTTAAGTTTGGGTGTTTCAGTTTAATTTTAAGCAAGGTGATTGGTAGTTTAAATATTATTGTTTGTAAGAGTGTTTGTATTGAGTCAAGGTCGCAAGACTTGATTATGCTTTACCCAAGCCAGAGAATCTTCTCGGGAACTGGCTACATGCTCTTGTGTCTCCTTACAGAAGGGATTTTGAAATGAAGGGGGGCATACTCCTACTCGCCCTGATAGGAATGAGCACTGGGAAGCGAGGTGACGTGGAGGACTCCCACATTTATGGGTGCTCAGGAGAGAGAGCACCAGTTGTGACTGCTGGGGGAGGCGAACGGGGCGTGGAGGAGCTTGGCATCTATTCCCATGAGAGAAGATGGCCAGGGTGGCTGGGATCTAACTCCACCCTGTACTCCAGCCAGACCGGGTTCAATTACGGGGAGGCCTCCCTCCCCTGCCCCAGCATACAGGTGGTGGCCACACCGGTTGGGGTCACTGAGGGGAAATGCCTGTGCCTGACCTGCAGAGGACAGATTTCCCTGGGAAGGTGGTGGTGGCTCAGGAAGCTAAGCAGAGACATGGGGGACCGTACAGCTGATTGGGAACAGCTAGGGAACGACACCTACCGGACGGTCACGGGGACCTAAGGGGGAACTAGTGTGTGCTGGGATAAGTGGTGGGAATCAGAACAGGGAACTTATGTCTGCATGTGGGGGTCACAAAGGGCCTGCCCCACGGGCATATACATCATCTTCTCCGCATCATGGCAGGATAAGGGGAAGGGGGTGGAATGGGATTCCCACCTACACACTTGCATAGTCCCACGCTCCCCAGCCCCAGTTAAAGCCACTGAACTCGTGGCATGCACCTGAAAGCTCTTGCCCACAATCCAGACAACAAGGACATACGTAGAGAGCTGCCCTGCCACCACCAAGGGACCAGGGAATGGGCTGGTACTAGTGCCGACCGAAAAGGTGCTATACCAGGGGGTACACTATGCAGTAGCTTCCGTGATTTTAAACCTTACCGAGGTACACTTACCTGAGTGGTGCCCCGCAGAGACAGAACAGCTATACCAGGCCCTGTTAAGAGAAATGTTTAGGAAATTCTACGAGTTCAATTTTGCCAACGTAGACAAAAGAGAACTGTACACTACACACAATGAGTACTTTAGCAATGCGGGGAGTCAAAGAAGGGGAACCTGGAATGATGTTTTTACTGCCTATAACACAGGATCCTCTGTTATAAACAGCCTGAATGACATAGAATTGCAGACACAGATAAACGGTTTAAAAACACAATTATGAAAAATCTTAATGGATGAAAATACAGTAGTAGGCTCAGAGCTACATGAGGACCAAGCTATGATGGTCCATTTAAAAGAGGTCATTGCTGAGCTGGAAAGACACGCCAAAACTGTAAATGCCCTCATACGAGAGGACAGGAATGCTTCAGATCAGGCTGCATAGAATGAGGTGTGCATACTGTACGGGGCATGGTTGCTGGGCGAGGGCCGCAGAAACCTGTAGGACTTAAAACAAGGTTTAGTCCCCTCCTGGATCAGCAACAAGCACCTCGCAGCCCTCCACCCATTTGAGAATTCATTAAGCCTGTGTCAACTCTGGCTAGCTTCTGAGGCCTACCCTGTCCCAGTAGATTGTGGGCGCTCCAAGCACACTATCATGGGGATAGTTGTAAGAATGCCGGTCATGGGTGGGACAGCCCGACCCGCAGCGGTATACAGGGTGGTGTACATTGGGATCATTCAAGGGGGTGCACACATCCGTTTCACAGCGGTCCCACCTTATGTCATAAAGTGGGAGCACACTATGACAGGTACTGACCTCTCGGGGTGCTGGAGCTGGGGAGCACACATAATACTGTGTCCCCAGCACTTGAACGCTTATTCTAAACCACAGTGCAGGTTTAAAGCTGCTGGTGCAAAACCTATAAACTGTACCATGGAGGTAATGGCACAAGACCATGTTCCCCCACCTGTAGCATATATAGGAGGTGGGACATTTTATGTCACCACAAGTGCGCCCCACTACCAACTTGGACAGCATAGCTGGTGTCCGGTAAGTGACAGCAGTTTCTGCTTTAAACCCGAGGCAGACGTTCAAGTGTCCCAGGAACGGATTGTCCCCATTCCTGAACCCTCCACTGTTCACCTCACTGTAACAGAAAATTTCACCAACCTGCAAAAATATGTAGCACATTTCGGCTATGAAATCCCCCCTCTCCCAAAACATCTGACCAAGTTACTAAAAGCAGTAATTGTCTCACAAAAACATTTCTACACGTTGGAGCAGAAGACAGTAGAGATAGGGGCCAAGATATTGGATATTGTAGTTCCACCCTGGTGGGACAATTTTGAAAACATAGATGTCCCTTCATCGGTTAGAATGGCTTCCCACATCCTCATGGTTTGCCAGCTGGGAATAGTATTGTACCTAGTGTGCACTCAGTGCAAGGGAAAAGGCCAAACACTAGAATTCTGAAACCAAAGGGCTTGGAAGAAGCATTATGTTAAGGTGGAGAGAGATGCACCTGTTTGAATCTTTTATTTTTTGTGTTTCTGAAAAAATATTGTTTTTTTGTGTGTTTGTTATTTTTAATAAAGACATTGAGGTGTTATTTTTTAATAAAAATGTATGTGTACCAAGTGGTGCAGGGGTGTTGGACCCCCCCATGCTTGGATGTGTGTAAATAACTGTATTTTGCCTATGTATACTTATGTACACTGCATTTTTGAAGAATGGGGATTGTGTGTGTCATGCGATTTTAGATAGGTAATTACAGGGAAGGTTGGCTATGGAGGGTTGGGAATTTTGCTCACCTTGTAAGTATGATACTTGAAGTGAGTTTCAGTATCACAGGGGGGTATGTAGGATTCTCACAATTCCCACATTTCCCAAGTTATCAATAAGGGACCCTGAAGGACAAGTTATTAATAAGGGTACCCTAAAGGGAATGGCTTTTGGACTTTATGGCAAAACCTGCAAGGTTAAAGCAGGACCCTGCAAACAGTATGTCAAGTTCAAAACCTTAAATCTTGACATGCCTGGGCCTGTGGGAGACAGTTTTGATTTGTTATTTTGAACCAGACAACTGGATGAGACAGAATACGCATTCTTCCCTTTAAAACAAATCAACTCAGGAAAAGACTTAATCTTGCACAAACTTAAAACCCATCAAACCTCTGCATAAATAATCATTTACAGTTTGAACTAGCTACCAAGCCAGGAAGACACCGATTAGCATTATGTATAACAAAACACCCAGACATTAAAAGCTGTTTAGCAATGAGACAACCGCCCAAAAACCAGGTAAAGTGAATGGCTATGATCACCTTAACGAACCCACCAAAAATCGGACAAAGAACTAACCCTGATTTGGAGCGCAGATAACAAACTCAAAAACAGTATAACTGTAGGCTCACCTGAAACCAAAGGAAGCATTCGGGAAGTGCTAGCCATCAACACGACACCAGAGGGGGCCAAGTGAAGCCAACAGTAAGACTCACGCAACATCACAGCGAGGGGGCATGGTGGGGCAGGCTCGACTGAGGACGACTAGGCCACAACCGCAGCCTTACATGAGGACCGACCACGAGCACCGTGGTGACAGAGAGGGCCGGGTAAGCCATACCTTCAGATCATTACCACTACACAGGTGATGATCTAGGCCACCGCGACCGAGCCGACACCGAAGATCGCCAACCGAACCCCAGCCGCCACAAAACCCGACGACCAGACCACCACCGGAAGAATAAAGCCCGAAGTTTTCCACTCTACAAGCTAAAGTACCCAACAAAGACTTTATTCTCCCTATTTCTGAATAAGAAAAGTCGGTAATTACCAGACAAATCCACAACCGCGCCCATAACGCATATGCGGGCTCTACCCAACTGAAGAACCTTCGCAGATTCTAAGACTGGGACCATGTGGCGATGGCACACCCCAAAGGACACAAAGAGCGAACCCCAAAATACAACAGGCTTAACTGACAGGATTCGAACTGTCAAGAAACCCCTATTGGTGAGCATAATCCCTGGCCCCTTTTAGCACAATTTAGTTAGATATTGGGGGTGGGACAAGGGTAGGGGGGGATTATTAATGTGATTTTTCCCTTGTTGTACCATGTGTTCCCCATTCCTAATTAAGTGTACTCTTGAATGCCTGGAGCCATTCCAGTACAGGTTGAACCCCAGTAATCCAGCACCTGATGGTCCGGCACCTTCAGTGGTCCGGCACGAATTGCAACCAGCAGTCATTAGTTTGCGGAGCAGCTGCTCGGCGGTGCCGCCATCTCCCGCGATATAAACAAACATTGTTTACATGCGCGATCGTCACTCCCAGTGGTCTGTGCTTATTTCTGGCTATTATTTACCCTTCAATATGGCACCTAAGAGGTCAAGAGGTGGTGATAGTGGTAGTAATCGTGTGAAGCGTAAGCATGTGTCATTACCTGTATTGTGTTTATACTGTATGCTTTATCTACTTCTTTCCAGTTTTCCAGTTATTTCTAGTACAGTAAACTGTGACGCAGTTTCAGTGAAGGGTGGGCGAGCGCCGAAGGAGTCGGGCGTTTAGGTTGTACCTAATATTGTTATTTTAGGTGTTATTTACATAACCTTCAGTGGTTCGGAATTTTCAATGGTCCGGCACCGGCCTGGTCCTGAGGGTACCGGATTACCGGGGTCCAACCTGTAATCTAAGTGTATAATTTTATTGTGACTCTAATAAAACACAGTTTTCTTGTGCCAAACCAGTTGTCTACTCCAATTTTGTATCGCAGCCTGTACCTAAGTCCAGAGTCTAGAACCCAAGAGGTGTGGGAGCGATTCAAACCACTCAAAACAGTCAGAGACAAAGCTGACTCCACACACCACCTCCTACAGCATGGACTAATAAAGGAGAGCCACAACAATTTGTGACGGGAGAATCGTGTCTGACGAACTTGATTGAGTTTTTTGATAAGGTAACAGAGGGTGGGTGAGGGCAGTGCAGTTGATGCTGTGTATATGGATTTTCAAAAGGCATTTGATACAGTACCGCATCTTAGGCTTGTTAGCAAAATTGTAGCCCCTGGGATAAAAACGGCAGTAGCAGCATGGATACAAAATTGGCTAAGGGATAGAAAGCAGAGAGTTGTGGTGAATGGTTGCTTTTCAGACAGGATGGAGGTATACAGTGGTGTTCCCCAAAGTTCAGTACAAGGACCACGGCTGTTTTTGATATACATTAATGACTTGGATTTGGGGGTACAGGGCACAATTTCGAAATTTGCAGATGACACGAAACTTGGAAGTACACTAAACAGTGAGTGTAAGAGTCATGAAAGTTTAAGAAAGAAAATACTTTAAAATATTGGTTAAATAGTATAATACAGTTAATTTACCTGACTGACTTATTATATTGAGATACCCCCTCTTATCTTGTTATAATAGTATAGGCTGAGTGACCCCCTTTATTCTTGCTACAATGGTACAGTCCTTAAGCTTGTCACATGGTATCCAGCCATTTTACAGCTCAAGCACCACAAGGCTGGAGAAGGCAGAAGCTTTGAGGGCTGGAGCAATACAGTTTTTGATCGTGTGCGTTTAAACGTGTTTTGCTTTGTAATTCTGTTTGTAAGGTGTTACAGTAAACAGTTTAAAGACAAAGTTATGGTTTGGAATGTTTTATTTCAACACGCGTCTACTCGTTGCTAAAGCCTCAAAGCTCAGAGGCTGCATGTTTGGAAATTATGAAGCGCCACTACATTAGTCAAAAACTAGCTCCCTAAGAAGGAAAGGACGGAATTGTCGGCGAACGTATATACATGAATGGTCACGGAGCCAGACGACAATATAAGAAAGCGAAGGTACAGTGACTGTTACTTGCCTTGTTCATTCTATTGAGAAGCTAAATAAGAGCTGTGGGTAAAATGGCCGAGGCCTTATGGAGCAGTGAGGAGCTTCCCCCAGCCAGAAGGATTGTTGGCCAAAAGAGGGAAGTAAAGCTCACCCCAAAGGCAATGGAAGAGAAGTTACATAGAAGCATAGGTGCAAGGAGGGATAAATTAGCTCAGATAACTGGAAAAATGAAGATAATTGATTGTCTCATGGAAGATAATGCTAATATTAAGAAAGTTGAAGACATAATGCATTATGATTTCTCCAAGTTGCATGAAGAATTTAATGTACTCAATAAAGATGTATTAGCACTTCTGTCTGAAGAAGAGGGAAACGCTGATCAGCACAACTGGTTTGATCTTAAATCATCCAGCATTAAGGACTATATCAAGGCCACAGAACAGTGGATGTTAAAGATTCGTCAAGATGCTGATACAGCAGAGAAAGATAAAGATGATGATGAAGTCGGACCAGATGATAGCATTTCAGAGACTTCAGCCAGACTGAGCAAAAATCAAAAAGAAGGTAGCTCTGTTTCTGGACACAGGTCAGTCACTTCTACCACATGCTCGTCGCGACGCATGAGAGAAGAGGTTGAACGGGCAGCGTTGATGGCGCGCGCAGCATCTTTAGTGGAGAAGCAAGCTCTTGAACGGGAAGAGGCCCAACTGCAGGCCCAACAGGCCCAACTGCAGGCAAAGAAAGAACAGCTGGAGCTAAAAACAGCTATTGCGGTCTCAGATGCCAAGTTGAGTTTGTATGAAGATTATGAAGGCTCACAGGATGGCATGAACGAATACTGACAGTCAATGTTGTCACACAGAGTTGGATCCAGGGCACCTTCAAGAGTTAAAAGAGAGTCTGAAGGCCATCTCCTGGCATTACAGCATGGAAGAGAGGCCTCTCCACTAACAGGAGCACGTGATGCTACCCCAGATGTCAGACGGTCTAGACTAGACCCTGCTGATGACCACCAGAGGCCTGAAGACACAGAGAGAAGCCTATACCGAGTGATGCAACGTCAGAACGAAATTACAGAGATGCTTGTAAAACAACAGAATCTGTTTCGACTCCCTCAGAGACATACCAGTGTTCCAAGGCGACCCACTCAAGTATAAGCCCTTCATCAGATCCTTCGAACAAGCCACTGACTCCAAAACAGAGAGCAGCAGTGATAAGTTGCACTACCTGGGACAGTACACCAGTGGTAAACCACAAGACCTGGTCAGAAGCTGTGAACACATGAGACCGGACCGGGGATACATAGAAGCCAGGAAGTTGCTGCAGGAGCACTATGGTAACGAGCTGAAGATAGCCACTGCATATATTGAAAAGGCTATCAAGTGGCCACAGATCAGATCGGAGGACGGGGAGGCATTGAACACATATGTTCTTTTTCTCATAGGATGTCGCAACACCATGGAGGATGTTGAATTCATGGAAGAGATGGACAATCCTACGACTATGAGAATCATCATCTCTAAGCTTCCTTACAGGATGAGAGAACAATGGAGAGGAACAGCCTATGAGATAATGGAGAGACGGAAAAGTAGAGCCAGTTTTGCAGACTTAGTGAATTTCATAGACAAACAGGCTAAAATTGCTATGGACCCATTGTTTGGAAACATCCAGGATGTCAGCCCAACTTCTGATGGAACAGTGAGAGCCAAGCCTGCTGAATCAAAGACTCTCAGGAAAGGTGGTTCCAGGGGAAGCAACTTTGCAACTATCTTCACTCAGGCTGGGGAAGAAAAGTCTCAGAACTCATCTCCCAAAAAGAACAGCACAGTGACGCCTGCTAATGCCTTTCAGAAGCCATGTTTATTCTGCCAGAAGAATCATACATTGGACTTCTGCAGTGACATCAAAGCACAGCCACATAAAGACAGAATCGAATTTCTGAAGTACAATGGCCTATGTTTTGGATGTCTCTCTCAGGGGCACCTGAGTAGAAACTGTAAGCAAAGAACAACATGCAGAGAGTGCACTCAGAAACATCCCAGTCTGCTGCATATCCACAAAGAAGAACAAGTCTCTAAGAAGAGTGAAGAAAACAATACCGACGAGAAGGTTGTTTCAAGTGCTCTGGTGTCACTAGAACCAGAGACTTGTGGATTCACTGGGGCCGGTGACAGTGATTGCATTCTTGCCATCGTACCTGTAAAGATCAAGTCTAAGAGGAGTGAGAAGTTTGTGGAGACTTACGCCTTCATGGATCCAGGTAGTTCAGCAATGTTCTGCACAGAATCACTTATGCGACAGCTGAACGTTAGAGGCAGAAGAACAGAAATCCTATTGCGCACCATGGGTCATGAGAAGTCAATGCAAAGTTATATCCTGTCAGACTAAGAAGTGTATGGACTTGAAGAGAAGGACTTCATAGACCTGCCTAATGTTTTCACACAGAGGGAGATTCCTGTTAAAATAGGGAACTTAGCCCTGCAGAAGGATGTGGAGAGATGGCCTTACCTGGGAAAGGTGTGTCTCCCATATATTGAAGCATAAATTGGCCTATTAATTGGAACCAATGCCTACAAAACTATGGAGCCATGGCAGGTGATAAACAGCAAGGATGACGGACCCTACGCAGTCAGGACAGCCCTTGGATGGGTAGTCAATGGACCGGTAAGGAGAGATGATGGCAACAAGTCGAACAAGGAGCAACGACAAAATGTAACAATTAATCGTATCTCTATCGCAAGCATTGAAGAGCTGTTGATACAGCAGTTCAACGCAGACTTTTCAGAACGCAGCTGTGAGGAAAAGACAGAGATGTCACAAGAAGACCATCAGTTCATGGATTTGATGACAAGGTCTACACAGTTCATTGATGGCCACTATCACATTGGTTTGCCACTGAGAAGACAGACCGCGAAGATGCCGAACAATCGCTGCATAGCAGAGCAGCGCGCCATCAGTCTCAAGAGAAAGCTGAACAAGGACCCTGACTTTCACGAAGACTACAAAGGCTTCATGAGAAACATCATAGCGAAAGGCTATGCTGTAAAAGTGCCCGAGGAACAGTTGAACAGAGACGATGGAAGGGTCTGGTACATTCCTCATCACGGTGTGTATCACCTAAAGAAGAAAAAGATCCATGTAGTGTTTGACTGCACCACCTCATTCAGAGGAACTTCACTGAATGACCAGCTGCTTCAAGGTCCTGATCATACTAATACCCTCATTGGCGTCTTGACGAGGTTTAGACAAGAGCTCGTTGCCATGATGGCAGATATAGAATCAATGTTCTACCAAGTCAGAGTCCCTGATGAAGATGCTGATCTTCTGCATTTCCTTTGCTGGCCAGATGGCAACGTTAGTCAAGCTATGGTGGAATGTAGAATGGCTGTACACTTGTTCGGAGCCACATCATCTCCCAGCTGTGCAAGCTACGCTCTCAGAAAAACTGCAGAAGATGGCAAAGGCAAAGCACCATCAGAGGCTGTGGAGACAATCTTCAGAAACTTTTACGTCGATGACTGTCTGAAGCCCGTGTCAACAGAAGACGATGCCATTGCACTGTCAAGAGACCTTAGAACTCTGTGTTCGAATGGAGGATTTCATCTGACTAAGTGGATAAGCAACAGCAGAGCAGTTCTAGCTTCTATCCCAGAAAAGGAAAGGGCCACTGAAGTCAAAGATCTGGATTGAGCCACGATGTCCTTCCTATTGAGAGAGCTCTTGGTGAACAATGGTGCATTGAGTCAGACACGTTCAACTTCAGAATAATGGTGAACGAAAGGCCATCCACAAGACGAGGGATTCTCTCCGTGGTCAGTTCCATCTATGACCCTCTTGGATTCCTGGCACCACTCATTCTGCCGGTGAAGCTGATCCTACGAGAGCTGTGTAGAGACAAGATTGGTTGGGATGAAGATATCCCAGAAGGTCAAGCTCAGAGATGGCTCAGATGGTTGACAGAGTTGCAACAACTTTCTAGCTTCAATGTCAGCAGATGCATCAGGCCTGTGAGTTTTGGAGTTACAAAGACGTCTCAACTACATCATTTCTCGGATGCCAGTGAGGACGGCTATGGCACGGCTACTTACCTCTTGCTGACAAATCAATAGGGCCAGAAACATTGTTCCTTCCTCATGGGGAAATCCAGGGTGGCTTCGCTGAAGCAGGTCACCATCCCGAGACTGGATTTGACGGCAGCGGTTGTTGCAGTTAAAGTTGACAAGATGATGCGGAAAGAGTTATAGCTCCCACTAGAAGAATCTGTCTTCTGGACGGATAGCACGACGGTGCTGAAGTACATAGAGAATGAGAAGATACGCTTCAAGACCTTCGTAGCAAACAGAAGCTCATCCATTAGAGAAGCTACACAACCATCTCAATGGAGGTATGTAAACACCTCATTAAACCCAGCAGATCCAGCCTCACGGGGATTGAAGGCTGAAAACTTCATGAGGAGTGAAACTTGGATACAAGGCCCAAGTTATCTGCTGGAAACAGAGAGATCATGGCTAAGTCACATTGCTGAAGACGACGTCGAAGTCAAGAGATCAGTCACAGCAAATCTCATAACTACGAAAGAGAACTTTGACACAGTGAACAAGCTTGTTAACCATTTCTCAGGATGGCACCAGTTGAGGAAAGCAGTTGCATGGTTTCTAAGGTTGAAAGAGTTGCTGCTACACCTGAGCGGTAAGAGAAAAAGGTATCGAGCCACTGTCCATCAGTCTGAAAGTAACCCTGATAAGCAGAGAATGCTTCTACAGCAATATATGCACCAGCACAAGACCACATTGGGTAAGAATTCATTGACCGTGGAGGATTTGGCCAAGGCTGAGATGGAGATAGTTTGCTTCAGTCAAAGACAAAGATATCCAGAAGAAATCAAAGCTTTACAGCGAAATACTCCAATCAAGAAAGGTAGTCATATCTACAAGGTGGACCCTACACTGCAAGATGGAGTACTGAGGGTGGGAGGGCGACTAAACAAATCTGCTATGCCAGAGGCGGCCAAGCATCCTGCTATCCTTTCTAAGGACCTCCGGGTTGCCACTCTCATTCTTCAGCATATACACCAGAGTATTGGACACAGTGGGAGGAACCACGTGCTTGCGAAGCTAAGACAAAGATACTGGATTCCAGGAGCTAATTCTGTAATAAGAAAAATACTCTCTGAATGCATTGTTTGCAGACGGTTACACGACCTTGGAAAGACCAATCACAAAGCTCTGCCTGCTACAAGAAGCAGCGTGAAAGGTTCTTGAACAAAAAAAAGGGGACATTTATATTGTAAATATGTTGAACTCATTAGTTTATGACTGTTAAGAATGTTTGAGTAATTGATATGCTTCATGTGCCTAGTCAATTAGGGGCCGGAATGTAAGAGTCATGAAAGTTTAAGAAAGGTAATACTTTAAAATATTGGTTAAATAGTATAATACAGTTAATTTACCTGACTGACTTATTATATTGAGAAACCCTCTCTTTTCTTGTTATAATAGTATAGGCTGAGTGACCCCCTTTATTCTTGCTACAATGGTACAGTCCTTAAGCTTGTCACATGGTATCCAGCCATTTTACAGCTCAAGCACCACGAGGCTGGAGAAGGCAGAAGCTTTGAGGGCTGGAGCAATACAGTTTTTGATCATGTGCGTTTAAACGTGTTTTGCTTTGTAATTCTGTTTGTAAGGTGTTACAGTAAACAGTTTAAAGACAAAGTTATGGTTTGGAACATTTTATTTCGACACGCGTCTACTCGTTGCTAAAGCCTCAAAGCTCAGTGGCTGCATGTTTGGAAATTACGAAGCGCCACTACAGTGAGAAAGATAGTAATAGATTTCAAGAAGACATGGTGGAATGGGTAGACCCACGGCAGATGAAATTCAATGCAGAGAAGTGTGAGGTGATACATTTTGGTAGGAAGAATGAGGAGCGATCATACACACTAAATGGTGCAATTTTAAAGAGAGTGCAAGAATAGAGAGACCTGGGGGTGCTTGTGCACAAATCTTTGAAGGTGGCAGGACCGGTTAACAAAGCAGTTAATAAAACATACGGGATCCTGGGCTTTATAAATAGAGGCACAGAGTACAAAAGCCAGGAAGTTAAGCTAAACCTATATAAAACACTAGTTCGGCCCCAGCTGGAGTATTGTGTCCAATTCTGGGCACCACACTTTAGGAAGGCCGTGAAGGCTTTGGAGAGGGTACAGAAGAGATTTACTGGAATGGTGCCAGGGATGAGGTATTACAGTTACATGCTTGGACTGGAGAAGCTGGGATTATTCTCCTTGGAGCAGAGAAGGCTAAGAGGAGATTTGATAGAGGTGTTTTAAATCATGAAAGATTTAGATATTAGATAGAGTAAATAAAGAGAAACTGTTTCCAATGGCTGAAGGGTCGATAATGAGCGAGCACAGATTTAAGGTGATTGGCAAAAGAACCAGAGGTGACATGAGGAAAAACATTTTTATGCAGCGAGTGGTTAGTATTTGGAATGCTCTGCCTGATAGGGTGGTGGATACAGATTCAATAGTAGCCTTCAAAAGGGAATTGGATAAATATTGAAGGAGAGAAATTGCAGGGATATGGGGAAAGAGCGGGGGGAATGGGACTAACTGGATTGCTCTTCGAAAGAGCCAGCACAGACTCGATGGGCCAAACGGCCTCCTTCTGTGCTGTACTATTCTAAGATTCTATGATTTACGCTAACTATATTGTCTTCTCTCCTCCCTTTAAGCACATTGTTATGCTCTGATAGATAGTTCAGCAGCAGCTGCTATATGCACAAGTGAGGATGTCTGGTGTTTACACAATGAAGTTAATGTTGTGAGACAGATTTTCAGATTTAAAATATTTTGGGCAGCGACTCAAATGTTTTCATGTAAAATAAGAGATATCTGAAAGATCAATCACAGACCATTGAATGCTAATTGTAGGTGAGATTTGACGAGGGAAGTGAGGATCGTGGCAATAAGGTGACTGGAGGGAGCACTGGAATTGGAGAATACATCACAAAGGTACAACAGACAGCTACAATTGACTGTTTTACAGCTGATATTTGTTTATAATTTCTTTTCCTCTGGTTTTCTTTCTTATCTCTACATACACACAACATACACCACAGAATAGCGGAAGCTCCATTAGCCGCCATAATGTCAGGGATAGCGGTGCCTTGGCAGGTAATTGAGACTCCCAATATTAGCCATACACTCGACTCTGTTTCTCTCTCCACGGATATTGCCTGGCCTGCTGAGTTCTTCCAGCGTTTTCTGTTGTTATTTGGCCATACACTTATGGTACAGCAAGACCCTGGGACAGAAGACAAGTACAATCGAGATAACTATATCAATACCAGTTCTTTCTTCCCTTCTTTATAACAAATTTAATTTGAACTTTCTTGAGCTGGGAGGAGAATTTTCATCAGATAGGATCAGACTGCAATTGCAGACCTGTGTAATGAGGCGCCTTCTTGTGCAAAGCTTTATCCTATGAATGCTCTGCTGGATAATTACGTTGCCACTCCTCTCCACCCCTCCAACCTGGCCTTGAAAGATGAATACCAAGGAACATGGATAACGGAGCTTCCACAGCATGTCATTTAGTACATTTAAATTTTAACATTTTCATTGTTTCTGATCATTTCTTTGATATTTATTGTGCTACTTCCACTTGAACCACCTTGGCCAACGATTTTGTTGGCACCTGTTTGGCTTCTTCCTCATTCATGGATAGCGACAGGTCAATACAACAGAAGAACAAGACCAAGGGCACCGAGCGAGACCGAGCGAGACGGAGGGCACCGAGCGAGACCGAGGGCACCGAGTGAGACCGAGGGCACCGAGTGAGACTGAGTGAGACCGAGGGCACCGAGCGAGACCGAGGGCACCGAGTGAGACCGAGTGAGATCGAGGGCACTGAGTGAGACCGAGGGCACCGAGCGAGGCCGAGGGCACCGAGTGAGACCGAGGGCACTGAGCGAGACTGAGGGCACTGAGTGAGACCGAGGACACCGAGTGAGACCAAGGGCACCGAGTGAGACTGAGTGAGACCGAGGGCACCGAGCGAGACCGAGGGCACCGAGTGAGACCGAGTGAGATCGAGGGCACTGAGTGAGACTGAGGGCACCGAGCGAGGCCGAGGGCACCGAGTGAGACCGAGGGCACTGAGCGAGACCGAGGGCACTGAGTGAGACCGAGGGCACCGAGCGAGGCCGAGGGCACCGAGTGAGACCGAGCGAGACGGAGGGCACCGAGCGCGACCGAGGGCACCAAGTGAGACGAAGGGCGCCGAGTGAGACCGAGGGCACCAAGTGAGACCTAGGGCACCGAGTGAGACCGAGTGACACAGAGTGAGACTGAGGGCACCGAGTGAGACTGAGTGACACTGAGTGAGACCGAGAGCACCGAGTGAAACCGAGGGCACCAAGTGAGACCGATTGAGACCGAGGGCACCGAGTGAGACCGAGTGAGACCGAGGGCACCGAGTGAGACCAAGTGAGACCAAGGGCACCGAGCGAGACGGAGGGCACCGAGCGAGACCGAGTGAGACCGAGGGCACCGAGTGAGACCAAGTGAGACCAAGGGCACCGAGCGAGACGGAGGGCACCGAGCGAGATGGAGGGCACCGAGTGAGACCGAGGGCATCGAGCGAGGCCGAGGGCACCGAGTGAGACCGAGCAAGATGGACGGCACCAAGTGAGACCGACTAACACCGAGTGAGACCAAGGGCACCGAGCAAGACCGAGTGAGACCGAGGGCACCGAGTGAGACTGAGGGCACTGAGTGAGACAGAGTGAGACCAAGGGCACCGAGCGAGACTGAGGGCACCGAGTGAGACTGAGGGCACCGAGTGAGACCGAGGGCACTGAGCGAGACCGAGGGCACCGTGTGAGACTGAGTGAGATCGAGGGCACCGAGTGAGATCGAGGGCACTGAGCGAGACCGAGGGCACCGAGTGAGACCGAGGGCACCGAGCGAGACTGAGGGCACCGAGCGAGACCGAGAGCACCGAGCGAGACCGAGGGCACTGAGTGAGACTGAGTGACACCGAGCGAAACCGAGAGCACCGAATGAGACCGAGGGCACTGAGTGAGACCGAGTGAAACCGAGGGCACCGAGTGAGACCAAGTGAGACCAAGGGCACCGAGCGAGACGGAGGGCACCGAGCGAGATGGAGGGCACCGAGTGAGACCGAGGGCATCGAGCGAGGCCGAGGGCACCGAGTGAGACCGAGCAAGATGGAGGGCACCAAGTGAGACCGACTAACACCGAGTGAGACCAAGGGCACCGAGCAAGACCGAGTGAGACCGAGGGCACCGAGTGAGACTGAGGGCACTGAGTGAGACCGAGTGAGACCAAGGGCACCGAGCGAGACTGAGGGCACCGAGTGAGACTGAGGGCACCGAGTGAGACCGAGGGCACTGAGCGAGACCGAGGGCACCGTGTGAGACTGAGTGAGATCGAGGGCACCGAGTGAGATCGAGGGCACTGAGCGAGACCGAGGGCACCGAGTGAGACCGAGGGCACTGAGCGAGACCGAGGGCACCGTGTGAGACTGAGTGAGATCGAGGGCACCGAGTGAGATCGAGGGCACTGAGCGAGACCGAGGGCACCGAGTGAGACCGAGGGCACCGAGCGAGACTGAGGGCACCGAGCGAGACCGAGAGTACCGAGCGAGACCGAGGGCACTGAGTGAGACTGAGTGACACCGAGCGAAACCGAGAGCACCGAATGAGACCGAGGGCACTGAGTGAGACCGAGTGAAACCGAGGGCACCGAGTGAGACCGAGGGCACCGAGATACACCGAGTGCACCGAGTGAGAGGGAGGGCACCGAGCGAGACCAAGGGCACCGAGTGAGATCGAGGGCACCGAGTGAGACCGAGCGAGACCAAGCGAGACGGAGGGCACCGAGTGAGACGGAGGGCACTGAGTGAGACCGAGGGCACTGAGCAAATACGGAGAAACTGTTTCCACTGGCTCAAGGGTTGGTTACCAGGGAACACACATTTAAAGTAATTGGGAAAAGATGCAGAGGAGAGATAAGGAGAATTTTTTTTACACACCGAGTTGCCTGAAAGGGTGGTGGAAGTAGATTCAATAGTAATTTTCAAAAGGGAATTGAATATATATTAGCAAAGCAAAAATTTGCAGGGCTATGTGCAAAGAGCAGGGGAGTGGGACGAATTGAATAGCTCTTCCAAAGAGCTGGCACAGTCATGATGGGCTGAATGGCCTCCTTCTGTACTGTCAGATTCTATGCTTCCGTAAGTGTCTTCACCAATTTCCATATAAATCTTGGCACCTTCCCTCCACACATGCTTGTGTTGTGCTCAATTATAACTCTGGTCAATGGGTCTCATTGTAGCTCGGCTCAGCTCAGCATAGGGGTCAGCAGGCACAGCTGTAGAGGATGCCCTAGACCCCCTACAAAATGGTCAGGTCGGACCCATGAAATGTGCCTGACACACTCATTTGCCTTAGAACAAAGACATCATGAGGGCTCCCTGTGTACTGGGGGTTGGTAGTCACTGACTAGGTGAATGTTGAGTCAGTCGAATCATTTTCTATTCAAGTATAAAGCTGCATCAACAAAAGGGGCTCTATGTAGGTTCTGTTAATGGCCCCCTCCTCTCTAACCTTCAGAATATGATTGCCCCTGCACATCACGAACCAAAGTCCATTGGCAATTTTATGTAATTGAAGGCTCTTTCGAATGATGCATCTGTTACATCCCTTATATGTTTAAGTCCCACTCCAGGGGCTTAAGCACATAAAGTTAGGCTGACACTCCAGTGCAGTGCTGAGGGAGTGCTGCACTGTTGGAGGTGCTGTCTTTCGGATGAGACTTTAAACCAAGGCCCCATCCGCTCTCTCAGGTGGATGTAAAAGATCCCATGGCAGGGGAGTTCTCCCTGGTGTCCTGGCCAATATTTATCCCTCAACCAACATAACAAAAAAAACAGATGATCTGGTCATTATCACATTGCTGTTTTGGGAGCTTGCTGTGTGCAAATTGGCTGCCGCATTTCCCATATTACAACAGTGACTCCACTTCAAAAGTACTTCATTGGCTGTAAAGCACTTTGAGACGTCCGGTGGTCGTGAAAGGTGCCATATAAATGCAAGTCTTTCTTTTTATACATCTTTTTCTGATGGCCTGGACACATTACCGATGTGTTCACTTTCAGCCTGAAAGGGCCCAGTTGCATAGTAGTTAAGGGCGACGGACACCTTCCCTTCAACTGAGAGGCCAGTCAGCTTTCTTGAGATTGAACTTTGATCCAAATCGAGCACTCTAGAAATAACCTTAGTTGTTTGGGAACCTTATCCTCTGTGAGGTGACTGGTACTCCTGCATCTGTACCTCCAGAGTTGAGGGAAGGTGGGAGTAGGTGGGATGTAGATGCTTTCTGTGTAGTCTCACCCTTGCCTTCTCCCTTTGAATTTGGTCCTCCTCATCCTCCTAGGCAGCCAAGGCTAGGGAATTCCAAGGAGGAAAGCCATACTTTAATGACTTTTAGGCAACTTTCTGAGGAGGAATGAGCAATAGGAAGTTAGGATGGGGTTGTCAGGTGAAATGACGACTGCTACTTTAAAGTCAAGACAAGAAAACTATATTTTCCAGACTACAGAGCTGTACTCAATAATACCAGAAAACAAATTAATCGTGGACCAAAATCTATGTTGCAGGCCTCAGTAGCAACCTTTGACATTCACTGTATCCAGGCAACAAGCGGCAATCAGTCTGCACTCAAAACCCTAGGTGGAGTTAGAATTCCTGGAAAATGACATCCCTGCCTCCTTTAGTGGGTGAGTGCTTGTCCTGAATGACAAGTCAGAGGCTGGAAAGAAACAAAAAGAGGTTGCATTCATTTAGCACCTTTCATGACCCCAGGATGTCCCAAAGTGTGCAGTCGCTGTTGTATTGTAGGGAAATGTGGCAGCCAATTTGAACATGGCAAGGTTACACAAACAGCAATGAGATTAATGACCATATAAGCGACCATGTTTTTGTTGGTTGAAGGATAAATACTGGCCAGCATACCAGAAGAACTCTCCTGCTCTTCTTAGAATTTAAATCCACCTGGGAGGGCAGATATTAGTTTAATATCTCATCCGAAAGACGGCACCACTGACAGTGCAGCACTCCCTTAGTACTGTACTGGAGTGTCAGTCTGGATTATATGCACAAGTCTCTAAAGCTGGGCTTGAACCCACGACATTCTCATTCAGAGGCAAGAGTGCCAAGTATGATACTTTGTGCTGGGTGTCTTCCACTGCGCAATGCCGCACTGGTTTGCATACCTTTCTGCTCCATTTCTACCTTTCTCTCCACTGGCATAACAAGAGCAGAAAGCCCAGGCCCTATAAGTTGAGATGAAATCAGATCCCTAAAAGCAGCAACACAATAGTAAAGGGCCTTTGAGGATTTGTATATTTTTCACCGTCATATATTCAAATAATTGTTGCTGGTACCCAGCAGTCCAACATCATAGCAAAGTTTTGTTTTTTATTAGACCTTCAATCCTAGCTTTAGGTACAGAAATTATTTTCACCGGAGCGCAATACATCTTGCTGTCTAATTATGAATTTTATTATTTTTTCCCTCAGCCAAACAGAAATGTTCCTCTAGATACTGCAGGAGAGAAAGTGTGAAATGGTCGTAATAATAGAGGGAAAGAATCCCCTCTAGTGTTGTATGCTCATTTACTGGAACTGTGAAGTCGCAGTCTGAGAGATGATGATTGGATCGGCCAAAAGTGTTAAACTATTTACACAGCCGACAATAATTGGCGTAGCTTCGTGCAGATCAATCTCTGCAGAAATCAAGTGACGATAAGAGAGGCTTTGATGTCTTGTGGTTTCTTGGATGCTAAAGACCTGCAGTTGGTCACGATATCCTATATTTTCACAAGTGTATAAAAGGTTATTTTGTTTCTCCGGTTTCTCCTCTCGCACACTAAGAGATGCATTTAAACGTTGTGGTTTCCAGCTTTCGACCTTTCACCAGTTTCTACTTAGAAGATTCTTCACATTTCGGGTGAAAATCTCTCTTCTCTCTTAGGCAGTCCCTTGGAACCGAGGATGACTTGCTTCCACATTAAAAATGAGTTCGCAGGTGACTGATGAGTCCAATGCAGGACCTACCATCTCTGTCACAGGTGGGGCAGACGGTGGTTGAAGGGGGCGGGTGGGTGGGGTGCTTGGGTTGACGTGCGCTCCTTGCGCTGCCTGCGCTTGGCTTGCGCTTGCTCCCGGCGAAGAGGCTCGAGGTGCTCGGCGCCTTCCCGGATGCTTCTCCTCCACTTTGTGTGGTCTTGGGCCAGGGATTCCCAGGTGTCGGTGGGGGTGTTACACTTTTTCAAGGAGGCTTTGAGGGTGTCCTTGAAGCGTTTCCTCTGCCCACCTGGGGCTCTCTTGCCGTGCCGGAGCTCCGTGTAGAGCGCTTGTCTTGGGAGTCTCGTATCGGGCATGTAGACAATGTGACCCATCCATCGGAGCTGATTGAGCATGGTCAAAAATAGTGAGATTACAAATGACCCCTCAGTTTTGCTTTCTCCGCACAGACAGAAGTTTAATTTGTTCAGTGTACCCGTGTCGAGTTGAAAAATCTCAGTTCTTGCGAGTTATTACTGGAATATTTCCAAATGTTCTTCAGTTACCCTCCAGAGAGGTAACTTTTTGCAGTACACAAGAATATAAAACTAGCTGTTCACCTTCTTAATTCTGGATATATGGTTCATTAGTGCGTCTCCTATCTCACCCAGCTGGTGCATTTTACCATCAAGGAAAGAAATAATCTTCAATTCAGAATCATCCTTCACATAATGGTAGCTTTTGTGATTAGATTATTGAAGTAAATCATAAAAAAATGTAATGGTACTGACACAGTCAAAAAAGAAAGCTATTTATTTAAAAAATGATTTTGCCACTCACCGTTAATCACAAATCGTGCCTTTCACACATGGAGCAATCTCTTATTTAGTCAAAAGATGAGATTTAAAAAAAAACTAATGAAAAGAACCATTTACTGTAACATAATGAAGAATATTTCAGTTTCTGATTTCTTCAGTAATTGCCGGTTGCTGCCTATGTCTTCAGCTCAAATTCTGAATCAGAGAATGGCTCCACAGCCCTTACAAAATTATAGTTTTCTACTAGGATACAAAGCAGGAGTTTGTCCTTTCAACAAAAAATTATGTTACATTTGGTTATAAAGGTACCCTTTGTTTCCATGGTGCACACATCCAGGAAGAGGCGATCGGTCTATTCGTGCCAACAATCTCTGCCCTTGACCCCCCGAGTTCCTACTATTCACAGCCACACAACCGAAGGACAAACAGGAGAGGTCAGCCCTGTGATCACACATGTAGTGCAGCCCAAACAAAAAAGCTGCCACAAAGATCTTCATGGCAGTTAGCACTCCTTCCCTTAGCTCTTCCCTTAGACATCATTGAGTATAGAATTATAGGGTGTATATAAACAAGCATTTTTTTTAAATCTTCGTTTATGAGATGTGGGTGTCGCTGGCAAGGTCAGCATTGATTGCCCATCCCTAATTGCCCTTGAGAAGGTGGTGGTGAGCCATGAAGGATTAAAGTGCTGAAGATTGAAACATATTTCCACTTTATTCAAAAATTTTATCAATTCACAAGCATAATATACACCTTAATGGAGACAGTGTGGTAATACTGATAATACTGATAAATTTTAAGGCACATTAAAAAGGGCAGCATTGCTGATGGTGTGCAAGAGACACTTTCAATATAATTATTGAGGTATTAAGGCATGTATATGATTATGATTGAAGAATGATGATGAAGACCTACAACTGGCCCCTCAAGTCAGGCTGCGATGGGTTAGTCCAAGACAGAATACATTGTCAAATCGCTCAGCGTCTTAATACGTGCTTTCCAGTAGATCTGAAAGGGCTGGGGAAAGGAGTTGCAGTAGCTGAAAATAAAGAAGGATAGGTTGACATTATGGGAAGGTCCTTCAGAAGTTCTGACAAAGAGTTGCGACCTGATATGCTAATCTGTCTTCTCTTTTCAGTTGTTGGCAGACTGCTGTATATGTCCCAGTAAGTTTGGGCTCTATAGGTACGTCTGTATCTATCAATTGGATTTCTTGTGGCATTGCCCAAGGTAATTTGGATGATGTTCAGTCCGTAAGGATGACCCCGAGCTTCCGGTTGCCTGTTATTTTAATTCACCGCCCCATTCCCACTCAGACCTCACTGTACTCGGGCTCTTGCATTGTTCCACGGAAGCTCAGCGTAAGCTCGTGGAACAGCACCTCATTTTCCAATTAGACACTTTACAGCCTTCGGGACTCAATATCGAGTTCAACAATTTCAGATCATAACCTCAGCCCCCGTTACATTTTTACTTATATTTTTTATCCACACCTTTGTTTTGGCCCTCCCCCCCCTTTTTTTCTCTCCCACATGGCAGCTGTCTCCCATTCTGCCAGCGCATTTCACACCTAATCTCGAGCCGTCTTTCGTCTCCACTAGTCCTATCACCATCTCGTCTCGTTTTGAATACCTCTTAATGTCTCTTCACTTCTCTTTTGTTCTCTCCCAGCCCCCAAAACTGGCCTTTTAATCGGTTTCATTTCCTGTGCTTTTTCAGTCTTGACAAAGGGTTTTGACCCGAAACGTTGACTCAATTTTCTCTCCCTGGATATTACCTGGCGTGCTGAGTTTTACCAGCATTTTCTGTTGTTATTTCGGATTTCCAGCATCTGCAGTATTTTGCTATCATAATTTGGATGACATGCTGTTTTTGTAAAGAATTGTTATAGCGTGAGGCACAATGTATTA
Organism: Somniosus microcephalus; assembly: GCF_052327205.1. Classification (NCBI taxonomy): domain Eukaryota; kingdom Metazoa; phylum Chordata; class Chondrichthyes; order Squaliformes; family Somniosidae; genus Somniosus; species Somniosus microcephalus. Next base: position 154,932,515 of record NC_140997.1, read on the forward strand.
TTCTGTTGGCGTCGTAAAGCTAAGATCCTGCAGGCCAGAGTTGAATTATTTCGTCACCAGAACCTCAGGACCATTCAAGGTTGTTTGGTCAGGGAACTTTGCCAATTGGAATGCAGAGCCTTGGGTCAATTTGCAAATTGGAATATGCTTTGTCAATTGTAGGCCACAATTCAGAAGCACTCAGCATTTTAAGGTTGTTTTGCATCTGGAAGAAAGTGTGACAGCTGCAATTGACATTTGTGTGTGCAGAGGTGTTCTTTCTTTCTTTCTGTTTGGTGAGGGATCTTTGCAGATTGGAATGGGCTCATCAGTTTCTGGTTCCAACCCAGAAGCATCTTACATTCAAGACTGTGTTGTAACAACGTGCGACCTCTGCGCATACGGACATTCCAGCTCCAAAATTCCTGGGTTGGGTAAGGTTGTAGGTCAGCAATTGCGCCTGTGAGGGGTCTGATGGCAGAAGTGCCCTAGCCTGGATCCCGTGGATTTTCAGGGCTGCTGAAGAAGGATGCACCCTCCCAGTCACGGCCAAATCTAAATGTTAGGGTTAGGGCGGGATGACCAACTTCCAATCTACTCTCGAGAATATGTGTCACTGTTTAAAAGGCACTTTTTATCCGGATCACGGCAACGCAGGGAAGAATTTCTAACAAAATCTCTCAACAATGCAGCAACCTATTTTTCTTGGTGGGAGGTTTGCAAGGAAGTGAATGGTGGCCGAGGCAGAGGTTGAGGAGGGAGTGCTGAAACAACCCCAAACTGATGTAATGATGTGTAATTATTCTTTTTAAAAGACTTGTAACTAGAACACATCTGTTGTACACCAGGCATCACACTCTCAAGCGCCAAATCAAAAACCACTTGAAGGAAGAGGAAGAAAGGCAGTCATTTCATGCTGGGTTCTTCTGACCTGGAGTCAAAAATATACAAGCAGCTGTGGCTGTCCTCCAGTAGGCCTCAAGAGTTTACAAGCAGCTTTTGTTCCCTAGATTTGCCTAATTAGACCACTTTCCACTTGAGTAATGACTTTAAATGGACAAGACAGATTATGTATTCCATGAGCAATGTCATGAGAGATGTCCCGATATAAAAAAAACCCTAATTATGGAATATCACAAATTCATGAATAATATAAAACATGGGAATAATGAAGGAGTGCACTGTCCTTCTGTGAACATTATCAGCTATCCAAAACATCAAGGGGAATATTATCCACTGTGCTAATTTTAACAACAAAAGTAAACAATTAAGGACCTTCTTAAAATCAAGAGCAAACTCAATGAAATAACCTGTAGCCTGGGAAGGAACCGGTGGTAGAAGGTAATGGAGTTTTGCCACTGTCATTCGCCGATGCCTTTTGAGCAGGAGGATTGAAAGCTTGGAAAAGGTATACAAAAGACGTCAAGGCTAGACATTCATCCAGGGTCAGGGGACGCATCATTGCACTTGGCAGATGACCCACCATATGCCCAGATTGCTTTAAAGCAGCGAATCTGGGCCACATATCTGTTATCACTGGCTCACTCACTCTGAAAACATAGCAATGCTGAAGCCATCTCAAATTCATTTCCATACCTCTTTTAATCATACTGTTCCTGCAAGTAATGAGTTGCAAAGGAATTAATTTAAAAAAAACACTTTTGCAATGAACAAGATGACTTTTGAAATTCATTCAATCAAAAGCTGAAACATTGTCACTAAGTTCTTGACCTCTAACCCAGCAGAAGCCAAGTCACTGACCATCAGAACTGGAGAAGCCTATGGGGAAACTAATGGAAGTCATTGGTGATAGACGAGAGCAGCAACAGTGTTGGGCTGCAGACGGCCACATGCCCTGCTGCCTCGCCTACAGGAGTCGCCTCATCAGGAACACACTCTGACAGGAAGAATGGGGCGGATAAAATGGGGGCAGTAGATTTTTTTAAAAGGTCACAATCATTGTTCTACTCAATTTCAAAATGAGGGTTGTTGGTAATGGAAAATAAAACACACAAGCCCGTATTTTCCGATCGGAGGCTTCCCGCGGGCGGAGGCCTGCAATCTGGAAAAATCTACGCCCTTACCCGAGGGCTCCCGGGACGCACATGCTTCCGCTCCTGGGCCTCTCCGAACTCCAAGTGTGCAGGGCCCACATACCCCAGAGGTGCATGCAGTTCGCAGCATCCCTGGAATCACGTGGGCCATGGGGAGCCAATCACAGAAGGGAATCTCCCTTCATACACTTGACAGGAAGATCTGTCAAATATATGAATAAAGATCACCCCAAAAACATAGTAAAACTTTAAATACATTTTTTAAAAATCACATTTTTAAAATGACTTGAAATTACAATAAATTAAGTATTTTAAACAAAAATTTAATTTTTTGAAAAAATAATTAAAGTTTTTTACAGGGCTAAAAATAAACTTACCTTTTTTAAAAGTATTTTGAAATGATAAATCAGTGAAAAAATAATATTTTATTGACTTTTTTCAACTCAAGCTGCAACTTTCGGACTCAGAGACACGAGTGCTACCAGCTGAGCCACGGCTTGCATTACTGTGTAACAATACAAGATTTCCGCAGTGTTATTGATTTCCGTCTTTGCTTCATCTGACACTGGAAACGAAGCAGCACCAACTATCAAATGAAAACACAAGTGTTTTTATAGGGGATTAAAAAAGAGAGGTTTCAACTGTGAAATGAGATTTGAGTGCTATGTGTGAAATTTGTAGTTTTCTGAGGCTTGGATTAGAGGTCTATGATACACTGTCAGTGGTGCAGTTAAGTGATAAATTAGGATTTATGGAGAGTGTATTATGCTCCTCAACACCCACAGATAAACACAAATGGCTGAGCGATAGCCCAGACTTATCTCCCTAAGTGATGAGCCATTGTGCCAGCTGACTACACTTAAGTCTTCTCTATGAACATATAGAAAACGAGTGCTTTAAATTAAATCAATTATATTAGCACCGTCCTTTGTTTTCTGTTTCATTCAACTATAACTAGTGTGTGAAAGTCATTCATCCAGCTGGGAACATTCAATAAGATTGGTTTCTCATACCTAAAAGGACAGTAGAAGTAACCCAGAAGAAGCCAGCACATGTGATCATTGGGAGTTATTGGGAGTTGTTGGGAGTTATGTGGAGGGAATAGAGCCCAGATATTCCAAATTCTTGGAATTAGGTACATTTTCCAAGTGGTGGGGCTTCCACCTGCCACAAAGATGCATCTCTGACTCCAGAAGATCTTCCGGCCTGGGGATTAAATATATATGTTTGGGTCGGCTCCCTGGGCTGGGCTCCGCCGGGGAATCAACCAGGAATGGTGGAGTTGAGATGGTGGAGATTGGCTGATCAGATCTCAGAGGCCTTCCCCTGACCCTGGGGTCAGTGCATAAGGTTCTCAGCAAGGGCATCATAGCACTTGGTAATAAGGTAGTGACTGCAAATCATTGCCGTTGTCAAATTGTTATGGTTGCTTTTGTAAGGGGTGTTGTGTGTGGTCAGCTTCACCTCTGACTCGCTGAGCAGTTTGAATCACTCCCACTCCCTTGGTTCTAGACTTTGGACTTATTTGGGGGTTGTAATGAAATTGCAACAGACACCTGAGTTGGTCAAAAGAATTAAGATTTTTTATTTTGAGACAGGAAAATATACAATACAATAAATCTTATACCCTAAAAGGGGGAACACTTCGGAATATGCGAGGGAGAATTACAATAGACAAAATTACCTTACCCTCCCAACCCCACTATCCTAACTAGGTTGAATTCCAGAGGACCAGGAAATGCTCACCAAACGACTTTCTTGACAGATTGTAGAGGTTTGCGATTTCGGGGTTCTCTTTAGTTGTGGCAGTTGGGGCCTGCTGTACCCCGGACGTGGTGGAAGACTGCACCTGCATTGGGTTTTCAGTCTTCGCCTGTCCACTGATGCGGTCGGATGCGTAGTTGGATTTATCGGGTAAGTACCTAATTTCCTTTGGTTAGGTATAGTTTTTAGGGTCTTTTGTGTCAAATCTTACCCAGGGGTAAGTCAGGCTAGCTTGTAGAGTGGGAACAGACTTGCAAATTTTTGACTTCTTGTTGATTGGTTTCTTGTTAGTCGTGGTGGCCCAATATTACCTAATTGGTGGTAATATTGTTAGTTGTTGGTTTCTTAAGGCCTTTGGTTGCCGCGATTTCCTTTTCCTACCGTTTCGTTCTTCTTTGCTCATGTCTCCGCTCCTCCGACTAAGTACGGTGATGATGAGTACTCTTTCTGAACCATACTTTCTCTCTCCTGTACTGAACTTGAACCTTCTTGAGCTGTGTCCTGAACTGACTCTCTTAGCTCGAACTGTACTGTCGAACTGTCTTCTTTCTCAACTGCTCATTTCAACTGTCTGTTTCAACTGTCTTTTCTGAACAAGCAAGGCCTCAATTATACTGTGTTGAAGCCTGGCTTATCTGACCGCCAAATCTCCTCTGGTCAATTGTTAATTTTGGCGGGCTCATTAATATTAATAGGTTTAAATTCTCATCGAGTTTCGGGACTGGTCCCATCTATTTTTAATTGGCCTTTAACTGGTTTCGGGATTGCTTCGAAATCAGTTTAAATGTGTAAAGTGTTTTTGGAAATCTTTCTGAGTGGTTTTAAACTCTTGTTTGATTGTTTTCTCCTGCTGGGGGCCAGGGTCTCTTTTGTTGACTAGTGGCATGTATTGTATTATTCATGTTCTTGGTGGCCATGTAGGTTTCAGCAGGAACAGTCTTTTCCGTGGGCTTATTGTCTTTATGTAGAATGACTGGGATGGCCCAGAACATTCTCAGACAATCTGGCCGCTTTTCCATTACTCAAACTGTCTGTCCCACAGTGTCCAACCCATTCCTTTTGTTGCAGCTTTTCCACAGGCTTGAACATGCCTATTAAACTAGCCAAATCTTCCTGGGGTTTTGATTTTAGGTCCCCTTTGGACCAATATTATTTCAAACAGTCCAATATCTCTTCTTTTCTTACTTTGGGGGACTTTGTATAATTTTGTGAGCCTTACACCCCCCATCCTGTGATACTTTAAACACTATAGTATCATGCAGTTGTGAGCAAAATTTTCTGATCTTCCAGAGCCAACCTTCCCCTGTATTATCTAAACTAAAAGCCAAATCAAAAACACTCTCCCGTTCCCTTTAGGTGTAGTGTTTAACAAGGTACGAAAAATGCAGTTACATTCACATCCAAGCACGAGGGGGACCAACACCCCTGCACCACTTGGAAAAATTACATACACATAGGAAAGTAACGACACACACACAGTCATCAAACGTTATTTTTAATAATGGTCAAGGTTTGTTTTATACCTGGTTATAGACTTTATTTTTGTTCTATGCCCCCTCATGTTGAGAGCGGAGCATCCTGTCCCTTCCCTTGCACTTTGTACACAACAAGTCGAAAACCATACCGAGCTGGCAAACTACTAAAAGATGTGAAGCCAGTTGAATCCAAGAAGGGACTATAAGGCTCGCAAAATTATCCAAATTCCCCCCAAAGTAAGAAAAGAAGAGATATTGGACTGTTTGAAATAATATTGGGCCAAAGGGGACCTAAAATCAAAACCCCAGGAAGATTTGGCTAGTTTAAAAGGCATTTTCAGGCCTGTGGAAAAACTGTGACAAAAGGAGGTGGGATGGGCCCGCGAGACACAGACAGTTTGAGTATTGGGAAGGCCAGATCATCTGGGCATGTTCTGGACCACCCCAGCTGTAGTGTATGTACCCATTTACCTTTAAGGGAACTATAGAATGTAACCGTTCGCCTTTAAGAGCACTACTTTAGGTGTGGCACTATTTGTTGGCTCATGTATACTGTAATACCGATAGTGACCACACCAGTATATAAGGGTTGTGATACGTTAACTAGGGCAGAATCGCCTGAACCTCTGAATAGTAAAGACCTGTTTTGTTTGTTAATCTTGGAGTCTGTGTATTATTTACAATACAAACCACAGACTTTACAATGGCGACGAGGCCGATCGTACCCTGCAGCAACAGTAGTTCCTAAGCAACTAAGGAGCGTCGAAGTGAGGCACCCGCCCTCGTCGTTCTGCTGGGTGAAAACTCGAGGCTGCAGCGATAGCAAAGAGGAAGATTTTGGCATTGAAAACTTCCATCTGCAACAGGCACTGACGGTCCCTTCTGCCACAGTGAGGAGCGAGCCGATCGACAAGAGAGGCAAGGCTGCCACGGACTGTGAGTAAGGGAACAGTAAAAGAAAATAAGGAAGGAGTAAAACCAGAGGATAAGGGCGGTACACTCGACCATGGTCGAGGGGGAAAGGAGCCAGACAAAGTCGGGTCCAGAGGCGCTGAGACCGGGAGCAGGCCGGGTGAGACAGAGCCGAGAAATCGGGAATTGGCCGAGAGCCAGTTCAGAGGCTGTAACTGTCCGCCGTCATCGGGGGTACCCGGAGCTGGTTGCCTGCCGCGGGAAGGAGAGCGCTGAAGCCGACGCGCGGGCTGGGGATCTGATAGCCAGCGGAGAGCGCTGAAGCCGACGTGCGGGCTGGGGATCTGAAAACCAGCGGAGAGCGCTGAAGCCAATGCGCGGGCTGGGGGTCTGAAAGCCAGCGGAGGGCACTGAAGCCGACGCACAGGCTGGGGACCGGTAGCCAGCAGCCGTCGCCCGCGGGGGAAAGTGTACCCCTCCCGCCAGGGGAAGAAGCGGGAAACCGCCATTGCCGTGGGCGGGGAGAACAGAAGAGCACGGGGAAAACCGCCATTAAAGTGGGCGGGGAGAGCCGAGAAGCGCGGGAAAGCCGCCATTTTTCGCGGGAAAACCGCCGGGGAAGAAGACAGAAGTGGGAAACCGCCATCTTAGAAAAACAATAATAAGTAAAGAAATACTTGTGTTGTTCTCGAGAAGAGAAGAAGATGCCTAAGCGAGGAAATATTAATGATTTTGATGTTGAGATAGAGGACTGGGCCACGTATGTGGAACGCATAGAAATATATTGCAAAGCCAACGAAATTGAGGATGACGACAAGGCAATAACTTTGTTAAATTCGATGGGAGCAAAAACATACGGGCTCTTGAAACATCTAATAGCACCAGTTAAACCAGTGGACCAGACCTTCGAAGAGATCGTAGCAGTGCTGAAGGATCACTTGAACCCCACACCGTTGATGCTGGCTGAACGATTTAAATTTTACGCAAGAACCCAGAGGAAAGATGAAAGCAATGCGGAATACTTAGTCGAACTGCGTAAGCTAGCGAAATACTGCCAGTTTGGAGGGAATTTGACAGAGGCGCTGTGGGACAAGTTCGTATGCGGCTTGGCCAAAGAAGGAATGCAGAAGCGACTTCTGGAAGAAAACGACCTCACACTGGACAGGGCTGTCCTCATAGCTTCATCGCACGAAGCTGCAGCGAAAGGAACGGCGGAAATGCAGCTAAAGGCGGCGGCACTCGGGGTGGACCAAATTACTGCAAGCACTTCCAAATGCTATCGTTGTGGAAAGACAACGCACAACCAGAATCAGTGCTGGTTTAAGAACCAAGAGTGCAGGAAATGTGGCAAACTGGGTCACATCACGAAGGTATGCAGGTCCGGAAAGAAGACCAACAAGCAAAGGAAGCCACCACCACAAGAAAAGTACAACAAGGTGCATCAGGTGGCTGAAAAGAGTTCAGACGAACAAAATTCAGACTCAGACCCAAACAGCCAGGAGCTGGATAGTCTGAGAATCCACAATGTGGGTAAAGTAACTGATCTACAGACGATCTGGGTCACACTAAAAATAGCTGGAGTCCAAGTACGAATGGAGCTGGACACGGGATCAGCTGTATCAGTCATCAACAAAAAGGACTACCACCGGCTATTCTCTCACATACCCTTAAGAAATACTAAATTCGTATTACAGACATACACGGGGCATAATGTATACCCCATGGGAAAAATACGAGTCAAAGTGAGAGATAGGGGCAAAGAACACCCACGAATGAATCTGTACGTATTACCTGAGGGAGGACCACCACTCCTAGGGTGGGAGTGGATGCAGAAAATAAACATAGAATGGCACTACCTAAAAGCCATAGGGAAGGAGGACTCGGTGCAAGCTATCAGCTCAGATTCTGAAATGGATGACGTGACGACCAATGTAAACATGGAAGACAAGGCAAAAAGGGAATTGCTGATGAGGGGAAAGGAAATGAAGACAGGCAGGCAGGCCCATGTTACCAAGCAAAATCAAGCTGTAGAGCAGAACCCCAGGTTGACAGAGAATTCTGAGCCTGCTCAAGCTAAGGATTCATCCACGACGGAAGAACACCGAGCTCGGTCCCAAACTTATGTCAAAGTACAACGACAATTAGAACAGTTGAGTGCCCGTCTCGTACAAGAGATGGAAAAGATGAAAAAGTTCTGGGACACCGAATGGGAGACCCTGGAAAGACAACAGAGACAGCTAGCTCAAGCAGAGAGCGACCATAGAGCCATCGTGGCCAAGTACCAATCACATCTCCCTGAGACTGTTCAGGAACTAGAATATGCACAGAACGATCTAAAGGAAGAGGAATCTTCAGGAAGTCAGGATGGTATTCCAGTTCATCTCTACGACTTGTTGCAAGCAGAGTGTAACGAGTTGAAAGAACAGTATGAACAGGCTCAGACTACAATCCTGGAAGGGGTTAACTTGGCAACCTCCGAAAAGCTAGTTTTACTGGAAGCATATGAACAACAAAAGTCTGAACAGGAGCAAGAATTACAAAGACTGCAGGAGATGTTTGATGAGCTCCAGGCCAAGGCTGACTCATTGTTAGGGATTCAATCCATAGAGGAAATATTAGTGGTGGAGGACATAACAGAACAGGGAATACAGGATGTCCAAGAACTCGTTAAATTATTAAAGGAAACACAAAATAAATATGAAGCGGCAATGGCCGAGGTCCAACGACTTGAAGAACAGATTCAACTGGGAATCTTTTCAGTGGAAGAAAAGGGAACTGTAAGAAACACAGAGATCGTAAGAATGGGCCCTGAACATGAGCTTAAATCGTCAAAGGAGAGGGGTTTGGAGCAGAAAAAGCTGGAGGAAGCTGAACACATGAAGAAGTCTCTTCAGGAGAGATGTCTGGATGTGGAAACAGCTGCTGCGATAGAAGGATTAAATCACCTGATAACTCAATCCTCGATGGAAGGGGAGGTATTGAGGTCAGTAGTGAAGGAATGGCAGACAACCCTGGAGGAGTGGAATGAATATGAACGCATGAGGAAGTCTTTTAAAGAAAGAGAGATAGAGAAGGAACAGCAGTCGGCTAGCGTCCAGTTGGGTAAGGAAGAAGTAGAAGGGCCTCTCGATGGACTAACTCAGGATGACCCCGAATGTGACCATGACCTGTTGAGTGACACTGAATATTACGAGGAGGTGGTCTGCCCAAAGTGTGATGAAAACTCCCAAAGTGCTGAAATGCGGATGAAGCACTTAAGGTCTAAGGAACATAGAGAGTTGGTGGCGCTACAGCTGGCCGCCGAGAAAGGAGCTTCGAGAGTTTCAAAAAAGCAGAAAAGAAAAAGAAGAAGCCGGAGATAATAACTGTTTAAAATATTATTACTTCTACTACCTCAGTCCGAACACTACGAAAGGTGCTAAATTTGTAAAAAAAATCCGGGGACATTATCAAGACAGCCAGTGGGTTGTATAAGTCCGCACTGCTGGTTCAACAGGACGAAAGTACAAGCTGTTAAAAAGGCTATGGAGGAGTCACGTTTACCATGTGAACCGGCTACACCAAAAAGATGCTGTCTGGGACGAATTAATACCAGAGACTGAATTTATGAACTGTTCCCACAGAGACTGAACCTGTAAACTGTTTCCACTGAGAGTATGTTTGTAAACTGTTATATGACGTTGACTCCATCGAGAGTATATCTGTAAATTGTTATATGACGTTGACTCCATCGAGAGTATATCTGCAAACTGTTTATATAAAGTTGAAGATTGTATGTTTAACGGGATTCTGTAAGTAAAAAGCTAAAAAGGGAGGATTGTAGTGTATGTACCCGTTTACCTTTAAGGGAACTATAGAATGTAACCGTTCGCCTTTAAGAGCACTACTTTAGGTGTGGCACTATTTGTTGGCTCATGTATACTGTAATACCGATAGTGACCACACCAGTATATAAGGGTTGTGATACGTTAACTAGGGCAGAATCGCCTGAACCTCTGAATAGTAAAGACCTGTTTTGTTTGTTAATCTTGGAGTCTGTGTATTATTTACAATACAAACCACAGACTTTACACCAGCCATTCTACATAAAGACAATAAGCCCACCGAAAGACTGTTCCCGTCAAAACCCACAGGGCCATTAAGAACACGAATAATACAATACATGCCAACAGTCAACAAAAGAGAACCTGGCCCCAGCAGGAAAAGGACAATCAAACAACAGTTTAAAACCAATCAGAAAGATTTTCAAAACAATTTACACATTTTAAACTGATTTCAAGGAAATCCCAAAACCAGTTAAAAGCCAATTAAAAATAGATGGCACCATCCCTGAAAACTCGATGAGGATTGAAACATATTAAAAATAACGAGCCTGCCAAAATTAACAAAGGGGACCAGAGATTTGGCGGTCAGATAAGCCAGGCCTCAAAACAGTATAAGTGAGGCCTGCTTGTTCAGTGAAACAGTTCAGCAGTGAGACAGTTCATCAGGCAGCACGGTAACATCCAGGAGAGATCAAGATCATCGCTGCGTTCGAAAGACAGTACAGTTCAATCGGAGACTTGAAGAAAGAAGAACAAAACAGAAGGAAAAGGAAATCATGGCAACCAAAGGCCTCAAGAAACCAACAACTACCAATATTACCACCAACCAGGTAATATTGGGCCACCGCGACCAACAAGAAAACAAACACCGAGAAATCGAAAAGTCACAAACTTGTTTCCACTCTACAGGCTACTCTGTCTTACCCCTGGGTAAGATTTGACACAAGCGACCCTAAAAACTTTACCTAACCAAAGGAAATTGGGTACTTACCCGATAAATCCAACTACGCAGCTAACCGCATCAGCGGACAGGCGAAGACTGAAAACCCAACGCAGGTGCAGTCTTCCACCACGTCCGGGGTACGGCAGGCCCCAACCGCCACAACTAAAGCGAACTCCGAAATCATGAACCTCTACAATCTGTCAAGAAAGTCGTTTGGTGAGCATTTCCTGGTCCTCTGGATTTCAACCTAGTTAGGATAGTGGGGTTGGGAGGTTAAGGTAATTTTGTCTATTGTAATTCTCCCTCGCATATTCTGAAGTGTTCCCCCTTTTAGAGTATAACATTTATTGTATTGTATATTTTCCTGTCTCAAAAATAAAAAATCTCAATTCTATTGACCAACTCAGGTGTCTGTTGCAATTTCATTACAACCCCCAAATAAGTCCAAAGTCTAGAACCAAGGGAGTGGGAGTGATTTGAACCGCTCAGGGAGGCAAAGGTAAAGCTGACCACACACACCACCCCTTACAAAATGGCAACTGCGGCAGGACATTGGCAAAAGGGATGTAATGCAATAGACCCTGTGTTTGATCAAAGGATGAAGATGGAAGAGAGGATTTCCTCTTACGTTTTTGAGCAGGTAAGTATCACCAAGAAATGGGTGACCAGTCTGTTGCACACTGGGCGTCCCATGGACACTGCAGCCAAATGGACTGAGAGCAAGGATCATAAGAAGTCAGTAGAGAAGGCCATCTGGTTGGTCTGCGCCCTACGACAGATCCAGCTTTTAGATCAGCATGTTAAAGCATTGACAGCAGAGCTGCAGGAGGTAGCCAAACTGTCTCAGGCAAGAGCTATAGCAGGGAAAGTTCTATTGCAGGAATTTCAAGCCCAAAATCAAGAGAAGTTACAGCTGGTAGAGAAACATAGGAAGAGGCATGAGTATTTTCGGTGTCAAGTCACTGAAGCAAAAAGCAATGAGCTAGTACTGAAAGAGGAGAACGCTCGCCTAAACAGACAGTTCAAAGAACAAGAGGAAAAGTTCAGAGATATGAAGGCAGCTTATAAAGTAGCAAGCACTAGGGATTTTGAAGCGGGAGATCACGGCCCCTGTCAAAAGCAGATAGACAGTTAAAACTTGCTCTGTCCAGGGCAAAAGCGGCCCGGGTAGACCTGGAAGTAGAAGTAGAAACTGTGCAGACGTCACCTGTGGTGCCGGGGATCAAATCGGTTGGGCAGCAGGAGGGACAAGCAATCTGTAGGGAGGGCAGAAAGGGCTGCACACCACCGCCACCAGTGGCACCGGGTTTTGACTCAGTTTGGCAGCAGTCAGAAGTGGGCAAACAAATGCAGGAAAGGTCGGAGCCAGGGCCGATGTGCCCGGCTCGACAGCAAAAGTTTGGCCCACCCGGGGTTGGTGGGGGCAAGGGGCCCCTTGAAAGCCAATTTGTGATTCTCCATGGGACCCAACAGCTATGGTAAGCCACCTGAGCAAGCTCACCCAAAAGGGAGACCCCTCAGTCCACTTTATGGAAGTGGAACAAGCAGCAGGCATTAATGAGTGCGACGACTCAGAAATGGCCAAGATGCTTCTGTTCACCTTAGATGGCAAGCTGTACCAGTCCCTCTCTGTTGAGTGCAAGAAGGGACTGGGAGGGTACGCTGCCATTCGGGATCAAGTTCTGGAGGTGATGAGGATTAATGATGGTAGTCTGTTCTCCCGGGTGGAGGAGACTACACAGTTAGCAGGGGAGACCCCACAGGCTTTCGCAGACAGGCTGTGGCCTGTGTACAGGAGTGCCTGTAATGGGGATCTCAACCGGGCTAACTTGAACCAGGATGAGCCTGCTCACTGGCTCCGAAGTCTGGTGGCAAACAGCTTGCCATGGATCAGAGCCAAGGCCGAGCTGTGGTTCAACCCAAAGGGCCCCCAAGTCACCGAGGAGACAGTGGTCAGACAACTGACCCTGGCTTACTGCAATGGTAGGGGGGAGAAGAACCACAGACAAAAGGGAAGGTTCACAACTTAATATCTAGCCAGGGTAAGAAGGAATGGCACCAGGAAGGGGGTATCCCTTCCGATACGATGTGTAACTGCTTCGGGTGTGGGAAAAGTGGGCATTGGAGAAGGGATTGTAAAAATCCTTGGAAGGATAGTGTGGGGAGATATTCCCCAGCTCCTGCCCCAGAGGCAGAAACACCAACCTCTCCCCCCACAGTTGATTCGTTAGTGTAGTGTATGTAACCTGTACCACCTTAAGAAGATACCTTAAGGTGATGGACTACTTTTTGATGGCTCCTGTACATTGTAATACCGGTGGTAACCACACCGGTATATAAACCCTGCAGAGCAAAGTGTATCCCAGTTCGGCCCTGACCCTCAATCACTAAAGACCTGTTTACTTACTTCTGTAGTCTGTGTCCTGTTATTCAGTATAACTGCAATTGAAACCACAGACACAACAGTTAGTAGCTGCACTTTGAGTTTTGTTGGCTGGCCCAGGGAGGGTAGCCACAGCCACGGGTGCTTTAAACCATCTGCCCCACCTAACAAAGACTTATGACTGGAGCCAGCGCAGCCTGTCTATCTGTGTCCCCTTGAGTGCGGTGTATGGAAAAGACCGCTTGTTAAGATGGAAGTGGAAAAGGTAAAAGGGACCTATCTGTTGGACACGGGAGCTTCAAGCACCATAGTCTACTGAGATAACCCCACTACCTCACCTCTGTCTAACGGGGTCCCGTACAGCTTAGTGGGGTTCACAGGTAGCGAGCAGGTTGGCTCATTCTGTATCCTGCTGTCCATTCATTTCGGAGCACTCCACACGAAGTGGACTTGTGTTTTAATGAAGTGGGAGCAGGAAGGGAAAGGGATCCTGGGGGCTGAATTCATTATAGGCCACAGGATTCTAGTGGATCTCAGGAACCACTGTCTGTGGGGCGCATGCACTGGCAAAGAGACTGAAGTGGCAGTTATCACAGAAAAACAGGGCAAGGGGACCATATGTACCCTAAAGCCCAAGGAGGGTTACGACCTCGAGCAAATGATCAGCAACACTCCCGTGGAGTACCAGGCATTTGTGCGAGCACACCTCGGCGCATTTGCCACTCACAAGCATGATTGTGGGAGTGTGAATGGGGTCGAAGTAAGTGTAGATGGGGACCGCATGACACGACTACAAAAGCAGTATAATTTCCCCAAAGAGGCGGAGGCAGACATGGAAACGGCCATGACCTCTCTGGTCAAACAGGGGGTATTGAGATCGATAGCCACCCATGTAAACACTCCACTGTGGCTGGTTAGGAAACCGGACAACTCCTGGAGAGCCACGGTGGACTATCGGGTGCTCAATAGGAACATCCCCGCCTGTGCACCCATGGTCGCAGCTGTCGCCGACCTCATTGGAAATATTCCAGCCTCTGCGACCACCTTCACGGTGCTGGATATTTCCAATGGGTTTTGGTCCATCCCTCTGCGGAAAAAGGACCAGTACAAGTTCGCCTTCACGTTTAAAGGCCAACAATACACCTGGAACTGCCTACCACAGGGGTTCCACAGTAGCCTCAGCATCTTCCACCAGTGTATGGCAGATTGCTTAAAAGGTTTCAGCCGACCCCGACAGTTAGTCCAGTATTTGGATGACCTGCTCCTATTCACTGATGAAGGAGAGGAACACGGTCCACTCCTGGCTGAACTGCTGGAGTTGCTCAAGCAGGAAGCTTTTAAGGTAAACCCCAAGAAAGTACAGATCGGCCGAAAGGAAGTAAAGTTCTTAGAGCTGGCTTTATGAGCAGGGGAAAGGGCCATAGATAAAGCCAGAAGGGAAGCAATGCAGCAGTTAAGAGCCACCAATACAGTGACAGGAGTGAGATCTTTTCTGGGGCTAACAGGGTACTGCAGAAATGTTATTGAGGATTACGCAGCCACAGCAGCCCCTCTGCTCCGACTCCTACACAAGGGAGTGGAGTGGGTTTGGGATGAGGGTTGCGAGGCAGCATTTGTAAGCCTCAAGCAAAATCTGCAGACCGCACCAGCTCTTGGGGCCACTGATGGGGACAAAGAGTTTTTGTTGGAGGTAGCAGCCAGTGGGGACAGTCTGAGTGCAGTGCTGCTCCAGGAGAGGCACAGTCAGCTGAGACCGGTGGTTTACTCCTCCAGGATACTCACGGATGTGGAGAAGGGCTATTCCAACTGTGAGAGGCACCTCCTCGCCACTCACTGGGCTGTGAAAAGATCATTGATCTTCACAGGCACCTCGCCATCACCCTCCTCACCCATCACACACCCACCCAAATGCTCCGAGATGTGAGAATTAAAGATGGGACAGTGAGCAATGCCCACATTGCTTGCTGGACTCTGCTTCTCTCCCAGATGGACCTAAGTGTGAAAGGTCTCTGTGAGCCCAAGCTCGCAGCCAACATGATTTATCCTGGGCCGGCCCACCGGTGTTCCACTGAAGGTGTATGGGAAGTCAACATAGGTTTTCGGGCCAGGATACACCCCACAGTCCACGAAGTCTAAGTGGATGGTTCCAGCCCCAGGAGCACCCTTAACAGAAAGGGAAAACCAAGGTCAGGGACCAGTCTGAGGACACGGATCCCCAGCCTGCCGCCTCCAAAGGTGAGGGACTCACAGGAGAGGTAGCGTTGGGCAAAGAGAGAGAGAAGGGTCCCCAGCCTGCGGCATCAGGCTGCAGGTAACCCACAGGACAGGATAGGGACTCGGCAGCCACATATAAAGGGGTAGTGTGCTGCAGCACAGGAGGACACACTCCCCCGATTAACTGGGATTTAGGGAAACTCCCAGGTGTTTTAAGGAGGACTCTCCGAGTCCGATGGCACAGGTCGCCTTAATCCCAGGCGTACAAGCTGCCCAGATTCCACAAAAGGCAGAGGCCTAACAGGAATTAGCCTGGCCTTCCGGAGATGGGCAGCAGATGTGTATAGCTGTCTGAAATATTTTAAGTGTGTTTTTACAGTTTGGTAGTTTGGAATTTTTAGTAGTCTAATTTTGGTTTAGAATAAGTGTAAGTTTTGAATTTTGATTCAGGCCAGAGAACCTTCTCGTGACATGGCTATTTTGTTTGTGTGTTCCTACAGAAAGGAAATCGGGATGTGGAAGGTTCTGCTCCTGCTCACCCTGGTAGGGGTGAGGATCGGTGACCGAGGAGATATAGAGAACTCCCACATCTATGGGGACTCAGGAGAGAGAGCACCGATCGTTACCGCAGGGGGTGGCGAACGGGGTGTGGAGGAGCTCGCCATTTACTTCCACGAGGGAAGGTGGGCAGGGTGGCTGGGTTCTAACTCGACTCAGTACTCCAGCCAGACTGGGTTCACGTACGGGGAGGCCTCCATCCCGTGCCCCAGGGTACAGATTGTTGCCACAAGGGTCAGTGTCGCCGAGGGGAAACGTGTGTGTTTGACATGTAAGGGACCGATTCCTTTCGATAGGTGGTGGTGGCTCAGAAAGCTGTGCAAGGATATAGGAAACCACGCAGTCGATTGGGAACGATTGGGGAACAATACCCATTGGACGATTACAGGGACCCGAGGGAGAGTGAGTGTGTGCTGGGACAAGTGGTGGGATTTATGTTTGTATGTGGGGGGTCAGAGAAAGTCTGCCCCACAGGCATATCCATCATTTTCCACCGGCAATGGCAAGATGCCGGGGAGGAGATGGAGTGGGATACCAGCCTGCATGCGTGCGCGGTCCCACACACCCCGATTCCAGTCAACGCCACTGAACTTGTAACCCGCCCCCGAAAGCCCCTGCCCACGACATCACGGACTATATTCCAGAGGTGTCCTACCACCACCAAGGGACCAGGGAATGGTTTACTCCTAGTGCCAACCAATAAGTTACTGTACCAGGGGGTACACTATGCAGTGGCCTCAGTGATCCTGAACCTGACCGAGGTGCAATTCCCTGAGTGGTGCTCTAAAGAGACAGAACAGTTGTACCAAGCCCTGTTGAAGGAAATGTTTAGAAAATTTTATGAATTCGACTTTGCCAGGGTAGACAAAGCGAAACTGTACAGTTGAAATCCTGAGCATAATATGGGTGCGGGGAGCCAAAGAAGGGGAACCTGGAATTATATTTTCATTGCTTATAATACAGGATCCTCAGTTGTAAACAGTCGAGATGATATAGAGTTACAAACTCAGATTAATAGTTTAAAGACCCAGTTAAGAAAATTCCTAACAGAGAAGAACACAGTGCTGGGCTCAGAGCTACATGAGGACCAAGCTATGACGGTCCATTTAAAAGAGATAATAGCTGAGCTGGAAAGACAAGCCAAGACAGAAAATGCACTCATATGGGAAGACAGGAATGCTTCGGATCAAGCAGCACAGAATGAGGTGTGCGTGCTATACGGGGCATGGTTGCTGGGCGAGGGCCGCAGCAACCTGAAGGATTTAAAACAAAGTTTAGTCCCCTCCTGGATTAGCAACAAGCACCTCGCAGCCCTTCACCCGTTTAGTAATTCACTGAGATGGTGTCAGCTCCGCCTAGCCTCTGAAGCCTAACCTGTCCCAGTAAATTGTGGACGTTCCAATCGCACTATCATGGGGATAGTAGCGAGGATGCCGGTCATGGGTGGGACAGCCTGACCCACACTGGTATACAGGGTGGAGAATATTGGGATCATTCATGGGGTTGCACACGTCTGCATTGCAGTGGTCCCACCTTATGTCATAAAGTGGGAGCATGCTATGACAGGTACAGATCTTGTAGGGGTTCGCAAAAATCCCCTCAGCCCCGAAGATCGGGAAACATTAATACGAAGAATTGTGTGATTTAAATTGTCTCTGGGTTGGACAATGCTTTAAAACATACCCAGATCTGCAAAAAGGCTGCGTTGAAAAGCTCATAGGCAGAGCGGCACTTGGACACTGGAATCAAAGAACTGTGTGAAAATCGCACACTTTGAGAGGAAAATCATTTTATTAAAAGATGGAGGCCTAGAAATTGAGTAGCCTTAGCGCCGCATTTGAGGCGCTAGAGGGCCTAGCGCTGGAGTTATGGCCAGTTTAGAAATTCCCTGGGGCCCTAGAATCGGCGGTAGACCGGTTGTGCTGCGCCGGTACCGATGACGTCATCGGTGTGCGCAGCGTCCCGGTTGCCGTGGTGACGGGCCCCAGCGCCGAAATTGAGTTGCGGCCGCCTCGCCCGTGGCAGCCGCAACTAAGATTTTTTCAACCGAGTCTTCCCCGAGTTAGCGCCGGCGCATTAAGGTCGCACGGTGGCCGGCCGCTTTCCCGCCGGCCGCCTGCCCGCACCTCCCTCCCCGGACTCCTCCACCGCCCCCCCCGCGGAACAGATGCATCTGGCCTGCAAGCCCGGCACTTGTCCGAGGTGCCGGGCTCATTTTTTTCAATATTTGAACGGACAGCGGGCGGGTGCAGGCAGCTCCTCCTTAACTGAAGGAGGAGGCCTGCACTTCCCCAGCCTGCCGCACCGCATCGGGTCCTGCAGCGCCGGATTAGCGCCGCAATGTGGCAGTCAGCGCCCATTGGGAGGCGCTCACGCCCGCCAGTAGCGCCGGCAGCCGTCTGGGCGCGGCGCTGCTGAATTTTTGGCGCGCGCAGGGGGACTTAGCGCCGGCGCTAAATTTCCAGCGCTAAAGCCCTGGCGCGGCGCCAACTCAATTTCTAGGCCGGAGTTTTGGACCGTTTTAATATTCCAGGGCTTAAAATGGCTGTCGGACCGCATGGCAGGAGACAATAGCAGCTTATGAGTGTGTCTGTGAGAAAGACCTGCCAATCAAAGTGTGGTTTCTGTTAGCATTTAAATGGAGCCGGGCTGTCAGTCACCCTGTAGCATGGGCGAGCCCGGTCAGGGGTGGGGGGGGGAGTTCCCCTGTCTGCCAATACAATCGATGTGTTTACAGAAACTGATCAAACCACTTAAAGCTGTCCACAGGAAATGGCTTTGTTTACTATAGCCTCCCAAGCTGTTTACACAGTAATTCAACTCCATTCAAAGCCATTCATAGACAAGGGGGTAACAGTTTAAAAGAATGGGTAATCCATCCAAACCCATGCCAGACAATGGGAGTAGTTTGGCCACTGGGAAATAGCCCATTTGAATCAGCCAATCATCGGACAGCAAGCACAATTGGGTTGATTACACACATCCATTCAATGAAATTGACTCTACTACATGATGTCTCATGTATGAATGGAGGAAGTTCATGGCCTTTTTCTTTTGTATTCGAACTTTTCGGCGCGAATTTGCACACAGACCTTTTCAGCGCCAAAACAGCAGGAGCTCCCAGGATATAAAGATAGCTTCTCAGAAGCATATCTCTCTCTTATTTTCCTTGGACTGCAGGTGAGCTCTTCTCTCTCTTTGGACCACAGGTGAGCAGGTTACTGACTCCTCAGCAAGGCAATCTAGTAAGGAGTTAGAGAGGTGGTAATTTAAGGGAAATTGCTAAGATTGTAAGACTTACATTGTAGCCATTTATCCCTCGTTTTTGCCGTCTGCCTTCCGCTGTTAAGCAATTTTACATTGATTGTGTGGTGTAGTTTCTTTATTGCTTAGATCGTGTGGTGTAGTTTATTTAGTTAATAAAGTTTGATTTTCTCGCATCCAGATCATTTGTCTGTTTTTAATATATCATTAATTATAAGTTCCTCCAGTCAGAACTGGAAGGGTGGGTTTAGCGATTCAAACCCACTGTTTGGGATTGGTCAGATTGCAGCAGCAAAAGGCTGCTTGACCAGGTAAATTACCGTAAACCAGGTAAAAGATGCCCCCCTACAAATTGGCGACCACGGCAGGACTGGAGGCAGTTCTTGATATGATAAGTGGTCTGGATCTGGAGAAAGCATCAGCTATTGCTTTTCTTGCTTTCAGTCTGTGGGTAGCCATGCAGAAGTTAGCAGCAGCGTGTAAGCTGACCTATTATGGTACAGGTGGCTGGGTTAAGAAGGGTGAGATGAGGGTGCGGGAGGAGGTTACAGAGGCCAAGAATCGGGAGTCAGAGTTGGAAAAATGCCAGGCGGAGGTAGAACGCCTCATAAGAGAGGTGAATGAGGCCAGAGATAGTAGGATGAGGGTGCGGGAAGAAAATGCACGCCTCACACTAGAGGTCACAAATACCAGACAGAGATAGAGCACCTTGTGCAGGAAGTCACAGAGGCTAGGGACAGTGAGATGAGGCTACAGGAGGAAAACGCACACCTCACCCAAGAAGCTGGTGAGGGCAAAAGCCATGCGAGGCACAAGATAGAGTTCCTAAAGTGCCAGTTTACAGAAGCAAGGAGTAACAAGATGAGACTGCAGGAAGAGAATGCCCGCCTCACCTCAGAAGTAACAGAGTAGGAGGAAATGGTTCGGGAGGTAAAGGCAGCTTATAAGCTGGCCTGCGTCCAAAGGTTTAGTGGAGCAGATCACGCCCCATGTAACCGAAAGATAGAGAGTTTGGGTATGGAGTTAATGAGGACTAAAGGGATGGTATGTCTCATAAGTTCGAAGGGGAGTCCGTCGGACAGTACCAGCAGCCCAAATCAAACCGCCCAACAGGCAACACCCAGGGAAAGGCTGGCTAGGGAATCAGTGATCCCAAGACCGCAGCCCACAGCTCCGGGTTTTGAGGAGCTCTGGCATCAAGAAGGGGTAGACAATGGTGTGGTAGAAGTACGCCAGCAGGTCCCGCTAGGCAGGCGGGGACCAGGACCAGTGTACCCCTTCCGACAATGGAGGTACGGTCCGCCCGTGAACGATAATGACCCAGGGGCTGTTCAGCATACCTATCTGGTAGCCTATGATACCCAACAGCTCAGAGGCCTGGTGAAACATATTCCTCTGCTCTCTGAAAAGGGAGACCCCTCAATGCACTTCCAAGAGATAGAACAGGCAGGAAGAGAAAGCCAAAATGTTGCTTTTCTCTGTAGATAGTAAGCTCTATCAGACCCTGTCACATGAGGCTAAGAGAGGGCAGAAGGGTTTTGAGGACCTAAAGGAGGAAATACTGGAAGCCATGGGTGCGAACAACGGCAAGCCGTTCGATCGCATAGGGAAAACACTGCAGAAGGAAGGGGAGACCCCACAGGCATTTGCAGACAGGCTGTGGCCAGTCTACAACAGCGCGTGTACAGAGGGACAAAATAGGGCACAACTGAACCAGCAGCAGCGGACCCAATGGCTTCGTTGCCTGCTGTCCAATTGCCTGCCCCAGATAAGAGCAAAAGCTGATACTTGGTTTGACCCCCGAGACCCCCTAGCAACCGAAGAGACTGTAATCCGGCAGCTCATGGTAGCATATAGGAATGGTAGGAATAGTGGGGCCCCCCAGAACAAGGGTAAGGTCCACGAGGTCAAACCTGGGCCTCAATACAAGAAAGAGTGGTGCCAGGAGGGGAGCCGTCCCTCCGAGAACAAGGTCACTTGTTACAGGTGCGGGGAGGATGTCCACTGGTGCAGGGATTGTTAACAGCCTGAGAGAGGCGATAAAGCCAGGACTACCGCAGCCCCAACTCAGAAGGCAGAGACAGAAACTCCTCCCGATAGAGTCGAGTCCGTCATGGAGTCGATAAAATCTTGCCTCAGGGCCAATCAGGGAAAGGTAGCAGCCATCAGTGGTGCTGCAGCCCCCTCGTCCACCTCTGCCTCCCCACAATGACTGGCCGATATGCTGGCCAAGGAGGGTGCACGTGCAGGCACTTTCTGGGACCCATATGAGTCCGGGACAGTGGCAGCGATTACAGGCAGGGATGGGACACAGGGAAAATCAGGAAAATTGTATAAATCTGACCAGACAAGTTCAAGTTCACAGGCTGTAAAAACAGGCACTGTGGCTTGTCTCAAGGGAAAGGTTGTCTTGCCCACCAATTGGGACACTTCCCCGCCCCAGTGGGACCTAAGTTTTGGCCAAAGTTTAAATTTGAACCAGTTATTTAGCTCAGAAACAGAGAAACAGCAGCCTGAGAGTAGAAATCTGCAGGCTGCTGCCAGTTCATTCACAGAAAAGACTGCCCACGCATGCGCAGTCGCTGGTCTGGAGACAGGAATTCCCCAATCTTTTGAACAGCCTGTTCAGGCAGGCGCAGTTCCCCAGCCCGTGACCCAAACGGCTCTTCTTCAGTTTTCCCGCGTAGGCGCAGTCGCGCGCCTGAGGGGAGAGGTTTCCCAACACAGGGTTCGCGCAGGTGCAGTCGCGAACTTGGAACCCCCAGCAGCTCCTGTTCACTGTGAGGCCACGCGCGCAGGCACATTCGGCCGTTTAAAGGTCCCTGCTTCCCAGTCTATACATGCAGGTGCAGTAGCCTGCTTGGAAGACCCAGTGGTTCTTCCTACCCTTTTCAACAAAATCGAACGTGCAGGCGTGGTTGCCTGTGATAGTGTAGTGATTCCCCAGCCCTGTGTAGAGATTGTTCACGCAGGCGCAGTTGCCTGCGGGACCACAGTGGCTCCTCTTCGGTTTCACTGCGCAGTCGCCTGTTTGAAGACAGAGGCTTCACAGCCTCTGCCGTGGGACTCCGGGGAGGAGGTTTGCACAGGTGCAGTCACCTGTTTGAAGACAGAGGCTTCACAGCCTCTGCTGTGGGACTCCGGGGAGGAGGTTTGCGCAGGCGCAGTCATCTGTTTAAAGGGACAAGCTTCCCAGCCCGCTTCTAGAGTGGTTCCCCCTATGGTGTGGGACTCTGGGGAGGAAGGGATAGCAATTCCTCTTGCAGGGGAGCCGGTACCAGGTTTTGGACCTGGAGAGGAAGATTTTCAGCCATCAGCAGCGGGTGGTGAGGGGATACCTGCCCCCAGTACCGGAGTGGGTAGGGAAAAGGAGACAAACCCACATTACCGGCAGGCTGCCAGGTATATTATACAGTCCGGGCTGTTTGCACCACGGGGAGAAGATTCCCAGCCAGCTAGGGCTGTGACCCAGGCTCAGGGTGCATCAGCCAAAGTTTCTCCCACAGAGACGGCCCTCAAAAGGTCTCTTCGGGTGCCCCAGCCCAAGAAAGCATGGTCACCCACTTTACAGTGGAGTAGGGCGGTCTCCCGAACCAGGGAGAAGCCAAAGGGCAGAGTTCCCCAAACAGCAGCCATAAGCTGCCAGGGACCAGAAGCTGGAATCAGTCCAGCTTCGCTGCAGGCAGCAGTAATCTGCGACAGTGACACCAGAGATTAGCCTGGCCGTCCGGAGACGTGCGGCATTTGTATTATAGCTTTGTGTTAAGTAACCAATCTTTATAGCTTGCTTTTAAGGTGTTTGAATTTTAAGTTTAGAATTTACTAGTAGTGTTGAGTTTAAGCTTAAAGTTTAAGTTTACAAGTGTGCCAAATGCTTATATTTCGGTCCGAGGTCGAGGGACCCGACCATGTCTCCACTTAAGGCAGCAGGTCAGTGAGAGGCCTGGCTGCATGTCCTTTTAAGTTCCTTTGCAGGATGAGTGGAAAAAGAAGTAGCCCTGTTCGCCCAGCCCGAGCTGGGCATCAAATGAAGACACAGAATGTTGGGGATCACCTCGCCACTGGACAAATCCAGGAGGAGACCCCGCAGCGACCTTCGGGAGAAACAGGACAGGGCTCGGAGGAACTTAACATAAGAACATAAGAAGTAGGAGCAGGAGTAGGCCATATGGCCCCTCGGGCCTGCTCCGCCATTCAATAGGATCATGGCTGATCCGAATCTAGACTCACGTCCACTTCCCTGCCCTCTCCCTGTAACCCCTAATTCCCTTATTTGCTAGGAAACTGTCTATCTCCGATTTAAATTTATTTAATGTTGCAGCTTCCACAGCTCTTTGGGGTAGCAAATTCCATAGATTTACTACCCTCTGAGTGAAGAAGTGTCTCCTCATCTCAGTTTTGAAAGGGCAGCCCCTTATTCTAAGATTATGCCCCCTATTTCTAGTCTCACCCATCATTGTAAACATCCTCACCGCATCCACCCAATCAAGCCCCCTCACAATCTTATATGTTTCGACAAGATCACCTCTCATTCTTCTGAACTCCAATGAGTAGAGGCCCAACCTACTCAACCTTTCCTCATACGCCAACCCCCTCATCTTCGGAATCAACCGAGTGAACCTTCTCTGAACCGCCTTGAGAGCAAGTATATCTTTTCTTAAATATGGAAACAAAACTGCACGCAGTATTCCAGGTGTGGCCTCACCAATACCCTGTATAACTGCAGCAAGACTTCACTGTTTTTATACTCCATCCCCTACGCAGAAGAGATGGCCCCAGCTGAGTGGGGCACGGCCCCCCAACCCAGCACTATCCTGGCCGAATTTCACTTGCAGGAGACCTCGCTATTGAGGAGTCATGGTGGGGAAGCGCGGGCGCCTTATCAGATAGGGACGCGTTCCCCGGGAGTGGGTGGTGATGGCCCTGGAAAGATTATAAAGGGGAAGGGGAGACCCAAGAGCCACGTGGGTGCATTCGGGGAAGGGAGGATCTCACCCTGGGCCCACAGGCAAGGTTAGAGTGTAAGTGCGGCTGGGGAGGATGAGTGCGTGGCCGGATCTGGGATCCAAGTTTGAGTGTGGGGCCAGTGAGAGCCGCCACACAGGCACCCATCATTTTCTGCAGCCAGTCGAGGGAAGACGGGAGGGGGGAGGGACTGGGAGTCGCGATCCCATACTCCCCGGTCTCAGTCTATGAAACATGAGGGGTACCCCGCCTCCTCAAAGGGATAAGGGAATGGCTCGGGGCTGGCGATCAGACTG
The DNA here is from genome assembly GCF_052327205.1 of Somniosus microcephalus. Lineage (NCBI taxonomy): Eukaryota > Metazoa > Chordata > Chondrichthyes > Squaliformes > Somniosidae > Somniosus > Somniosus microcephalus. Next base: position 154,957,146 of record NC_140997.1, read on the forward strand.
TTCTGTAAAATCCATTCTGCATGTTTTAAAAGTTTAAGACCATTGAAGGGGGGTGGAAGGAACATTTACTGCCCGGGTGGGAGGAGCAATACCCACTCGAATTTTGTGACCCATCATTAGCATGTGTTGGCTGGGGTTTATTTCAGCATTTTGTTTCAAATGTTTCAGCATTTTGTTTCAAATGTTGAATCAAATCAAAATCAAATCAACTTTTATTGTCATTGTTAGTGCACAAGTGCAGTACAACGAAATGTAGGCTTGCGGCTCCCGAGCGTGTACATTTGGATTAAGACATTTAAACATTCAACATACATTTGGCTTGTAGTATATTAACATAAATATGACCATAATAAAGTGCATTGGCAGATGTGCAGGCTTTAGAGTTTATTTGTGGAGTTCAGTAGGATGACAGCCCTGGGAAAGAAGCTGTTCCTAAATCTGGTCATACGGGTGCGAATGCATCTGTAGCGTCTCCCAGATGGTAGGAGGGCGAACAGACTGTGGCTGGGGTGGGTAGGGTCTTTGATGATGGACCGTGACCTCCGTAGGCAGCGTTTCTGGTATATGTGCTCTATGGTCAGTAGCCGGGTGCCGGTAATGTGTTGGGCAGTTTTGACTACCCGCTGCAGGGCTTTCCGGTCATAGTAGCTACAGCTGCTATACCATACTGTGATACAGTTTGTCAGGATGCTCTCTATAGTGCAGCGGTAAAAGTTAGAGAGGATCAGGGGTGACAGATTACATCCCTTCAGCCTCCTTAAGAAATATAGGCGCTGCTGGGCCTTCTTCACCAGAGAGGAGGTGTTGAGGGACCAGGAGAGGTCTTCCGTGATGTGGACTCCGAGCAACTTAAAGCTGTCCACCCTTTCCACCACAGCCCCATTGATGTGGATGGGGGTATGACTTCCGCCTTTGGACTTCCTGAAGTCCACAATTATTTCTTTTGTTTTCTTTGTGTTAAGGGCCAGGTTGTTATCGGCGCACCACTTCACGAGATGCTGGACCTCCTCCCTGTAGGCTGACTCATCGTTGTTGGTGATCTGGCCTACTACCGTGGTGTCATCCGCAAACTTGATGATGGTGTTGGAACCATTAACAGCCACACAGTCGTGGGTGAAGAGAGAGTAGAGGAGGGGGCTCAGCACACATCCTTGTGGGGCCCCCTTGTTCAGGGTCGGGGGGGGGAGGTGTGGTTACCTAATTTGACAGACTGGGGTCTGTTTGTTAGGAAGTCCAGGGTCCAGTTGCAGAGGGAAGTGTTCAGGCCAAGAGTTTGGAGTTTGGTGGCCAGCTTGTTGGGGACGATAGTGTTGAATGCTGAGCTGTAGTCTATAAATAGCATTCTGATGTAGGTCTCCTTACCATCTAGGTGATTCAGTGCCGAATGTAGAGCAGTTGTGATTGCATCCTCCGTTGATCTGTTTGCACGATAGGCAAACTGGTGTTGGTCAAGGGAGGCAGGAACACTGGCTTTGATGTGGGCTAAGACCAGCCTCTCGAAACACTTCATTATGATGGGTGTGAGTGCGACAGGTCGATAGTCATTCAGGCACATCACAGCCATTTGTTTTGGCACAGGAATAATGGTAGTGGTCTTGAAGCATGTAGGGACTACTGCCTGGGCCAATGACAGATTGAAGATGGTTTAATGGAGATTTTTGCATCTTGTTTTACAGTTCCAAGTGGTGCAGAGGCGTAGGAACCTCTCTGAGCTTGGAATCATTTTGAGTACATTGTATAACCAAGATTGCAACACTTTGTAATATGTTATAATGTAACAAGTGGTGCAGGGGTATGAGACCCCTTGTTGTAACATTTTGTAGTTGATTTATCTGTAGATGCCTACCGTACCACAGTTTTGCTCAGATTTAAGGGGAATAGATGGGTCGGGGGATCAGTGACAGGTAGCTATAGGTAAATACAGGGGATGGTTGTTTGTCGGGGGTCAGAAAATTTTGCTCATTTCTTCAAGAGGATACTACAAGCAAGCTGAAGTATCCAAGGGCGGAATGTAGGGGTTCGCAAAAGTCCCCTCAGCCCCGAAGATCGGGAAACATTAATATGAAGAATTGTGTGATTTAAATTGTCTCTGGGTTGGACAATGCTTTAAAACATACCCAGAACTGCAAAAAGGCTGCATTGAAAAGCTCGTAGGCAGAGTGGCACTTGGACACTGGAACCAAAGAACTGTGTGAAAATCGCACACGTTGAGAGGAAAATTATTTTATTAAAAGATGGAGTTTTGGACTGTTATAATATTCCAGGGCTTAAAATGGCTGTCGGACCGCATGGCAGGAGACAATAGCAGCTTGTAAGTGTGTCTGTGAGAAAGACCTGCCAATTAAAGGGGGTTTCTGTTAGCATTTGAATGGAGCCGGGCTGTCAGTCACCCTGTAGCATGGGTGGGTCTGGTCAGGGTGGGGGAGTTCCCCTGCCTGCCAATACAATTGATATGTTTACAGAAACTGATCAAACCACTTAAAGCTGTCCACAGGAAATGGCTTTGTTTACTATAGCCTCCCAAGCTGTTTACACAGTAATTCAACTCCATTCAAAGCCATTCCCAGACAAGGGGGTAACAGTTTAAAAGAATGGGTAATCTATCCAAACCCATGCCAGACAATGGGAGCAGTTTGGCCACTGGGAAATAGCCCATTTGAATCAGCCAATCATCGGACAGCAAGCACAATTGGGTTGATTACACACATCCATTCACTGAAATTGACTCTACTACATGATGTCTCATGTATGAATGGAGGAAGTTCATGGCCTTTCTCTTGTGTATTCAAACTTTTCGGCGTGAATTTGCACACAGACCTTTTCAGCACCAAAACAGCAGGAGCTCCCAGGATATAAAGATAGCTTCTCAGAAGCATATCTCTCTCTTATTTTCCTTGGACTGCAGGTGAGCTCTTCTCTCTCTTTGGACCAGAGGTGAGCAGGTTTCTGACTCCTCAGCAAGGCAATCTAGTAAGGAGTTAGAGGGGTGGTAATTTAAAGGAAATTGCTAAGATTGTAAGACTTACATTGTAGCCATTTATCCCTCATTTTTGCTGTCTGCCTTCCCCTGTTAAGCAATTTTACATTGATCATGTGGTGTAGTTTCTTTATTGCTTAGATCATGTGGTGTAGTTTATTTAGTTAATAAAGTTTGATTTTCTCGCATCCAGATCATTTGTCTGTTTTTAATATATCATTAATTATAAGTTCCTCCAGTCAGAACTGGAAGGGTGGGTTTAGCGATTCGAAACCGCTGTTTGGGATTGGTCAGAGTGCAGCAGCAAAAGGCTGCTTAACCAGGTAAATTACCGTAAACCAGGTAAAAGATGCCCCCCTACAACCTCTCCGGGTGCCAGAGGCAGGGAGCACACATAATACTGTGTCCCCAGCACTTGAATGCCTATTCGAGGCCACAGTGTGGGTTTAAACATGCTGGCGCACAACCTGTGAACTGTACCATGGAGGTAATGGCACAAGGCCATGTTTCCGTACAGGTAGTATTCATAGGGGGTGGGACATATTGTGTCACCACAAGTGTGCCCCACTACCGGCATGGACAGTACATCTGGTGTCCGGTGAGTGACAGCAGTTTTTGTTTTAAACCCGAGGCAGAAGTTCAAGTGGCCCAGGAATGGTTGTACCCACCCCTGAAACCTCAACTGTTCACCTCACTGTCAGGGAAAACATTACCAACCTGCAAAATTACGTAACACATTTCGGCTATGAAATTCCCCCTCTACCAGAACATCTTACCGCCCTATTAAAAGCAGTGGTCATCTCACAGAAACATTTCTATACATTAGAGCAGAAGACAGACGAGTTAGGGGCCTAGAACTTGGATATTGTATTTCCACCCTGGTGGGACATTTTTGAAAATATAGAGGTGTGGCGGTTCCACCGGGTGTCCCTTACATATATAATGTACATAATTCACTTTAACCTAACTTTATGTATATTATTTACCTGTTTGGGCCGTTGCCCCTTTAACTTACCTGTTTGGGCCGTTGCCCCTTTAAGACACGCCATAGCGCGCTGACGTCACGTATCACATGACACACCTAAACACGTCAGCCGCCGGCCTAATTTGGCTGTCCGCTCCATCAACAGTCGCAACGGCCAGCCTCAGTGCCGGGTAGACGAGTCGACGTATCAGCGTGGGTCACGTGACCACCCTAAGCGCGGGCAAACACGCTGACGTCAGGACGCGGTCACGTGATGCCCGAAGCGCGGGAAAACACAGCCGAGCATGATGACGTCATCATGCTATCCAGAGGACTGCGGACTCCGTCCTCATGGCGTCCCCGCTGGGGAAAGACCTACTTCACAGTGCTCCTGCATCCAGCCGCCTTACCTGCTGTATTTCGTCTGTTCTTGTAAATAAACAACTTCTATGTTGTTCTCCTGAAGTCGAACTTGATTATTTAGTAGGCATTCATCCAATACCTGCTGAGGTCAACCCGAATTCCTACAATTGGTGACCCAACAACGTGAGTACGGCAGCTCATCAATTCCTACACTACAATTGGTGACCCCGTATCCGTGAACGATTTTCACGGAAGCAACGTTGAGCCTGAACCTCGTCTTCACAGAAGGCGACCGACGAACAGCCGACGAACACCAATTCCTACATTGGCGACCCCGCCTTTGCGAAAGTATTCGCAAAGGAAGTGCAGCCTGGAGGTGATCCCATTTTTCACAGAGGAAACACAGCCGGACCCCAATTTTTGTGAACAATTTTCACAAAAGAAGCACGCCATGGAAGCACCAGCCATTCCGCTGTGGCTACCGCAATTCAGGGAGAAACAACCGCCCTCTTGCTTTGTAAAGGTAGAAGCCATGTTCGCCGAGAACATCGATGCATCGCAGACCATGCACTTGCTTACGGTCCACGTATTCGACTTTTCTACCGCCACGCGGGTCGTCCGCCTCTACATCCAATGCAACAGCAAGTATAAATCTCTCCAAGCGCGGGGTACAGCATGTTCAGGCCCACAAGATCGGAGCGCGCCCTGCGGGAATACCACAAGGACTCACCCCCGCAAACCACGAGGACTCACTCCTCACAACCCACGAGGGCCCATCCATCGCAAACCATGAGGACCCTGCCCTCGTGAACCACGAAGACTCGTTCCCCGCCGACGACGCACCAGCCCGTCAGCTTGCTGGTTGTGTTAACTACCACACTTTTCTGCGAGACAAGAAGCGTTGCCGCCTTCTTGACAGTTTTTCCACTAAAGTCAACAACAACTAAAAGCGTTGCCACCGTCCGGGCAGTGTTTACCCCTACCGCAATCAACATCAACCCGAACCATTGCCGCCCTTTCTCCAGTTTTCTCCTTAACAAACGCAAACATCTACTGATGCTGCAAACATCGAGGACGGCTCCAACAGGCATCTCGCGGCCGCGATCAGCCACATGAAATTTGCTGTCCTCACCGGTCACTGATCAACACAGCAACTTTTCACCCTCCTTTGTGTTATCGTCATAGCACTATGGCATGCACCGTTCCATGCGTTCCAGCCTCCCGAAGGCTTCGCTCACCTATCGGCGAGTTCACCGACCTCGCCTGTCAAGTCCTTCTGGATCACTCGTTTGGCGTTCCTGCAGAGTTCGTCAGAACAAGGACTTGTTTCAACAACAACAGAGACACTGCCCATGTCCACCCAAACTGCCTGTCACTCTGACAAGGCCTGCTGTTTTGCACGTCTCCACGGTCCTTCGCCTGGCGGATATGTTTTATTCACCACGATCTGCGTAAGGATCCGCTCACAACCAGCATCTTTAGACTTCGCCCGCCAAGTCGAGACAGCACGCCCGCCGAGACCACCAGCTCGTCAGACCATCTCATTTTTGGACTTTCGTTAAAACGAATTCTGGGGGGGCGTATGTGGCGGTTCCACCGGGTGTCCCTTACATATATAATGTACATAATTCACTTTAACCTAACTTTATGTATATTACTTACCTGTTTGGGCCGTTGCCCCTTTAACTTACCTGTTCTGACCGTTGCCCCTTTAAGACACGCCCTAGCGCGCTGACGTCACGTATCACGTGATGCACCTAAACGCGTCGGCCGCCGGCCTAGTTCGGCCGTCCGCTCCCTTGACGGTCGCAACGGCCAGCCACAGTGCCGGGTGCCTCTCGCGCTTGCGACTTCGGCTGCAACGGCCAGCCTCAGTACCAGGTGGACGTGTCGACGTATCAGCACGGGTCACGTGACTGCCCTAAGCGCGGGCGAACGCGCTGACGTCACGACGCAGTCACGTGACGCCCGAAGCGCGGGAAAACACAGCCGAGCGTGATGGCGTCATCACGCAATCCAGAGGACTGCGGACTCAGTCCTCATGGCATCCCCGCTGGGGAAAGACTTACTTCACAGTGCTCCTGCATCCAGCCACCTTACCTGCTGTATTTTGTCTGTTCTTGTAAATAAACAACTTCTAGATTGTTCTCTTGAAGTCGAACTCAATTATTTAGTAGGCATTCGTCCAATACCTGCTGAGGTCAACCCGAATTCCTACAGAGGTCCCTTCTTGGATTCAACTGGCTTCACAACTTTTAGTGGTTTGCCAGCTCGGCATAGTTTTATACCTGTTGTGTACAAGGTGGCAAATGAAGGGATCAGATGCTCTGCTCTCAACATGAGGGAGCATGGGACAAAAATAAAGTCTATGACCAGGTATAAAACCAGCCTTGACCGTTATCAAAAATAAATTTTGATGAGTGTGTGTGTCATTATTTTTCCTATGTGTGTAATTTTGTCAAGTGGTACAGGGGTGTTGGACCTCCTCCGTGCTTGGATGTGTATATAATTGAATTTTTTTTGTACCTTGTATATATCTGTAAACACTGCACCTAAGGGGACCAGGAGGGTGTTTTGTTTTGGGTTTTAGTTTAGATAATACAGGGGAAGGTTGGCTCCCGAGGATCAGAAAATTTTGCTTACAACTGCATGATACTATAGAAAAAAGTATCATGGGGCGGGGTGTAAGGCTCGCAAAATTATCCAAATTCCCCCCAAAGTAAGAAAAGCAGAGATATTGGATGGTTTGAAATAATATGGGGCCAAAGGGGACCTAAAATCAAAACCCGAGGAAGATTTGGCTAGTTTAAAAGGCATGTTCAGGCCTGTGGAAAAACTGTGACAAAAGGAGGTGGGATGGGCCCCCGAGACACAGACAGTTTGAGTATTGGATCGTCTGGGAATGTTCTGGGCCACCCCAACCTTTCTACGTAAAGACAATAAGCCCACGGAAAGACTGCTCCCGCCGAAACCCACAGGGCCATTAAGAACATGAATAATACAATACTTGCCAACAGTCAACAAACGAGAACCTGGCCCCAGCAGGAAAAGGACAATCAAACAACAGTTTCAAACCATTCAGAATGATTTCCAAAACACTTTACACATTTTAAACTGATTTCAAGGCAATCCCGAAACCAGTTAAAAGCCAGTTAAAAATAGATGGGACAATCCCCGAAAACTCGATGAGGATTGAAACATATTAAAAATAATGAGCCTGCCAAAATTAACAAAAGGGACCAGAGATTTGGCAGTCAGATAAGCCAGGCCTCAAAACAGTATAATTGAGGCCTGCTTGTTCAGTGAAACAGTTCAACAGTGAGACAGTTCATCAGACAGCACGGTAACATCCAGGCGAGATCAAGATCATCGCTGCATTCGAAAGACAGTACAGTTCAATCGGAGACTTGAAGAAAGGCAAACGAAACAGAAGGAAAAGGAAATCGTGGCAACCAAAGGCCTCAAGAAACCAACAATTACCAATATTACCACCAACCAGGTAATATTGGTCCACCGCAACCAACAAGAAACCAACCACCGAGAAATCGAAAAGTCACAAACTTGTTTCCACTCCACAAGCTAGTCTGACTTACCCCTGGGTAAGATTTGACACAAAAGACCCTAAAAACTTTACCTAGCCAAAGAAAATTGGGTACTTACCCGATAAATCCAACTACGCAGCTAACCGCATCAGCGGACAGGCGAAGACTGAAAACCCAACGCAGGTGCAGTCTTCCACCACGTCCGGGGTGTGGCAGGCCCCAACCACCACAACTAAAGAGAACCTCGAAATTGCGAACCTCTACAACCTGTCAAGAAAGTCATTTGGTGAGCATTTCCTGGTCCTCTGGATTTCAACCTAGTTAGGATAGTGGGGTTGGGAGGGTAAGGTAATTTTGTCAATTGTAATTCTCCCTCGCATATTCCAGTGTTCCCCCTTTAAGAGTATAAGATTTATTGTATTGTATATTTTCCTATCTCAAAAATAAAAAATCTCAATTCTTTTGAACAAATCAGGTGTCTGTTGCAATTTCATTGCAACCCCCAAATAAGTCCAAAGTCTAGAACCAAGGGAGTGGGAGCGATTTGAACCGCTCAGGGAGTCAGAGGTAAAGCTGACCACACACACCACCCCTTACAGGACCTCTATATTTTCAAAAAAGTCCCACCAGGGTGGATCTACAATATCCAAGAACTTGGCCCCTATCTCGACTGTCTTCTGCTCTAATGTATAGAAATGTTTCTGTGAGATGACCACTGCTTTTAATAGATGTTCTGGTAGAGGGGGAATTTCATAGCCAAAATGTGTTACTTAATTTTGCAGGTTGGCGATGTTTTCCCTGACAGTGAGGTGAACAGTTGAGGGTTGAAGGATGGGTATAATCCGTTCCTGGGCCACTTGAACTTCTGCCTCGGGTTTAAAACATAAACTGCTGTCACTCACCAGACACCAGATGTGCTGTCCATGCTGGCAGTGGGGCGCACTTGTGGTGACATAATGGGGTCAATTTTGTGGCAGCCGTTGGGCGGCTTTTCATGCGGCCGAGGGCTAAAAATCGGCGAAAAAGCGCGTCGTGACCCCCCCGCCTGATTCCCGCCCTGTCCGACTTTAGGTCCGCCGTTTCTACGTGACCCGCCTCAGTCCCGGCCGCCGCTGGCGGGACTGGTTGTCGGCACACTAATTACCAATAATTACCTCATTGAAGTAGATTTTCCGGGGCCGCTGCGAATTTGGGGCTTTCCCCACATCAAACCCGCCTGCGGGGAACCCCGCTGCTGAGAGCTGGTGTGAAGCTTGCCAGCTTGCTTGCTCTCAGCTGCAGGTCAGGGAAAGCTGCGATTTAAAGGGACAGCACTTGTATGTTGAAGGACCTTGTTGTTGCAGGTTTGGGGCTACTTCTTCAAGGCTTGGGCACAGCTGTGGAAGGTTGGATCCTCACACACTTCTCCAATGCGATCTCCTGGGAAGCCCCTCTCGCCACCCTCACTCAGCACTTCCTCAGTGAAGGCATCTACGAGAAGCATGGGATGCCTTTTTTTCCTTCCCTTCTTGCCATTAGAGGATCTCCAGCAGCAGAACCAGGAACAGCAGGATGAGCACCAGGAGCACCAGGCTGCTGCTCACTCACCTGAAGCTGCACAGGCCAGAAGGGGCCAGCGCTTGGAAGTGGCTTGAGAGCACCTTGCTGCGCTTTAGGGAGCCATGGGGACCCATTTCTGCACTGGCAGCCCTACTCAGAAGGACTTCCATGAAGATCTGGTTTCTCTGTTCAACAGATGGCCAACACTCCTCAAGAGATGTAATTCTCTTATGAGCACTCACCATGTTTTCCGTACCCTGGTGAGTTATCTCCTCCATGGAGGTTGCCAACCTTTCCATGGTGATGCGTTCATGCGCCATTGACTCCACAAAGGCTATGCTCATGGTCGCTATGGACTCCTCCATTCGCTCCACACTCGCAGCGACCCTGGAGACAAAACCTGCCAGAGACTCCTGCATCTGTGCATGGAGATCCATCACCTCTTCTCTTGCGGATGGACCCAGAGGGTCGACATGCAGCGCCGCTGAGCTGAGCTGGCAGAGTCCTGCGCCCTCTGATGAGGACTCTCCACTGCTGTCCCTGTCTCCAGAATCTGCTGAGGCTCACTTGTGAGCTGTGAAACACCAGGTGACAACACTACTCTATGTCCCGAAGGTCCCCCCGAGCTGTGAGTGTCTGTGCTGGTGCTGGTGCTGGGTACGCTTACTTCTGCTGACGCTGTGCCCTCAGATGTTGGAGCTTCCGCTGAGGAGTCTGGCTGCACAGCCTCTTCCTCCTCCACAGTGAGGACGGTGCTCTGGATGGTACTGTGGGGGAGTAAAGGAAGGAGTTAGAGATGTAATGCCAAGGTTCTTCTGGTGACTCCCAGCGAGTTGGCATCTGCTGACACCTGCATCCATGCAGCATTGGTCTCAGTGGGAGGCCTCTTTCTCCCTGACCTAGGGAAGAGGACCTCCCTGTGGGCCCTAACCCCATCCAATAATGCCTGCAGTGAAGCCTCGTCGAATTTGGAGGCAGCTCGGGGTCTGGCACTGCCCACAGCTGCTGCAGGCTCCTCTGCCATCCTGTATGGTTCATTTGGAAGCCTTCCGAGGATGCAATGCTTGCTATGGACCTTGAAAGCACCACGAATGATGACATCATACTGTGGGGATTTCTGACTCGAATTGGACAATTAGCAAGGCTTCCCACATGCTGGGAATTAATTGGCCATTTGAGGGAAAATTGCGTGGAGCTGGCTGACACTTTTTTATGTGTGTCAGAAATCCCACATTCGGGGAAACCCGACCATTTCCCACACAAGCCAAAAATCGGGGCCAATATGTCCCACCCCTATGAATGCTACCTGTGGGGAAACATGGCCTTGTGCCATTACCTCCATGCTCCAGTTCACAGGTTGTGCGCCAGCAGCTTTAAACCCGCACTGTGGTCTTGAACAGGCATTCAAGTGCTGCGGACATAATATTATGTGTGCTCCCCGGCTCCGACACCTGGAGAGGTCTGTACCTGTCATAGCGTGCTCCCACTTTATGACATAAGGTGGGACCTCGGCAAAACGGACGTGGGCAACCCCTTGAATGATCCCAATGTTCTCCACCCTGTATACCGGTGCGGGTCGGGCTGTCCCACCCATGACCGGCATCCTCACTATTATCCCCATGATAGTGTGATTGGAACGTCCACAATCCACTGGGACAGGGTAGGCTTCAGAGGCTAGGCAGAGCTGACATGGGTTCAACGAATTACTAAACGGGTGGAGGGCTGCGAGATGCTTGTTGCTAATCCAGGAGGGGACTAAACCTTGTTTTAAATCCTCCAGGTTGCTGCGGCCCTCGCCCAGCAACCATGCCCCGTAGAGCACGCACACCTCATTCTGTGCAGCTTGATCCGAAGCATTCCTGTCCTCCTGTATGAGTGCATTTTCTGTTTTGGCGTGCCTCTCCAGCTCAGTTATTATCTCTTTTAAATGGACCATCATAGCCTAGTCCTCATGTAGCTCTGAGCCCAGCACTGTGTTCTCCTCTGTTAGGTTTTTTCTTAACTGGGTCTTTAAACCATTTTTCTGGGTTTGCAGCTCTATATCATCTAGGCTGTTTATTACTGAGGATCCTGTACTATAAGCAATGAAAATATAATCCCACGTTCCCCTCCTTTGTCTCCCCGTGCCCATATTATGCTCAGGGTGTAAACTGTACAGTTTCGCTTTGTCTACACTGGCAAAGTCGAATTAATAAAATTTTCTAAAAATTTCCTTCAGCAGGGCTTGGTACAACTGTTCCGTCCCCTTGGGTCACCATTCAGGTAAGTGCCCCTCAGTCAGGTTCAGGATCACTGAGGCCACTGCATAGTGTACTCCCTGGTACAGTAACTTATTGGTTGGCACTAGGACTAAACCATTCCCTGGTCCCTTGGTGGTGGTAGGACACCTCTCTACTATAGTCCATTATGTCGTGGTCATGGGCAGGGGCTTTCGGGGGCAGGTTACAAGTTCGGTGGCATTGATTGGAATCGGGGAGTGTGGGACCGCGCACACATGCAGGCTGGAATCCCACTCCATCCCCTCCCCGGCATCTTGCCATTGCCGGTGGAAAATGATGGATATGCCTGTGGGGCAGACTTTCTCTGACCCCCACATACAAACATAAATCCCCTGATCCGGCTCCCACCACTTGTCCCAAAACACACTCACTCCCCCTCGGGTCCCTGTAATCGTCCGATGGGTATTGTTCCCCAATCGTTCCCAGTCGACTGCGGGGTTTCCTATATCCTTGCTCAGCTTTCTGAGCCACCACCACCTATCCAAATCAATCTGTCCCTAACATGTCAAACACATACATTTCCGCTCAGTAACACTGACCCTTGTGGCCATGATCTGTACCCTGGGGCACAGGATGGAGGCCTCCCCGTACATGAACCCAGTCTGGCTGGAGTACTGAGTCAAGTTAGACCCCAACCACCCTGGCCACCTTCCCTCATGGAAGTAGATGGCGAGCTCCTCCACACCCCATTCGCCAACCCCTGCGGTAACGATCGCTGCTCTCTCTCACGAGCACCCATAGATGTGAGAGTTCTCAATGTCTCTGCGGTCACTGATGCTCACCCCTACCAGGGCGAGCAGGAGCAGAACCTTTCTCATCCCGATTTCCTTTCTGTAGGGACACACAAACAAAATAGTCATGTCCCGAGAAGGATCTCTGGCCTGACACAGTTATCAAAATTCAAAACTTAAACTTATCCTAAACTAAAATTAATTATTAATTTCCAAAACTACCAAACTAAAACACGCTTAAAATACTTCACAAAGCTATATACATCTGTCGCCCATCTGCGGACTGTAACATTCGCACAATTCCCACATTCCCCCAAGCTTATTAATAAAAGGGACCCTGCATGGACAATTTAAAAAGAGTACCCAAAACAGATGGCCACTTTTTCAATACTCAAACTGTCTGTCCCATAGTGTCCAACCCATTCCTTTTGTTGCAGCTTTTCCACAGGCCTGAACATGCCTTTTAAACTAGCCAAATCTTCCTGGAGTTTTGATTTTAGGTCCTCTTTGGACCAATATTATTTCAAACAGTCCAATATCTCTTCTTTTCTTACTTTGGGGGAATCTGCATAATTTTGCGAGCCTTACACTTCAGGAATGTGTACAACTTAGTTGTCAGATTGTTAAAAATAAAATGAATAATAGAATGTTATAGCACATGCCACCTCGTCTAATTCCAACCTCCTGCTCACTCCGTAATACTTACTGAATTATATGCTTTGCTTGAATAGACAATAATGAGGAGAACTTACAACCAGTTGTACTGGGAATGCAGTACGCAAAAGACCTGCTCAAATGCTAGAGTCCATTCTAAAAGATGTAATAGCAGAGCACTTGGAAAACAGTAACAGGATCGGACAAAGTCAACATGGATTTACAAAAGCTAAATCGTGCTTAACTAATCTACTGGAATTTTTTGAGGATGTAACTGGTAAAATAGATAAGGGAGAACCAGTAAATGTGGTGTATTTGGACTTTCATAAGGCTGTTAATAAGTCCCGCATAAGAGATTAGCATGTAAAGTTAAGGCACATGAGATTGAGGGCAAGGTATTGACTTGGATAGAGAACTGGTTGGCAGACAGAAAGCAAAGAGTTGGAATAAACGGGTCTTTCTCCGAGTGGCAAGCAGTGACTAGTGGGGTACTGCAGGGATCGGTCCTTGGGCCCCAGCTATTCACAATATATATTAATGATTTAGACAAGGGAACTAGATGTAATATCTCCAAATTTGCAGACGACACAAAGCTGGGTGGGCGTATGTGATGTGAGGAGGATGCCGAGAAACTCCAGGATGATTTGGACAGGTTGGGTGATTGGGCAGAAGCATGGCAGATGCAATATAAAGTGGATAAATGTGAGGTTATCTACTTTGGTGGCAAAAACAGGAAGGCAGATTATTATCTGAATGGCAATAGATTGGGAGAAGGGGAAGTGCAACGAGACCTGGGTGTCCTTGTGCACCAGTCGCTGAAGGTAAGCATGCAGGTGCAGCAGGCGGTTAAGAAGGCAAATGGTATGTTGGCCTTCGTAGCGAGAGGGTTTGAGTACAGGAACAAGGATGTCTTGCTGCAGTTGTACAGGGCCTTGGTGAGACCACATCTTGAGTATTATGTGCAGTTTTGGTCGCCTTATCTGAGGAAGGATGTTCTTGCCATGGAAGGAGTTCAGCGAAGATTCACCAGGCTGATACCTGGGATGGCAGGAATGACGTATGAGGAGAGATTGGGTCAATTGGGCTTGTACTCGCTGGAGTTTAGAACAATGAGAGGGGATCTCATTGAAACTTATAACATTCTGACAGGACTGGACAGACTGGATGCAGGAAGGATGTTCCCAATGGTCGGGGAGTCCAGAACCAGGGGACACAGTCTAAGGATAAATGATAGGCCATTTAGGATAGAAGTGAGGAGGAATTTCTTCACCCAGAGAGTGGTGAACCTGTGGAACTCTCTACCACAGAAGGCAGTGGAGGCCAGTTCATTAAATATATTCAAGAAGTAGTTGGATATATTTCTTAAGGCTAAAGGGATCGAGGGGTATGGGGAGAAAGCAGGGACCGGGCACTGAATTTGGATGATCAGCCATGATCGCATTGTATGGTGGAGCAGGCTCGAGGGGCCGAATGGCCTACTCCTGCTCCTATTTTCTATGTCTATGTTTCTATGTTTTTTTGGGGGGTGCAATTCATCCGATATTGGTGTAACTGATGCAAAAGAACATGGAGTTTTAAGCACAAATTGTGTTCAGCGCAAATCTAGTTTCCGCGATCTTTTGCATTATTTTTTAAAACTTCGCGCTGGAAGCCGGCCCCACCCACAAAATTGGCCACGCCACCAGTGTGAATTAATCACCATTGGGTGTTTATGCTAATTGCGCTCATTTGCAGGCCTTTGAAGTGGCTCCAAAAATTAAGCTGGAACTTCTTAGGCGCAAGGACAATAATAATAGGTGTGTTTTGAAAGGTTTTGAAAGAAATTATTTAAAAATTTACTCAGGAACTGACTACCCAGCTTTGTGTCGTCTGCAAACTTGGAAATATTACATCTAGTTCCCTCGTCTAGATTATTTATATTGTAGTGGCGCTCCGTAGTTTCCAATATGCAGCCACTGAGCTTTGAGGCTTTTAGCAACGAGTAGACGCGTGTCAAAATAAAACGTTCCAAAACGTCACTTTGTCTTTTAACTGTTTACTATAGTACATTTTAAACAGGATTTCAAAGTAAAACACGTTAAAGACGTACACGGTCAAAAACTGTATTGCACCACAGCTCTCAATGCTTCTACCTTTTCCAGCCTCGTGGAGCTTGAACTGTAAAAATGGCTGGATATGATGTGACAAGCTTAAGGACTGTACCATTGTAGCATGAATAAAGGGGGTCTCTCAGACTATACTATTGGAACAAGAAAAGAGGGTGTTTCTCAATACAATAAGTCAGTCAGGTAAATTAACTATATTATACTAGAATATGCATCAATAATAAACAAATGTACATACATACTGTACCATAATATTTAACCAATATTTTAAAGTATTTTCTTTCTTCTTTACACTTTCTTAAACTTTCATGACTCTTACATTCCAGCCCCTAATTGACTAGGCACATGAAGCATAGCAATTACTCAAACATTCTTAAGAGCCATAAACTAATGAGTTCAACATGTTTACAATATAAATGTCCCCTTCCTTTATTTTTTCTTAGCTTCGCAAGCACGTGGTTCCTCCCACTGTGTCCAATACTCTGGTGTATATGTTGAAGAATGAGAGTAGCAACCTGGAGGTCCTTAGAAAGGATAGCAGGATGCTTGGCCTCCTCTGGCATAGCAGATTTGTTTAGTTGCCCTCCCACCCTCAGTACTCCATCTTGGAGTGTAGGGTCCAGCTTGTAGATATGACTACCTTTCTTGATTGGAGTATTTTGCTGTAAAGCTTCGATTTCTTCTGGCTATCTGTCTTTGACTGAAGCAAACTATCTCCATCTCAGCCTTGGCCAAATCCTCCACGGTCAATGAATTCTTACCCAATGTGGTCTTGTGCTGGTGCATATACTGCCGTAGAAGCATTCTCTGCTTATCAGGGTTACTTTCAGACTGACTGATAGTGGCCCGATACTTTTTTCTCTTACCGCTCAGGTGTAGCAGCAACTCTTTCAGCCTTAGAAACCATGCAACTGCTTTCCTCAACTGGTGCCATCCTGAGAAATGGTTAACAAGCTTGTTCACTGTGTCAAAGTTCTCTTTCGTAGTTATGAGATTTGCTGTGACTGATCTTTTAACTTCGACGTCGTCTTCAGCAACCTGACTTGGCATATCTGGTCTTTCTGGCCATGGTCTCTCTGTTTCCAGCAGATAACTTGGGCCTTGTATCCAAGTTTCGCTCCTCATGAAGTTTTCAGCCTTCAATCCCCGTGAGGCTTAATCTGCTGGGTTTAATGAGGTGTTTACATACCTCCACTGAGATGGTTGGGTAGCTTCTCTAATGGATGAGATTCTGTTTGCTACGAATGTCTTGAAGCATATCTTCTCATTTTCTATATACTTCAGCACTGTAGTGCTATCCGTCCAGAAAACAGATTCTTCTAGTGGGAGCTGTAACTCTTTCCGCATCACCTTGTCAACTTTAACTGCAACAACCGCTGCCGTCAACTCCAGTCTCGGGATGGTGACCTGCTTCAGCGGAACCACCCTGGATTTCCCCATGAGGAAGGAACAATGTTTCTGGCCCTGTTGATTTGTCAGCGAGAGGTAAGTAGCCGTGCCATAGCCGTCCTCACTGGTGTCCGAGAAATGATGCAGTTGAGCCGTCTTTGCAACTCCAAAACTCACAGGCTTGATGCATCTACTGACGTTGAAGCTAGAAAGTTGTTGCAAATCTGTCAAACATCTGAGCCATCCCTGAGCTTGACCTTCTGGGATATCTTCATCCCATCCTCTCTTGTCTCTACACAGCTCTCGTAGCATCAGCTTCACCGGCAGAATGAGTGGTGCCAGGAATCCAAGAGGGTCATAGATGGAACTGACCATGGAGAGAATCCCTCGTCTTGTGGATGGTCTTTCGTTCACCATTATTCTGAAGTTGAACGTGTCTGACTCAATGCACCATTGTACACCAAGAGCTCTCTCAATAGGAAGGACATCGTGGCTCAGGTCCAGATCTTTGACTTCAGTGGCTCTTTCCTTTTCTGGGATAGAAGCTAGAACTGCTCTGCTGTTGCTTATCCACTTAGTCAGATGGAATCCTCCATTCAAACACAGAGTTCTAAGGTCTCTTGACAGTGCAATGGCATCGCCTTCTGTTGACACGGACTTCAGACAGTCATCGACGTTAAAGTTTCTGAAGATTGTCTCCACAGCCTCTGATGGTGCCTTGCCTTTGCCATCTTCTGCAGTTTTTTTGAGAGCGTAGCTTGCACAGCTGGGAGATGATGTGGCTCCGAACAAGTGTACAGCCATTCTACATTCCACCATAGCTTGACTAACGTCGCCCTCTGGCCACCAAAGGAAATGCAGAAAATCAGCATCTTCATCAGGGACTCTGACTTGGTAGAACATTGATTCTATATCTGCCATCATGGCAATTGTAGTGTATGTACTTTGCAGAAGGAACTATATTCTGCAGCCCTTGTATACTGCAGTACCAATAGTGACCACCCCTGTATATAAGCCTGTGTAGTAACTTGCATAGTTAGTTCCAGTTTGTCTCCACTCAGTAAAGACCTGTTATAACCAACTCCTGCAGTCCGTGTCTCAATTACACACGGACATAATAGCAACGAGCTCTTGTCTAAACCTCATCAAGACGCCAATGAGGGTATTAGTAAGATCAGGACCTTGAAGCAGCTGTTCATTCAGTGAAGTTCCTCTGAATGAAGTGGTGCAGTCAAACACTACACGGATCTTTTTCTTCTTTGGGTGATACACACCATGATGAAGAATGTACCAGACCCTTCCATCTTCTCTGTTCAACTGTTTCTCGGGCACTTTTACAGCATAGCCTTTTGCTATGATGTTTCTCATAAAGCCTTTGTAGTCTTTGTGAAAGTCGGGGTTCTTGTTCAGATTTCTCTTTAGACTGATGGTGCGCTGCTCTGCTATGCAGCGATTATTCGGCATCTTCGCGGTCTGTCTTCTCAGTGGCAAACCAATGTGATAGTGGCCATCAATGAACTGTGTAGACCTTGTCATCAAATCCATGAACTGATGGTCTTCTTGTTACATCTCTGTCTTTTCCTCACAGCTCCATTCTGAGAAGTCTGCATTGAACTGCTGTATCAACAGCTCTTCAATGCTTGCGATAGAGATGCGATTAACTGTGACATTTTGTCGTTCCTCCTTGTTCGACTTGTTGCCATCATCGCTCCTTACCGGTCCATTGACTACCCATCCAAGGGCTGTCCTGACGGCGTAGGGTCCGTCATCCTTGCTGTTTATCACCTGCCATGGCTCCATAGTTTTGTAGGCATTGGTTCCAATTAATAGGCCAATTTCTGCTTCAATGTATGGGAGACGCACCTTTTCCAGGTAAGGCCATCTCTCCACATCCTTCTGCAGGGCTAAGTTCCCTATTTTAACAGGAATCTCCCTCTGTGTGAAAACATTAGATAGGTCTATGAAGTCCTTCTCTTCAAGTCCACACACTTCTAAGTCTGACAGGATATAACTTTGCATTGACTTCTCATGACCCATGGTGCGTAATAGGATTTCTGTTCTTCTGCCTCTAACGTTCAGCTGTTGCATGAGTGTTTCTGTGCAGAACGTTGCTGAACTACCTGGATCCATGGAGGCGTAAGTCTCCACAAACTTCTCACTCCTCTTAGACTTGATCTTTACAGGTACGATGGCAAGAATACAATCACTGTCACCGGCCCCAGTGAATCCACAAGTCTCTGATTCTAGTGAAACCAGAGCACTTGAAACAACCTTCTCGTCGGTATTGTTTTCTTCACTCTTCTTAGAGACTTGTTCTTCTTTATGGATATGCAGCAGACTGGGATGTTTCTGAGTGCACTCTCTGCATGTTGTTCGTTACTTACAGTTTCTGCTCAGGTGCCCCTGAGAAAGACATCCAAAACATAGGCCATTGTCCTTCAGAAATTCAATTCTGTCTTTATGTGATTGTGCTTTGATGTCACTGCAGAAATCCAATGTGTGATTCTTCTGGCAGAATAAACATGGCTTCTGAAAGGCATTAGCAGCCATCACTGTGCTGCTCTTTTTGGGAGATGAGTTCTGAGACTTATCTTCCCCAGCTGGAGTGACAATAGTTGCAAAGCTGCTTCCCTTGGAACCACCTTTCCTGAAAGCCTTTGATTCAGCAGACTTGGCTTTCACTCTTCCATCAGTAGTTGGGCTGACATCCTTGATGTTTCCGAACAATGGGTCCATTGCAATTTTAGCCTGTTTGTCTATGCAATTCACTAAGTCCACAAACCTGGCTGTACTTTTCCGTCTCTCCATTATCTTAAAGGCTTTTCCTCTCCATTGTTCTCTCATCCTGTAAGGAAGCTTAGAGATGATGATTCTCATAGTCGTAGGATTGTCCATCTCTTCCATGAATTCAACATCCTCCATGGTGTTGCGACATCCTATGAGAAAAAGAACATATGTGTTCAATGCCTCCCCGTCCTCCAATCTGATCTGTGGCCATTTGATAGCCTTTTCAATATATGCAGTGGCTATCTTCAGCTCATTGCCATAGTGCTCCTGCAGCAACTTCCTGGCTTCTATGTATCCCCATTCCGGTCTCATGTGTTTACAGCTGCTGACCAGGTCTTGTGGTTTACCACTGGTGTACTGTCCCAAATAGTACAACTTATCACTGCTGCTCTCTGTTTTGAAGTCAATGGCTTGTTCGAAGGATCTGATGAAGGGCTTATACTTGAATGGGTCGCATTGGAACACTGGTATGTCTCTTTGAGGGAGTCGAAACAGATTCTGTTGTTTTACAAGCATCTCTGTAATTTCGTTCTGACGTTGCATCACTCGGTATAGGCTTCTCTCTGGGTCTTCAGGCCTCTGGTGGTCATCAGCAGGGTCTAGTCTAGACTGTCTGATGTCTGGGGTAGCATCATTGCTCCTGTTAGTGGAAAGGCCTCTCTTCCACGCTGTAATGCCAGGAGATGTTCTTCAGGCTCTCTTTTAACTTTTGAAGGTGCCCTGGATCCAACTCTGTGTGACACCATTGACTGGCAGTAGCCGTTCATGCCATCCTGTGAGCCTTCATAATCTTCAAACTCTCTCAACTTGGCATTTGAGATCGCAATAGCTGTTTTTAGCTCCAGCTGTTCTTTCTTAGCCTTCAGTTGGGCCTGCAGTTGTGCCTGTTGGGCCTGCAGTTGGGCCTCTTCCCGTTCAAGAGCTCGCTTCTCCAATAAAGATGCTGCGCGCGCCATCAACGCTGTCCGTTCAAGCTCTTCTCTCATGCGCCGCGACGAGCATGTGGTAGAAGCGACTGACCTGTGTCCAGAAACAGAGCTACCTTCTTTTCGATTTTTGCTCAGTCTGGCTGAAGTCTCTGAAATACTATCAGCTGGTCCGACTTCATCGTCATTTTTATCTTTCTCTGCTGTATCAGCATCTTGATGAATCTTTAACATCCACTGTTCTGTGGCCTTGACATAGTCCTTAATGTTAGCTGATTTAAGATCAAACCAGTTGTGCTGATCAGCGTTTCCCTCTTCTTCAGACAAAAGTGCTAACACATCTTCATTGAGTACAGTAAATTCTTCATACAACTTGAAGAAATCATAATGCATTATGTCTTCAACTTTCTTAATATTAGCATTGTCTTCCATGAGACAATCAATTATCTTCATTTTTCCAGTTATCTGAGCTAATTTAGCCCTCTTTGCATTTATGCTTCTATTTAACTTCTCTTCCATTGACTTTGGGTTGAGCTTTACTTCCCTCTTTTGGCCAAAAATCCTTTGTACAGCCTGGGGAAGCTCCTCACGGCTCCATAAGGCCTCGGACATTTTACCCGCAGCTCTTATTTAGCTTCTCAATAGAATGAACAAGGCAAGTAACAGTCACTGTACCTTTGCTTTCTTATATTGTCGTCTGGCTCTGTGACCATTCATGTATATACGTTCGCCGACAATTCCGTCCTTTCCTTCTTAGGGAGCTAGTTTTTGACTAATGTAGTGGCGCTCCGTAGTTTCCAATATGCAGCCACTGAGCTTTGAGGCTTTCAGTAACGAGTAGACGCGTGTCGAAATAAAACGTTCCAAAACGTAACTTTGTCTTCTAACTGTTTACTATTGTACATTTTGAACAGGATTGCAAAGTAAAACACGTTCAACACGCACACGGTCAAAAACTGTATTGCACCACAGCCCTCAAAGCTTCTACCTTTTCCAGCCTCGTGGAGCTCGAACTGTAAAAATGGCTGGATATCATGTGACAAGCTTAAGGACTGTACCATTGTAGCAAGAATAAAGGGGGTCTCTCAGACTGTACTATTGGAACAAGAAAAGAGGGGGTTTCTCAATACAATAAGTCAGTCGGGTAAATTAACTATATTATACTAGAACTAGCTGGGGGGGCCCCGCGTTGCCAGGGCTGTTTTGGGCCGGGCGGTTTAAATCGAGTGCCAGGCTTTGGGCCCTGTCTCTCTGTCCCTCTGTGAATCTGCTGCCGGGCAACATTTCTACCTTTTAATACCTTCAAAGGTGAAAGTGAAAGTACATTTAAAACGTTTTTGGTAAATCTTATGTTATTTTTAAAAGAGATACTAACTTTTTCGAAGCTGGATTAGCAGATTTTGAGCCGGAAGTAGTTGAAGCAATGGCTGCCCGATGCCTGAGTTCAAATTCATTAGTCCCGCCCACAGATGCAGCGATTGGCCAACCATGAGGTGACTGAACTGTAGGATTGGTCAATGATGACGGCACAGGATTGGTCGACTTTGATGTCAGTAAATCAATGCTAATGAGTGGATAATGAGTGGAATTTTGAAGGTTTTTTGTATAACGCGCGAACAATTTTTGTCGGACCGGAAAGTAAATACACCTCCGACCGTTCTGGAATTGTAAGCTTTCTTTGGATGTAACGCACATGTAGGTACGCTCTATAACTTTCGAGTGTATAGCCGGACAGACACACCAAAGACAGACAAACAGACAGATAGACAGACAGACAGATCTATCCTATTATATATATAGATATGCATCAATAATAAACAAATATACATACATACTGTACCATAATATTTAACCAATATTTTAAAGTATTTTCTTTCCGCTTTACACTTTCTTAAACTTTCATGACTCTTACATATATTAACTAGCTGAAGTGCCCGGCGGTGCCGAGGCTTTTTCGAGGGCATGTTGTTGTTGGAAGAAAGAGAGAGAGAGAGAGCGACTGGGGGGGGGGGGGAGAGAGAGAGAGAGCGCGACTGGGGGGGAAGAGAGAGAGTGACTGGGGGGTAGAGAGAGAGCGACTGGGGGGAAGAGAGAGAGAGACTGGGGGGAAGAGAGGGCGGGTGGGGGGAAGAGAGGGCGGGTGGGGGGGAAGAGAGGGCGGGGGGGAAGGGGGAGGGGAAGGGGGAGGGGAAGGGAGGGGGAAGGGAGGGGGGGAAGGGAGGGTGAAGGGAGGGGGGAAGGGAGGGCGGAGGGGGGAAGGGAGGGGGAAGGGAGGGGGGGAAGGGCGGGCGGGGGCAGGGGAAGGGCGGGCGGGGGGGAGGGGGGGAAGGGAGGGCGGGCGGGGGAAGGGCGGGCGGGGGGGAGGGAGGGGGGAGGGAGGGCATGAGGGGGGAGGGAGGGCGGGCGGGGGGGTAAGGGAGGGCGGGGGGAAGGGAGGGGAGGGGGGAAGGGTGGGCGGGGGGGGAAGGGAGGGCGGGGGGGAGGGGGGAAGGGAGGGCGGGAGGGGAGGGGGGAAGGGAGGGCGGAAGGGAGGGCGGGGGGAAGAAGGGGAAGCAGGGGAGGGGAGAGGGGAAGAAGAGGGAGGGGGGAGGGGGAGGGGGGAAGGGAGGGGGAGGGGGAGGGGGGGAAGGGGGGTGGAGGGGGGGAAGGGAGGGGGGGAAAGGAGGGGGAGGGTGGGAAGGGAGGGGAAGGGAGGGAGGAAGGGAGGGCTTGAGGCTGAGAGACGGCCACGGCCACGCCCGGTTGCCGGGGTAACCCTGCCGCGCCGCCCCGCCCCGCACTACCGAGAGCCCCGCTCTCGAAGCCGCAGCCGCCCCGCCCCGCATTCCCGAGAGCCCCGCTCTTCGAGCCCGCCCCGCACTCCCGAGAGCCCCACTCTCCAAGCCCCAGCCGGCCCGCACTCCCGTTGCCGGGGTAACCCTTCCTGCTCACCAAGGCCGAGATCCGCACTCTCGAGAGCGCCGCCCCCCCCCACCCGAGCCGAGCGCGGAACAGAGTCTCACCTGCTCCTGCTGCGCGCGCATCCTGACCCTCGTGGCTGACGCCGTTGCCCCGGGTAACGTGACACCGGGGGGGGGTGGGTGAGGAGCTTAGCAGCAGCCCAGTTACCTAGCTCGGGCCTGGCTGGGCAAGAAAGGCCCAGGCTTTCAGACCTAAGAAAAAAACGGACAAAGGTAGGAAAAACAATGTTCAGGTTAGATAAAATATTTACAAATGAGTGATTTATTTTAAAAGAATTTAATAAATTGAATTTTATTTTGCTGGAAATGTATATTTGAAAAGAAAGACGCAGAAAGCAGGAAAAAGAATGGAAGCAAGACGGCGGCTACTCACCTCGGTTCAGAACGATAAGGCCCGCCCACACACGCACCGATTGGCCCGGCAGCACACGCCAGCAACCCGGCGTACGATTGCTCGAGCTCGAGGTCACTCTGTCGATAATGAGCGGATAATGAGATGCTAATGAGCAGAATGTTAAGGTTTTTCGGATACCGCGGGCACGATTTTAGCCCGGCCGAAACGTAAATACGCTTAAAACCGTTTTGGAAAGGTAAGCTTTCTTTCGGCATAACGCACGCGTAGGTACGCCCTGTAACTTTCGAGCGCATAGCCGCCCAGACGCACACCTGCAGACAGACAGAAGGACAGACAGAAGGACAGACAGACAGAAGGACAGACAGAAGGACCGATTTATATATATAGATTTGCATATCTCTCTAGTTGTTGATACTAACGGATCTTGCGTGTTCTGAATTTGGATTTATCTACCAATCAGGCAAGAGGACTGAGAGCAACTTTGTCCAAATCTACTAGGCCACAAAATTCAAAAAGGACAAACAAATAAGAAATATGAGCAGAAACAGAACTGAGTTGCCGAGGCTATGAGGGACGGATGGATGTCAGGGTTTGGGAGCCACATGTGGCCCTTGAAATGTAGATAGGACAACCCCCTGTGCAAGATAATGCTGAGGGAGCTGTATGTCATAATTACAATTGCACTTTGAAGAGTAGTCATCCTGTGTTTACAGTCACTGGCAAATAATTGTGCTTGCTGACACTGCCCTTTCTTATTATTTGCTCTTGAGATGTGGGCTAGGCTGGCAAAGGCGTATTTATTGCCCATCCATGCTTTCCCAAGAGGGTGGATAAAGACCTTATTTTTGAGCTGTGGCAGTCCTTGTGCTGATGTTACTCCCATGAGGCTGCCAGTAAGGGATCTACTCGAATTTGTTACCCGCATTATCCAAGTCTTTCAGCATCCGAAATATTCTACATTGGCAACAGACAGGGAGGAAGAAACATCAGGCCAGCAGCTAAGTTTGTGTGAATGTTTGTGTCAGGCACAAGAATGGGACATCAAACCTGTACGATCTTGTAGTGTATGTGCCTTTAAGTCAGAACTACTTTTACAGCTCCTGTATACTGTAGTACCGGCAGTGACCACACCGGTATATAAGCTTTGCGCATGCCTCTGTACCCCAGTCTAGAGACTACCCTCCTCCAGTAAAGACCTGTTATTTGTTAATGTACAGCATCCATGTGATTATTTAATAATAGCATATCCTCTGAACCACGGATCCAACAGTGGCGATGAGTGTCGATTCGAATCTACCTGCAACATAAAAAAAAATAGTCCAGGCCAGGAACATGGGCGTCGACCACGAGAAACCGCCCAGCAGTCAGGCAGAGATCCAACTTCGCAGGGGAGGCTGTGGAGAGCCGGGCTTGGTTCCCCAGCCACAACGAGCAGTAAGAGACCGATGACAGGTCCAGCGCAGACCCTTCCCGAGCAGCGGCGGCTGGAGCCGATCGGCGGCGGAGAGAAAGCCGAGCAGCATCGACAGGGTAAGACAGAGGGTGAAGAGTGTAGTGTATGTGCCTTTAAGTCAGAACTATGTTTTACAGCTCCTGTATACTGTAGTACCGGCAGTGACCACACCGGTATATAAGCTGTGCGCATGCCTCTATACCCCAGTCTAGAGATTACCCTCCTCCAGTAAAGACCTGTTATTTGTTAATGTACAGCATCCGTGTGATTATTTATCCACTGAACCATGGATCTAACAGTGGTGACGAGTGTCGATTTGAATCTGCCTGCAACATAAAAAAGAATAAAAAATAGTCGAGTCCAGGAACACGGCCGTCGACCGCGAGCAACCGCCCAGCAGTCAGGCAGAGATCCAACTTTGCTGGGGAGGCTCTGGAGAGCCGGGCTTGGTACCCCAGCCACAACGAGCAGTAAGAGACCGACGACAGGTCCAGAGCAGACCCTTCCCGAGCAGCGGCGGCTGGACCGACCGACGGCAGAGAGAGAGAGCCGAGCAGCGTCCATGGGGTAAGAAAGAGGGTGAAAAGAGCAGGGCGCAGCCGGGGGTTGATCGCCGAGCGGCGTCGAGGAAAAATATTGCAAACCGGAGAGAGAGAGGGCAAGAAACAGCCGGGTTCTAGACTGAGTGGCGTCGACAAATATCTAGAGAAGAACGTGCAGAGCACAGCCAGGGATCACGGGCTGATCAGGGTCCGTGGGGCGATGCAAGGGGAGACGCCATTGAGCCGCGGAGAAGCAGGGAGAGTGCGGGAGGCGCCATTGAGCCGCGGAGAAGAAGGAAGAGCATGGGAGATGCCATTTTGCGAAGCCGCAGCGGAGAAAATGGGCGAGCGCGGGAAGGAAGGAAAGCGCAGGAGATGCCATTTTGTGCCAGCGGAGAAGAAGGGGAAGCGCGGGAGGCGCCATTAGTGATAGTTAACGCACAACCAAGGATGCCGAAGAGTGGTAGTATCTCTACGTTCGACAATGAAATCGAAGATTGGGCGACATATGTGGAACGTATTGAGGTGTACTGCAGGGTGAATGAAGTGCCAGATGCTAATAAAGCATGGGTGCAAAAACTTATGGGTTACTGTGAAATTTAATAACCCCAGAGAAGGCGGTAAATAAGAATTTTGAAAGCATAGTAGAACACCTACAGGACCACTTAAACCCCACACCGCTGCTGATAGCAGAACGATTTAAGTTCCATAAAAGGAACCAACACAAAGACGAAAGCAATGCTGCGTACCTAACGGAACTGCGCAAGCTATTGAAATACTACCAGTTTGGAGCGGGACTAGCAGACACGTTAAGGGACAAGTTTGTGTGTGGGCTACAAAGTGAAGGAACCCAGAAACGGCTTCTATCAGAAAAGGACCTTACGCTGGACAAAGCTTTCAGTATGGCAGTATCACACGAAGCAGCTGCAAGGGGCGCTGCAGAGATACAACGGAGACCGCAAGAACATGGCACCAACGAAATGACCTATGGAACAGGGAAGTGCTATCGCTGCAGCAGAACAACACATGACCAGAAAGATTGTTGGTTCAAGGACCAAGTGTGCAGACAGTGTGGGAAAGCAGGACACATAGCAAGAGTCTGCAGGTCTGGGAAGAAAACCAACAGTAAGAAATCTCCACAGGAGAAGTACAAAAAGGTACACCAGGTGATGGACAGTGGTTCAGATGAACAAAAAAGTGACACAGACTCTGGAAGCAAGTTGCTGAATTGTCTGAAACTACATAATATAACCGAAATGGAGGATCACCAGACTATCTGGGTTACACTCAAGATAGACGGAGTCCAAGTGGAAATGGAATTGGACACAGGGTCAGCTCTAACAGTCATAATTCAAAGAGACTACAAGCGGCTATTTTCACACATACCCTTGAAAGCTACAGAGATTGTCTTGAAGACGTATACGGGGCAAAAAGTCTACCCCAAAGGGAAAATAAGGGTGAAAGTGACATATAAAGGTCAGGAAATACCTAAAATGGATATATATGTATTGCCAAATGGAGGACCACCACTGCTAGGACATGAATGGATCCGAAAGATACAATTAGATTGGCATTCCATACAGGCACTGAAGGTTGAGGCCAAAAAGGATGACGACGTCACACCTGGACGACTGTCAAAAATGCTAACTGATGCAAAAGAAGTGTTCCAGGAGGGACTAGGAACACTAAAAGGAATAACAGCAACAATTAAAATAGAGGAAAATGCAAGCCCAAAGTTTCTGAAGGCCAGACCAGTGCCTTATGCGATCAGACCAGCGGTTGAAGCAGAGCTGGAAGGGTTGGAACGTTCAGGAGTACTGTCCAAAGTGGACTGGAGCGAGTGGGCTACACCCATCGTTCCTGTAATGAAGAGGTCATTGAGTAATATGCCTGGGGAACCAAAGAAGGTCCGCATCTGTGGGGATTTTAAGGTGAGTGAACCCAGTTCTTCACACGGTGCAATATCCGCTTCCACGAATTGAGGATATTTTCGCCTCGCTATCTGGTGGTAAACGCTTCACCAAAATTGATCTAGCCCAGGCGTACTTGCAAATGGAGGTAGAAGAAGCTTCGAAACATTACCTTACGATCAATACCCATAAAGGTCTCTATCAATACAACCGGCTGGTGTTTGGAGTAGCCTCGGCTCCAGCTATCTGGCAAAGGGCGATGGATCAAGTCCTGCAAGGGATTCCAGGGACCCAGTGTTATTTGGACGACATCTTGGTCACGGGCGAAAATGATGGTGATCACCTCGCTAACTTGGAGAAGGTGCTCGCCAGATTAAAGGAATATGGGCTACGAGCTAATCGCCACAAGTGCGAGTTTTTCCAGAAACAGATCTCGTATTGCGGCCATGTCATTGATGAAGACGGGTTACATAAGTCCCCTGGTTGAGGCAGTAGTCAAGGCTCCAGCACCGGAAAATGTGTCACAACTGTGGTCGTTCCTCGTGCTGGTAAACTATAACTCAAGTTCTTACCAAATTTGTCTATGGTATTACACCCGCTGAACACCCTACTGCAAACAGGGGTACCATGGAAGTGGGATGACGAACATAGACGAGCTTTCCAGAAGTGTAAAGAATTGATCACATCAAAAGAGGTGTTGGCCCATTTCAACCCAGCACTAACAATTCGTTTGGCATGTGATGCATCACCCTATGGCATTGGAGTGGTGCTGTCGCACAAATTCCCAGACGGGTTGGAGAGGCCAGTAGCATTTGCGTCTCGGTCACTAACCTCCGCCGAGCGCAACTACGCCCAGATTGACAGGGAGGCCCTCAGCCTAGTATGGGGAGTAAAAAAATTCAACCACTATCTGCATGGGCAGAAGTTCACCTTGCTGACTGACCACCAACCACTTGTCTCCATCTTTAATCCTAAGAAGGGAGTGCCAGTGATGACTGCACTGCGGTTACAAAGATGGTCCCTGTTTCTAGGGGCGAATCAATATGAAATAGAATATAAAGGCATGAAACAGCATGGGAACGCTGATGGGCTATCGCGCCTGCCACTGCCTATGGTGGAGGAAGCACCAGCAGTGGACCCTATCGAGATATTTTATTCGTCGATATTTGAACGACTGCCAGTAACAAACGCGGATATAGAGAAGGAGACCCGCAATGATCCGACGCTGTCACGGGTATAGGAATTGACGGTGAGGGGATGGCCAACACATGGCGACTCACTGTTGCCAGCATTCTCATCCAGAAGAGAACAGCTGTCAGTATGCCAGGGGACAGTGATGTGTGGATCCAGAGTGGTGATTCCACCCAAGTTAAGGGAGAGAGTGCTAAATGAGCTACATGAAGGTCATCTGGGGGGAGTGAAAATGAAAAGCCTTGCTAGGGCTTATGTGCGGTGGCCGGGAATTGATCAACAAATCGAAGACCTAACAAAGAGCTGCTTAGGATGCCAGAAGGTCGAAAATGCACCACCACATGCCCCTCTACACCCATGGGAGTGGCCCTCCTCTCCATGGCAACAGGTGCACATTGATTTTGCTGGTCCATTCATGGACTCAATGTTTTTAATAGCAGTGGATGCTCATTCAAAGTGGCCTGAGGTGATAAAGATGTCTTCAACCACTGCAGAGAAACGATTGCAGTCCTACGGACCATATTTGCCAGAAACAGTTTGCCAGAGCAGATTTGCTCTGATAATGGACCACAGTTTGTGTCCGACGAGTTCCAAAAATTCATGAAAAGGAATGGGGTAAGGCATTACAATTCTGCCCCGTATCATCCAGCCACAAATGGATTGGCTGAGGGGTTCGTAGAAACCTTTAAGAAGGCGATAAAGGCCATGTGTGACGATGAAATTCCACTACAGCATAAGAGGGACAATTTCTTATTAGCCTACCGAAACGCGACACATGCAGTTACCAACCAGACCCCGGCCATGATGTTCTTTAACCGAAGGTTGAGATCTCGTCTGGACTTGCTCAGACCAAATGTGCGAAGAAATGTTGAGGACAAACAATTCCAGCACATCAATGAGAAGCCGACAAGGAGCTTCAATGTAGGGCAACCAGTCTTGGCCCGTGACTATCGAACAGAGAAATGGCAACCCGGAACAATATGTACAAGGCAGGGGCCATTAATGTACACCGTGGATGTCGGGGAGAACATTGTGAGACGCCACGTCGATCAGATCTTAGCATCAGAGGAACGTGTCAACCCCATGTCTCGAGTACCTGGGGATGAACCCGACATACCGGTAGCATCTACTTCAGACCCAGTAGCAGTGGAACCCGATGAACTACCCGATGAAAAGGGGTCAGAATCACCTCTGCACCAAGAACAAGAACCTCCGGAAAGGCGCTATCCCGAAAGGGTCAGGAAGCCGCCCCAAAGACTGAATCTATAAATGGACTTTTGTTGTTTAATGTACATGTTGAAATGTTAATTGTTATTTGAATATTAGGGGTATTACTAATCTAAAAGGGGAGGAATTGTAGTGTATGTGCCTTTAAGTCAGAACTACTTTTACAGCACCTGTATACTGTAGTACCGGCAGTGACCACACCGGTATATAAGCTTTGCGCATGCCTCTGTACCCCAGTCTAGAGACTACCCTCCTCCAGTAAAGACCTGTTATTTGTTAATGTACAGCATCCGTGTGATTATTTAATAATTGCGTATCCACTGAACCGCGGATCCAACAGATCTCGTCCCCATACTTTGCTGATTTCAGAAGAACATAAGAAATAAGAGCAGGAGTAGGCCATATGGCCCTTCGAGCCTGCTCCACCATTCAATAAGATCATGGCTGATCTTCTACCGTAGTAACTCCACTTTCCCGCACTATCCCCATATCCTTTAGTGTCCAAAAATCTATCGGTCTCAGTCTTGAATATATTAAATGACTCAGCATCCACAGCCCTCTGGGGTAGAGAATTCCAAAGATTCACCACCCTCTGAGTGAAGAAATTGCTCCTCATCTCAGTCCTAAATGGCCGACCCCTTATTCTCAGACTATGCCCCCTAGTTCTGGACTCTCCAGATAGGGGAAGCAACCTCTCAGCATCTAAGCCCTGTAAGAATTTTATACGTTTCAATGAGATCTCCTCTCATTCTTCTAAACTCCATAGAATATAGGCCCAATCTACTCAATCCCTCCTCATAGGACAATCCTCTCATCCCAGGAATCAATCTAGTAATGATTTCACATCCATCTATCACCCTCATTTTCACATCACATCCTGGGAGAGGCAAAAACAGAAGAGACCTGTAACCAATTCAGGAATCCTTTGCCAAAGATTCCTCTGCCACCGTGCATGTGCAATCAGGCAACACCCAGGAGGACCCAAACAAAAATCATTCAAACTTCCAAAAATTCGTATCAAAGCCATGGCAGAGAAACCCAGCAGATTCCCAGATTGGGGTTCAAAAAACGGTTATGCCGGGATTCCTACCCATTTTTTTGATGCAGGCATTTTTTGTTGGGGGTGGGTTGGGGTGTGGGGTGGAGGGATAGGGATTTTCCACCTGCTCTCCCTACATCAGGGTGGCATGTTCACGAGAGTTCCTGGGCTACCCTGACAATTCTGTCTTTTTATTCCCATAAAAGTCTTCAGCGAAACTCTCACCATGTGCAATCTGCTCTTTTGTGAACTCCATCCAAAATATGTAGAGTGTGAACCTCCTGTTGTCAGGTTTCCTGCTTTTTGTTCATGGCTACCTTTGTCCTAACAATACTGAAGACAGGAATCGGAGGAAAGGTTTTACCATGCCAAAGGTAGAAGAAGTAAATCCCACATTATAGACCCGAGAATAGTTGACCTCCTTGACATGGCATTTCTAGGATTCCAGCAGCAGGGGAACCACTGTGGTCCTGGCTACATTTGCTTGTCTCTAACTGTACTTGTAATCCTCAGTCCCATTCCTAACTATTTCAACCGGTGTCTTTATCAAAGCTGTTAAACATACATTCTTGATACAGAAATTTATTCCATATACTGAGTCTGCGAGAAAAATGTAAGCTCTCCAAATTCAAAACTTGCTGAAGGCTTGTTCTTTACTCACTGTCTGTTAATCAAGCAAATGTCACACCAAGGAAGGCAACTGATCTAGATTCATGGGGTGAAATTTGTCTTTACCAATTCCAGGTCGACATGAGCTCTAAAGTGGTGCAAAATGCTTTTTCTCTTTAGACATATCCTTTTGTTATTCAATCTGCTAGCATCTACACTTATCAATTCCTCCCCACATTTTAAAACGCTGGATATCGGGAAGGGAGAAGGAACAGAAGCGTTGTGGATTTTTTACTCCATGATGTCAAACACAAGTGGGATAATGCTATTACTTAATGTGCTTTGCATTATTGGGTTGCATCTCCAAAGAACAAAATTGGGTTTACGATGAGCATGGGCGATCTGTTAATGTATTAACCAATGCAATAGATTAATGCAGAGGCATTTGGAACAATCAAACACAAAATAAAGAGATTTCCAATTCAACAGGCTTGGAGAAATGCAATGTTGGCTCCAATTGTACAATGCCCCATCCTATCGCTGCAACCTTCACCAGCCCTACAACCCTCTAAGATCTCGGCACTCCTCCAATTCTGGCCTCTTGTGCATCCCTGAATTTCTTTGCTCCACCACTGGCAGCCATGTCTTCAGCTGGCTAGGCCTAAACTCTAGAATTTCCTCCCAAAACTTCTCCGCCTCTCTACCTCCTTTAAGACGCTCCTTAAAACCTACCTCTTTGACCAAGCAATTGGCACCTCTCCTAATATCTCCTCATGTGGTTAGATGCCAAATTTTGTTAGATAACGCATCTGTGAAGCGCTTTGGGATGTTTTACTATGTTAAAGGTGCTATATAAATACAAGTTGTTGTTGTTGAATATGGACCAAGATTAGTGGGTAAATTCTGGATTGACTGAACTGCTACTCACCATTCCTACCTTCTGTTTTCCTATTCTTCTATTTTCCACACCTCTTAACATCAGGAAACACTAGAGTTCAGACACAGCAGGAATATACCAGAGCCAGCAATGAAATCTTGTTAGCCAAACATTTAATGTTGCCTTCACATTTCTACTTTTGCAAGGTATCAAGAAATTAGAAATATTGGAAATAGATAAACTGTTAAGCCGAAAGGGTATGCTTTCAATGAATTGAGCAGAGAGCTTCTATTTTGCATTAGAAGCAGGGAAGATAGCAATGGATGGGAGGCAGCCAATATTCCAGTGCACTGAATAGCCCAAAGTAGGACCTACAGGGAAGTTAGCTCAACATCAGTCAAATCCAAAATATTTCAAACCATTATGAAGAATGTAAATTGGTGTCATTTATCTAAATTGAACATGATCAATGGTTATGTGTCACAAAACAATCTAACGTTTCCCCAGTAGAATTTCTTAACCTTTACTTTCCAAAATATTAAACGTCTCCCAACACTTTGTAGTTGATTTCAAGCTTTCCTGCTGGTTTTTGCCAGCCTTGAGTTTGGAATTACATAAATTCGTATCAACGTCCTTATGGTATAAATTCAATTTTAATGAGACCCCATAAGAAATTACAGTTTGCCTTTGAATATTTAAAATTTAATTTTGTAACCTTTTCCATTATGCAGGTAGGGGTTTCTTCTGAAGTGCGCACCAACAGCCATGCACAACCCATTCTTAATGAGGAACACTCTGTAATGGAAATGGTCTAAAAATGGTGTCTGCAACGATCCTGTTTAGCCATAGGAATGAATGCTGGGTAATGGTTACTACGGACAACAGTTGTGAGGACAAAGGACCCGTCACAAACAGAGTGGGCAAATCTAGGCTGTCAATGTCCCAAGCTCAGAAACAGCATATAGATTAGGCGGTCTAAGCAGGGTAAGGGAGACCAGGAGGGTCTCAAAGTAATGCCCCTTTCGTCTGGTGATCTCTAGGCTTATCATTAGGCTGGGAAAGTAAAAGAAGTTACCAGCTGCAGCAAGTCTGATTTTGTTTGTCTTATAATTAAAATTAACTTATTGGGGTAGATTTTCAACGTGAACACTGCCATTGCGGATTGGCTGCCCATTGTAGAAAGCACTCAATTATCATGAACAAATTAGAAAAAAGAAGTATAACAAACAGGCAGTATTGGATCTACTCAAAAGAGAGGCAGAAGACCCAGGAGGGAATGGATACTAATGCCACGATATTAACTCGGAGGCGCGTTGGGAGTGGGGGGTCCGAAATCGCAAGGGAAACACAAAAGTAATTTCAGCGCGTCGCTCTGCGGCATTTTAAAGCAGGCACCTTATTATAATTTTACTTCTGGGTTTGACATCGAATGTGTGGCAGCGGAGGTGATGCAGACTGGAGTAATTAAAGGGCCAATCCAAAGATGGAATTTGGAGGAATTGGGAAATTTGCAATAAAGAAAAGAATTGCAGAATATGGGCTCAGGACGCTTAAAGACTGCACCTTGTTTTAATGGCGCCTCCCTTGATGTACTGCTGGGGCCAGTGAGGAGTCCAAGAGAGATAGTCTTCTCCAACAACAGGAGTAAGAAACCTGCTGCTGGTACAAAAGAAGGCGTGGCTGGAGGTCAGCAGCAGGAGCACTGTGCCACATTCCTGACTTCAGTGCAGGAAGCGCTTTAATGACCTAATCAGGTCAGGAAATGTGAGTACAGTTGCACATTCACCTACATTCTCTTGTGCCCATCCAACACCCACCTCCCACCCCACCCACACTCTGTCTTGAAAGCACACCCATCCTTCTCTTTCTATGCACTTCCTCACACCCCCATCTATCCATTCACCACTGCCACTCACCCTGGTCCTTGAGTAATTTGATGCCTTTCCCTGATAGTCACCCTCACCAAATGCACTCCGTTCATCGGGTGACTGTAATGATATCAGCAAATAGTGATGGTATTTGCCTGTTTGATTATGATGCCTTACCAGCATAGTTGCCTGATTGATTACTTATGCCTGACCAGCAGAGGTCATGTGAGAGACAAGCAGTTTAGTTTTAGTTTCGCTTTTAGATGGATCACTGGCATGGTGTCTCCTGTAATGCTGTTAAAAAGAGTTGAACAGACTTTAGATTAAAAGACATTCTCTTTCATAAATGTCTCATCATTGAACCCACATACAAATCGATACATGGTGTCAGAAGTGATTGAAAGAGATGAAGAGGAAAAATCTGAAGTGAAATCAGCTCTCCACATATTAGCAAGCCAAAAGAGAACATCGTTACTTACCATTGGAGAATAGCTAACAAAGTGAAAAATGGAAGGATTACACCCACCGGCGAAGCTTCAGTTGACAGGTAATGTGGCTGAAAATTGGAGGAGATTCAAACAACGTACAGAGTTGTATTTAGCGGCAATCGGAGCTGACGAGAAAAGTGATAAAAAGAAATCGTCCGTGTTCTTACATGTCGTGGGTGATGAAGCGCTGGAGGTGTATAATAACTTCACATTCGCTGCTGATGGAGACAACATGAAGCTAGATAAAATAATGGAACAGTTTGAGGCCTACTGCATACCTAAACGTAACGTGATGTTTGAGAGGCACAGATTTTTCACATGTGTACAGAAACCGGGTGAGACTATTGATCAGTATGTGACTGAACTGAGAAACAGAAGCAAATCGTGTGAATTTGGGGGACTGACAGACTCGCTGATAAAAGACAGACTGGTGTGTGGTATTCCGAATAATGGTCTAAGGGAAAGACTGCTAAGAGAGCAAGATCTAGACCTGGGAAAAGCCATAGCACTGTGTAGGGCTACAGAGACTGTGAAGTTGCAGGCAAAGGAGCTGTTCAGTGATAATAGCTGCAGCGTGGATGCAGTGAGAAAGAACGGACACGAACCGTTTAACAAAAAGAGCGCCAATGTGAAAAAAGAGGCGTAGCCAGTGAACAAAAATGAAAGGGGCAATCGAAAGTCATGTAGTCGATGCGGTACACAGCATACACCAAAAAAGTGTCCAGCATATGGTAAAACATGCAATAGTTGCAACAAAAATAACCATTATGCCCGTTGCTGTAAGAACCAAGCACAACAAAGCAAGGTCCATACAGTAGATGAAAGCGAGATAGAGGAGTTCTATGTAGATGTTGTGTGTGAAAACAAAGAAGAAAAAAGAGACTGGGTGTTGACACTAAAAGTGAATGATGTACATATTCCATTTAAATTGGATACTGGAGCACAAGTTAATGTGATATCAGAGACTGATTTTAAGAAAATTAGACCCAGACCAAAGATACATGGAATAAAAGTGAAAGTGACAGGATACTCAGGTACTGATATACCAGTGAAAGGAAGATGCATTGTCAAAGTGACACACAAGGACAGAGAGCACATGCTACCATTAATCGTGGTGCCAAAGGATGTGCAAGCCATACAAGGTTTAAAAGCCTGTGAGAGACTGAACCTGGTAAAGAGAGTCCTCGTTGTGGAAAGCGAAGGAGAGACAATCTATGATGAACTCATGAAAGAGTACAATGACCTATTTCAGGGTCTAGGCTGCCTTCCAGGAGAACACACGATCAGAGTAGATAAAAGTATGCCAACGGTCATACATCCATGCAGAAAAGTTCTATTTGCTCTTGAAAAGCAACTGAAGGCAGAGTTGGACAGGATGGAAAGCCTGAACGTGATTCAAAAGATAGATGAGCCAACTGAGTGGGTGAGTTCCCTCGTCATTGTGGACAAAAAGAATGGAAAGTTCAGAATTTGCCTGGATCCAAGAGATCTAAACAGAGCAATAAAGAGAGAGCACTTCAAGCTTCCTACACGTGAGGAAATCATGTCACAGTTTGCAAGTGCAAAGTATTTCAGCAAGTTAGATGCATCATCAGGATTTTGGCAGATGAAGCTGGACGAGGCAAGTTCAAGACTGTGCACGTTCAACACTCCATTTGGCAGATACAGATTCCTAAGGTTGCCATTTGGCATTGCCTCAGCTCCTGAAGTGTATCACAAAACTATCCATATGATCTATGAGCACCTGGAGGGAGTTGATACATCAATGGATGACATCATAATATGGGGAACCACGAGAACTGAGCATGACGAGAGACTGAAAAATGTGCTGGAAGCAACAAGGAAAACAAACCTGAAGCTGAATAGAGAGAAATGCCAGCTCGCGGTGACAGAACTGACATTCGTGGGAGATATCCTTAGCAGTGAGGGCATCAGACCAGATCCCAGAAAGGTGTCCACCATTGAGAATATGCCAAAGCCACAATGCAAAAAGGACGTGCAGAGGTTTAATGGAATGATCAACTACATGGGTAAATTCGTATCCAACCTCTCAGAAAAGATGGCGCCACTGAGAAGACTAACTGAAACGAACATAGAATGGGAATGGAATCATGAGCATGAGAAGTCATGGAGCGAGCTAAAGAAACTGCTCACAGAGGAACCAGTTCTGAGGTTTTATGACCCAGCGAGACCCATCGAGATATCATCAGATGCATCACAGAGTGGGCTCGGTGCCGTTCTTCTGCAAAAATATGACTACTGGCAACCTATTGCATATGCATCGCGCTCAATGACAGACGCGGAGACGCGATATGCTCAAATAGAAAAGGAGCTGCTCAGCATCACATACGCCTGTGAAAGATTTCACCAGTTTGTGGCAGGACAAGCAATCAGTGTAGAGACTGACCATAAGCCCTTGATTGCATTGTTCCAAAGGCACTAAATAGCTGTCCGCTTAGAATACAAAGAATGATGATTAGGCTGCAACGCTATAAACTGAATGTTGCGTACACACCGGGTAAACTGATGAATACAGCAGACACGTTGTCCAGAGCTGTTGACCCAAGTGAGTCCGCAAACACCACAATGGATGAAAAAGTGAACGTCTACGTGGACATGATCACAAGTGCACTGCCCATAGCAGATGCAAAAATGGAGCTCATAAAGACTGAGACAAACAAAGATGAAACAATGAGACGACTGAGGAAAAACATCTTGGATGGATGGCCCAACATGAAGCAAGACTGCTCACCTGACATGGCAGAGTACTGGAATTGCAGGGCGGAACTATCAGTGGTCGAAGACATCATTTACAAAGGAAGTAAATAGTTATCCCAAAGAGTCTGAGAAAAGAGATGCTAAAAAGGATCCATGGAGGACATCTGGGAATTGTAAAGTGTAAGAAAAGATCACGAGAGGTGATGTACTGGCCACGAATCAACCAAGATGTGACAAATGAGGTGTCAAACTGCACAATATGCCTGAAATATCGAGCAAGCAATCCGGTAGAACCACTAAAGCCACACCCAGCTCCAGACAGACCTTACCAGAAGGTAGGCGCTGACCTATTCGTATGTCAAGGGAAGGACTATCTTGTAGTCACAGACTATTACTCCCTGTATCCAGAGGTTTGTAGACTGTACACCACCACTGCAGATGCTGTGATAAGATGTTTGAAAGCCATATTCTCCAGACATGGCGTGGCAAGCGAGGTCTTCACAGACAACGGACCCCAGTTTTACAATGCAAGTTTCCAACACTTTGCCAAAGAGTGGGACTTTGTCCACACAATGTCAAGTCCTCACTTTCCACAGTCCAATGGTCTAGTGGAAAAATTTGTCCAGACAGTGAAAAGACTGATGTACAAGGCAAAAGACAGTGGAACTGACTTCTACCAGAGCATGCGTGTATACCGCACAACGCCGCTCGAGTGTGGTATGTCACCAGCCCAACTCCTTATGGGACGTCGGCTAAGGTCAAATCTACCCATCCCGGAGAACCTCCTGAAAACAAAAGAGGGGGAGAAAGTGAGGAAGTTCAAAGAACAACAGAAAGAAAAGCAAAAGTACTACTATGACAGAGGAACACAAAACCTACCTGAACTCCACACTGGTGACCAAGTAAGGTTCAAAGACAAAACAAACATATGGACTCAGAAGGGAACTGTCCTGAGTGAAGTTCAACCAAGATCATACACCATTCAGACAGATGAGGGTGCTGTTCTGCGAAGAAATCTTCGAGATCTTCTCATGGGACCAGCCACAGCAAGTCAAAAGACTGATACTGTTGGACAACCTGATAACACAGCTGAGAACACATCATCTGAGGCAACAACTCAGATTCAAGGACAATCAATCAGAAA
This sequence comes from Somniosus microcephalus, assembly GCF_052327205.1. Classification (NCBI taxonomy): domain Eukaryota; kingdom Metazoa; phylum Chordata; class Chondrichthyes; order Squaliformes; family Somniosidae; genus Somniosus; species Somniosus microcephalus. The sequence continues at coordinate 154,995,783 of NC_140997.1, forward strand.
ATCCTCAAGAAACGTGAAGCCTCCTGAGAGACTCATTGAGCAAATTTAAGGACTCTTGTTATAGAAGGAAGTAATGTTATCTTATTCTTTCTTCAAGTTCTAGTGTATTTACATATTTCATGTGAACACACAAAACAAGGTTAAAAAACCTTGATCGCGTTAATGATAATGTAAGTTCATTAAGTGTTACAGTTAAAATGCAGATTAATACAAAGAAAACATGTTGTTAGATAAAAGTGAAAAACTTTTGTTTTAAGAAAGGGAGACGTAATGATATCAGCAAATAGTGATGGTATTTGCCTGTTTGATTATGATGCCTTACCAGCATAGTTGCCTGATTGATTACTTATGCCTGACCAGCAGAGGTCATGTGAGAGACAAGCAGTTTAGTTTTAGTTTCGCTTTTAGATGGATCACTGGCATGGTGTCTCCTGTAATGCTGTTAAAAAGAGTTGAACAGACTTTAGATTAAAAGACATTCTCTTTCATAAATGTCTCGTCATTGAACCCACATATAAATTGATACAGTGACCACATGCCATTACAGTCACTCAGGTCTGCTTTTTCCCCCATTGCAGGAAAAGAGAGCGTAGAATACTTGGGAGAGGGAGAGAACGGGAGGTGGTCCTCCAAACATCTTGCAGCTGATAAGTGCAGGGGAGGAGGAGCTGGAGATCAGTGGCATTTCAGCGTGCCTGGCAATCGGAGATGGGAAGACGGGGACCTCCCAGCTACCTCGTGACAGAATTAAATATCTTCAGCCCACATGTCAGACAACACTCAGCAGTCATGTTGACTTGATTTTAACAGCAAGTGAAATATGATCATCTTCATAATTATAAGTTGCAACATTCTTACATTGCCAATACTAATTCACATTTTTTCTCTTCACCAGGGCCTTCACACGTGCAACAGCCTCACGTGGGCCTCATGGACAATAAAGCCGCAGAGGAGCTGATTCCTTCTGAGGGTGCACCGTTACAGGACTCATGCACCAGCACAGATACTCACACTTCGGTGGGGCCAGGTGGGCAGATAGTTGGGTTTTCACCTGGTGACCCACTCTTCACAAGTGAGCAAGAGCAGATGGTGGAGTCAAGGACAGCCATGGAGCGTCCGCGTCGGAAGGCGTAGCCTTCTCCAAGCCCTGCTCAGCAGGTCACAGATGCTGATGATCATTGAGGGCAGCAGAAAATCTGCGACATACTGATAGGCCTTCCAAGTACACCATCCATGATTGCAGAGAGAATGGTGGAGTCCAGCTCAAGCATCAGTGGGTTTGTGTCGCAGGGCATTGTGAAGATGCTTTCTTCCATGGATAGAGTGGCCAACTCCATGGAACATCAATCGCAACATCAAACGAGTCCATGCATACCTTAACCACGGCTGTGCAGACTCTGGATGCCAACATGTCTGGTGCTTTAAATAGGAACACAGACACCATAGCCTTGACCTTACAGTGCATCACTGATCTGCACGAAATGTCTCTCCAGCAGAGTGGTAGGAGTAAAATGCAGCTGGGCCATGAGAGGGATGATGACGAAAGGGGACATAGAAGTGGGGACTCGGGTCAAAGCAGTCCCATTTCTCACCCGTTGAGCCACCTCAGTCATTAAGCAGGCAACTATAGAATAGTTAGCCTAACATCTGTCATTGGGAAAATGCTGGAGTCCATCATTAAGGAAGTATTAGCAGAACATTTAGAAAATCATAATATAGTCAGGCAGAGTCAGCATGGTTTTATGAACGGGAAATCATGTTTGACAAATTTGCTGGAGTTCTTTGAGGATGTAACGAGTAGGGTGGATAAAGGGGAACCAGCAGATGTTGTGTATTTGGATTTCCAGAAGACATTCGATGAGGTGCCACATAAAAGGTTATTACAAAAGATAAAAGCTCACGGGGTTGTGGGTAATATATTAGCACGGATAGAGGATTGGCTAACTAACAGAAAACAGAGAGTCAGGATAAATGGGTCATTTTCAGTTTGGCAAACTGTAACTAGTGGGGTGAAACATAGAAACATAGAAGATAGGAGCAGGGGTAGGCCATTCGGCCCCTCGAGCCTGCTCCGCCATTCAAAGAGATCATGGCTGATCATCCAAATTCAGTACTCTGTCCCTGCTTTCTCCCCATATCCCTTGATCCCTTTAGCCTTAAGAAATATATCCAACTCCTTCTTGAATATATTTAATGAACTGGCCTCCACCGCCCTCTGTGGCAGAGAATTCCACAGGTTCACCACTCTCTGAGTGAAGAAATACCTCCTCATTTCAGTCCTAAATGGCTTACCCCTTATCCTTAGACTATGACCCCTGGTTCTGGACTCCCCGGCCATCAGAAACATCCTTCCTGCATCTAGTCCGCCCAGGCCTGACAGAATTTTATAGGTTTCGATGAGATCCCCTCTCAATCTTCTAAACTCCAGTGAGTATAAGCCCAATCGACACAATCTCTCCTCATATGTCATTCCTGCCATCCCAGGTATCAGCCTGGTGAATCTTTGCTGCACTCCCTCCATGGCAAGAACGTCCTTCCTCAGATAAGGCGACCAAAACTGCACACAATACTCAAGGTGCTGTCTCACCAAGGCCCTGTACAACTGCAGCAAGACATCCTTATTTCTGTGCTCGCACCCTCTTGCTACGAAAGCCAACATACCATTTGTCTTCTTAACCGCCTGCTGCACCTGCATGATTACCTTCAGCGACTGGTGCACAAGAACACCCAGGTCTCTTTGCACTTCCCCTTCTCCCAATCTATTGCCATTCAAGTAATAGTCTGCCTTCCTGTTTTTGCCACCAAAGTGGATAACCTCACATTTATCCACATTATAGTGCATTTGCCATGTTTCTGCCCAATCACTCAACCTATGCAAATCGTACTGGAGTTTCACGACATCCTCCTCACCGCATACCCTCCCACCCAGCTTTGTGTCATTTGCAAATTTGGAGATATTACATCCAATTCCCTCATCAAGATCATTAATATATATTGCGAACAGCTGGGGTCCTAGGACCGATCCTTGCGGTACCCCACTAGTCACTGCCTGCCACTCGGAAAATGACCCATTTATTCCAAGTCTTTGCTTTCTATCCGCCAACCAGTTCTCTATCCAAGTCAATACCTTGCCCCAATCCCATGTGCATTAATTTTGCACGCTAATCTCTTATGCGGGACCTTATCGAAAGCCTTCTGAAAGTCCAAATATATCACATCCACTGGTTCTCCCTTATCTACTTTACCAGTTACATCCTCAAAAAATTCCAGTAGGTTAGTCAAGCACGATTTACCTTTCGTAAATCCATGTTGACTTTGTCCGATCCCGTCACTGCTTTCCAAGTGCTCTGCTATTACATCTTTTATAATGGAGTCTAGCATTTTCCCCACTACCGATGTCAAGCTTACCGGTCTATAATTCCCTGCTTTTTCTCTGCCACCTTTTTTGAATAGTGGGGTAACATTAGCTGCCCGCCAATCCATGGGTACTGTTCCAGAGTCTATTGAGTTCTGGAAGATGACCAGCAATGCATCTACTATTTCTAGGGCCTCTTCCTTAAGTACCCTAGGATGTAGATTATCAGGCCCTGGGGATTTATCGGCCTTCAGTCCCATCAATTTTCCAAACACCATTTCCCTACAAATACTGATTTCTTTCAGTTCCACCCTTTCATCAGATCCTATGTTCCCTGCCATCTCTAGGAGGTTAGTTGTGTGCTCCTTTGTGAAGACAGAACCAAAATATGTATTTAGTTGGTCGGCCATTTCTTTGTTCCCCATTATAAATTCCCCTGATTCTGACTGCAAGTGACCTACGCTTGACTTCACCAATCTTTTTCTCTTCACATATCTATAAAAGCTTTTACAGTGAGTTTTTATGTTCCCAGCAAGCTTACTCTCATATTCTATTTCCCCCTTCTTAATTAATCCCTTTGTCCTCCTTTGTTGAATCCTAAACTGCTCCCAATCCTCAGGATTATTGCATTTTTTGGCCAATTTATATGTCCTCTCCTTGGATCTTATGCTATCCCTAATTTCCCTTGTTAGCCACGGTTGAGTCACCTTTTTTGTTTTATTTTTATGCCAAACTGTGATGAACAAATTCTGTAGTTCATCCATTCGGCCTTTGAATGTTTGCCATTGCCTATCCACCATCAACCCTTTGAGTGACATTCCCCAATCAATTCTGCCCAACTCTCTCCTCAGACCATCGTAGTTTCCTTTATTTAAATTCAGGACCCTAGTCTCTGAGTCAACGACTTCATTCTCCATCTTAATGAAGAATTTGTTCATATTATGATCGCTCCGACCCATGGGGCCTCGTACAACAAGTTTGCTTAATAATCCTTTCTTGTTACATAATACCCAGTCTAAGATGAACTGATCTCTGGTTGGTTCCTCGACATATTGGTCCAGGAAACCATCCCGTAAACACTCCAGGAATTCCTCCTCCACAATATTGTTACTAATTTGGTTAGCACAATCTATATGTAGATTAAAGTCACCCATGATGACTGCTGTGCCCTTATTGCACGCTTCTTTAATTTCCCTTTTAATGCCATGCCCAACATCTGCCTTACTGTTTGGAGGTCTATACACCACAGGGTGCCGCAGGGATCAGTGCTGTGGCCTCAACTATTTCTCTCAGGGGGTCATGATTCTGTGGCATTCTCTTCCCCAGAGAGCTGTGGAGGCAGGGTCATTGAATATATTTAAGGTGGAGATAGCCAGATTTTTGAATGGTAAAGGAGTCAAGGGTTATGGGGAGCGGGCAGGGAAGTGGAGTTGAGGCCAAGATCAGATCAACCATGATCTTATTGAATGGCAGAGCAGGCGCGAGGGGCCAAATGACCTACTTCTATGTCTTATGTTCTTATGTTATTGTGATTCACTAAAATCTCCTTCATGCCCGTAGGGTTTATGTTTCTATTTAATTAATTACATTTGTCACAAGGTGCTGTTAATTGCATTATCATAAGTTCTCACGAAGAAATATTGGTTCATGATTTCATGTCTGACTTCTTATTTGATGACTTGGCAGGAAGAGGTTAATTCATTCACTCAGTTGTTCATCTTGGCTTTTGAAGGTTGGTTGCTTTGTGTAACTGCCAATAATATTTTGGACTGGTTAATAGAAGACAGCTCAAGTAGTTTAGATTTAAGGCAGCTAATAAACCCTAGACATGGATGGTAAATCGCCAGCTGATTTTTTGATGAGGAATTAAGGTGAAGGGGTTAAAGATTTATCTGATGCCCTTTGATTAATGCTCCTTACAGGATTTATTGGTCGCAGTATTCTTACAACAAATAATTTCCAGCTAAAGATAGAGTGACTAGGCCTCCTGGATCTGCAGGTAAATATCACTGACCTTTAGACCTCAATTTTTAGTTCAGTGTGAATGGTTGCAGTATCACTCAAATATAATCTGTAATGGAATAAGCCAGCCAATTGGAAGCTCACCTCTACAAATAGAGATGTAGGGGGAGAATTTTAACCCCCTCCCCCAGGAGTGGGGTGGGGGGTGGCAGGACAATATCGGGGTGTTAAATTATTAATAATGGGAAACCCAACTCCAACCCTCTGTGAACGCATCTACTTCTGGTTTAACCGCGACGGATTTGGAGTTGAGCCTGGACCTGGGAGAGAGCAGCATCGAGCACGGCAGAGCTTAAAACCGACGGCAGTGAAGGAGGCCCGACCACAGAGCCTGGACCTGGGAGAGAGCAGCATCGAGGCGGCAGAGCTTAAAACCGGCAGATTCAGCGAGGCCCGACCACAGAGCCTGGACCTGGGAGAGAGCAGCATCGAGCGCGGCGGCAGTTAAAACCGGCGGATTCAGCGAGGCCTGACCAATTCAGCAGCGGGGGACAGAGGTAAAAAGTAATCAAAGTGTGATGTCAGCAGGAAGCAGGTAAGTGATTGGGTGGTGAGTATTTCTCTCTTTTTTTAAACATTAACTCTGGTTTATAGTTTCTAAGGTCTCTCTGGTGTAGCGGGGACTGTTGGTAAACTATTTAACTGTAGTGTAATTAGTGGGATTGATTGATTTAATTTATACTCAATTAATTAAAGGGTAAATCATGGCAGGACAGCCCGGCCCTGTGATCTGCTCCTCCTGCGATATGTGGGAACTCAGGGACACTTCCTGTGTCCCTGACAACTACATGTGCAGGGAGTGCATCCAGCTGCAGCTACTGACAGACCGCATTGCGGCACTGGAGCTGTGATTGGATGCATACTGGAGCATTCACGATGTTCGGGACATCGTGAATAGCACGTTTAGGGAGTTGGACACACCACAGATAGAGGTTGGACAGGTAGAAAGGGAATGGGTGACCAACAGGCAGAGGACTCGGTGCAGGCAGGTAGTGCAGTGGTCCCCTGTGGACATCCCCCTCTCAAACAAATATACCACTTTGAGTACTGTTGGGGGGGATGGCTTATCAGAGGAAGGCAGCAGCAGCCAACTTCCTGGCACCAGGGGTGGCTCTGCTGCACAGAATGGGAGGAAGAAGTGTGGTAGAGCTATAGTAATAGGGGATTCATTTGTAATGGGAATAGATAGGCGTTTCTGCGGCCGCAAACGAGACTCCAGGATGGGGTGTTGCCTCCCTGGTGCAAGGGTGAAGGATGTCTCCGAGCGGCTGCAGAATATCTTGGAAGGGGAGGGTGAACAGCCAGTTGTCGTGTTGCATATAGGCACCAACGATACAGGTAAAACGCGGGATGAGGTCCTAAAAATGGAATATAGGGAGTTAGGAGGTAAATTAAAAAACAGGACCTCAAAGGTAGTAATCTCAGGATTGCTACCAGTGCCACGTGCTAGTCAGAGCAGAATAGAAGGATACTTCAGATGAATACGTGGCTAGAGGAATGGTGCCAGGGGGAGGGATTCAAGTTCCTGAGACATTGGAACCGGTTCTGGGGGAGGTGGGACCAGTTCAAACCGGATGGTCTGCACCTGGGCAGGGCTGGAACCGATGTCCTAGGGGAAGTGTTTGCTAGTGCTGTGGGGGAGGGTTTAAACTAAAATGGAAGGGGGTTGGGAACCTGAGCAGGGAGACAGAGGAAAGGGAAACAAGGATAAAAGCAAAAGATAGGAAGGAGAAAAACAAAAGTGGCAGTCAGAGAAATCAACAGTTTAAATCAAACATGGTCACAGTAAATAATAATTCTAATAGGTCTAAGAGCGTTAAAAAAACAAGCCTGAAGGCTTTGTGTCTTAATGCGAGGAGCATTTGTAATAAGATGGATGAATTGGCTGCGCAAATAGAGGTAAACGAATATGATTTGGTTGGGATTACGGAAACATGGCTCAAGGATGGCCAAGATTGGGAACTCAACATCCAGGGGTATTCAATATTCAGGAAAGATAGGCAAAAAGGAAAGGGAGGAGGGGTAGCATTACTGGTTAAAGAAGGGATTAACACAATTGTAATGAAGGATATTAGCTCTGATGATGTGGAATCTGTATGGGTAGAATTGAGAAATACTAAGGGGAAAAAACATTAGCGGGAGTGGTATATAGACCTCCAAACAGTAAGGCGGAGGTTGGGGATGGCATTAAAAGGGAAATTAAAGAAGTGTGCAATAAGGGCACAGCAGTCATCATGGGTGACTTTAATCTACATATAGATTGGGCTAACCAAATTACTAACAATACTGTGGAGGAGGAATTCCTGGAGTGTTTACAGGATGGTTTCCTGGACCAATATGTCGAGGAACCCTCCAGAGATCAGGCCATCTTAGACTGGGTATTATGTAACGAGAAAGGATTAATTAGCAATCTTGTTGTACGAGGCCCTTTGGGTCGGAGCGATCATAATATGATCGAATTCTTCATTAAGATGGAGAATGAAGTCGTTGACTCATACTAGGGTCCTCAATTTAAATAAAGGAAACTACGGTGGTGTGAGGAGTGAGTTGGGTAGGATTGATTGGGGAATGGCACTCAAAGGGTTGACGGTGGATAGGCAATGGCAAACATTCAAAGACTGAATGGATGAGCTACAGAAGTTGTTCATCCCAGTTTGGCATAAAAATAAAACAAAAAAGGTGACTCAACCGTGGCTAACAAGGGAAATTAGGGATAGCATAAGGTCCAAGGAGAGGACATATAAATTGGCCAGAAAAAGCAATAATCCTGAGGATTGGGAGCAGTTTAGTATTCAACAAAGGAGGACAAAGGGATTAAATAAGAAAGGGAAAATAGAATATGAGAGTATGCTTGCTGAGAACATAAAAACTCACTGTAAAAGCTTTTATAGATATGTGAAGAGAAAAAGATTGGTGAAGTCAAGCGTAGGTCCCTTGCAGTCAGAATCGGGGGAATTTATAATGGGGAACAAAGAAATGGCAGACCAACTAAATACATATTTTGGTTCTGTCTTCACAAAGGAGGACACAAATAACCTCCCAGAAATACCGGGGAACATAGGGTCTGATGAAAGGGTGGAACTGAAAGAAATCAGTATTTGTAGGGAAATGGTGTTAGGAAAATTGTTGGGACTGAAGGGCGATAAATCCCCAGGGCCTGATAATCTACATTCCAGAATACTTAAGGAAGTGGCACTAGAAATAGTAGATGCATTGCTGGTCATCTTCCAGAACTCAATAGACTCTGGAATAGTACCCATGGATTGGCGGGTAGCTAATGTTACCCCACTATTCAAAAAAGGTGGCAGAGAAAAAGCGGGGAATTATAGACCGGTAAGCCTGACATCGGTAGTGGGGAAAATGCTAGAGTCCATTATAAAAGATGTAATAGCAGAGCACTTGGAAAGCAGTGACAGGATCGGACAAAGTCAACATGGATTTACAAAAGGTAAATCATGCTTGACTAATCTACTGGAATTTTTTGAGGATGTAACTGTTAAAATAGATAAGGGAGAACCAGTGGATGTGATGTATTTGGACTTTCAGAAGGCTTTTGATAAGGTCCCGCATAAGAGATTAGCGTGCAAAATTAAGGCACATGGGATTGGGGGCAAGGTTTTGACTTGGATAGAGAACTGGTTGGCGGACAGAAAGCGAAGAGTTGGAATAAATGGGTCGTTTTCCGAGTGGCAGGCAGTGACTAGTGGGGTACCGCAAGGATCGGTCCTAGGACCCCAGCTGTTCACAATATATATTAATGGCCTGGACGAGGGAATTGGATGTAATATGTCCAAATTTGCAGACGACACAAAGCTGGGTGGGAGGGTGTGCTGTGAGGAGGATGTCATGAATCTCCAGTACGATTTGGACAGGTTAGGTGATTGGGCAGAAACATGGCAAATGCACTATAATGTGGATAAATGTGAGGTTATCCACTTTGGTGGCAAAAACAGGAAGACAGATTATTATCTGAATGGCAATAGATTGGGAGAAGGGGAAGTGCAAAGAGACCTGGGTGTTCTTGTAAACCAGTCGCTGAAGGTAAGCATGCAGGTGCAGCAGGCGGTTAAGAAGGCAAATGGTATGTTGGCCTTCGTAGCAAGAGGGTTCGAGTACAGGAACAAGGATGTCTTGCTACAGTTGTACAGGGCCTTGGTGAGACCACACCTTGAGTATTGTGTGCAGTTTTGGTCACCTTATCTGAGGAAGGACGTTCTTGCCATGGAAGGAGTGCAGCGAAGATTCACCAGGCTGACACCTGGGGTGGCAGGAATGACGTATGAGGAGAGATTGTGTTGATTGGGCTTATACTCACTGGAGTTTAGAAGATTGAGAGGGGATCTCATCGAAACCTATAAAATTCTGTCAGGCCTGGACAGACTAGATGCTGGAAGGATGTTCCCGAACGTCAGGGAGTCCAGAACCAGGGGTCATAGTCTAAGGATAAGGGGTAGGACATTTAGGACTGAAATGAGGAGGAATTTCTTCACCCAGAGAGTGGTGAACCTGTGGAATTCTCTGCCACAGAGGGCAGTGGAGGCCAGTTCATTAAATATATTCAAGAAGTAGTTGGATATATTTCTTAAGGCTAAAGGGATCAAGGGATATGGGGAGAAGGCAGGGACAGTGTACTGAATTTGAATGATCAGCCATGATCTCATTGAATGGCGGAGCAGGCTCGAAGGGCCGAATGGCCTACTCCTGCTCCTATCTTCTATGTGTATTGATTTCTTTGTGGGTTCAATGATGAGACATTTATGAAAGAGAATGTCTTTTAATCCAAAGTTTGTTCAACTCAGTTCAACAGCATTTATAGGAGACATCATGTTAGAAATCCGTCTTGAATGAAACTGAAACTAAACCAAACTGCTTGTCTCTCACATGACCTCTGCTGGTCAGGCATAAGTAATCAATACATGCAACTATGCTGGTAAGGCATGATAATCAAACAGGCAAATAACATCACTATTTGCTGATATCATTACATCTCCTTTTCTTAAAACAAAAATATTTTACTTTTAACTAACAACATGTTTTCTTTGTATTAATCTGCATTTTAACTGTAACACTTAATGAACTTACATTATCATGATCAAGATCAAGGTTTTTTAACCTTGCTTTGTGTGTTCACATGAAATATGTAAATACACTAGAACTTGAAGAAAGAATAAGGTAACATTACTTCCTTCTATAACAATAGTCCTTAAATTTGCTCAATGAGTCTCTCAGGAGGCTTCACGTGTCTTGAGGATTTTCTGATTGATTGTCCTTGAATCTGAGTTGTTGCCTCAGATGATTGGTTCTCAGCTGTGTGATCAGGTTGTTCAACAGTATCAGTCTCTTGACCTGCTGTGTCTGGTCCCATGAGAAGATCTCGACGATTTCTTCTCAGAACAGCACCCTCATCTGTCTGAATGGTGTATGATCTTGGTTGAACTTCACTCAGGACAGTTCCCTTCTGAGTCCATGTGTTTGTTTTGTCTTTGAACCTTACTTGGTCACCAGTGTGGAGTTCAGGTAGTTTTTGTGTTCCTCTGTCATAGTAGTACTTTTGCTTTTCTTTCTGTTGCTCTTTGAACTTCCTCACTTTCTCCCCCTCTTGTTTTCAGGAGGTTCTCCGGGATGGGTAGGTTTGACCTTATCCGACATCCCATAAGGAGTTGGGCTGGTGACATACCACACTCGAGCGGCGTTGTGCGGTATACAAGCATGCTGTGGTAGAAGTCAGTTCCACCATCTTTTGCCTTGTACATCAGTCTTTTCACTGTCTGGACCGATTTTTCCACTAGACCATTGGACTGTGGAAAGTGAGGACTTGAAGTTGTGTGGACAAAGTCCCACTCTTTGGCAAAGTGTCGGAAACTTGCATTGTAAAACTGATGTCCTTTGTCTGTGAAGACCTCGCTTGCCATGCCATGTCTGGAGAATATGGCTTTCATACATGTTATCAAAGCATCTGCAGTGGTGGTGTGCAGTCTACAAACCTCTGGATACAGGGAGTAATAGTCTGTGACTACAAGATAGTCCTTCCCTTGACATACGAATAGGTCAGCGCCTACCTTCTGGTAAGGTCTGTCTGGTGCTGGGTGTGGCTTTAGTGGTTCTACCGGATTGCTTGCTCGATATTTCAGGCATATTGTGCAGTTTGACACCTCATTTGTCACATCTTGGTTGATTCATGGCCAGTACATCACCTCTCGTGCTCTTTTCTTACACTTTTCGATTCCCAGATGTCCTCCATGGATCCTTTTTAGCATCACTTTTCTCAGACTCTTTGGGATAACTATTTTACTTCCTTTGTAGATGATGACTTCGACCACTGATAGTTCTGCCCTGCAGTTCCAGTACTCTGCTATGTCAGGTGAGCAGTCTTGCTTCATGTTGGGCCATCCATCCAAGATGCTTTTCCTCAGTCGTCGCATTGTTTCATCTTTGTTTGTCTCAGTCCTTATGAGCTCTATTTTTGCATCTGCTATGGGCAGTGCACTTGTGATCATGTTCACGTAGGCGTTTACTTTTTCATCCATTATGGTGTTTGCGGGCTCACTTGGGTCAACAGCTCTGGACAATGTTTCTGCTGTATACATCAGCTTACCCGGTGTGTACGCAACATTCAGTGTATAGCGTTGCAGCCTGATCATCATTCTTTGTATTCTAAGCGAACAGCTATTTAGTGGCTTTTGGAACAGTGCAATCAAGGGCTTATGGTCAGTCTCTACACTGATTGCTTGTCCTGCCACAAACTGGTGAAATCTCTCACAGGCGTATGTGATGCTGAGCAGCTCCTTTTCTATTTGAGCATATCGCGTCTCCGCGTCTGTCATTGAGCGCGATGCATATGCAATAGGTTGCCAGTAGTCATATTTTTGCAGAAGAATGGCACCGCGCCCACTCTGTGATGCATCTGATGATATCTTGATGGGTCTCGCTGGGTCATAAAACCTCAGAACTGGTTCCTCTGTGAGCAGTTTCTTTAGATCGCTCCATGACTTCTCATGCTCATGATTCCATTCCCATTCTATGTTCTTTTCAGTTAGTCTTCTCAGTGGCGCCATCTTTTTTGAGAGGTTGGATATGAATTTACCCATGTGGTTGATCATTCCATTAAACCTCTGCACGTCCTTTTTGCATTGTGGCTTTGGCATATTCTCAATGGCGGACACCTTTCTGGGATCTGGTCTGATGCCCTCACTGCTAAGGATATCTCCCACGAATGTCAGTTCTGTCACCCCGAGCTGGCATTTCTCTCTATTCAGCTTCAGGTTTGTTTTCCTTGTTGCTTCCAGCACTTTTTTCAGTCTCTCGTCATGCTCAGTTCTTGTGGTTCCCCATACTATGATGTCATCCATTGATGTATCAACTCCCTCCAGGTGCTCATAGATCATATGGATAGTTTTGTGATACACTTCAGGAGCTGAGGCAATGCCAAATGGTAACCTTAGGAATATGTATCTGCCAAATGGACTGTTGAACGTGCACAGTCTTGAACTTGCTTCATCCAATTTCATCTGCCAACATCCTGAAGATGCATCTAACTTGCTGAAAAACTTTGCATTTGCAAACTGTGCCATGATTTCCTCACGTGTAGGAAGCTTGAAGTGCTCTTTCTTTCTTGCTCTGTTTAGATCTCTTGGATCCAGGCAAATTCTGAGCTTTCCATTCTTTTTGTCCACAACGATGAGGGAATTCACCCAGTCAGTTGGCTCATCTATCTTCTGAATCACGTTCAGGCTTTCCATCCTGTCCAACTCTGCCTTCAGTTGCTTTTCAAGAGCAAACGGAACTTTTCTGCATGGATGTATGACCGTTGGCATACTTTTATCTACTCTGATCGTGTGTTCTCCTGGAAGGCAGCCTAGACCCTGAAATAGGTCATTGTACTCTTTCATGAGTTCATCATAGACTGTCTCTCCTTCGCTTTCCACAACGAGGACTCTCTTTACCAGGTTCAGTCTCTCACAGGCTTTTAAACCTTGTATGGCTTGCACATCCTTTGGCACCACGATTAATGCTAATGTGTGCTCTCTGTCCTTGTGTGTTACTTTGACAATGCATCTTCCTTTAACTGGTATTTCAATACCTGAGTATCCTGTCACTTTCACTTTGATTCCATTTATCTTTGGTCTGGGTCTAATTTTCTTAAAATCAGTCTCTGATATCACATTAACTTGTGCTCCAGTATCCAATTTAAATGGAATATGTATGTCATTCACTTTTAGTGTCAACATCCAGTCTCTTTCTTCTTTTTGTTTTCAGACACAACATCTACATAGAACTCCTCTATCTCGCTTTCATCTACTGCATGGACCTTGCTTTGTTGCGCTTGGTTCTTACAGCAACGGGCATAATGGTTGTTTTTGTTGCAACTATTGCATGTTTTACCATATGCTGGACACTTTTTTGGTGGATGCTGTGTACCGCATCGACTACATGTCTTTCGATTGTCCCTTTCATTTTCGTTCGCTGGCCACGCCTCTTTTTTCACATTGGCGCTCTTTTTGTTAAACGGTTTATGTCCGTTCATTCTCACTGCATCCACGTTGCAGCTATTGTCACTGAACAGCTCCTTTGCCTGCAACTTCACAGTCTCTGTAGCCCTACACAGTGCTATGGCTTTTCCCAGGTCTAGATCTTGCTCTCTTAGCAGTCTTTCCCTTAGACCATTATCTGGAATACCACACACCAGTCTGTCTTTTATCAGCGAGTCTGTCAGTCCCCCAAATTCACACGATTTGCTTCTGTTTCTCAGTTCAGTCACATATTGATCAATAGTCTCACCTGTTTTCTGTACACATGTGAAAAATCTGTGCCTCTCAGACGTCACGTTACGTTTAGGTATGCACTAGGCCTCAAACTGTTCCATTATTTTATCTAGCTTCATTTTGTCTCCATTAGCAGCGAATGTGAAGTTATTATACACCTCCAGCGCTTCATCACCCACGACATGTAAGAACGGTGACGATTTCCTTTTATTACTTTTCTCGTCAGCTCCGATTGCTGATAAATACAACCCCACACTTTGTTTGAACCTTCTCCAATTTTCAGCCACATTACCTGTCAACTGAAGCGTCGCCGGTGGGAGTAAACCTTCCATTTTTCACTTCGTTAGCTATTCTCTAATGGTAAGTTACGATGTTCTCTTTTGGCTTGCTAATCTGTGGAGAGCTGATTTAACTTCAGATTTTTTCTCTTCATCTCTTTCAGTCACTTCTGACACCATGTATTGAATTCTTTGTGGGTTCAATGATGAGACATTTATGAAAGAGAATGTCTTTTAATCCAAAGTTTGTTCAACTCAGTTCAACAGCATTTACAGGAGACATCATGTTAGAAATCCATCTTGAATGAAGCTGAAACTAAACCAAACTGCTTGTCTCTCACATGACCTCTGCTGGTCAGGCATAAGTAATCAATACATGCAACTATGCTGGTAAGGCATGATAATCAAACAGGCAAATAACATCACTATTTGCTGATATCATTACACTATGTTTCTATGTAACCTGCTCTGGAGAGGCAGGTCGGTAATTATAATATTTAAATGTGGCTCCGTGCCTGAGATTTTGTCAGCGATTCCGCATTAATGCCTCCAGCACAAATTTCCTGGGCCTCGGGGATCTCAGGATTAAAACGGAGGTGAAATTAAACGGCACTTCATGGGGATGGTTAAAGGTCAGAAGTCCTGGTATTATTTAAGGCTCAGTGCTTACAGCTGCTTTCTCATTTCCCTCTGGGAGATTTTTTGGTGGGAGTATTTGTTGAGAGACTTATTTGTACTGTTTGGAGGTGCTCCCACAGAGAACATCAGGATGGGTGGTGTCATGGCTGCTTTTGATTGGATTTCAGATGAGGAAGACAATCAGCATCATCATGATCAATGGCATGCTGGGGAGGGAGCTTCAGGTGGACAAGAGTGGTTGAGTTCGCAGGAGGCACTATCCACATAACAGGGGGTACAGACTGAGGCTCAATCTCCTTGACCTCTCGGAAGAGCAGTGCTTCCGGAGGCTGGGATTGTCACGTCAGGTGGTTGCAGACATCTGCAGCCTTCTACAACAAGACCTGTTACACCTGGTGGCCAATCATTACCAGTGGTAGTGAAAGTCATCACCGCCCTCAATTCATTTGCCTCTTGCTCCTTCCAGGGCGCTACTGGAGACATTGAGGGTCTCATAATCGGCTGCACATAAATGCCTACACAAGATGATTGATGGATTGTTTGCCAGGACTGGGAAATGTGTAAACTTCCACTGTGTTGAAAATAGCCAGAATGAATGGGTGCTCGGGTTTGCATCTCTGGCTGGCTTCCCGCAGGTATAGGGCGCCATCAATTGCACACACGTGGCAATCCGAGCACCACCAGATCAACCATGGGTATTTGTCGACAGCAAGAGATTTCATTCCATTACTGTTCAGCTGGTGTGCAACCACAACTAAACGTTGATGCAAATCTGTGCCAGATTTCCTGGGAGCTGCGTTGATGCTTTCATACTGCCGCTTTCATACTGCTGCAGTCCAACATCCCCAGCCTGTTTGTACCTGGAATCACTCTTAAGGGGCGGCTTCTAGGTGTGTTGGGGAGGGGAGGTTGCACTACAGGATGTAAGTGAATCTGCAACTGTGCTTACCTTTCCTGACATTGTTAGGTCATTAAACCACCTCCTACACGGGATCCAGGTATGGGACACTACACTCCTGTGGCTGACCTCTTCAGCCATCTCTAACCATGCTGTCTTGGTCACAGTAGGAAGATTCTTCTTGCCATTGCTAGTGAAGAGTGCTTCATTCCTGGTCCTTACTGAACGCAGCAGTACATCAAGTGAGGCATCATTGAAGTGGGGTGCAGCCTCTGACCATCTTGACTCCATTTTTTATTTTTTTACTCTCTCTTGAAATCCTCCCAACTCCTACAAATTCCATCTTTGTATTGGCCCTTTAAATAGTCACGTCACGCATGCTCACGCACATTGGAGACATGAAACACTGAAGTAAAATAATAATGAGCTTTGCTGTTGAAATCAGACATTCCCACGTGTCCCATGATCTTCCGCGTTCTGCACCCGCTATCGTCCACTCCGCCATCCACTTAAAACCTGCCCCAACTTTATTATCGAGCCCACAGAATACACAGCCTCTGACCTGCTCTTGTTGCCACAGTATTATGTGGCTGGTCCAATTAAGTTTCTGATCAATGATGACCCCCAGGATGTTGATGGTGTCCGTATCATTGCTTGTCTCCTTGCTTCAGCTCATTTGCTGCTGCAACCCTCATCCATGCCTTTGTTACCTCTGGACTTGACTACTCCAGCGCACTCCTGGCTGGCCTCCCACATTCTACCCTACATAAACTTGAGATGATCCAAACCTCTGCTGCCCATGTTCTAACTCTAGTCCCGATCACCCATCACCCCTGTGCTCGCTGATCTACATTGGCTCCTGGTTAAGCAACGCCTTGATTTTAAAATTCTCATCCTTGTTTACAAATCCCTCCATGGCTTCGCCCCCTCCCTATCTCTGTAATCTCCTCCAGCCCCAAAACCCCACCGCACCCCCAACCCCCCGAGATATCTGCGCTCCCCTAATTCTTCCCTCTTGAGTATCCCTGATTATAATCGCTCAACCATTGGTGGCCATGCTTTCTGTTGCCTAGGCCCTAAGCTCTGGAATTCCCGGCCTAAACTTCTCCACCTCGCTACCTCACTTTCCTCCTTCAAGAAGCTCCTTAAAACCTACCTCTTTGACCAAGCTTTTGGTCTCATGCCCTAATTTCTCCTTATGTGATTCGGTGTCAAATGTTTATTCTTTTAATTCTCCTGTGAAGCGCCTTGGGACGTTTTACTATGTTAAAGGCGCTATATATATATACATAAGAATGGGAGAAGTAGGAGCAGGAGTAGTTCATACAGCCCCTCGCACCTGCTCCACCATTCAATAAGGTGATGATCATCGACCTCAACTCCACTTTCCCGCAAAACATTTTTTATTTGTTTATGGGATGTGGGCATTGCTGGCCAACATTTATTGCCGATCCCTAATTGCCCTTGAGAAGGAGGTGCTGAGCCGCCACCTTGAACCGCTGCAGTCCGAATGGTGAAGGTACTCCCACAGTGCTGTTCGGTAGGGAGTTCCAGGATTTTGACCCAGCAACGATGAATGATCGGCGATATACTTCTAAATCAGGATGGTGTGTGACTTGGAGCTGGTAGCGTTCCCATGCACCTGCTGCCCTTGTCTTTCTAGGTGGAAGATGTTGTGTATGTACCTTTAAGAGAGAACTGATTTTATACTGTAGTACCGGCAGTGACCACACCTGTACATAAAGCCATAGCAGGCTTCTGCACTTTCAGTTTAAGCTTACCCTCTGTTCAGTAAATACCTGTTATTATTGTTCTCCTGCAGTCCGTGTGTTATTGATACGCGGACACTACACTGGCGACGAGCAGGTTCGAACTCACCTGCAGTACTGCATCACCTCACGGGGATCTTTCCCTGAAAAGAAGCTTCTTGGAGGTCGAAGTCAGAGCAACGGGCGTCGACCGAGGGCAACCGCCCAAGGATCCATCAGAGTTTGGAGAGTTGCAGGGGAGGCTGTGGAGAGCTGGGCTTGGCTCCCCAGTCAAGGTGTTCCAGCAAATCGTGCTGGTAGCAGGTAGTGCGCTGACCCTTCCAGACTGCGGCGGGCTCGAGCTCGATCGAGCGGCTCTGCAAAGGGGCCATGCAGCATCGTCGGGAGGAAAAGAGAGAGAAAGAGGGTGGAGCGCACAGGGCGCGGTCGGTGCTCAAGAACCGGGCAGCGTAGAGAAAATAAAACGAGGGGAAGGAAAAGTGAGATGCACCAAAGCCACGGGTCGCTGCCATTACCCTGTAGAACGCTAGGAGCAGCGTTGGCAGCAAGGGGAAGAAGGAAAAGCGCAGGAGGCACCATTTTATTCCATTGGGGAAGAAGGAAAAGCGCAGGAGGCGCCATTTTAATCCATTGAGGAAGAAGAAAAAGCGCGGGAGGCGCCATTTTAAACCACCCAAGATGCCGAAGAGCGGCAGTATCGCTGCTTCCAACAATGAGGTAGAAGACTGGACCATGTATGTGGAAAGAATTGAAGTGTACTGCAAGGCAAATGAGGTGGCCGATGGAAAGAAGGCGTCGGTATTATTAAATTTGATGGGCGCGAGAACGTACGGCCTATTGCGGAATTTAATTACCCCAGCTAAACCAATGGAGAAAAGTTTTGAAGAGATTGTTAATATCTTACAGGAACACCTAAACCCTACACCGCTGCTGATAGCAGAAAGATTCTAGTTCCATAAAAGAAACCAGCACAAAGATGAGAGCAATGCTGACTATCTTACGGAACTACCAAGTTATCGAAGCACTGCCAGTTCGGAGCAGTACTGGCAGACACCTTAAGGGATAAGTTTGTCTGCGGGCTCCAGAGTGAAGGAACCCAGAAATGACTACTTTTGGAAAAGGACCTGACGCTAGAACAGGCTTTCAGCGTGGCAATATCCTACGAAGCAGCAGCACGGGGAGCTGCGGAAATACAACAGAAACCACAAGAATACAGCGCTAACGAAATGGCATATGGAGCAGAAAAGTGCTAACGCTGCAGCAGAACAACCCATGATCAGAAGGACTGCTGGTTTAAGGACAAAGTATGCAGACAATGTGGGAAAATGGGACATATAGCAAGAGTCTGCAAGTCGGGAAAGAAAACCAACACTAAAAGAACTACTAAGGAAAAGTACAAGAAAGTAAAAAAAATGACAGACAGTAGTTCAGAAAATCAGGAGAGTGATAATGACTCCGGGAGCAGGAGACTAAGTTGTCTAAAGTTACACAACGTGATCGCAAAGGAGGATCACCGAAACATTTGGGACACCCTCATGATAGCAGGGTCCCAAGTAAAGATGGAATTGGACACAGGATCAGCCCTAACTGTCATGAATCGACGAGACTAAGAGCGGCTATTCTCACACATACTCTTGAAGGACACGTCCATTGTATTGAAGACATACATGGGGCAAAAAGTCTACCCCAGAGGAAAAATAAGGGCGCCAGTTAAATACAACGGCAAGGAAACACAGAAACTGTATCTATATATACTACAAGATGGAGGACCACCATTATTGGGACGTGAATGGATCCAAAAAATACAATTGGATTGGCATTCCATTCAGGCACTAACTGTGACTGACAAAAAGGATGACGATGTCACACCTGGACGACTGTCAAAAATTCTAACTGAAGCGAAGGAGATGTTCCAACAAGGACTTGGGACTCTAAAAGGAGTAACTGCAATGATAAAAATCGAAGATAACGCAAACCCAAAATTTTTTAAGGCCAGACCGGTACCGTACGTGATCCGCCCAGCCGTTGAAGCAGAGCTGGAGAGTCTGGAGCATTCAGGTGTGCTGTCCAAGGTGGACTGGAGCGAGTGGGCCACACCCATCGTTCCTGTAATGAAGAAATCATTGAGCAGCATGCCTGGGGAGCCGAAGAAGGTTCGCAACTGTGGGGACTTCAAGGTAACTGTGAACCCAGTCCTGCACACAGTACAATATCCACTTCCACGGATAGAAGATATTTTCGCCTCACTATCTGGAGGGAAATGCTTTACGAAGATTGATCTGGCCCAAGCGTATCTACAAATGGAGGTGGAAGAAGCATCTAGGAAATACCTCATGATAAACACTCACAAAGGTCTTTACCAATGCGACTGACTGGTATTCGGGGTAGCATCAGCCCCGGCTATTTGGCAGAGGGCGATGGAACAAGTCCTGCAAGGGATCCCGGGGACCCAGTGTTATTTGGACGACATCCTGGTTACGGGCGAAAATGACAGTGAACACCTTGCCAACCTGGAGCAGGTGCTCACTAGATTACAAGAATATGGGCTACGAGCCAACCGCCTCAAATGCGAGTTCTTCAGGAGACAAATCTCGTATTGTGGCCATATGATTGATGAGGAAGGGTTGCATAAGTCCCCAGACAAGATTGAGGCAGTAGTCAAGGCTCCAGCACCGGAAAATGTGTCGCAACTGAGGTCGTTCCTCGGGTTGGTGAAGTACTACCATAAGTTCTTGCCGAATTTATCTACAATTCTGCACCCACTGAATGCCCTGCTGCAAACTGGAGTAACATGGAAATGGAGTGATGAGTGTAGGCGTGCCTTTCAGAAATGTAAATGCCTAATCACTTCAAAAGAAGTATTGGCCCACTACAATCCAACACTACCGATTCGGTTGGCATGTGATGCGTCTCCCTACGGCATTGGAGCGGTGCTGTCACACAAATTCCTTGACGGCTCAGAGAGGCCAATAGCCTTTGCGTCGTGCTTGTTAACCTCAGCCAAGCGTAACTACGCCCAGATTGACAGGGAGGCCCTCAGCCTGGTGTGGGGGTGAAGAAGTTCAATCACTATCTGCACGGGCAGAAATTCACCCTACTGACTGATCATCAGCTTCTGGTCTCCATTTTTAACCCAAAGAAGGGCGTTCCGGTGATGACGGCACAACGGCTGCAAAGATGGTCACTTTTTCTAGGGGCACATCAGTACGACATAGAGTACAAGGGTACGAAACAGCATGGAAACGCTGATGGGCGGTCGCGCCTACCGTTGCCTATGGTGGAGGAAGCACCTGCAGTGGACCCTGTTGAGATATTCCATTCGACCATACTCGAATGTCTACCTGTTACAAACTCAAGTATAGAGAAGGAAACCCGAAATGACCCGACACTCTCTCGGGTCTATGATTTGACGGTGAAGGGATGGCCAGCACATGGCGACTCACTGTTGCCAGCATTCTCGCCAAGGAGAGAACAGCTGTCAGTGTGCCGGGGGAACCTTGATGTGTGGATCCCAAGTGGTAATTCCACCCAAGTTGAGCGATAGAGTGCTCAATGAGCTTCATGAGGGTCATCTGGGAGGGGTAAAAATGAAGAGCCTAGCCAGGGCGTTTGTGTGCTGGCCGGGAATCGATAAAGAAATCAAGGATATGACCAAGAGATGCACAGGATGCCAGAAGGTCCAAAACGCTCCACCACAGGCCCCGCTACACCCAAGGGAGTGGCCCTCATCTCCATGGCAACGGGTACACATTGATTTTGCTGGTCCATTTATGGACTCAATGTTTTTAATCGCCGTGGATGCCCATTTGAAATGGCCAGAGGTCATCAAATTGTCCTCCACCACCACGGAGAAAACTATTGCAGTCCTAAGGACAATCTTCGCCAGGAATGGCTTGCCAGAACAGATTTGCTCCGACAATGGACCACAGTTTGTGTCCGAGGATTTCCGGAGGTTTCTGAGGAATAGTGGGGTGAAACATTACACATCTGCCCCATATCATCCAGCCACAAATGGATTGGCTGAGAGGTTTGTTCAGACCTTTAAAAGGCAATAAAGGCGATGTATAACGACGACATACCACTACAACACAAGATGGATAATTTCTTGTTTGCTTACCGGAATGCGACACATGCAGTCACCAACCAAGCTCCAGCCATAATGATCTTCAACCGAAAGCTAAGATGTCGCCTGGATTTGCTCAAACCAAACATAAGACGAGATGTTGAGGATAAGCAATTCCAGCACATCAATGAGAAGCCAACCAGGAGCTTCAAGATAGGGCAAACAGTCTTGGCCCGCGACTACTGAACAGAAAAATGGCAGCCAGGAATGATATGCACACAGCAGGGACCACTAATGTACACAGTGGACGTTGGAGAGAGCATCATGAGGTGCCATGCTGACCAGATTCTAGAGTCACAGGAACAAGCCAAACCCATACCACGAGCAGGTGCACCTGGTAATGAACCCGAAGTACAGATTGCGTCTACCTCAGAATCAGTGGTATTGGAAGCTGACGAACCAACCAATGACAATGAGCCAGAATCGACTCCGCCGTAAGAACAGGATACTCGAGAAAGGCGCTATCCAGTCAGGATCAGGAAGCCTCCTCAAAGACTGAACTTATAAATGATTATTTCAGTTGATGTATATAGTACAGAGAAAATTGTAATTGTAATTAGTTATTATTTAATTTGTTAAATGAATGTTATGTACTGTTTATCTAAAAGGGGAGGAATTGTTGTGTATGTACCTTTAAGAGAGAACTGATTTTATACTGTAGTACTGGCAGTGACCACACCTGTGTATAAAGCCATAGCAGGCTTCTGCACTTTCAGTTTAAGCTTACCCTCTGTTCAGTAAATACCTGTTATTATTGTTCTCCTGCAGTCCGTGTGTTATTGATACGCGGACACTGCAGAAGAGGTCACGGGTTTGGGAGGTGCTCCTGTAGAAGCCCTGGTGAGTTGCTGCAGTGCATCTTGTAGATGGTACACACTGCAGCCGTGGTACACCAGTGGTGGATGGACTGAATGTGTAAGGTGGTGGATGAGGTGCCAATCAAGCGGGCAGCATTGTCTTAAATGGCCTACCCCAGGATGTTGATGGTGGCGGATTCGGCGATGGTAATACCGTTGAATGTCATTGAATTGTTGGAGATAGTCATTGCCTGGCACTTCTGTCGTGCGAAAGTTACCTTCATATCCCTTGATTCCCCATCAGTCCAAAAATCTATCTATCTCAGCCTTGAATATACTCAAAGACTCAGCATTCACAGCCCTCTGGGGCAGAGAATTCCAAAGATTCACAGCCCTCTGAGTGAAGAAATTCCTCCTCATATCGGTCTTAAATGGCCTACCCCTTTTCCTGAGACTATGCCCCCTAGTTCTAGATACTCCAGCCAGGGGAAACATCCTCGCAGCATCTATCCTGTCAATTCCCTTCAGAATCGTGTATGTTTCAATGAGATCACCTCTCATTCTTCTAAACTCCAGAGAATATAGGCCCATTCTACAAAATCTCTCATCAAAGGACAGCACTATCATCCCAGGAATCAATCTAGTGAACCTTTGTTGCACTACCTTCAAGTCAAGTATATCCTTCCTTAGATAAGGAGAGCAAAACTGTGCACTGTACTCCAGGTGTGGTCTCATCAAGGCATTGTACAATTGTAGCAAGACTTCCTTACTCTTAAACTTGTAAGGGGTAGTGTTTGGGTCAGCTTTACCTCTGACTCCCTGAACGGTTCGAATCGCTCCCACTCCCTTGGTTCTATACCTTGGACTTATTTGGGAGTTGTGATAAAAGTGCAGCAGACAAACTGGTTTTGATGCAAGAACTTTGGTTTTTATTTGAGAAGGAAAAATCACAATACAACGATTTTAACACTTTAATACAGTGGGGAACAAACAGAATATGCAAGGAAAATTACAGTATACAAATCTCACCCCTCCAAGCCCCACCTCACTAGCTAGGTCAGGCTTTAAAAGACCAGGGATGATGCTTACCAATCGACTTCCTTGACAGTTGAGCTGGTTCGCGATTTCGGGGTTCGCTGGATGTGTTGGACTGCTTCCAGAGCGAGAACCTCTGTTACTTCTTCCAGAGAGAGAAAACTGCTGCGAGACTCCTTCAAACTGCTGCAAGATGCTGAAACTTGAAACCGCCGAGTTTCGATGGTGTTTAAACTTGAACGATGGGTCTTTCTCAAACTCCTTTCTTCTCGAACTGCTTGTACTGTACTGTGAACTTGATGGCACTGTACTGTCCTGCTTGAAGACCACTGCTTGAACTGTCCCCCCCCCCTTGAACTGTGGAAACAGGCTTCCAATTATACTAAACGAGGCCTGCTAATCGTGTTGGATTTTTGGCTGGCTCGTTAAGGGCCACTTGAATGGTCCCATTTAGTTAACTGGTTTCAGGATAGCTTCCTGAGTAGTTGAAGGTGGTGTGAAATGGTTTTGGATGCCTCCGAGTGGTTAAACTGTTGTTCGATTGTCTTTTAATCTTAGATTTCCTGTAAGGCCTTCAAATTCTGTGCAGGTTCTTTTATGCATGGGTTTTAATGGGCTTTGGGCTTTAGGTGAGGCTGGGGTTTTCATTGGTTTATTGATTGAATGCAAATTCCTAGATAGGGGCTGAGTTTCGTTTATTGTTCCTCCCAACAGTCTGGCTACTTTTGAATACCCAAACTGTTCCTCTGCAGAGGTCAATCCCACATTCCTGTCGCAGCCTTTTCCTACAAGTCTGTACATGTCCTTTTGAAATGCCATGTTTGTTTCAAATCTTTGAATTCTTCTGTTAGGCCCAACCATGCATTTTATCTTTTGCAGATTTCATCTGTAATGGTCCAAAATTGTTTTAAATAGGGTTATCCTTCTGTTTTGGGGTTCTGCAGAATTTTGCGAATCTTACACGCCCCCCCCCCCCCCCATGATACTTTACACATACAGTATCACTCTTGGTAAGCAAAATTTCCTGATCCCTGAGAGCCAACCTTCCCCTGTATTATCTTTATCTAAACCCAAAAACACACATTCCCCTTTAGGTGTAGTGTTCAGATATATTTACATACAAGGTAAGAAAAATTCGGTTACATTCAAACATCCAAACATGGAGGGGGTCCAACAACCCTGCACCACTTGGAAAAATTACATACACATAGGAAAAATAAATGACACACACACTCATCAAACTTTATTTTTAATAACGGTCAAGTTTGGTTTTATACCTGGTCATACACTTTATTTTGTCCCATGCTCCCTCATGTTGAGAGCGGAGCATCTGGTCCCTTCCTTTGCACTTTGTACACAACAGGTAGTTCTCCACATCTCCTCAATCACCGATGCTCACCCCTACCAGGGCGAGCAGGAGCAGAACCTTCCTCATGCCGATTTCCTCTCTGTAGGGACACACAAACAAAATAGCCATGTCCCGAGAAGTTTCTCTGGCCTGACACAGTTATCAGAATTCAAAACTTAAACTCATACTAAAACTAAAATTAAACCACTAAAATCCCAAACTTCCAAACTGTAAAAACACACTTAAAATATTTCAGAAAGCTATATACATCCGCCGCCCGTCTCCGGACGGCCAGGCTAATTCCTGTTAGGCCTCTGCCTTTTGTGGAATCTGGGCAGCTTGTATGCCTGGGTGTAAGGTGACCTGTGCCACCGGACTCGGAGAGTCATCCTTAAAACACCTGGGAGTTTCCCTGAATCCCAGTTGATCAGGGGAGTGTGTCCTCCTGTGCTGCAGCACACTACCCCTTTTTGTGTGGCTGCCGAGTCCCTATCCTGTCCTGTGGGTTCCCCGCAGCCTGATGCCGCAGGCTGGGG
Source organism: Somniosus microcephalus (assembly GCF_052327205.1). Classification (NCBI taxonomy): domain Eukaryota; kingdom Metazoa; phylum Chordata; class Chondrichthyes; order Squaliformes; family Somniosidae; genus Somniosus; species Somniosus microcephalus. The sequence continues at coordinate 155,021,345 of NC_140997.1, forward strand.
ACCCTTCTCTCTCTCTTTGCCCAACACTACCTCCCCTGTGAGTCCCTCACTTTTGGAGGCGGCAGGCTGGGGATCCGTATCCCTAGACTTGTCCCTGACAATTGTTTTTCCCCTTTTGTTAATGGTTCTCCTGGGGCTGGAACGTTTAAAATAATACTCGGGTGACCAAGGTAGTCTAGGCTGTGGTGTGCGAGGAGACCTTCTTAAGGCTCCGGCTACTGTGGGTGTACCTGAATCCCACTTAATTGGTGGGAGGGCCTCTCCAGTCACACAATTCACTGCCCCCACCTTTGCGGTCTGTGAGTCTGTCACAGCTGCAGGCTGCTGCTTTCTAGCCTTAGTGCGGTTAACCCTTGTATGATAGCAAAATACTGCAGATGTTGGAAATCCGAAATAACAACAGAAAATGCTGGAAAAACTCAGCAGGTCAGGCAACATCCGTGGAGAGAAATTTGAGTTGACATTTCGGGTCGGACCCTTCTTCAAAACTGGAAAGAAAAGAAACTAGATCGAAGGCAGGGCTGCGATCGGACAAAAGAATAAAAGAAACAAAAGAAGTAAAAGAGATTAGAAGCTAGACGAGATGGTAATAGGCTGGGATTAGGTGTAAAGTGTACTGGCAGGGCAAAAGATAGCTGCCAGGTGTGAGAGAGAAACAAAAGGAAAGGGGGGGGGAAAGGAGTGAACAATTACAAGAAAAAATGAAATGGGGGCCGAGCTTATGATCTGAAATTGTTGAACTCGATATTGAGTCCGGAAGGCTGCAGAGTGCCTAATCGGAAGATGAGGTGCTGTTCCTCGAGTTTACGTTGAGCTTCCGTGGAACAATACAAGAGGCCGAGGACGGTGAGGTCCAAGTGGGAATGGGGCGGTGAATTAAAATGACAGGCGACCGGAAGCTCGGGGTCACCCTTACGGACTGAACGGAGGTGTTCCGCAAAGCGGTCACCCAATCTGCGTTTGGTCTCCCCAATGCAGAGGAGACCGCATCGTGAGCACCTCATCTTCCGATTAGGCACTTTGCAGCCTTCCGGACTCAATATCGAGTTTAACAATTTCAGATCATAAGCTCGGCCCCCATTTCATTTTTTCTTGTAATTGTTCCACTCCTTTCCCCCCCCTTTCCTTTTGTTTCTCTCTCACACCTGGCAGCTATCTTTTGCCCTGCCAGTACACTTTACACCTAATCCCAGCCTATTACCATCTCGTCTCGCTTCTAATCTCTTTGACTTCTTTTGTTTCTTTTATTCTTTTGTCCGATCGCAGCCCTGCCTTCGATCTAGTTTCTTTTCTTTCCAGTTTTGAAGAAGGGTCCGACCCGAAACGTCAACTCAAATTTCTCTCCACGGATGTTGCCTGACCTGCTGAGTTTTTCCAGCATTTTCTGTTGTTATTGCGGTTAACCCTTGCTGACCGTTCTCCACTCTCCGCCTTAAACAGCTTGCACTGATTAATGTGGAACCATTTTGTGCGGCGGGGCATCTTGATGGCATACACCATGGGGCTTGCCTTGTCCACAATGCTGTACGGCATCATATACAATGGTTCGAAACTTCCCAACCGGGCAAAGTTTCTCACCATGACCTGATCCCCTATCTCCCACTCGTGGTGCCTGTTGGGTTCTAGCAGCAATCGGTTACTCCGATGCTGTTTTCCCATGTTGCTAGCAGCCTGCCAGTGAATCTGTTTAAGGTGTTCAAACAGATTCCTGACAAAACTGTCCCGGTTCACCTCTCTGAGCTGACCTTCCGTGAGCACCAGGGCTAGCACGTGGCTGGGGGTCCGCATAACCCTGCTAGTCATCAGCTCGTGTGGGGAATACCCTGTGCTCTTTGACTGGCTGGCTCGGATGCCCATCAAGACCAACGGTAACACTTCCACCCACTTCTTGGGTGAGTCTCCCGTCTCTTTGCGCAGCTTTTTCTTTATAGTGCGGTTTAAACGCTCTACAGGACCCGACGACTGTGGGTTGTAGGCGACGTGCCATTTCCCTTCAATGCCGAGTACCATGAGGGTCTCCTGCATGACCTGTCCGGTAAAGTGACTCCCTTGGTCAGACTCCACATACTGTGGGAGTCCCCATCGTGAGAACACTTCCCTGACCAGGATCTTGGCTGTACCCAATGCGGTAGCTGTACGGCAGGGAAAAGCTTCTACCCACTATGTGAACACATCCACCAGGACTAGGATATACTTGTAGCCTACCTGGGCAGTGGGTAGCGGCCCGATGCAATTGATCTGGATTGACTGCCATGGTCCCTCTACCCTCCTGGTGTGTCCCAAAGATATCTTCCTTTTCTGGGGGTCAGGGTTATTGGCAGCACACACCGGACAGCTGGCACAGAACTCGCGAACCTGTTCCCTCAGTCCTGGCCATCATCCTGCCTGTTCCACCTTCTGCCAGGTGATGTCAGGCCCAGGATGCCCTGCTCCTGGATCCTCATGGGCCAGTTGGGGAAATTCCCTTTGGTGCTGCTGCGGCACTACCCATTGCTCCCCCCTGAACAGCATTCCTTCCTTGACGGTGATGGCTGTTGTACCGTATGGGCCCTCTACTTTCTCCCCTTTAGTGAGCACGTGCAGGATGGCTCTGAGGATGGGATCCCTTACCTGGACCTGCTTTAGGTCCGGGACCAAGGCTACCCATTGTGTGCCTCCCTTATCCTGGATTGCGGCTATCGATCCTGTCTGGTAGGGGTCCCAAAACACTCCTCCCTAGCTCACTGCTTGGCCAATTCATCTGCTTTTTGGTTACCCCCCCTCATGGGCTTTGTCTTCGAATGGGCCTTAACCTTATGGATAAAGACCTTCCCCTCCTTTCCTACGGCTGTCATGATTTTCTCCAGCAGAGGCTTGATGGCCAGAGGTCTCCCGTCGGTGGAGGTGTATCCCGGACGGGACCAGATGGCCAGGTATTCCATACAAGAGTTGCACGTGAACATGCTGTCTGAACAAATCGTGTATGGGGTAGGGAATGTCTCTGGGTGTGTAACCACGTACACTACCGTGGACAGTTCAGCCTGCTGGGCGCTCAAGGTGCTGGGGAGTTTAATTGCCAGGGCAATGTCTGCCCCTGGGTCATAAATGTTGAATCCGTAAATCTTAAGGTATGATGTTCTTCAATAACTAGACAGAGGCTGTAGATTAACAATCAACAGGTGTTTATTGGGTGAGGGTAGTCTAAAGACTAACAGTACAGATGCCTGCTCAAGGCTTATATACAGGTGTGGTCACTGCCGGTACTACAGTATACAGGAGCTGTAAAAGTAGTTCTCTCTTAAAGGTACATACACTACAATTCCTCCCCTTTTAGATTAACAGTACCCATAACATTCAAATAACAGTTAACACTTTAACATGCACATTTAACTGAAATAGTCCATTTATAGATTCAATCTTTGGGGCGGCTTCCTGATCCTTTCTGGATAGCGCCTTTCCTGTGTGTCTTGTTCTTGGTGCGGAGGCAATTCTGGCCCCCTTTCATTGGTTAGCTCATCAGTTTCCGCTGCTACTGTTTCTTGGGTAGATGCTACCGGTATGTCGGTTTCGTCCACAGGTACGCGAGGCATGGGGTTGGCTCGTTCCTGTGATGCTAGGATCTGGTCGACGTGGCATCTCACAATGTTCTCCCCAACATCCACTGTGTACATTAGTGTCCCCTGCCGTGTGCATATCATTCCGCGTTGCCATTTCTCTGTTCGGTAGTCGCGGGCCAAGACTGGTTGTCCTACATTGAAGCTCCTTGTCGGCTTCTCATTGATGTGCTGGAATTGCTTATCCTCAAGGATTTCTTCGCACATTTGGTCTGAGCAAATCCAGACGAGATCTCAACCTTCGGTTAAAGAACATCATGGCCGGGGTCTGGTTGGTAACTGCATGTGTCGCATTTCTGTAGGCTAACAGGAAATTGTCCACCTTATGCTGTAGTGGAATGTCATCATCGCACATGGCCCTTATTGCCTTTTTAAAGGTTTGTACGAACCTCTCAGCCAATCCATTTGTGGCTGGATGATACGGGGCGGATGTGTAATGCCTTACGCCATTCCTTCTCATAAATTTCCGAAACTCTTCGGACACAAACTGTGGTCCATTATCAGAGCAAATCTGCTGTGGCAAGCCGTTCCTGGCAAATATGGTCTGTAGGACTGCAATCATTTTCACTGTAGTGGTGGAGGACATTTTGATCACATCAGGCCATTTCGAGTGCGCATCCACTGCTATTAAGAACGTTGAGTCCATGAATGGACCAGCAAAATCAATATGCACCCGTTGCCATGGAGAGGAGGGCCACTCCCATGGGTGTAGAGGGGCATGTGGTGGTGCGTTTTGGACCTTCTGGCATCCTGAGCAGCTCTTTGTTAGGTCCTCGATTTGTTGATCAATCCCCGGCCACCACACATAAGCCCTAGCAAGGCTTTTCATTTTCACCCCTCCCAGATGACCTTCGTGAAGCTCATTGAGCACTCTCTCCCTTAACTTGGGTGGAATTACCACTCGGGATCCACACATCACTGTCCCCTGGCATACTGACAGCTGTTCTCTTCTGGATGAGAATGCTGGCAACAGTGAGTCGCCATGTGTTGGCCATCCCTTCACCGTCAAATCATATACCCGAGACAGTGTCGGATCATTTCGGGTCTCCTTCTCTATATCCACGTTAGTTACTGGCAAGCGTTCAATTATCGATGAATAAAATATTTCGATAGGGTCCACTGCTGGTGCTTCCTCCACAGTAGGCAGTGGCAGGCGTGATAGCCCATCAGCATTTCCATGCTGTTTCGTGCCCTTATACTCTACTTCATATTTGTTCTCCCCTAGAAAAAGGGACCATCTTTGTAGCTGTTGTGCAGTCATCACCGGAACGCCCTTCTTTGGATTAAAGATGGAGACAAGTGGTTGGTGGTCAGTCAGCAAAGGTGAACTTCTGCCCATGCAGATAGTGGTTGAATTTTTTTACTCCCCATACTAGGCTGAGGGCCTCCCTGTCAATCTGGGCGTAGTTGCGCTCGGCTGAGTTTAGTGACCGAGACGCAAAGGCTACTGGTCTCTCCAACCCGTCTGGGAATTTGTGCGACAGCACCGCTCCAATACCATAGGGTGATGCATCACACGCCAACTGAATTGATAGTGCTGCGTTGAAATGGGCCAACACCTCTTCATTACAGGAACAATGGGTGTAGCCCACTCGCTCCAGTCCACTTTGGACAGTACTCCTGAACGTTCCAAACATTCCAGCTCTGCTTCGACGGCTGGTTGGATCGCATAAGGCACCGGTCTGGCCTTAAAAAACTTTGGGCTTGCATTTTCCTCTATTTTAATCATCGCTGTTATGCCTTTTAGTGTTCCGAGTCCCTCCTGGAACACATCTTGTGCGTCAGTTAGCATTTTTGACAGTCGACCAGGTGTGACGTTGTCATCCTTTTTGGCCTCAACCTTCAGTGCCTGTATGGAATGCCAATCTAATTGTATCTTCCGGATCCATTCACGTCCTAGTAGTGGTGGTCCTCCATCTGGCAATACATATAGGTCCATTTTTCGTATTTCCTGGCCTTTGTATATCACGTTCACCCTTATTTTTCCTTTGGGGTAGACTTTTTGCCCCGTGTACATCTTCAAGACAATCTCTGTAGCTTTCAAGGGTATATGTGAGAATAGCTGCTTGTAGTCCCTTCGGTTTATGACTGTTAGGGCTGATCCTGTGTCCAATTCCATTTTCACTTGGACTCCATTTATCTTGAGTGTGACCCAGATAGTCTGGTGATCCTCCATTTTGATTACATTATGTAGTTTCAGACAACCCAGCTCCTTGCTTCCGGAGTCTGAACTACTGTCCATCACCTTATGTACCTTTTTGTACTTCTCCTGTGGAGATTTCTTGCTGCTGGTTTTCTTCCCTGACCTGCAGACTCTTGCTATGTGTCCCGCTTTTCCACACTGTCTGCACACTTGGTCTTTGAACCAACAATCCTTCTGGTCGTGTGTTGTTCTGCCGCAGCGATAACACTTCCCTGCTCCATATGACATTTCATTGGTGCTATATTCTTGCGGTCTCCGTTGTATCTCTGCAGCGCCCCATGCGGCTACTTCGTGTGATACTGCCATGCTGAAAGCCTTGTCCAGCGTAAGATCCTTTTCTGATAGAAGCCGTTTCTGGGTTCCTTCACTTTGAAGCCCACACACAAACTTTTCACTTAACGTATCTGCTAGTCCCATTCCAAACTGGCAGTGTTTCGATAGCTTGCGCAGTTCCGTTAAATACTCAGCATTACTTACGTCTTTCTGCTGGTTCCTTTTGTGGAACTTAAATCTTTCTGCTATCAGCAGCGGTGTGGGGTTTAAGTGGTCCTGTAGGATTTCCACTATGCTTTTGAAATCCTTATCCACTGGCTTCTCTGGGGTTATTAGGTTTCGCAGTAAGCCATATGTTTTTGCACCCATGGAATTCAACAAAACCAGTGCTTTCCTGGCATCTGACACTTCATTCGCCTTGCAGTACACCTCAATGCGTTCCACATATGTTGCCCAATCTTCAACTTCATTGTTGAACGCAGTGACACTGCCACTCTTTGGCATCCCTGGGTGTGGTTAGACTTTCTAAATTGGCGTCTCCTAAGTTCTCCCTTCTTCTCCGCTTTGGCTTCAAAAATAGCGTCTCCTGCGCTCTCCCTTCTTCTCCGCGGCTCAAATGGCGCACTCTCCCTTCTTCTCCATGGCTCAAATGGCGTCTCCCGCGCTCCCTTTCTTTCCCCGCGGACGCTGCTCAGCCCTTGAGCCCTGGCTGTGCTCTGTGCGTTCTCCTGTGCGCCTCTCTCATTGCTGCCGCTCGGTCCTGAACCCCGGCTGTGCTTTACCCTCTCTCTCTTTTTGTTTTCCACCGACGCCGCTCGGTCTTCAACCCCCGGCTGCACCCTGTGCGCTCTACCCTCTCTCTTACCCCGCCGACGCTGCTCGGCCTTTCTGTGCCATCGGTCGGCTCCAGCCACCGCTGTCCGGGAAGGGTCTGCGCTGTATCTGTTGCCAGTCTGTTGCTGGATCGTCGTGGCTGGAGAACCAAGCCCAGCTCTCAACAGCCTCCCCTGCGATGTTCACTCTCTCTGCCGGATGACTGGGCGATTGCTCGTGGTCGACGCCCGTGCTTCTGGCCTCGACTTTCTTCCACCGTCCTCCCGGTGCAAATCCTTGGAAGGAAATGCAGAGTTGCAGGTAGATTCGAATCGACCTCGTCGCCACTGTTGAATCTGTAAATCTTAAGGTATGGTGTTCTTCAATAACTAGACGGAGGCTGTAGATTAACAATAAACAGGTGTTTACTGTTGGATCTGTGATTCAGAGGATATGCTGTTATAAAATAATCACACGGATGCTGTACATCAACAATAAACAGGCCTTTACTGGAGGAGGGTAGTCTCAAGACTGGGGGTACAGAGGCATGTGCAAAGCTTATATACAGGTGTGGTCACTGCCGGTACTACAGTATACAGGAGCTGTAAAAGTAGTTCTGACTTAAAGGCACATACACTACAATCCCTCCCCTTTTAGATTAGTAGTACCCCTAATATTCAAATAACAATTAACATTTCAACATGTACATTAAACAACAAAAGTCCATTTATATAGATTCAGTCTTTGGGGCAGCTTCCTGACCGTTTCGGGATAGCGCCTTTCCGGAGGTTTTTGTTCTTGGTGCAGAGGCGATTCTGACTCCTTTTCATCGGGTAGTTCATCGGGTTCCACTGCTACTGGGTCTGAAGTAGATGCTACCGGTATGTCGGGTTCATCCCCAGGTACTCGAGACATGGGGTTGACGCGTTCCTGTGACGCTAAGATCTGATTGATGTGGCGTCTCACAATGTTCTCCCCGACACCCACTGTGTACATTAATGGCCCCTGCCTTGTACATATCGTACCGGGATGCCATTTCTCTGTTCGATAGTCACGGGCCAAGACTGGTTGCCCTACATTGAAGCTCCTTGTTGGCTTCTCATTGATGTGCTGGAATTGTTTGTCCTCAACATTTCTTTGCTCATTTGGTCTGAGCAAGTCCAGACGAGATCTCAACCTTCGGTTAAAGAACATCATGGCCGGGGTCTGGTTGGTAACTGCATGTGTCACGTTTCGGTAGGCTAATAAGAAATTGTCCATCTTATGCTGTAGTGGAATGTCATTGTCGCACATGGCCTTTATCGCCTTCTTAAAGGTTTGTATGAACCTCTCAGCCAATCCATTTGTGGCTGGATGATACGGGGCGGATGTGTAATGCCTTACCCCATTCCTTCTCATATATTTTTGGAACTCGTCGGACACAAACTGTGGTCCATTATCAGAGCATATCTGCTCTGGCAAACCGTTTCTGGCAAATATGGTCCGTAGGACTGCAATCGTTTTCTCTGTAGTGGTTGAAGACATTTTTATCACCTCAGGCCACTTTGAATGAGCATCCACTGCTATTAAGAACATTGAGTCCACGAATGGACCAGCGAAATCAATATGCACCCATTGCCATGGAGAGGAGGGCCACTCCCATGCGTGTAGAGGGGCATGTGGTGGTGCATTTTGGACCTTCTGGCATCCTAAGCAGCTCTTAGTTAGGTCTTCAATTTGTTGATCGATTCCCGGCCACCACACATAAGCCCTAGCAAGGCTTTTCATTTTCACTCCCCCCAGATGACCTTCATGTAGCTCATTTAGCACTCTCTCCCTTAACTTGGGTGGAATCACCACTCTGGATCCACACATCACTGTCCACTGGCATACTGACAGCTGTTCTCTTCTGGATGAGAATGCTGGCAACAATGAGTTGACATGTGTTGCCCATCCCCTCACCGTCAATTCATATACTAGCGACAGCGTCGGATCATTTCGGGTCTCCTTCTCTATATCCGCGTTTGTTACTGGCAATCATTCAATTATTGACGAATATAATATCTCGATAGGGTCCACTGCTGGTGCTTCCTCCACCGTAGGCAGTGGCAGGCGCGATAGCCCATCAGCGTTCCCATGCTGTTTCGTGCCTTTATATTCTTTTTCATATTGATTCGCCCCTAGAAACAGGGACCATCTTTGTAACCGCTGTGCAGTCATCACTGGAACGCCCTTCTTAGGATTAAAGATGGAGACAAGTGGTTGGTGGTCAGTCAGCAAGGTGAACTTCTGCCCATGCAGATTGGGGTTGAATTTTTTTACTCCCCATACTAGGCTGAGGGCCTCCCTGTCAATCTGGGCGTAGTTGCGCTCGGCGAAGGTTAGTGACCGAGACGCAAAGGCTACTGGCCTCTCCAACCCGTCTGGGAATTTGTGCGACAGCACCGCTGCAATACCATAGGGTGATGCATCACATGCCAACCGAATTGGTAGTGCTGGGTTGAAATGGGCCAACACCTCTTTTGATGTGATCAATTCCTTACACTTCTGGAAAACTCGTTTACGTTCGTCATCCCACTTCCATGGTACCACTGTTTGCAGTAGGGTGTTCAGTGGGTGTAATACCATAGACAAATTTGGTAAGAACTTGTGGTAATAGTTTACCAGCCCGAGGAACGACCTCAGTTGTGACATATTTTCCGATGCTGGAGCCTTGACTACTGCCTCAATCTTGTCAGGGGACTTATGTAACCCCTCTTCTTCGATGACGTGGCCACAATACGAGATCTCTTTCTGGAAAAACTCGCACTTGTGGCGATTAGCTCGTAGCCCATACTCCTTTAATCTGGTGAGCACCTTCTCCAAATTGGCGAGGTGATCACCGTCATTTTCGCCCATGACCAAGATGTCGTCCAAATAACACTGGGTCCCTGGAATCCCTTGCAGGACCTGATCCATCGCCCTTTGCCAGATAGCCGGAGCCGAGGCTACTCCAAACACCAGCCGGTTATATTGGTACAGACTTTTATGAGTGTTGATCGTAAGGTATTGTTTCGAAGCTTCTTCTACCTCCACTTGCAAGTACGCCTGGGCTAGATCAATTTTGGTGAAGCGTTTACCTCCAGATAGCGAGGCGAAAATATCCTCAATTCGTGGAAGCGGATATTGCATCGTGTGAAGGACTGGGTTCACTGTCACCTTAAAATCCCCACAGATGCGAACCTTCTTTGGTTCACCAGGCGTATTACTCAACGACCTCTTCATTACAGGAATGATGGGTGTAGCCCACTCGCTCCAGTCCACTTTGGACAGTACTCCTGAACGTTCCAACCCTTCCAGCTCTGCTTCAACAGCTGGTCTGATCGCATAACGCACTGGTCTGGCCTTCAGAAACTTTGGGTTTGCATTTTCCTCTATTTTAATCATTGCTGTTATTCCTTTTAGTGTTCCGAGTCCCTGCTGGAACACTTCTTTTGCGTCGGTTAGCATTTTTGACAGTCGTCCAGGTGTGACGTCGTCATCCTTTTTGGCCTCAACCTTCAGTGCCTGTATGGAATGCCAATCTAATTGTGTCTTCCGGATCCATTCACGTCCTAGCAGTGGTGGTCCTCCATCTGGCAATACATATATATCCATTTTAGGTATTTCCTGGCCTTTATATGTCACTTTCACCCTTATTTTTCATTTGGGGTAGATTTTTGCCCCGTATACATCTTCAAGACAATCTCTGTAGCTTTCAAGGGTATGTGTGAAAATAGCCGCTTGTAGTCTCTTTGATTTATGACTGTTAGAGCTGACCCTGTGTCCAATTCCATTGTCACTTGGACTCCATCTATCTTGCGTGTAACCCAGATAGTCTGGTGGTCCTCCATTTCGGTTACCTTATGTAGTTTCAGACAACCCAGCTCCTTGCTTCCGGAGTCTGTGTCACTTTTCTGTTCATCTGAACCACTGTCCATCACCGGGTGTACCTTTTTGTTCTTCTCCTGTGGAGATTTCTTACTGTTGGTTTTCTTCCCAGACCTGCAGACTCTTGCTATGTGTCCTGCTTTCCCACACTGTCTGCACACTTGGTCCTTGAACCAACAGTCTTTCTGGTCATGTGTTGTTCTGCCACAGCGATAGCACTTCCCTGTTCCATAGGACATTTCATTGGTGCCATATTCTTGCGGTCTCCGTTGTATCTCTGCAGTGCCCCTTGCGGCTGCTTCGTGTGATACTGCCATACTGAAAGCTTTGTCCAGCATAAGATCCTTTTCTGATAGAAGCCGTTTCTGGGTTCATTCACTTTGTAGCCCACACACAAACTTGTCCCTTAACGTATCTGCTAGTCCCGCTCCAACTGGCAGTGTTTCGATAGCTTGCGCAGTTCCGTTAGGTACTCAGCATTGCTTTCGTCTTTGTGTTGGTTCCTTTTATGGAACTTAAATCGTTCTGCTATCAGCAGCGGTGTGGGGTTTAAGTGGTCCTGTAGGATTTCTACTATGCTTTCAAAATTCTTGTTTACCGGCTTCTCTTGGGTTATTAGATTTCGCAGTAACCCATCAGTTTTTGCACCATGGAATTTAACAGAACCAGTGCTTTATTAACATCTGGCACTTCATTTGCCCTGCAGTACACCTCAATATGTTCCACATATGTCGCCCAATCTTCGACTTCATTGTCGAACGTAGAGATACTGCCACTCTTCAGCATCCTTGGGTGTGAGTTAACTGTCAAAAATGGCACCTCCCGTGCTTCCCCTTCTTCTCCGCTGGCACAAAATGGCGTCTCCCGCGCTTTCCTTCCTTCCCGCACTCGCCCTTTTTCTCCGCTGCGGCTTCTGAAAATCGCATCTCCCGCGCTCTTCCTTCTTCTCCGCGGCTCAATGGCGTCTCCCGCGCTCCCCTTTCTTCGCCCCGTGGACCCTGTTCAGCCCGTGAGCCCTGGCTGTGCTCTGCGTGTTCTTCTTTTGTTTTTTTCGACGCCGCTCAGTCTGTAACTCGGCTGTTTCTTTACCCTCTCTCTCTCCGGCTTGTTTTCCTTTTCTCGACGCCACTCGGTGTTCAACCCCCGGCTGCGCCCTGCGCTCTTCACCCTTTGTCTTACCCCGTCGACGCTGCTCAGCTTTCTCTCCACCGTTGGTCGGCTCCAGCCGCCACTGCTCGGGAAGGGTCTGCACTGGACCTGTCGTCGGTCTCTTGCTGCTCGTCGTGGCTGGGGAACCAAGCCCGGCTCTCCACAGCCTCCCCTGCGAAGTTCAATCTCTGCCTGACGGCTGGGCGGTTGCTCGTGGTCGACGCCCGTGTTCCTGGCCTCGACTATTTTTTTTTTTATGTTGCAGGTAGATTCGAATCGACACTCGTCGCCACTGTTGGATCCGTGATTCAGAGGATATGCTGTTATAAAATAATCACACGGATGCTGTACATCAACAATAAACAGGTCTTTACTGGAGGAGGGAAGTCTCAAGACTGGGGGTACAGAGGCATGCGCAAAGCTTATATACCGGTGTGGTCACTGCCGGTACTACAGTATACAGGAGCTGTAAAAGTAGTTCTGACTTAAAGGCACATACACTACATTTACTGCAGAGGGTAGTCTAAAGACTAACAGTACAGATGCCTGCTCAAGGCTTATATACAGTTATGGTCACTGCCGGTACTACAGTATACAGGAGCTGTAAAAGTAGTTCTCTCTTAAAGGTACATACACTGCAATAAACTCCACACCCTGTGAGTCGTTTCCCAGCAGATACTGTGCTGGAACCGTCCACATAGATTTCGCAGCCTGTGGGGTGTATCCCGGCCCGAAAATCTATGTTGACTTTCCACACCTCTTCAATGGAACACCGATGGGCCGTCCCTGGGTAAATCATGCTGGCTGCAAGCTTTGGCTCGCAGAGAACTTTCAGCCTTAGATTCATCTGGGAGAGAAGCAGGGTGCAGCGAGCAATGCGGGTGCTGCTCACTGTCCCATCTTTAATTCTCCCATCTAGGAGCATCTGGGTGGGCATGTGATGGGTGAGGAGGGTGATGGGCGAGGTGCCTGTGAAGATCAATGAGCTTTTCACAGCCCAGTGAGTGGCGAGGAGGTGCCTCTCCCAGTTGGAATAGCCCTTTTCCACATCCGTGAGTATCCTGGAGGAGTAAACCACCGGTCTCAGCTGACTGCTGCTCCTGGAGCAGCACTGCACTCAGACTGCCGCCGCTGGCTGCTACCTCCAAGAAAAACTCTTTCTCCCCATCAGTGGCCCCTAGAGCTGGTGCGGTCTGCAGATTTTTCTTGAGGCTTACAAATGCTGCCCCGCAACCCTCATCCCAAACCCACTCCACTCCCTTGTGTAGGAGTCGGAGCAGAGGGGCTGCTGTGGTGGCGTAATCTTCAATAAAATTCCTGCAGTACCCTGTTAGCCCCAGAAAGGATCTCACTCCTGTCACTGTACTGGGGGCTGGTAACTCCTGCACTGCTTCCCTTCTGGCTTCATCTATGGCCCTTTCCCCTGCTCGTACAGCCAGTCCTAGGAACTTTACTTCCTTTTGGCCGATCTGTAACTTCTTGGGGTTTACCTTAAAACCTTCCTGCCAGAGCAACTCCAGCAGTTCAGCCAGTAGTGGACCGTGTTCCTCTCCTTCATGAGTGAATAGGAGCAGGTCATCCACATACTGGGCTAACTGTCGGGGCCGGCTGAAACCTTTAAGCAATCTGCCATATACTGGTGGAAGATGCTGGGGCTATTGTGGAACCCCTGTGGTAGGCAGTTCCAGGTGTATGTTGGCCCTTAAACGTGAAGGTGAACTTGTACTGGTCCTCTCTCCGCAGAGGGATGGACCAAAACCCGTTGGAAATATCCAGCACCGTGAAGGTGGTCGCGGAGGCTGGAATACTTCCTATGAGGTTGGCGACAGCTGCGACCATGGGTGCACAGGCGGGGATGTTCCTATTGATTACCTGATAGTCCACCATGGCTCTCCAGGAGTTGTCCGGTTTCCTAACCGGCCACAGTGGAGAGTTTACATGGGTGGCTATTGGTCTCAATACCCCCTGTTTGACCAAAGAGGTCATGGCCATTTCCATGTCTGCCTCCGCCTCTTTGGGGAAATTATACTGCTTTTGTGGTCGGGTCATGGGGCCCCCATCTACACTTACTTCGACCCCGTTCACCCTCCCACAATCATGCTTGTGAGTGGCAAATGCGCCGAGATGTGCTCGCACAAATGCCTGGTACTCCACTGGAGTGTTACTGACCATTTGCTCGAGGTCGTAACCCTCCTTGGGCTTTAGGGTACACAAGGTCCCCTTGCCCTGTTTCCCTGAGATAACTGCCACTTCACTCTCTTTCCCATGCATGCTCCCCACAGACAGTGGTTCCTAAAGATCCACTAGGATCCTGTAGCCTATGATAAAATCAGCCCCCAGGATCCCTTTCCCTTCCTGCTCCCACTTCATTAAAACACAAACCCACTTGGTGTGGAGTGCTCCTAAATGAATGGATAGAGAACAAGCCAACCTGCTCATTACCTGTGAACACCACTAAGCTGTACGGGACCCCGTTAGACACAGTTGAGGCAGCGGGGTTATCTGAGTAGACTATGGTGCTCGAAGCTCCCGTGTCCAACTGATAGGTGCCTTTTACCTTTTCCACCTCCATCATAACAAGCGGCCTTTTCCATACATCATAATCAAGGGGACACAGATAGACAGGCTGCACTGGCTCCAGTCATAAGTCCGTATTAGGTGGTGCAGATGGAGTTAAAGCACCCATGGCAGTGTCTACCCTCCTTGGGCCTGCCAACAAAACTCGAAGTGCAGCTACTAATGTATCTACTGCGGGGGGAGAGGTTGGTGTTTCTGCCTTTGGGGCGGGAGCTCAGGCATTCTTTCCTGCACTATCCTTCCAAGGATTTTTACAGTCCCTTCTCCAATGCCCACTCTTCCCACACCCGAAGCAGTTACGCCTCGTATCGGAAGGGATACCCCCTTCCTGGTGCCATTTCTTCTTACCCTGGCTGGGTTTTAACTCATGCACTTTCCCTTTTGTCTGTGGTTCTTCTCCCCCCTACCGTTGTGGCAAGCCAGGGTCAGTTGTCTGACCACTGTCTCCTCGGTGACTTGGGGGCCTTTTGGGTCGGACCACAGCTCGGCCTTGGCTCTGCTCCGTGGCAAGCTGTTTGCCACCAGACTTCGGAGCCAGTGAGCCAGCTCATCCTGGTTCAAGTTCAAGTTCAAGTTCAAGCACGGTGGCATAGTGGTTAGCACTGTTGCCTCACGGCGCCAGGGACCCGGGTTCAAATCCGGCCTCGGGTGACTGTCTGTGTGGAGTTTGCACATTCTCTCCGTGTTTGCGTGGGTTTTCTCCGGGTGCTCCGGTTTCCTCCCACAGTCCAAAGATGTGCGGGTTAGGTTGATTGGCCATGATAAAAAAATTGGCCCTTAGTGTTAGGGGGGATTAAATACGTGGGGTTACGGGGATAGGGCTTGGGTGGGATGGCTGTCGGTGTAGGGACCGGGTGCTAGGGTTTGGATGATCAGCCATGATCTCGTTGAATGGCGGAGCAGGCTTGAAGGGCCGAATGGCCTACTCCTGCTCCTATCTTCTATGTTTCTATGTTTCTATGTAAGTTAGTCCGGTCGAGATCCCCATTACAGGCACTCCTGTACACAGGCCACAGCCTGTCTGCGAAAGCCTGTGAGGTCTCCCCTGCTAACTAGGTAGTCTTCTCCACCCGGGAGAACGGACTACCATCATTAATCCCCATCGCCTCCAGAACTTGATCCTGGATGGCAGCGTACCCTCCCTTTCCCTTCTTGCACTCAGCAGAGAGGGACTGGCATCTTGGCCATTTCTGAGTTGTCGCACTCATTAATGCCTGCTGCTTGTTCCACTTCCATAAAGTGGACTGAGGGGTCTCCCTTGTGGGTGAGCTTATTCAGGTGGCTTACCATAGCCCTAAGCTGTTGGGTCCCATGGGGAATCATGAACTGGCTTTCAAGGGGCCCTTGGCCCCCCACCTACCCCTGGTGGGCCAAACTTTTGCACTTCGGCCCTGGCTCCGACCTTTCCTGCATTTGTTTGCCCACTTCTGCCTGCTGCCAAACCGAGTCAAATCCCAGCGCCACAGGTGGCGGTGGTGTGCACTCCTCCCTGTCTTCCCTACAGATTACTTGTCCCTCCTGCTGCCCAACCGAGTTGTTCCCCGGTGCCACAGGTGACGTCTGCACAGTGTCTACTTCTACTTCCAGGTCTACGCGGGCCGCACCCGGGCTCACTAGGCATACCATGCCTTTTGCCCTGGACAGAGCAAGTTTTAAACTGTCGATCTGCTTTTAACAGGGGCCGTGATCTCCCACTTCAAAATCCCTAGTGCTTGCTACTTTATAAGCTGCCTTCACATCTCTGAACTTTTCCTCCTGTTCCTTTAACTGTCTAGTTAGGCGAGCGTTCTCCTCTTTCAGTACTAGCTCATTGCTTTTTGCTTCAGTGACTTGACACCAAAAATACTCATGCCTGTTTCTGTGTTTCTCTACTAGCTATAATTTCTCTTGATTTTGGGCTTGTAATTCCTGCAATAGTTCCTCCCCTGCCATAGCTCTTGCCTGAGACAGTTTGGCTGCCTCCTGCAGCTCTGCTGTCAAAGCTTTAACCTGCTGATCTAAATGCTGGATCTGTCGTAGGGCACAGACCAGCCAGATGGCCTTCTCTACCGACTTCTTATGATCCTTGCTCTCAGTCCATTTGGCTGCAGCATCCATGGGACGCCCAGCATGCAACAGACTGGTCACCCATTTCTTTGTGATATTCACTTCTCAAAAAAGTAAGAGGAAATCCTTTCTTCCATCTTCGTTCTCTCATCAAACACAGGGTCTATTGCATTACTTCCCTTTTGCCAAAGTCCTGCCGTGGTCGCCTTTCTGTAAGGGGTGGTGTGTAGGGGTTTGGTCAGCTTCACCTCTGACTCCCTTGCATAATTTGAATTGCTCCCACTCCCTTTTTGTTCTAGACTTTGGACTTTTTTGGGCGTTGTAATGAACTTGCAACAGACACCAGGGTTGGTCAAAAAAATTGATATCTTTATTTTGAGACAGGAAAATATACAATACAATAAAACTTATGTTCTAAAAGGATGGGGAACACTCGGAATATGCGAGGGAGAATTACAATAGACAAAAATCCCTTACCCTCCCAACCCCA
Organism: Somniosus microcephalus; assembly: GCF_052327205.1. Lineage (NCBI taxonomy): Eukaryota > Metazoa > Chordata > Chondrichthyes > Squaliformes > Somniosidae > Somniosus > Somniosus microcephalus. Next base: position 155,038,377 of record NC_140997.1, read on the forward strand.
CTATCCTAACTAGGTTGAAATCCAGAGTGTAGTGTATGTACCTTTAAGAGAGAACTACTTTTACAGCTCCTGTATACTGTAGTACCGGCAGTGACCACACCTGTATATAAGCCTTGAGCATGCCTCTGTACCCCAGTCTTGAGACTACCCTACTCCAGTAAATACCTGTTGATTGTTAAGTTACAGCATCCGTGTGGTTATTGAAAAACATCATACTCTCAGAATCACGGATCTAACACAGAGGACCAGGAAATGCTCACCAAACGACTTTCTTGACAGATTGTAGAGGTTCGCGATGTCGAGGTTCTCCTTAGTTGTGGCGGTTGGGGCCTGCCATACCCCAGGCATGGTAGAAGACTGCACCTGCGTTGGGTCTTCAGTTTGGGTATGTCCGCTGATGCAATTAGCTGCGTCATTTGGATGTATTGGGTAAGTACCCAATTTTCTTTGGTTAGGCTAAGTTTTAGGGTCTTTTGTGTCAAAATCTTACCCAGGGGTAAGTCAGGCTAGCCTGTTGAGTGGAAACAAGTATTTGATTTTCAAATTTTCGGTGGTTGGTTTCTTGTTGGTCGCAGTGGCCCAGTATTGCCTAGTTGGTGGTAATATTGGTAGTTGTTGGTTTCTTGAAGCCTTTGGTTGCTGCGATCTCCATTTCTTCTTCTTTCTTCAAGTCTCCGATTCTGATGATGAATGTACGGAACTCCTTCTCCGAGCTCCCTGATGAACTTGATCTTACTGTCCTCTGCTCTGGCTGGCTGACTGTTTCACTGAACAAGCAGGAGTCAATTATACTGGTTTGAGGCCTGGTTTATCTGACCGCCAAATCTCTGGTTTCTTTGTTAAGTTTTGGTGGGCTCGTTATTTTAATATGGTTTAAAACTTTAACGAGCTTCGGGGATGGCCCATCTATTCTTAATTGGCTTTTAACTGGTTTTGGGATTGCCTTGAAACCAGTTTAAAAATGTAAAACTTTTTGTAAATCTCTGGTTTTGGACTGCTGTTTGATTGTTGTTTCCTGTTGGGCCATGTTCTTTCTTTTGTTTTGCTGTGGGCATGTACTGTTTTATTCATGTACTTTGGGGCTCTGTGAGTTTCGGCGGGAACAGGCTTTATTGTCTTTATGTAAAGGTTGGGGTGGCCCAGGACATTCCCAGGCAGCCTAATATCCAAACTCGGGGGCCCATCCCACCTTCCGTTGTCACAGTTTTTCACAGGTCTGAACATGCCCTTTTAAACCAACCAAATCTTCCTGGGGTTTTGATTTTTAAATCCCTTTGGCCCAATATTTCCTTCAAACAGTCCAATATCTCTTCTTTCTTACTTTGGGGGAAATTGTGTAATTTTTAGAGCCTTACATACTCCAACTGCCTTGCAATAAAGGCCAACATGCCATTTGCCTTCCTTTTTGCTTGCTGTACCTGCATGCTAGCTTTCTGTGTTTCTTGCACGATGACAGCCAAGTCTCTCTGATCAGCAACATTTGAAAGTTTCTCACCATTTAAAAAATATTCTGTTTTGCTATTCTTTCTACCAAAGTGAATAACCTCACATTTCCCTACATTATACTCCACTCCACCTTACTACCCACTCAATAAGTCTATCTATATCCCTTTGCAGACTCTGTGTTCTCCTCACAACTTACTGTTCCACCTAGCTTTGTATCGTTAGCAAACTTGGATACATTACACTCTGTCCCTTCATCTAGGTTATTAATATAGATTGTAAATAGCTGAGACCCCAACACTGATCCTTGGGGCACCCCACTAGTTACAGCCTGCCAACCTGAAAAAGATCCGTTTATCCCTAATCTCTGTTTTCTGTCCATTATCCAATCCTCTATCCATGCTACTATATTACCCCCAACCCCATGAGCCCTAATCTTGTGTAATAACCTTTTATGTATCACCTTATCAAATGCCTTTTGGAAATCCAAATATACTACATCCACTGGTTCTCCCTTTATCTACCCTGCTAGTTACATCCTCAAATAACTCTAATAAATTTCATAAAACCATGTTGACTCTGCCTAATCATGTTATGATTTTCTAAGTGCCCTGATACCACATCCTTAACAATGGATTCCAGCATTTTCCCCGATGACTGATGTCAGGCTAACTGGCCTGTAGTTCCCTGTATTCTCTCGCCCTCCTTCCTTGAATAGCGGGGTTACATTTGCAACCTTTCAATCTGCTGGGACCATTCTAGAATCTAGGGAATTTTGGAAGATCAAAACCAATGCATCCACTATCTCTTCAGCCACCTCTTTTAGAACCCTAGGATGTAGGCCATCAGGTTCAGGATATTTGTCGGCTTTTAGTCCCATTAGTTTCTCTAGTACTTTTTCTCTACTTATATTAATTACGTTAAGTTCCTCACTCTCATTAAACCCTTGGTTCCCCAGCAATTTGGTATGCTTTTTGTGTCTTCTACTGTGAAGACAGATACAATATTTGTTTAACGTTTCTGCAATTTCCTTATTCCCCATAATAATTTCTCCTGTCTCAGTCTCGAAGGGACTAACGTTTACTTTTGCTACTCTCTTCCTTTTCACATACTTGTATTGTTGCTTCGACAAGTTGTTGTTGTTGAAAGATGCACACCGTTATTAATCTGCAGATTGTTCACCACGTTAGCTGCTTTGCGCCACTCTGCTGTTAGCTTCGCGAAAACGGCATCACATCCTTAACCTCGCCGTGATTTTCATGAAGTTGCTGCATTTGCACATTGAGTGCCCATTAAACTCACCACAGAAAGTTAAGTCTAGTAATTAAGAGTGCAAGCACCCTTTTAATGTTGTGATAATGTGTAGTGTATGTAACCGTTCCACCTTTAAGAGAACTATTTTAAGGGTTGCACTACTTTATCTTGGCTGCTGTATACTGTGATACCGGTGGTGACCACACCAGTATATAAGTGCTGTGTAATGATTTATTGGGCAGTTCCGCCCTGACCTTCGACTAGTAAAGGCCTGTTAAATTTTACTCTTGTGGTCTGTGTAGTAATTCTCAATATAACACACAGACTTAACAGTGGCGACGAGTACGATCTTACCCTGCGGCAGAGATATATCCAAGGCAGTTGAACGGGCGTCGAGAAGAGGCATCCGCCCTCATCATTCTGCTGAGAAAAGACTCGGGTCTGCAGAGCACAGGAATAATTCTGACACGAAGCCTTCCGTCAGCAACAGGCAGGATCATCCCTTCTATCACGGTGGTGGGTAAGCCAATCAGCGACGAGAGCAAGTCGGCCACGTTGGCTGTGAAATAGGGGGAGGGAAGATCGGAGGATATACGGGCGGAGAACTCGACCACGGCCGGGGAAAAGAGCCGGACAGAAGTCGGGGCCAGAGGCGCTGAGACTGGGGCAGCGTAAGGCACAGAAGCCGCGGTGAATGCAAACGCAGCCGGTGTGAGAGACCGGGCTGCAAGCGGGCTGGGAGACGCAACAGCGTCGAGAGCAAGCTCGACCGCGACCGGTGAAAAAGGCCGGGCAGCTACCGAGGCCACGAGGCGCAGCGACCGGGACAGCGAAAGGCGCGGGAGAAAATTAAAAAATAAAACCGTGGAGAACTCAGCCGCAGCCGGGGGGGGGAAAGGACCAGACTGCAAGAGGGGCTGGGAGCCACGATTGAAAACCGCTGGGGAGGGCGAACGCAGCAATACGGCAATCGCCATTACAGCCAGCGGGAGAGACAGAGCCCGAGCGAGCGGGAGAGACAGAGCCCGAGCGAGCGAGCGGGACCGAGCGAGCGGGAGAGAGACGAGACCGAGTGAGTGAGGGAGACCAAGCGAGGGAGACCGAGACCGAGCGAGGGAGACCGAGCGAGCGAGGGAGAACGAGACCGAGCGAGCGAGGGAGAACGAGACCGGGCAAGCAAGGGAGACCGTGCGAGCGAGGGAGACCGAGCGAGCGAGGGAGAACGAGACCGAGCGAGGGAGACCGAGACTGAGCGAGCGGGAGTGACAAGAGACAGCCCGCGGGGGGGAGAAAGGCAAACGCGGGAAGCCGCCATTTTCGGAGGCGGGGAAGAAGACAAGCGCGGGAAGCCGCCATTTTCGGAGGCGGGGAAGAAGACAAGCGCGGGAAACCGCCATTTTGAAAAAAAACAAAGTTAAAGAAAAATTCCTTTTTGTTTTCTCAAGAAGATTGCGAGGATGCCTAAGTGTGGTAACATCAACGATTTCGATCCCGATGTTGAAGATTGGGCCACGTATGTAGAATGCATAGAGATATATTGTAAGGCAAATAAAATATCAAATGAAGATAAAGCACTAACCTTACTAAACTCAATGGGTGCAAAGACATACGGGCTATTGAAGCATCTTCTATCACCAGCTAAACCGGCGGATCAGACTTTCGCTAATATTGTTGCTGTCCTGAAGGATCATTTGAACCCCACACCGCTGATGTTAGCGGAACGATTTAAATTTTATGCGAGAACGCAACTGAAAGAGGAAAGCAACGCGGAGTACTTAATTGAACTGCGTTAGCTAGCGAAATACTGTCAGTTTGGGGAAGGACTGACAGAGGCACTGAGAGACAAATTTGTGTGCGGATTGTCGAAAGAAGGAACACAAAAGCGGCTACTTGAAGAGAATGATCTTACACTTGATAAGGCTGTCTCTATTGCAGCATCGCACGAAGCCACAGCGAGAGGCACTGCGGAAATTCAGCTGAAGGCAGCGGTACTCAGCGTAGATCAAATGGCTTTGGGTACAACAAAATGTTATCATTGTGGGAAGACAACACACGATCAGAACCAATGCTGGTTTAAAAACCAGGAATGTAGAAAATGTGGCAAGCTTGGTCACATAGCTAAAGTATGCCGGTCAGGAAAGAAGACCAGCAACAAAAAGTCACCGCAGGAAAAGTGCAGCAAGGTACACAAGGTGGCTGAGAAGAGTTCGGATGAACAGAATTCGGATTCAGACTCCAACAGCAAGGAACTGGGTAGTCTGAGAATTCACAATGTGAGTAAGGAAGCTGACCGACAAACTATCTGGGTCACCCTGCAGATAGCAGTAGTCCAAGTGAAGATGGAATTGGACACCGGATCGGCGTTGACGGTCATGAATAAGCAAGATTACAAAAGGTTATTCACACATATTCCCCTACGGGAGACGGAGATAGTATTGCAGACATACACGGGGCAAAAAGTATACCCCATCGGAAAGATAAAAGTCAAGGTGATACACAAGGGCAAAGAACACCAAGGAATGGACATATATGTACTACCTGAGGGAGGTCCACCACTTCTGGGACGGGAGTGGATCAGGAAAATAAATATGGACTGGCACCCCCTAAAAGCAATGACGGAAAGTCCAGAAAATGAGCGGGAAGTCCTGAGGTGTCCAACGTGCAACAAAGTCTACAAACAAAGGGTGAAAAACCTGTTTCAGAAGCACGTGCTGCAGTGCAGAAACCAGACTTCACAGGAGGATGGTGACGGGAACAAAGCCCAGGATAATGATTCAAACAAAAGGAGGTACCCCCGACGCAGTGCCCGGGCCCGCTCAACTACATTTTTTGGGTTGACTCCCTTTTATGGTGGCAAGTCATATGGTGAAGAGTATTTTCCATTCTACCGAGATCCTTCGGGGAAGAAAAGAGGAGAGCAGTCAACTCAAGGGCAGGTAGACGGAGCCGATGATCCAAGCACGTCTTCTGACAAGGATATGGAATACTACTACAATTTCACCTGAACTGTCATCACGTCCGATCGCGAGGGAAGACTCGAGCCGTGCAGTTTCTTTGACGGCGAGGAAGATTGCCGCCTACCCAGGATCAGCTCAGACTCTGGAACTGATGATGGTAAGACCAGCCCATGTGCAAAAGACAAGTCTAAAATGGACTTGCAGACTAATGATGGAAAAACGAAGGAGTGCATAAATGCTTCAGAAGAGAACAAAGTATCAGAACAGAATTCCACTGAACAACAACATAGTTTGACTGAGAATTCTGAGTCTGTCCAGTCTACAGACATGCACATTTCTGAGGAACACCGGGCTCGAACTCAACTCAATCTCAAACTACAACAGCAATTAGAACAAATGATTCGCCGTTTTGAGCAAGAGATGAATGCAAAGAAAAAGTTCTTTGACACAGAGTTGGAGAATCTGGGAAGACAGCAGAAGCAGCTGATTGAGAAAATGGAACAGGAACACACAAACCGTCTGCGCGAGGAGGCCAAATGAATCAAAGCTGAGCAAGAAAGGGAATATGTCGAATTCATCGATCAGTTGAAAGCTAAGAAGAAAGAGCACCCTTTTGTGAGCAATGTCAGCAGTAATAAGCCACTCAGGGGATTGGTGGCAGAGGCAAAAGCTGAAGTGATGGAGGAAATAGAAGACAATAGAAAAGAAGCAGAAGATGATGACTCATCTGAACCATTATCACCCCTACCAGGTCACGCACGTGGTCCCTCCGAACTGAGCCAAATCAGTCTGGAAGTAGAAAAACTTCCCAAGGTACTCGAGCCTTTAGAAGTCAGCAATGCTGGTTCTGAAGTTACGAAAGTTCAAGCTGTTAAGTCCAGTGAAGGACTATTAGATGAGTCAACCCAGCAACGAGAACCTACTACACCACCGAGAACTACTACACCACCGAGGCGTTATCCGGACCGAGTCAGGAAGCGCAGTAGGCGCCTCCGCAGAGACTGAATCTGTGAACTGTTTTTACATGAAGTTGTGTATATATGTTATGATGTTATGTTTAATGGGGAATATATACACTGTTAAGCTAAAAAGGGAGGATTGTAGTGTATGTAACCATTCCACCTTTAAGAGAACTATTTTAAGGGTTGCACTACTTTATCTTGGCTGCTGTATACTGTGATACCGGTGGTGACCACACCAGTATATAAGTGCTGTGTAATGATTTATTGGGCAGTTCCGCCCTGACCTTCGACTAGTAAAGACCTGTTAAATTTTACACTTGTGGTCTGTGTAGTAATTCTCAATATAACACACAGACTTAACATAATGTTTTAGGGCTGCCAATCAATCCCTCGCCCAAAAAGTGAACAATTTAAAGTATGGAGTCTTATTCCTTCAGGTTGTGAATTGTTGGATATCTTTAAAATGTCAAATTTTAAATCTTTAATCTTACTTTTCCTTTCTTTTTTCTCTCAATTCAATCTTTCTTTCCCTCTCTCTTTCTCCTTCTGTACCGGATTTGATATTAAATTCACCCCCCCTTCCTTTGTTTATTTCGCAATCCTTTAACCTCATGGGTTAAAATACATTGTTTATCCCATTGTTCACCAAGGTCCCAGATGGCATGTTGCCCTCATTATCAGCTCACACTTCCAGCAACTTTGTGGGCAATTTTTTTTTTAAAAACCTATACGCGCACTAACAGGACACGCCACAAGATGACCCGCTCCAGCCAAATCTGAGCCAATGTGATGGAGCTTTGCGATGGTGCCCCACACAGTGTAATAGTTTGCTAGAGCTCACTGTACAGGCTCACCAGTGAAGGATGCTCACTGGGCTGATGTACCAGATGACAACCATGTCTTTCATAGGCACGTAATGCACTCTAATGTATGCTCCTAGAAAGTGAAACGCGATTTTCATAATTTATAACATGTTCTCAAACGACCAGTGTGTTGCCGTCTCATAACAGTGTCCTGTGGGTTATTCTGTATATTTCAAAATGCATCTTGCAATATAGCAGTATGTTTTTTATGGGTTAGAATGACGGTGGTATATAGATACAGTCTGCTGCATTTGTTATGATCCAGTATGAGTTAATTCAGGGAACAAATAACAAGGCTCAATATTAATTGAGAGATTTTGGCAGTAAAATGATGCATTCAATAGTAATTTCATAATAAACTACACAAACCTTCTCATCTTGCATTAGTTTTTGCCCCCCAAATTATATCTTCTGGAGGTTATTGGCCTTTTGAAAGCTAATACATGTGGGTACTTTATTGATGCTGTTAACTCAACCTCTTTACAAACCTAGTCAGGTCCATGGATAAATTTATAAGTGCTGTAGGGTTCTGGCTGTATAAGAATGAATTTTCTGAATAAAAATGATGCCATATCAGTGTATAAACTAGGTCATTTCTGTTGTAAATGGTCAAGATATTATTTTTGTTTTCATGACATTCTTGCAATTAAGAACAGAAGCATCTATTGCTGACCCTGTTAAAATCAATCAGTCAAGAAAAAATTGATTAGTTCAAGAGAAAAGTTGCTAAAACAAATGCAGCAAAAAAAAGTGTGATGCTAGAGGCAACAGGCATATTAAACCACACAAATATATAATACAAAGGAAAGTAATTGAAATCCTGTGAAAATAGGAACTACAGATGTTAATGGATCCAACGATGCATGCAGCCTGGGTTAAAGACACAATCATCTGAAAATGGGGCTTGTTCATATTTTTCCTTCTGCTTTCCGTATTTCCGAACCTGTATTACAACACTTGCCACAGATTTTTCTTCCCTTTGTGTGTGAATGCAAACTCCTGTGTTCAAAGCATCCAGCACACCCAGATGCAATATAGCACAGTTAATGTAGAGTAAAGCTCCTCTACATTGACCCAGGATGGCACCTCAGCGCTAACCCCACAAGAGATTCCTCAATTTTGTGTTTTTCCCCCACTCTGCATTTTGGGAGCGATTTTGCTAATTCAATGCCAATCGTCGCTTGTTTTGTACTGTGAGTCTATGTCCACTAGGTAACAAATTAAATTCTTCTAAACTGCTAGATTGAAACCCAGGTCCTAGTCCAATGTACCTTCCATTCCCATTCGACCATTCCCCTGTGCTTGCTGACTTACATTGGCTCCCAGTTAAGCCACGCCTCAATTTTTAAAATTCTCATCCTGGTTTTCAAATCTTTACCCGGCGAGAATGTGGAACTCGCTGCCACAGGCAGTAGTTGAAGCGAATAGTGTAGGTACATGTAAGGGGAGGCTTGACAAGCATTTGAGGAAGAAGGGAAGAGAGTTAGAGTTAGATGAGGAAAGACAGGAGGAGGCTCGAGTGGAGCATAAATGCCAGCATGGACTGGTTGGACCAAATGGCCTGGTTCTGTGCTGTATATCATCTTCTCCTTCTTAGGCAGTCCCTCGGAACCGAGGATGACTTGCTTCCACATTAAAAATGAGTTTGCAGGTGACTGATGAGTCCAATGCGGGACCTACAGTCTCTGTCACAGGTGGGGCAGATGGTGGTTGAAGGGGCGGTTGGGTGGGGTGCTTGGGTTGATGTGCGCTCCTTGCGCTGCCTGCGCTTGGCTTCCGCTTGCTCCCGGCGAAGAGACTCGAGGTGTTCGGTGCCTTCCCCGATGCTTCTTCTCCACTTTGTGCGGTCTTGGGCCAGGGATTCCCAGGTGTCGGTGGGGATGTTACAATTTTTCAAGGAGGCTTTGAGGGTGTCCTTGAAACGTTTCCTCTGCCCACCTGGGACTCTCTTGCCGTGCCGGAGCTCCGAATAGAGCGCTTGTTTTGGGCGTCTCGTATCGGGCAGGCGGACAATGTGACCCGTCAATCAGAGCTGATTGAGCGTGGTCAGAGCTTCGAGGCTGGGGATGTTGGCCTGAGCAAGAACACTGACGTTGGTGCGCCTATCCTGCCAATGGATCTGCAGGATCTTGCGAAGGCAGCGTTGGTGGTGCCTCTCCAGTGCTTTGAGGTGCCTGCTGTACATGGTCCACGTCTCTGAGGCATACCGCAGGGCAGGTATCACTGCTGCCCTGTAGACCATGAGCTTAGTGCTGGTTTTGAGGTCCTGGTCTTCAAACACTCTCTTCCTCAGGCGACTGAAGGCTGCACTGGCAGACTGAAGGCAGTGTTGGACTTCGTCATCGACGCCTGCCCTTGTTGACAGTAGGCTCCCGAGGTATGGAAAGTGGTCCACGTTGTCCAAGGCCTTGTCGTGGATTTTGATAATCGGGGGGGCAGCACTGTGTGGCTGGGGCAGGTTGGTGGAGGACCTTTGTCTTACAGATGTTTAGTGTAAGGCTCATGCTCTCGTCTGCTTCGGTGAAGGTATTTACGATGGTTTGGAGTTCGACCTCCGAGTGAGCGCAGAAGCAAGCATCGTCTGCATACTGTAATTTGACGACAGAGGATGGGACGACCTTGGATCTGGACTGGAGGCGACGGAGGTTGAACAGTTTCCTGTTTGTTCTGTAAATTAGCTCCACTCCAGTGGGGAGCTTACTGAGGGTGAGATGGAGCATTGCAGCAAGGAAGATTGAGAAGAGCAATGGTGCAATGACAGAGCCTTGCTTGATCCCTCACGGTTGACAGTGTCGAAGGCATTTGTGAGATCAAAGAAGGCCATGTACAGCGGTTGGTGCTGTTTCCTGCATTTCTCTTGTAATTCATGTGCGGTGAAGATCATGTCCATTGTGCCCCTCAGTGGGCGGAATCTGCATTGCGACTCTGGGAGGAGCTCTTCGGCCACTGGGAGAAGGCGATTGAGGAGGATTCTTGCGATGACTTTCCCTGTGGCAGACAGCAGGGAAACTCCTCTGTAATTACCGCAATCGGACTTGTCACCTTTCTTGAAGATGGTCACAATTACAGCATCTCTGAGATCCCCTGGCATGCTCTCCTCCTTCCAGATAAGAGAAATTAGTTCATGAATTCACGCCAGTAGTGCTTCACCGCCATGCTTTAGTGCCTCGGCGGGGATTCCATCTGCTCCTGAGGCCTTGTTGTTCTTCAGTTGTTGGATGGCCTTTTCAACCTCATGCCAGGCTTGGTCCCGAGTCCCAACGGGCGACAAGCTGATCCACCTTGGCGACTTCAATGCCAGAGTTGGAAAGGACACAGACCTTTAGGGAGGTGTGATCGGCAGAGACGGGGTAGGGAAAGCCAACTCCAACGGTACCCTCCTTCATGGCAGCACCCTCGTTCCAAGCACTGGCATCTGCTGGACTACGTCATCGTCCGAGTGAGGGACCGCAAAGGTGTCTGCATCACCCGTGCCATGACAGGAGCTGATGACTGCTGGACAGGCCACTGCCTAATCCGCTCTGTCATCTCCATCAATGCAGCCCCAAAACAGCGGCGGCAACAGAAACAATGCCACAGGAAAATTAATGCCGGAGCACTCAAAGACCCCGCTAAGAAAGCCCTATTCAGCCTGCACCTCACAAACAACCTGACGACTCCCAGTGATGCAGAGACACAGAGTGCCCACAGCATCTGGTCTGCACTCAAGGCCTCCATAATCAGCACCTGTGAAGAGACGCTCGGTCACTCAACCAGGAAACACCAAGACTGGTTCGACGAGAATGACCAGGAGATCCAGGAGCTAATAAGCCGCAAGCGCAAGGCACTTCTGATCTGGAAACAGCAACAGTACTCGAGAGCAAGAAAGCAGCTCTACAGAATCCTGAAGGCCGAGGTCCAACAAAAAACTCGCGACCTAAAGAACAGATGGTGGGTGGAGAAAGCGCAGGAGATCCAGCAGCTAGTCGACAACCATGACGTGCGTGGATTCTTTAGCGCAGTCAAGACCATCTACGGCCCAAGCACCCAAGGCCCTTCCCCACTGCGGGCCAAGAACGGAGAGGTACTCATCAAGGACAGGGAAGCAGTCAGTGCCCGCTGGAAGGAGCACTTCGAAGATCTCCTTAACCATGACTCTGTCTTCGACATGAGTGTCCTCAACTCCATCCCACAGCATGTATATCATATGCAATATCTCGCCATGGCCCCACCCCATCTATAACCACCTCCAGGCCTACAACCCTCTGGTCTCCGCACTCCAATTCTGGTTCCTGTGCATCGGACTTTAATCGCTCCATCACTGGTGACCGTGCTTTCAGCTGCCTAGGCCCCAAGATATGGAATTCCCTCCCTAAACACCTCTCTTCCTTTAATACACTCCTTAAAACCTACTTCTTTGACCAAGGTTTTGGTCACCTGTCCTAGTAGCTCAGGGTCAAATTTTGTTTGAGAAGCACCTTGGGATGTTTTGCTTCTTTAAAAGGGCTATATAAATGCAAGTTGTTATTGATGAATGAACAGATTGATTCCACAATAGGTACATACATTCATTAACACATTTTCTTATTCTGAAATTTTTATCCCATATTTGCACTCCAAAAACTTGTTCATGTTTTTTTCTAATCACATGTACTTAACAGATCAATTAGGTGCTTATATTTATACACATAGGTGTGCCCCAGTCAATTACCTAATCTCATTGGCTGGTCACTTGACATTACTTAATGTTATTGATCATTATTGCACTAGAGAGCCTGAAGTCTAGCCACTTTAAATCAGGGGGACTGTGGTATACTTGAACATATTAGCACCGAGAGGGAGGAGGTACTAGCGGTTTTAGCAGGCTTAAAAGTGGATAAATCCCCAGGCCCGGATGAGATGTATCCCAGGCTACTTTTTGAGGCAAAGGAGGAGATTGCAGGGGCTCTGACTTAAATTTTCAGAACCTCTCTGGCCACAGGGGATGTGCCAGAGGACTGGAGAACAGCTAACATAGTACCATTATTCAAGAAGGGTAGTAGGGATAAAGCAGGGAATTACAGGCCAGTGAGCCTAACATCAGTGGTAGGGAAATTATTGGAAAAAATTCTGAGGGACAGAATTGGTCTCCACTTGGAGAGGCAGGGATTAATTAGGGATAGCCAGCATAGCTTTGTCAAGGGAAGATCATGTCTGACCAATTTGATTGAATTTTTTGAGGGGGTGACTAGGTGTGTGGATGAGGGTAGTGCAGTGGATGTGGTTTACATGGATTTCAGTAAGGCTTTTGATAAAGTCCCGCATAGGAGACTGGTCAAGAAGGTAAGAGCCCATGGGATCCAGGGTGCCTTGGCACATTGGATCCAAAACTGGCTTAGTGGCAGAAGACAGAGGGTGATGGTGGAAGATTGTTTTTGTGACTGGAAGCCTGTCCAGTGGGGTACCGCAGGGATCGGTGCTGGATCCCTTGCTGTTTGTGGTCTACATTAATGATTTGGATGTGAATGTGAAAGGTATGATCAGTAAGTTCGCAGATGACACGAAAATTGGTGGGGTGGTAAATAGCAATGCGGGAAGCCTCAGGCTATAGGACGATATAGATGGGTTGGTCAGATGGGCGGAACAGTGGCAAATGGAATTTTACCCTGAAAAGTGTGAGGTGATGCATTTTGGAGGGACTAACAAGGCAAGGGAATACACAATGAATGGTAAGACCCTAGGAAAGACAGAGGATCAGAGGGACCTTGGTGTGCATGTACATAGATCCCTGAAGGCAGCAGAACAGGTGGATAAGGTGGTTAAAAAGGCATGTGGGATACTTGCCTTCATTAGCCGAGGCATAGAATATAAGAGCAGAGAGGTTATGATGGAGCTGTACAAAACGCTTGTAAGGCCACAGCTGGAGTACTGTGTGCAGTTCTGGTCGCCACACTATAGGAAGGATGTGATTGCTTTGGAGAGGGTGCAGAGGAGATTTTCCAGGATGTTACCTGGGCTGGAGCGCTTCAGCTATGAAGAAAGACTGGACAGGCTGGGGTTGTTTTCCTTGGAGCAGAGAAGGCTGAGGGGGGACCTGATTGAGGTATACAAAATTATGAGGGGCATAGATAGGGTGGATAGAAAGGAACTTTTCCCCTTAGTGGAGGGGTCAATAACAAGGGGGCATAGATTCAAAGTAAGGGGCAGGAGGTTTAGAGGGGATTTGAGGAAAAACTTTTTCACCCAGAGGGTGGCTGGAATCTGGAACTCACTGCTTGAAAGGGTGGTAGAGGCAGGAACCCTCACAACATTCAAGAAGCATTTGGATGAGCACTTGAAATGCCATAGCATAAAAGGCTACGGACCAAATGCTGGAAAATGGGATTAGATTAGATAGGGCTTGATGGCCGGCGTGGACGCGATGGGCCAAAGGGCCTCTTTCTGTGCTGTATAACTCTATAATGTGCTCAAACCTCAAGGGTGCTTGCAGATGTCTATTATTTGGTCTCATGATTATATATAAACAGGGAGATATTAACTGGGTACTGAAGAGTTCAGAGTACATTAATAATGGAATTAGATCACCTCAGTCTGTTTTTCTAAGGATACATTTCTAACACTCATTACTCTATCAGATCTTAATTTCCTGATACCTGGAGTCATCCTTTTTGCTTACTTCTGTACCTGCTCAAGGATTACTGTCCAAGAAACAGTCATTTGAGGTGGCTTCATGACTAAAGCCATTGTAATGGATGCTCTTGTAAACTGCTTGTCACTTGAAGAAAATGTAATGTGCAAAGGTAATTAGTGCCTGTTAAGGTTTAATGGGCTTTCAATTCACTCATTGATTCAATTGTTGAATAGAAAACAGACTGTACATTGCAATCTAATGAGTTATTCACAGTGCTGTTTCTGGGTAGATTTTTCTACACTGATACACTTATGGGTGATTATAACAAGCATCTAGTTTTTTCCCCCCAGTTAGGAGTACTCTAGGGCCTAGTTTGCTCTAGTATGGCAGAAATAAGCCATCAGTGAAGGAGGTAGTTAAGTGTTATACTTGAAGCATCCAGATGAGTGCCCATCAAATGGTAACCTTGCAGCACAAACATCCATCTATGCTGTAGATTCTAGTGGCTGGAACTCTTTGTATCTACATGATTGAGTTGCTGCTGCTCATGTTCTCACATCTCAATGATTTAATTTAACCAACCGAGACCCAATCTAGTTAAAGCTTTGGTTTGAATCAGCAATTGGTTTCGGTTATGGTAATTATAGCCTTCAAATGAAGCTTTTACACACTGTACAACAACCACCTGCATTTATATAGCACCTTTAACATACATCCCAAGGCATGTTATCAAACTAGCCGCCCATGTCCCTCTTATCCTCAGCTAACACACGTGAGGTGATTAAATATTGGTTACTTTGTTCCAGTTATCAGCAGAGAGCAATATTTGTGGATTGTTAACATGTTTTAATAAAAAAGGGACCAAGATGTGTTTTCAGGAGGCTGATAAATGTTTTAACTTAAAGCAATGTAGTGCTAGAATCTGTTGGAAAAAAAAAATTCTGGAACTGTGGATATGTTCTTAACTCTTTGCAGATTGCAGCTTTATTTATACAACAACATTTTTTTTTTAAATCAGAAAGATCTTATTCCCCCAAGACTTGTAGGGTTCTCAAAATCCCCACATTCCCCAGAGTTATTAGTAAAGGGACCCTGAAGGACGAAGTTATAAGGGTACCCCCAAACAAAATGGCTTCTGGACCTCGTGGCAGAAGCCTGCAAGATTGAAAAAAACAGGGCCCTGCAAAACGGCAGGTCAGATGACATGCCTGGGTCTGTGAGGGACTTGTTATTTCTGAAGCAAGACATTAGATAATTCAGAATACGCATTCTTCACTTTGAAACCAATCAACTCAGGAAAGACTTAACCTTCAACCCATCATACCTTTTGCATAAATAATCGGTTACAGTTCGAAATAGCCACCAAGCCAGGAAAATGCCAATTAAACATTATGAATAACAAACACCGAGACATTAAGGAACATTTAACAGCGGGGCAACCACCCAAAAAGCAGTTAAAGTGAATGACTATAATCACTTTAATGAGCCTGCCAAAATTAGACAAAGAACTAACCCTGATTTGGCGCGCAGATAAGGAACCTCCGAAGTAGTATAATTGTAGGCCCACCGGTAACCGAAAAGGAGACGAGACAGGACTCGACACAGGAATCAAAACACACAGGACACACAGGGCAGCAAACGGGCAGGCAAGACGAGGTGAACGGCAAGGCCGTTAAGCAGAGAAGGGCAGCGTAGAGGAGCATTGGGGATGAGCGGGCACACACCTCGGTTCAGGCATAAGCTGACGTTCGAAGCAGGGGTAGAAGAAGAAGCTGATGACCACGAGCACCGCGGTAACAAAGGGCCGGGTAAAACCATACCTTTGGATCATTACCACGGCACAGGTAATGATCTAGGCCACCGCGACCAAGCCAACACCGAAGACTGCCAACCGAACCCCAAGCGCAACAAAAACTTCAACGACCCGACCACCACCAGAAGAACAAAACCGGAAGTTTCCATTCTGCAAGGTAAAATACCCAACAAAGACTTTACTCCCTATCTCTAACGGAGGAAAAGAGGGTACTTTAATCAGATGACTCCACCGCTGCGCCCTGGGACCACGTGATGACGGCAGGCCCCAAAGGACACCAAGAGCGAACACCAAAACCACAGCCAGCTTAATCGACAGGGTTTGACCTGTCCAGAAACTCTTATTGGAGAGCATAATCCCTGGCCGCTCACAGCACAATTAATTAGATATTGGGGGTGGGACAAGGGTAAGGGGGTTAATACTGTGATTTCTCCCTCGATGTGCCGTGTGTTCCCCATTCCTAATTAAGTGTACTCTTGTAAGCCTGTAACTATTCCAGTAATTTTCAGTGTTGTAACGTTTTTTGTGCCTTTTAATAAAAATACAGTTTTTTTTTACCAAACCAGTTGTCTACTCCAATTCTGTATCGCCGCCTGTACGTAAGTCCAGTGTCTAGAACCCAGGGGTGTGGGAGTGATTCAAACCACTCAGGAACCCAGTCAGAGGCGAGCTGACTGCACTCACGCCACCCCCTACAGAAATGGCGACCGCGGCAGGACTCCGGCAACAGTGGTGCGATACAGTAGACACTGGTTCGGGAGAGCAAACCATGATGGAAGAGAGGATTTCTGACTATGTATTCAGTAAAGTGAATATCACTAAGAAGTGGATCACTAATCTGTTAAAGGCTGGGCGTCCGGTAGAAGGGAAGGATCATTGGAAATCCATAGAAAAGGCAGTCTGGCTGATGTGCTTCAAGAAACAGATCCAGCTTCTGGACAGGCTCATTGAAGCACAGGCAGCCGAGATACGGGAGTCAGCCCTGGAAGTCCAAGACAGGACTCTAGCAGGGGAGAAGTTACTGGTAGCATTGCAGGCCCTGAATCAGGAAAGGGTACAGTTAATCGGGGAGCATAAGGCCAGGCTGGAATATCTACAGTGTCAGGTCACCGAAGCCAAGAGCAATGAGCTGAGGTTGCGGGAGAAGAATGCCCGCCTAGCGAGACAAGTGAGAGAGCAGGAGGAGAAAGTAAAAGACATAAAGGCAGCCTATAAGTTGGCGAGCGAACAGGGGTTTGAAGATGCAGATCATGGCCCCTGAAAGGAACAGATAGAGAATCTGAGCCTTGCCCTAAGGAAGGCAAAGGGCATGGTGTGCCTCATAAGCCCGAAGGCAGACCAGGCAGATTTTATAGGGAACGAAGGGAGAACGGTTCAGACACCAGTTGTAGTGCCAAGGGACGACCCGGTTGAGGAGCAGGAGGTCCCACGACCACCACCCGTAGCGCCAGGTTTTAGCAAGGTCTGGCAGCAAAGGGGTGTGGAGTTGGGGGTAGAAGCGGAGATGGAACAACCCCCGCAAGAGAGGCTGGAACCGGGGCCGATGTGCCCGGCCCGGCAGCGGAGGTTTGGCTCACCCGCTCGTGACAGGGAAGAGGGACCCCTTCAAAACCAGTCCATAGTTCCCTACGGCACCCAACAGCATAGAACTATGGTAAGCCACATACCAAAGCTCACAGAGAAAGGGGACCCCTCGGTCCACTTCAGGGAGGTGGAGCAGGCGGCCAGCATCAACGAGTGCGATGATGCCAAGCAGGCCAAAATGCTGCTGTTCTCCCTGGAGGGGAAGCTCCTCCAGTCCCTTTCTCACCAGTGTAAGAAGGGACAGTGTGAGTATGGGGAACTCAACGAGGAAGTTCTTGAGGCCATGGGGATGAATGAGGGAAGTCCTTTCTCCCGACTGGAGAAGACAGTGCAGATCGCAGGGGAAACCCCGCAGGCTTTTGCGGACCAGTTGTGGCCAGTGTATAGGAGTGCCTGCACAGGGGCACCTAACCGGGCGTTCCTGGACCGGGATCAGCTGGCCCACTGGCTCCGTTGCCTGGTGGCAAACAGCTTGACACAGGTCAGGGCCAAAGCGGAAGTCTGGTTTGACCCTAAGAATCCCCTGACTACCGAACTGATGGTGATCAGACAGCTGACCCTAGCCTACAGGAATGGTAGGGGAACCGAGGCACACCCACCTAAGGGGAAGGTGCATGAAGTAAAACCCGGAGAGGGTTTGAAGGAGTGGCATTAGGAAGGGAATAACCCTTCCAGTACAAAGCTGAATTGTTACGGGTGTGGGAAGGATGGACACTGGAGGAAGGAGTGCAAAAACCCTTGGAAGGGTAACAAGCAAAAGAATTCCTCAGCCCCAGCCCAAAAGACAGAGTTAGGGATCCCTCCCGCCACAGTCAAGTCATTATTGGACGCGATGATAACCCGATTGACTTGCCCTGGGAGGGTAGCGGCCACTACAGGTGCGCTGACTCCCTCAGCCCCATCCAACCCACAGCCCTGACTAGAGCCAGTGCAGCCTGTTTACCTGTGTTCCCTTCAGTACGACTTATGGAAGAGACCCCTTGTTGAGATGGAGGTAGAAAAGGTAAAGGGGACCTATCTGTTGGATACGGGGGCATCATGCACCCTGATGCATTCAGATAACCCCACCACCTCACCTCTATCTAGCGGGCTCCCATACAGTCTTTCGGGATTCACTGGTAAAGAACAGGCAGGCTCATTTTCCATCCGGCTGTCCATTCATTTGGGAACACTCCGCTCTGAGTGGACCTGTATCCTAATGAAGTGGGAAGTGGAGGGTGGAAAAGGGATCCTGGGAGCCGACTTTATTGTAGGCCACGGGATCCTGGTGGATTTAAGGAATCATTGCCTATGGGGGGCAAGTACAGGAAAGGAAGGCGGAGTAGTAGTCATCCCAAGGAAAGAGGGGGAGGGGACCCTGTGCACCATGAAGCCTAAAGAGGGTTACAACCTCGAGCTCATGGTCAGTAATACCCCAAAAGAGTTCCAGGCATTTGTGCGAGCCCACCTAGCCACATTTGCCACACACAAGCACGACTGTGAGAGGGTCAACGGGTTTGAGGTCAGCATAGACGGGGACCCTATGGCCCGACCAGAGAAACAGTATAACCTCCCCAGGGAAGCGGAGCCAGACATGGAAGCAGCCATGTCCTCCTTAGTGCAACAGGGAGTCCTGAGACCGATAGCCACCCACGTGATCTCTCCACTGTGGCCGGTTAGAAAGCCGGACAACTCCTGGAGGGTCATGGTGGACTATTGGGTGCTCAACAGTAACATCCCAGCCTGTGCACCCACAGTAGCAGCAGTTGCCGACCTGATAGGAAGTATCCCAGCATCCGCGACCACTTCACGGTGTTGGATATTTCCAACGGGTTTTGGTCCATCCCTTTAAGGAGAGAGGACCAGTACAAGTTTGCCTTTACTTTTAAAGGGCAACAGTACAGCTGCAACTGTTTGCCTCAGGGCTTCCACAATAGCCCTAGCATTTTCCATCAATGCATGGCAAACAGTTAAAGGGCTTCAGCCAGCCCAGACAGCTGGTACAGTATGTGGATGACCTGCTCCTATTCACGGATTCCAGAGATTAGCATGGCCCACTACTGGCCAAACTGCTGGAGTTATTCGGGCAGGAGGGTTTTAAAGTAAACCCAAAGAAAGTGCAAATCGGCCAGCAGTGTTGCGTTTGCAAAGATAATCCAGAGACCGTAAGCAGAGTTCAGTTCATGCTGCTTTTTTAATGGCTGCCACACACACACACTTCCAGGCAAAGGCAATCGAATACCTATACACAATACAATGATAACAGCACTATCAAACTCCATGTGCTCAAGCCAAGGCAATCGAGTACCTATCAGCAATGTCAGACATAACATTTCCTCCCCCCTCACAGAATTTCAAACATGAAATGTAGTGACAAAGTCCTGTAGGTGGCCAGGGCGAGAATGTGTACGAACAGGCCGAGGTGCGGACTGGTGAAGAGCAGGCCAAAGTGGGGACTGGTGAGGAGCAGGCTGAGGCACAATATCTGCTTGAGGGTTGGCTGGCTGAGCCACATGTGCATCCCGCCACTCTTTGGGTAAGGCTTGGGGATTAGGTCCATATAATCCTGCATCAGGGGGTGCTGGCACCTTATGAAGGCGGCTGGTATGCCACCAAGAGCCGTCAGTGAGGCAGAAAGTGGCTGGTCCAAGTTGGCGGCTGATTTGAAGAGTGGAGGACCAGAATGACGCCATCTTATTGTTGCGGTGAGGCCTGCGGACTCTGACCCAATCGCAGACTGAGATGTTGGGCGCCTTGGCCCTCTTCGACTGGTCGAAGTGGAGTTTCATCTTCTCCTGCTGTCTAGCGACTGTGGCTTGAGCTGGTGGAGCAGGGCTCTGAGCTAGCGAGGGGCGGAGCCTGCCAAGGGGCAGCATGAGCTCACAGCCTAGCATGAGGGATGCGAGTGAGACCCCTGTAGTAGAATGCTGGGAGGCTCTGTAGTGCAGCAGTGTGTGGAGGAGGGCCTTGTCAAATGCACACCCCTGGGATAGGTGTGCTCTGAGGCCATTTTTCAGTGTCTGGTTAAAACGCTCCACCCCCCCATTTGACTTGGGGTGGTAGTACGCTGTGCATATATGACGGATGCCCTTGCTCTCAAGGTAAGAGGAGAGTTCCGAAGAGACCATTTGGGGGCCATTGTCTGTGGTGATGGCCTTTGGATGCCCCCAGCGGGAGAAGAGGGACTCAAGGATATCAATGATGACCCGAGAGGTGATGGAGCCCACGCCAGTGACCTCTGGCCATTTTGAGTGCAGGTCATAGGTCACCACTAAGAACCGTTGATGGTGGGAGACACCATGGATCTCCCCGCAGATGTCCAGCTGCAGGTGCTCCCAGGGCTGAGAGGGCCAGGCAAGGGGTTGCAGGGGTGGAGGAGCTTGGTGGCCAGTCTTGCCACTTACAAGGCAGGCTGCATAGTCCTTGACCAGGGCCTCAATTTCCCTGTCGCTACCCGGCCACCACACTAGGTCTCGGCATCGTTGTTTGAGCTTCACTATGCCCAAGTGGCCCTCATGCGCCATGGATAAAACACGCGCATGAAGGGCACTTGGGACCACAGTGCAGAGCCCACATGCAACACAGGAGTCATTCCAGCAGGAGAGCTCCTCTTTAACTCTGGAGTTGGCAGACAGTTCCTCAGGGACCTTGCGAGGCCAGCCATCTCTGATGAAGGTGCACAGCTGGGAGAGGTCCGGATCCTGTTCAGAGGCCTCTTTGAGCTCCTGGAGAGAGACTGTGCTTTAGAGAGGCATGTGCAGCATTTGGACGATATCCTGTTCCACATGGTCAGACTCAACGAGTGGGGCTGGGGCAGAGAGCAGATCTGCAACAACATTGTCACGTCCTGGTGTGAACTGGAGACTGAAATTGTATTGGCGGAGGCGGTCAGACCAGCGGTGTAGATGCAGTGGTCTGTGGCCCGTGCCGGATGTCGACTGCAGGGCAGTGAGAGCCTGGTGATTGGTTCGCAGGGTGAAGGCACAGCCATATGTGTACAGGTGCCACTGTAATGATATCAGCAAATAGTGATGTTATTTGCCTGTTTGATTATCATGCCTTACCAGCATAGTTGCCTGATTGATTGCTTGTGCCTGACCAGCAGAGGTCATGTGACTGAGACAAGCAAGGCAGTTTAGTTAGTTTAGTTTCGGTTTCGTTCTAGATGGATCACAGCATCGTGTCTCCTGTAAAAGCTGTATCAAAGAGTTGAACAGACTTTAGATTAAAACTCATTCTCCTTCATAAATGTCTCATCATTAAACCCACAAAGAAATCAATACATGGTGTCAGAAGTGATTGAAAGAGATGAAGAGAAAAAATCTGAAGTTAAATCAGCTCTCCACAAATTAGCAAGCCAAAAGTGAACATCGTTGCTTACCATTGGAGAATAGCTAACGAAGTGAAAAAATGGAAGGTTTACACCCACCGGTGATGCTTCAGATGACAGGTAATGTGGCTGAAAATTGGAGAAGGTTCAAACAACGTGTGGGGTTGTATTTATCAGCAATCGGAGCTGACGAGAAAAGTGATAACAAGAAATCGTCACTGTTCTTACATGTCGTGGGTGATGAAGTGCTGGAGGTGTATAATAACTTCACATTCGCTGTTGATGGAGACAAAATGAAGCTAGATAAAATAATGGAACAGTTTGAGACCTAATGTATACCTAAACGTAACGTGACATTTGAGAGGCACAGATTTTTCACATGTGTACAGAAAACGGGTGAGACTATTGATCAGTATGTGACTGAACTGAGAAACAGAAGCAAATCATGTGAATTTGGGGGACTGACAGACTCGCTGATAAAAGACAGACTGGTGTGTGGTATTCCAGATAATGGTCTAAGGGAAAGACTGCTAAGAGAGCAAGATCTAGACCTGGGAAAAGCCATAGCACTGTGTAGGGCTACAGAGACTGTGAAGTTGCAGGCAAAGGAGCTGTTCAGTGACAAAGGCTGCAACGTGGATGCAGTGAGAAAGAACGGATACAAACCGTTTAACAAAAAGAGCGCCAATGTGAAAAAAGAGGCATGGCCAGCGAACGAAAATGAAAGGGACAATCGAAAGACATGTAGTCGATGCGGTACACAGCATCCACCAAGAAAGTGTCCAGCATATGGTAAAACATGCAATAGTTGCAACAAGAACAAACATTATGCCCGTTGCTGTAAGAACCAAATGCAACAAAGCAAGCTCCATGCAGTAGATGAAAGTGACATAGAGGAGTTCTATGTAGATGTTGTGTCTGAAAACAAAAAAGAAGAAAGAGACTGGATGTTGACACTAAAAGTGAATGACATACACATTCCATTTAAATTGGATACTGGAGCACAAGTTAACGTGATATCAGAGACTGATTTTAAGAAAATTAGACCCAGACCAAAGATACATGGAATAAAAGTGAAAGTGACAGGATACTCAGGTACTGATATACCAGTGAAAGGAAGATGCATTGTCAAAGTAACACACAAGGACAGAGAGCACACGCTAACATTAATCGTGGTGCCAAAGGATGTGCAAGCCATACTAGGTTTAAAAGCCTGTGAGAGACTGAACCTGATAAAGAGAGTCCTCGTTGTGGAAAGCGAAGGAGAGACAGCCTATGATGAAGTCATGAAAGAGTACAACGACCTATTTAAGGGTCTAGGCTGCATTCCAGGAGAACACACGATCAGAGTAGATAAAAGTATGACACCGGTCATACATCCATGCAGAAAAGTTCTGTTTGCTCTTGAAAAGCAACTGAAGGCAGAATTGGACAGGATGGAAAGCCTGAACGTGATTCAGAAGATAGATGAGCCAACTGAGTGGGTGAGTTCCCTCGTCGTAGTGGACAAAAAGAATGGAAAGCTCAGAATTTGCCTGGATCCAAGAGATCTAAACAGAGCAATAAAGAGAGAGCACTTCAAGCTTCCTACACGTGAGGAAATCATGGCACAGTTTGCAAATGCAAAATATTTCAGCAAGTTAGATGCATCATCAGGATTTTGGCAGATGAAGCTGGACGAAGCAAGTTCAAGACTGTGCATGTTCAACAGTCCATTTGGCAGATACAGATTCCTAAGGTTACCATTTGGCGTTGCCTCAGCTCCTGAAGTGTATCACAAGACTATCCATATGATCTATGAGCACCTGGAGGGAGTTGATACATCAATGGATGACATCATAGTATGGGGGACCACAAGAACTGAGCATGACGAGAGACTGAAAAAAGTGCTGGAAGCAACAAGGAAAACAAACCTGAAGCTGAATAGAGAGAAATGCCAGCTCGGGGTAACAGAACTGACATTCGTGGGAGATATCCTTAGCAGTGAGGGCATCAGACCAGATCCCAGAAAGGTGTCCGCCATTGAGAATATGCCAAAGCCACAATGCAAAAAGGACGTGCAGAGGTTTAATGGAATGATCAACTACATGGGGAAATTCATATCCAACCTCTCAGAAAAGATGGCGCCACTGAGAAAACTAACTGAAAAGAACATAGAATGGGAATGGAATCATGAGCATGAGAAGTCATGGAGCGATCTAAAGAAACTGCTCACAGAGGAACCAGTTCTGAGGTTTTATGACCCAGCGAGACCCATCAAGATATCATCAGATGCATCACAGAGTGAGCTCGGTGCCGTTCTTCTGCAACAATATGACTACTGGCAACCTATTGCATATGCATCGCGCTCAATGACAGACGCGGAGACGCGATATGCTCAAATAGAAAAGGTGCTGCTCAGCATCACATACGCCTGTGAAAGATTTCACCAGTTTGTGGCAGGACAAGCAATCAGTGTAGAGACTGACCATAAGCCCTTGATTGCATTGTTCCAAAAGCCACTAAATAGCTGTCCGCTTAGAATACAAAGAATGATGATCAGGCTGCAACGCTATACACTGAATGTTGCGTACACACCGGGTAAGCTGATGTATACAGCAGACCCATTGTCCAGAGCTGTAGACCCAAGTGAGCCCGCAAACACCACAATGGATGACAAAGTGAACGCCTACATGGACATGATCACAAGTGCACTGCCCATAGCAGATGCAAAAATGGAGCTCGTAACGACTGAGACAAACAAAGATGAAACAATGAGACGACTGAGAAAAAGCATCTTGGATGGATGGCCCAACATGAAGCAAGACTGCTCACCTGATATAGCAGAGTACTGGAACTGCAGGGCGGAACTATCAGTGGTTGAAGACATCATCTACAAAGGAAGTAAAATAGTTATCCCAAAGAGTCTGAGAAGAGAGATGCTAAAAAAGATCCATGGAGGACATCTGGGATTCGAAATGTGTAAGAAAAGAGCACGAGAGGTGATGTACTGGCCACGAATCAACCAAGATGTGACAAATGAGGTGTCAAACTGCACAATATGCCTGAAATATCGAGCAAGCAATCCGGTAGAACCACTAAAGCCACACCCAGCACCAGACAGACCTTACCAGAAGGTAGGCGCTGACCTATTCGTATGTCAAGGGAAGGACTATCTTGTAGTCACAGACTATTACTCCCTGTATCCAGAGGTTTGTAGACTGCACACCACCACTGCAGATGCTGTGATAACGGGCCAGAAATTCGTGACCAAAGGCGTGAGTACGGTCGGGTTACTCACGCATCTGGCCATTGGAAATGCCGGCGTTCAGCATGAACAGCGCATGCGGGGAACGCCGGCATTTCCAGACCTCGGAACGAAGGGGTTCATAGGCACAGCGCGTGCGACTGCACAGGCAGCGCTTGCGCAGTGAACTTCGTAGATTTCATTCATGGATTCAGTGAGGGTAAGTCCTTACAAGTTACACTTGAAAAAAGCAGGTGTAAAGTTGTTCCAAGGCTGCGGAGGAAGATATATTTTATCGTGGAGCTTCTGAAAGGCAATATTTTTGTTTGGGAAAGGGAGGGAAGTTATTTTAAGAAATTTTAAGTAAGTTTTAAAGTTTAAATTTATTTTTTTAAACGGGTTTTCAGAACGGTAGGTAGAAGGGGCAATTGTGGCTGTGTGAATGGAATGTGAAAATGAGTGTTCTAAAATGAGTAATGTAACATTTCCAGCACTTTTAAGAAAGAAACTTTTCATCAGTAATAAGTAATTATGTATGTATGTCCGCATATATTCCTTTACGCATATGTATGTATGTTTTATATTCCTTTACTAATGTGTATGAATGTATGTTTTTAATTATGATTTTCCAATAAGTTACTTTCTCTGACAGTCATAATTAAACAATACATTCATACACATAAGTAAAGGAATATATACATAACACGCAAAGGAATATATACAGACATACATACTTTCAGAAGCTCCACGATAAGAAATATCTTCCTCCGCAGCCTCTGGAGCAACTGTACCCATGCTTTTTTCATGTGTAAGTTGTAAGGACTTGACCTCACTGAAATCATGAATGAAAGCGGCGAATTTTACTGCGCACGCATTTTGCCTCTGAACCCCTTCGTTCAGAGGACAGGAAATGCCGGTTTTCCCCGCATGCGCTGTGCATGCTGAAAACCGGCATTTTCTCCGGCCAGATGCGTAAGTACCCTGACCGTACTCGCGCATTTGGAAGGGAATTACTGGGCCAACATTTTGCATGTAAAAAAAATGAAAAATTTAACAATTGCACGATTTGCCCCCTCGCATCTGCGACTGAGGGTCCAAGGAGGTACATTGCGCAAGAGGTCATTGTCGTACATATCCTCACACTGTTCCCTTTCGGGAACTGTATGAAGTGGTGGAAGGATTTATGGCCGTGATTAACGCTCATTCCGTGACCGTAACCATCTTTGAACCAGCCATTAGGGTGGTTAGTCCTATGGCGTGAGGGTTTTACGGGCTCCCACAACCCATCTGAGGGGGGGGGGGCCACCCACACCCACGGACGCAAGTATCCCACTGGATGTCCACCCAGAATTTATAGTTGGAGCTCCGACTCCACTTGCCGGGACTGTCTGGAGTGGGGTTCGAAACCCTACTCCTTCTGGCCCAGCGGCGGGATGCTTACTGCTACGCAAAAGGCCCACTCCGCACAAAAGGTGACACCCATATGTTTCCTGTGCCTTTTCCCTCCCCATGACTGGAGCCCTATGCTGCCACTTGAAAGACCAAGCTATCATCTGCCCTTTTTGCGGCGCCTTTGACTTCTCATTACCAATGATGAGCAGGCGCTGCGCCTCCACCTCCTTGAGGAGATTGCTGAGGTCATCATCAGTTCAATTGTGAGTTCTTTTAATGCCGTGAATTGTGCTCATTCCAGCCATTTCACGTTGCTAATCAGATTGGGCCTTTGGCATAGCGGTAGGATCCCCGCTGCTGGGCCAGATCAGGGTAGGGTTTCGAACCCCGCTCCAGACAGTCCCGGCAAGTGGAGTCGGAGCTCCAGCTCTAAATTCTGGGTTGACATCCAGTGGGATATTTGCGTCCGTGGGTGTGGGTGGCCCCCCCTCCTTGTATAGCTTGTGGGAGCCTGTAAAACCCTCCCGCCATAGGACTAACCGCCCTAATGGCTGGTTCAAAGATGGTTACTACAATGAGACCTTAAGGGGCGTGTCTCACTTGCACTGCACGCTCCAGGCTTCGCGCTGGCTGCACTCCTGGGCGGAGTGACGTCATACGCTGCCCGGGATTCTTCTTTTTGAAACACCAATTCCAGGCGTCCCTGGAGGTGATCAGCAGGAGCGCCGGGTAAGTGCATATACGGGGCTTGCACGCGCGGCAAGCCCCATTCACGAATTTCTGGCCCAACATGTATGAAAGCCATATTCTCCAGACATGGCGTGGCAAGCGAGGTCTTCACAGACAACAGACCTCAGTTTTACAATGCAAGTTTCCGACACTTTGCCAAAGAGTGGGACTTTGTCCACACAATGTCAAGTCCTCACTTTCCACAGTCCAATGGACTAGTGGAAAAATCGGTCCAGACAGTGAAAAGACTGATATACAAGGCAAAAGACAGTGGAACTGACTTCTACCAGCGCATGCTTGTATACCGCACAACGCCGCTCGAGTGTGGTATGTCACCAGCCCAACTACTGATGGGACGTCGGCTAAGGTCAAACCTACCCATCCCGGAGAACCTCCTGAAAACAAAAGAGGGGGAGAAAGTGAGGAAGTTCAAAGAGCAACAGAAAGAAAAGCAAAAGTACTACTATGACAGAGGAACACAAAAACTACCTGAACTCCACACTGGTGACCAAGTAAGGTTCAAAGACAAAACAAACACATGGACTCAGAAGGGAACTGTCCTGAGTGAAGTTCAACCAAGATCATACACCATTCAGACAGATGAGGGTGCTGTTCTGAGAAGAAATCGTCGAGATCTTCTCATGGGACCAGCCACAGCAGGTCAAGAGACTGATACTGTTGAACAACCTGATCACACAGCTGAGAACCAATCATCTGAGGCAACAACTCAGATTCAAGGACAATCAATCAGAAAATCCTCAAGAGACGTGAAGCCTCCTGAGAGACTCATTGAGCAAATTTAAGGACTATTGTTATAGAAGGAAGTAATGTTATCTTATTCTTTCTTCAAGTTCTACTGTATTGACATATTTCATGTGAACACACAAAGCAAGGTTAAAAAACCTTGATCATGATAATGATAATGTAAGTTCATTAAGTGTTACAGTTAAAATGCAGATTCATACAAAGAAAACATGTTGTTAGTTAAAAGTAAAATACTTTTTTTTTAAGAAAAGGAGATGTAATGATATCAGCAAATAGTGATGTTACTTGCCTGTTTGATTATCATGCCTTATCAGCATAGTTGCCTGATTGATTGCTTGTGCCTGACCAGCAGAGGTCATGTGACCGAGACAAGCAAGGCAGTTTAGTTAGTTTAGTTTCGGTTTCGTTCTAGATACATCACAGCATCGTGTCTCCTGTAAAAGCTGTATCAAAGAGTTGACCAGACTTTAGATTAAAACTCATTCTCTTTCATAAATGTCTCATCATTGAACCCACAAAGAAATCAATACAGCCACCACTCACATGCCCAGACGCACGGCAGTGCCTCACACTCGCCTACTGAGTACTTCTGTTCGGTGGGGCTGAGGGCTCGGGAGTCAAAGGCGATTGGTTTCTCCACTCCATTCTGTATCTGCGATAACACCACCCCCACAGCTGCAGTGGACACGTCGCAGTTGATGAGGGTGGGGCTGTCGACGTCAAAGTGAGCCAACACTGGAGGCGACGTGAGCTGCGATTTGAGGAGGCGAACAGCTTCCATACAGGCTTGTGACCACACCCAGGGCTCATCCTTTCGCAGGAGCTGGCGCAGTGGAGCTGTGGTGGCTGAGTACAGGGGCAAAAACTTCAGGTAGTAACCAGTCATGCCAAGGAAGGAGACAACCTGTGCTGCAGAGCTGGATTCTAGGATGCTGTGAATGGCATCCACGTTTGACGAGTGGGGATATACCGTCAGCCGACAACCGAATCCCCACAAATTCAATCTCTGAAACAGCAAAGACACACTTTTCGCCATTCAGTGTGAGCTTGTGTTTTGCTAGAGCCGTGAAAACTCTGTGAAGGCATTCATCGTGAGTGGAGGTCGAGGGCCCATGCACGACGATGTCATCCAGGTAGCTGGCCACCCCAGGAATGCCCGCGAGCACAGAGGACATCACCTTTTGGAAGCAGCTGGGTGCAGAGCTAAGTCCAAATGGCACCTTGGTGTACCGAAAAACACCAGCATGTGTCACAAAAGCAGTGAGGTCCCTGCTGCTGGGGTGGAGGGGAACCTGTAGATAGCCCTGTCGAAGGTACAGTTTTGAGAACAGGATGGAAGCATAGAACTGCGCTGTGAGTTCCTCTGATGTGGGCAGTGGATATTTGTCAGGGATTATGGCCTTATTCACTGCTCGAACATCGACACAGATGCGTAGACCACCTGACTTTTTCATTGCTGTTATGTTCATTAATAAATAGACATTCTTATTATGAACACAGCTAGCTATTGCTAGTTACTTTATTGAGCACATGTGGACTGGTACAGTATCTGTAGAGGATTCCATCTTGACTGTTGCCTTGTGGGTAATGTAGTCTTAATGGATATACAGCTGGGTAGTGTAGTCTTATACATACAGCTATATACAGCTCTACGGCTCCACCTAGTGTCCACTATAGAATGACATGTTATTGATCGTTACATGCCCCTTTCTTTGAGGTTTAACAAAATCAATATCAATCAACTTTCAAGAAAACAATAAAGATAATATCAGTAACACTTTTGTTAGTGCTCTATAAACATAAACATTTTCAGAACAGTCAACACATTTTCAAAGCTTTACATTGTACTCAAAGATTAAGTCTATCAGGCTCTTTTACTTCACGTGTGGATCTTCTCAACATGGGTAAGCCTGATGTGTCATCATGAGATTGTTCTGGTGGTGAATGACACGATGCAGTTGCGGCATTGTCATCAATCTTGTCTTGAATAGTCTCTTGTGTTTTTAGGAGGGAACGGCGGTTCCTCCTGAGAATCTGTCCTTCCTCAGTTCTAACAGTGTATGACCTTGGTCCTACTTCCTCAAGAACTGTAGCTTTCCTGTTCCATGCATCTGGATCCTCAATCCTGACAACATCATCCCTTGTCAATGGTTTTAGAGTTTTGGATGACTTGTCATAGTATGATTTCTGTTTCAGCTTTAACAGTTGAAGTCTCTGTCTCAGTTCCTCACTTTGCTGTTCTTTTGCACGGCAGGGTAGCGTGGTGCGCAACTTGCGACCCATTAGTAGTTCAGCAGGTGAAGAACCACAGTCTAAAGGTGAGGCTCGGTAGCTCAGCAGGGCAAGATAAGGATCAGACTTGCTTTCTGTCGCTTTCTTCAGTAGCTGCATGAGAACTTGAACACCTTTCTCTGCCTTACCAGTTGACTGAGCATACAAAGGACTGGATGTGATGTGCTGAAAGTCATAATGTGCTGCAAACTGTTGCCACTCCTTACAGTTGAAGCACGGACCATTGTCGCTAACGGCAATCCTGGGAATTCCATGTCTGGCGAAGATGGATTTTACATGCATTATGACACTGCTTGCTGTGGTGCTTGAGAGCAGCGCCATCTCAGGATAGTTAGAATAGTAGTCAATCACTATTAGATAGTCTTTACCATTTAAATGAAAAAGGTCCATACCAACCTTTTGCCATGCTGCTGTTGGTATGTCAGCTACTATCATTGGTTCCTTTGCTTGTTTGTTTTGGTGTTTCTGACATGTCTCACATTTGCCTATCATGTTCTCATTGTCCTTATTTATGCCAGGCCAATAAACAGTGTCTCTTGCTCTCCTTTTGCATTTTTCAATTCCGAGGTGTCCCTCATGAATCCTTTTGACGTAGAGCCTGTGGAATGACTATTCTGTTCTGTTTTAGTAATAGTCCACTTGCGACACTCAATTCTGACCTTATGTGAAAATATTTTGGACAGGAACCTTTTGGCCAACCATGATGAATGTTCTCTATTACTGTTTGTAATACTGTATCTTTTACTGTTTCTTCTGCTATTTGCTTTGATTTTGTGTCTGACACGGGCAGCGCAGCAGTGACCATACTCACATGAACATCCACGTCTTCTTCAGTAGAGCTCACATGACTCATTGTGGGTGCTCGGGATAGTGCATCTGCTAACACTGTGTATTTGCCTGGTGTGTAGATCAGTTCAAAGTCATATCTTTGCAGCTTCATCATGAGTCGTTGAATCCTTGGAGACATCTCATTCAGGTTTTTTTTAATGATGGCAACCAGAGGGCTATGGTCTGTCTCAACTGTGAAGGTGGGAAGTCCATATATGTAGCCATGGAACTTTTCTAGTCCAACTACCAAGCCTAGACATTCCTTTTCAATCTGGGCGTATTGACACTCAGTATCAGTCATAGACCTGGAGGCATAGGCAACAGGCTTCCAATCTTCACCCTCTGCTTGTAGCAAGACCGCACCTAGACCATCTTTTGATGCATCCGTTGACACTTTGATTCTTTTTGTTGGGTCAAAGAAGAACATAAGAACATAAGAACATAAGAAATAGGAGCAGGAGTAGGCCAATCGGCCCCTCGAGCCTGCTCCGCCATTCAATAAGATCATGGCTGATCTGATCCTAACTGCCAATCCACTATCACAGAACCATCTCCTGCATCTAACATAATTAGACACACGAAATAGGAGCAGGATCAGGCTACACGGCCCCTGGGCCTGCTCCGCTACCCACAGGGCCATGACCGATCCGAACCTAGACTCATGTCCAAATTCCTGCCCGCTCCCCGTAACCCTTAATTCCCTTTACTTCTAGGAAACTGTCTATTTCTGTTTTAAATTTATGTAATGATGTAGCTTCTACAGTTTTTTGGGGCAGCATATTCCATGGACCTACCACCCTCTGAGTGAAGTAGTTCCTCCTCATCTCAGTTTTGAAAGAGCAGCCCCTTATTCTAAGACTATGCCCCCTAGTTCTAGTTTCACCCATCATCGGGAACATCTTCCCTGCATCCACCCGATCCAACCCCTTCACAATCTTATATTTTTCAATAAGACCGCCTCTCATTCTTCTGAACTCCAATGAGTAGAGTCCCGATCTGCTCAACCTCTCCTCATATGCCCATCCCCTCATCTCCGGGATTAACCGAGTGAACCTTCTTTGTACTGAAGGTGAGTACAGGTGTGGTTGTCAGCGCTGTTTTGAAGTTTATCCACTCTTGTTCATGCCTTTCTGTCCATGCAAACTCATTTGTTTTATGTAGCGGGTCTCGCAGGCAGGCTGTCTTGGCTGACAAGTTAGGAATGAACTTTCCAATGAAGTTTATCATCCCCATGATGCGTAGCACTCCTTTTTTGTCAGTGGGTCGGGGCATTTTGAGTATGGCGTTTACTTTTTCCATATCTGGCTCTATTCCTTTACCAGATAGATTATCTCCTAGGAAAGTAACTTCCTGGACGCCAAACTGAGACTTGTCTTTGTTGAGCTTCAGTCAATTCTGGCGTATGCTCTGTAGCACTTTAGTCAGTCTCTCATTGTGTTCTTTCAGTGTGGAGCCCCAGGTGATGATGTCATAGACCCGAACTCCTTCCAGACCTTCAATTATGTGTTCCATCGCTCTATGAAAGATTTCAGATGCAGATATTATCCCGAATGGCATTCTGAGGAAACAATACCTGCCAAATGGTGTGTTGAAGGTACAGTATTTGGTGCTCTCTTCATCCAGTTTTAGTTGCCAAAATCCTTGGGAGGCATCGAGCTTTGTAAAGTATCTGCCACCTGACATTTCACTGGTGATTTCTTCTCGCTTGGGAATCTGGTAGTGGTCACGTTTTATGTTTGCATTTAAGTCCTTTGGATCCATGCATATTCTTAGATCATTGTTCTTTTTCTTTACACATACCATGGAGTTAACCCAGTCTGTTGGCTCTTCGACTTTCCTGATGACTCCTAGTGTCATCATTCTGTCCAGTTCATTCTTGAGCCGGTCACGCAGGGGCACTGGAACTCTTCGTGGAGCATGTACCACTGGCTGAGCATCCTGCTTTAGCTGGATCTTGTAAGTGAATGGTAGAACTCCAAATCCTTTGAACACATCCTGGAAATTATTCACTACAGAATCCACCGAGTCATCTGGTCTGCTTATGGCACAGTTTATACGGTAGACTCTTTTGACCTGTTCTAAGTCCTCACAAGCTTTGTCACCCATTAGTGAATCAAGCCTTTCAGCCACAACAGAAAACATGAGATGATGCACTTTGTCTTTGACTGTCACTTTAAGTCTGCATACACCTAAGCTATCTATTTTCTGTCCATTATAGTCCTTCAGTAGTACTGACTTTTTCTGTATTTTGGGCTTTTCTTTCATATTGTTAATGTCACTCATACTGATTAAGTTTGCTTTTGCCCCAGTGTCTAGTTTCAAGGTAACTAATGCTCCATTTACCTGCAGTGGGATCATCCATTTGTCCTCTTTTACTGCATTAACTTTATGTTCAGCATTGTCCATTTCTGAGGGCTGCACATTTTCTGTATCCTTTTTGATATTGTCACATGACACCATTCCTACAAAAAATGTCTCACTTAAATCAGTGTCCTCAATTACATTAACTCGTTGCCCTTTCTTAGTTTATACTTTTGAAAAGCATTGTTTGGCAAAGTGATTCTTTCCATTACACTTTGTGCAAATGTTTCCAAACGCTGGGCATTGTCTTAACTGGTGTTTGTAACCACAGCGTTTACAATTAAAAATTTCATCCTCCGATTGCTTTGCATTTCTGTTCTGCCCATGTTTCTTCCCCTTATAGGACACAGCACTGACAGCAGCATTATCACTCGTTACAATCGCATCATTATTGATTTCACTGAAAGTCTTCGCGTGCTTTCGAGCTAGCTCGCTGGCTTGGCATATTTTCACCGCATTTTCCAAATTTAGTTCGGTTTCTCTCAACAGACGTCCCCTGACTTTTTTATCATGAATACCAAACACAATCTGGTCACGAATCATGGATGCTTTGAGCTCAGAGAAATTACATGTCTGTGCTTTCAGTTTCAGATCAGTTATAAAGCTATCAAAAGTCTCATTTTGCTGCTGTGTCCGAGAACAGAAGATGTATCTTTCATAGGTCTCATTCTTTTTGGGAGAGCAATGTGCATCACATTTTATTAGCACATCTTCTAATTTTTCTCTGTTCTCCACTGGATTAAATACAAATGTATTAAATACCTCTATCGCCTGTGGGCCTGCAACCGTAATCAGCAATGCTATCTTCCTTGCGTCTGGCTTCGTACCGAATCCGATGGCTGCAATGTAGAGTTCGAATTGCTGTTTAAAAGTCTGCCAGTTGTAGTCGATTTTTTCTGTGAGATTCAAACGCTCTGGTGGCTTCAAATTCTCCATGTCGCTTTTCACAATTTTCAGCAGATCTTCACCATCCTGGTACCATGTTATGTTCATTAATAAATAGACATTCTTATTATGAACACAGCTAGCTTTTGCTAGTTACTTTATTGAGCACATGTGGACTGGTACAGTATCTGTAGAGGCTTCCATCTTGACTGTTGCCTTGTGGTTAATGTAGTCTTAATATATATACAGCTGGGTAGTGTAGTCTTATATATACAGCTATATACAGCTCTACGGCTCCACCTAGTGTCCACATGACATGTTATTGATCGTTACAATTGCGACCACCAGGTTGGAGAATCATGGGGAGGCATCAACTGGTTCGATGATGCCAGCTTCCAGTAGCTGCTTTAGTTCAGCTGTGACCCCGTCATGGAGAGCAAGCGGGATGCGGCGCAGTGGCTGAATGACAGGGGTAACGGGGGAGTCAACCATGGGCTGGTGGGTGAAGGCAGTCAGGCAGCCCAGACCCTCGAAGAGTGCTGGCCATGTTTGGTGCCATGGTGAGGCGACGTGCAGAATCGTAGACCCGCCGGTGTCCAAGAGAGAAAAACCCAGGTCAGTGAAAAGATCCAGTCCCATCAGGTTAGCTCCTAGGCTGTAATGTATGTACCTTTAAGGGGAGAACTACTTTTTACAGCTCCTGTATACTGTAGTACCAGCAGTGACCACACCTGTATATAAACCCTGAGTAGGGATCTGTACAGTTAGTTTTAGAGTAACCCTCATGCAGTAAACACCTGTTGATTGTTCCCTGCAGTCTCTTGTCTAATTATTGAAGGACACAACATCAAGATACACGGTTCTAACATTGGCGATGAGAAGATTCAAACCTACCTGCAACTCTGCATCACCTCCCAGGGATTCGCTCCTGGAGAACAGTGGAAGAAGGCAGAGTCCAGAAGCACGGGCGTCGACCACGGGAAACCCCCCAGTCATCCAGTGGGGATTTGAACATCGCAGGGGAGGCTGTCGAGAGCCAGGCTTGGTTCTCCAGTCACGGTGGTCCAGCGAAACGGGCTGGCAACAGGTACTGTGCAGACCATTCCCGGACAGTGGCGGCTAGAGCCGACCGATGGCACAGGAAAAGGCTGAGCAGCGTCGACGGGGGAAAGAGAGAGGGTAGAGCGCACAGGGCACAGCCGGTGTTCAGGAGCGAGCGGCGGCAACGACAGAGAGCAGAGCGCAGCCGGTGTTCAAGGGCCGAGCAGCGTCAATGGGAGAGTGAGGCACACAGGAAAACGCGCAGAGTGCAGCCGGTGTTCAAGGGCCGAGCAGCACCAACGGGGGAGAGAGGCGCGCAGGAAAATGTGCAGAGAGCAGCTGGTGTTCAAGGGCCGAGCAGCGTCAGCGGGGAAGAAATGAAAGCGCGGGAGACGCCATTTTAAGCCACAGCGGGGAAGAAGGGAGAGCGTGGGAGATGCCATTTTGAGCCAGTCTAACCACACCCAGGGATGCCGAAGAGTGGCAGTGTCACAGCGTTTGACAATGAAGTCCAAGATTGGACGACATATGTCGAATGCATAGAAGTGTACTGCAAGGCGAATGAAGTGCCAGATGACAGGAAAGCACTGGTATTGTTGAATTCAATGGGTGCAAAAACGTATGGCTTACTGCGAAACCTAGTAACCCCAGAGAAGCCAGCTGATAAGGATTTTGAAAACATAGCGTCAATCCTACAGGACCACTTAAACCCCACACCACTGCTGATAGCAGAAAGATTTAAGTTTCACAAAAGGAACCAGCATAAAGATGAAAGTAATGCTGAGTATTTAACGGAACTGCACAAGCTATTGAAACACTGCCAGTTTGGAACGGGACTAGCAGATACTTTAAGTGACAAGTTTGTGTGTGGGCTTCAAAGTGAAGGAACCCAGAAACGGCTTCTATCAGAAAAGGATCTTATGCTGGACAAGGCTTTCAGCATGGCAGTATCACATGAAGCAGCAGCACGGGGTGCGGTAGAAATACAACGGAGACCGCAAGAATATGGCACAAATGAAATGTCATACGGAACAGTGAAGTGCTATCGCTGTGGCAGAACAACACACGACCATAAGGATTGCTGGTTCAAGGACAAAGTGTGCAGACAGTGTGGAAAAGTAGGACACATAGCAAGAGTCTGCAGGTCAGAAAAGAAAACCAGCAGCAAGAAATCTCCACAGGAGTAGTACAAGAAGGTACATAAGGTGACGGAGAGTAGTGCAGACGAACAGAAAAGTGATACAGACTCTGGAAGCAAGGAGCTGGGTTGTCTGAAACTACATAATGTGATCAAAATGGAGGATCACCAAACTACCTGGGTCACGCTCAAGATAGCCGGAGTCCAAGTGAAAATGGAATTGGACACAGGATCAGCCCTAACAGTCATAAACCGAAGGGATTACAAGCGGCTATTCTCACATATACCCTTGAGAGATACAAAGATTGTCTTGAAGACGTACACGGGGCAAAAAGTCTACCCCAAAGGAAAAATAAGGGTGAATGTTATATATAACGGCAAGGAAACACCAAAAATGGACCTATATGTATTGCCAGATGGAGGACCATCACTACTAGGACGTGAATGGATCCGGAAGATACAGCTAGATTGGCATTCCATACAAGCACTGACTGTAGATGTCAAAAAGGATGATGACGTCACACCTGAACGACTGTCAAAAATGCTAACTGATGCACAAGAAGTGTTCCAGCAGGGACTCGGAAAACTAAAAGGCATAACAGCGATGATCAAAATAGAGGAAAATGCAAGCCCAAAGTTTTTAAGGCCAGACCGGTGCCTTATGCAATCCGCCCAGCCGTCGAAGCAGAGCTGGAAGGTTTGGAACGTTCAGGAGTACTGCCCAAAGTGGACTGGAGCGAGTGGGCTACACCCATCGTTCCTGTAATGAGGAGGTCATTGAGTAATACGCCTGGGGAACCAAAGAAGGTTCGCATCTGTGGGGACTTTAAGGTGACAGTGAACCCAATCCTTCACACTGTACAATGTCCGCTTCCGCGGATTGAAGATATTTTCGCCTCGCTATCTGGAGGGAAACGCTTCACTAAGATTGATCTGGCCCAGGCGTACCTGCAAATGGAGGTAGAAGAAGCCTCGAAACAGTACCTCACGATCAACACTCATAAAGGTCTCTACCAATACAACCGGCTGGTGTTCGGGGTAGCATCAGCTCTGGCTATTTGGCAAAGGGCAATGGATCAAGTCCTGCAAGGGATTCCAGGGACCCAGTGTTATTTGGACGACATCCTGGTCACGGGCAAAAATGACAGTGATCACCTCGGCAACCTGGAGCAGGTGCTCACTCGATTGAAGGAATATGGGCTCCGAGCTAATCGCCACAAATGCGAGTTTTTCCAGAAGCAGATCTCGTATTGTGGCCACGTTATTGATGAAGAGGGGTTACATAAGTCCCCTGAAAAGATTGAGGCAGTAGTCAAGGCACCAGCACCGGAAAATGTGTCACAACTGAGGTCGTTCCTCGGGCTGGTGAACTTGTTCTTGCTGAATTTGTCTACAGTTCTACACCCACTGAACACCCTACTGCAAACGGGGGTACCATGGAAGTGGAATGATGAATGTAAACGAGCTTTCCAGAAGAGCAAATCATTGATCACATCAAAAGAGGTGTTGGCTCATTTCAACCCAGCACTACCAATTCGTTTGGCGTGTGATGCATCACCCTATGGCATTGGAGCGGTGCTGTCGCACAAATTCCCGGACGGCTTGGAAAGGCCAGTAGCCTTTGCGCCTCGGTCACTAACCTCAGCCGAGCATAACTACGCCCAGATTGGCAGGGAGGCCCTCAGCCTAGTGTGGGGGAGTGAAAAAGTTCAATCACTATCTGCACGGGCAGAAGTTCACCTTGCTGACTGACCACCAACCACTTATCTCCATCTTTAATCCAAAGAAGGGCGTTCCGGTGATGACTGCGCAATGGCTACAAAGATGGTCCCTTTTTCTCGGGGCGCACCAATATGAAATTGAGTATAAGGGCACGAAACAGCATGGAAACGCTGATGTGCTATCACGCCTGCCACTGCCTACTGCGGAGGAAGCACCAGCAGTGGACCCTGTCGAAATATTTCTTTCGGCTATAACTGAACGCTTGCCCGTAACTAACGCTGGTATAGAGAAGGAGACCCGAAATGACCCGACACTGTCTCGGGTATATGACTTGACGGTGAAGGGATGGCCAGCACATGGCGACTCACTGTTGCCAGCATTCTCATCCAGAAGAGAACAGCTGTCAGTATGCCAGGGGACATTGATGTGTGGATCCTGAGTGGTAATTCCACCCAAGTTAAGGGAGAGAGTGCTCAATGAGCTTCACGAAGGTCATCTGGGAGGGGTGAAAATGAAAAGCCTTGCTAGGGCTTATGTGTGGTGGCCGGGGATCGATCAGCAAATTGAAGACCTGACAAAGAGCTGCTCAGGATGCCAGAAGGTTCAAATGCACCACCACATGCCCCTCTACACCCATGGGAGTGGCCCTCATCTCCATGGCAACGGGTGCATATTGATTTTGCTGGTCCATTCATGGACTCAATGTTTTTAATCGCCGTGGATGCGCACTCGAAATGGCCTGAGGTGATCAAAATATCCTCCACCACCACAGAGAAAACTATTGCAGTCCTACGGACCATATTTGCCAGGAACGGCTTGCCAGAGCAGATTTGCTCTGATAACGGACCACAGTTTGTGTCCAAAGAGTTTCGAAGATTAATGAAAAGGAATGGGGTAAGGCATTACACATCCGCCCCGTATCATCCAGCCACAAATGGATTTGCTGAGAGGTTCGTACAAACCTTTAAAAAAGCAGTAAGGGCCATGTGCGATGACGACATTCCACTGCAGCATAAGGTGGACAATATCCTGTTAGCCTGCAGAAATGCGACACATGCAGTCACCAACCAGACCCCGGCCATGATGTTCTTTAACCGAAGGTTGAGATCTCGTCTGGAATTGCTCAGACCAAATGTACGAAGAGATGTTGAGAATAAGCAATTCCAGCACATCAATGAGAAGCCGACAAGGAGCTTCACTGTAGGGCAACCAGTCTTGGCCCGCGACTATCGAACAGAGAAATGGCAACCAGGAACAATATGCACACGGCAGGGGCCACGAATGTACACAGTGGATGTTAGGGAGAACATTGTGAGATGCCATGTTGACCAGATCCTAGAGTCACAGGAACCAGTCAAGCCCATGTCTCGCCCATACGTACCTGGTGATGAACCCGACATACAGGTGGCATTTACCCCAGAAACAGTAGCATAGGAAGCGGATGAACCAACCGACGACAGGAGGCCAGAATCGCCTCCGCACCAAGAGCAAGACACTCAGGAAAGGCGCTATCCAGAAAGGATCAGGAAGCCTCCCCAAAGACTGAATTTATAAATAGACTATTTTCAGTTCATGTTGCATGTTAAAAGTGTTAATTGTAATTAGTTGATATTTAATTGTTAAATGAATGTTATGGTACTGTTAATCTAAAAGGGGAGGAATTGTAATGTATGTACCTTTAAGGGGAGAACTACTTTTTACAGCTCCTGTATACTGTAGTACCGGCAGTGACCACACCTGTATATAAACCCTGAGTAGGGATCTGTACAGATAGTTTTAGAGTAACCCTCATGCAGTAAACACCTGTTGATTGTTCCCTGCAGTCTCTTGTCTAATTATTGAAGGACACAACATCAAGATACACGGATCTAACATAGGCGTGCCACATGAAAACAGAAATCTGGCAAAACTTTTGTTCCATAGCGTACAGTGAGGTTGACTGAGCCCACTAGTCCAATTTTCGAATTACCATACCCGCAAAGGGCAGTGGAGGGCGCAGAGAGTGGCAGGGAGCTGAAAAAGAGTTTGAATGTGTCCACATTCAGCAGTGAGACGCTGGCACCGGTATCCAATAACAGAGGGATGCACACATCATTCAGGTTAATTGTGCATGACTTGAAAGCCACTACTGGCCCAGAGCTCACGTTGTGAATTACAGGCCAACTGCTTGAGCACTGAGAGTGTTCATCTGTAGCAACAGGGGCAGAGCGACAGACCTTGGCAAAGTGATTTTGTTTTCCACAATTGCGACAGGCTTGGCCGCGCGCGGGGCAATTCTGCGCTCTGGTAGCATGTGAACGAGATCCGCAGTTTCCACACTTTTGCCGCGGTAGCACGCTTTGCTGCCGTCGCGCGAGCATTACAGTGTCAGGGCTGTCGGGGCCAAGGGCGCTGTCCCTGAGTGTGTGTGCTAGTTTCGCTGCACATTCGGCTGCAGACTCCACTTGAAAGGCAATGTTGACTGCCTGTGACAACGACAGATCGTCGGACTCGATTAACAGTCTTTCACGCACTCTCACGTTGTTGGTGTGCTCTATTAGTTGATCATGCACCATCTCATCTTGTAGCGCACCGAACTTGCATGAGCTAGCTAACCCCATCAAATTAGCCACGTATTGATGCACCGACTCGCCGGGAAATTGGTGACGCTGTCTAAAAATGAATCGCCGCAGGAGGGCACTTTGTGGGGCAGAGAAGTGTGTGCTTAACAGAGCCACAGCCACATCATATGTTTGAATTGAGTCTGCTGTGCATAATGTCCCAAGAACATGCTGGCCCTCCGCTCCCAAGCAATGGGATAACAGTGCCTTTTTCCGAGCCGTACTCACAGTTTCTAGTCCAAGAGCAATGAGGTAGGTTTCAAAGAACTGTAACCAGCGAACCCATGGGATCGGGGGCTCACCTGGTAGTGCAAGGAAGGGAGGAGGTGGTGGAAGAGAGATTTCAGCCATCCTTGTCGCCAAATGTTGCATTTGCAAAGATAATCCAGAGACCGTAAGCAGAGTTCAGTTCATGCTGCTTTTTTAATGGCTGCCACATACACACTTCCAGGCAAAGGCAATCGAATACCAATACACAATACAATGATAACAGCACCATCAAACTCCATGTGCTCAGGCCAAGGCAATCGAGTACCTATCCCCAATGTCAGACATAACAAGCAGGAGGTGAAATTCCAGGGCCTGACCGCACGCACTGGGGAAAGGGCCATAGACAAAGCTAGAAGGGTAGCAGTACAGGAGTTACCAGACCCCAACGCAGTCACGGGAGTGCGATCTTTTCTAGGGCTAACCGGGTATTGCAGAGATTTAATTGAGGACAATGCAGCCACAGCAGCCCCTCTGCTCTGACTCCTGCACAAGGGAGTGGATTGGGCTTGGGATGAGGGTTGCCAGGCAGCATTTGTCAGGCTCAGGGAAGATCTGCAGACCGCACCAGCTCTAGGGGCCATAGATGGGGGGAAAGAGTTCTTCCAGGAGGTAGCAGCCAGTGGGGACAGCCTGAGTGCTGTGCTGCTCCAAGAGCGGCATGGCAGGCTGAGGCCAGTGGTCTACCCCTCCAGGATACTCACGGATGTGGAGAAGAGCTACTCCAATTGTGAGAGGCACCTCTTGGCCACACATTGGGCTGTGAAAAGATCGCTGATCTTCACAGGCACCTCTCCCATCACCCTCCTCACCCATCACATGCCCACCCAGATGCTCCTGGACGGGAGAATCAAGGATGGGACAGTGAGCAGTGCTCGCATTGCTCGCTGGACCCTGCTTCTCTCACAGATGGACCTAAAGGTGAAAGGTCTCTGCGAGCCAAAGCTCGCAGCCAACCTGGTATATCTTGGAACAGCCCACCGGTGTTCCATAGAAGGGGTTTGGGAAGTGGACATAGGTTTGCGGGCCGGGATACACCCTACAGGCCGCAAAATCTATGTGGATGGCTCCAGCACGGTATCTGCTGGCGAGCGGCTGACGGCATGTGGAGTTTAGGACCCAGCGGCAAACATTGCCCTGGCAATTAAGCTCCCCAGCACCATGAGCGCCCAGCAGGCTGAACTGTTTGCAGTACTGTACGTCGTTACACACCCCGAAATCTTCCCCACCCCATACACGATTTGCTCGGATAGCATGTTCACGTGCAATTCGTGTACGGAGTACCTGGCCATCTGGTCCCGCCGCGGATACACCTCCGCTGACGGGAGACCCCTCACAGTGAAACCCCTGCTGGAGAAAATATTAGCAGCAGTGGGGGAGGAAGGGGAGGCTTTCATCCATAAGGTGAAAGGCATTCCTCCACAGAACCCCTTAGTCAGGGCAACCAGCAGGCCGACGTGCTAGCTAAGGAGGGTGCCCGCACAGCCATTTTCTGGGACCCATATGAGTCCAATCCTATAGCAGCAGTCAGGGGTAGGAACGGGACACAAGGGAGTGCAGGGGTAGCTTTAGCCCCGGACCTTAAGACGGTCCAAACCCAAGAACCCATCCTCAAGGCAGTCCTCATTGTAGTGGCTGAGGGAAAAAGGGTAGAGTGCCCTTACAACACAGCAGCCCTCTCTGTGAAAGAAGGCATGCTGTTTAGGGGAGAACAATGGGTGGTACCACAGCAGCACAGGAGGGAATTCCTTCAACTGGCCCATTAGGGTCCAGGAGCGGGGCATCCCAGGCCGGAGACCACCTGGCAGCAGGTGGAACAGGCGGGATGGTGGCCAGGACTCAGGGAAGATGTCCGCGAGTTCTGCGCCAGCTGTCTTGTGTGTTCTGCTAACAACCCTGACCCCCACAAAAGGAAGGTACCTATGGGACACATCAGGAGGGTAGAGGGACCATGGCATTCGATCCAGATCGACTACATCGGGCCCCTACCCACCACCCAGGGAGGCTATAAGTACTGCCAATCCTGGTAGATGTGTTCACGAAGTGGGTAGAAGCCTTCCCCTGCAGAACAGCCACGGCTCTAGGCACAGCCAGGATCCTGGCCAGGGAGGTGTTCTCACGATGGGGCTACCATAGTATGTGGAGTCCGACCAAGGGAGTCACTTTACCGGGCAGGTCATGCAGAATACCCTTATGGTATTTGGCATCGAGGGGAAATGGCACGTTGCACACAACCCACAGTCCTCAGGGATTGTGGAGAGGATGAACAGGACCTTGAAGGAAATGTTGAGGAAAGAGACGGTGGACTCACCTAGGAAATGGGCAGAGGTCCTACCGTTGGTCCTGATGGGGATCTGAGCCAGCCAGTCAAAAAGCACAGGGTACTCCCCGCACGAGCTGATGACTGGCCGAGTTATGCGGACCCCCACCGATGTACTCGCCCCGGTGCTCACAGAAGATCAGCTCAGGGAGGTGAACCGGGACAGGTTCGCCAGAAACCGCTTTGAGCACCTTAAACAGGTCCATGAGCAGACGGCTGGGAACATGCGAAGGCAGCATCAGTGTAACCGATTTCTGTTAGAACCCCGAAAACACCACGAGTGGGAGCTGGGGGATCAAGTTATGGTGACGAATTTTGCTCAGGTAGGAAGTCTAGAACCGTTATACATGGGGCCCTACAGCATTGTAGACAAGGTAAGCCCCATGGTATATGCCACAAAGATGCCCCTGCGCATCAAATGGTTCCATATTAATCAATGTAAATTGTTTAAGCCCGAGAAGAGAGAACAGCCAGTTGGGGCAATGTCTGACGATAGAAATCCTCAGCCTGCAGCAGCAGAAAACTCACAGACTGCACAGGCAGGTGCAGTGGCTTGTTTTAGGGGAGGAGCCATCCCGCCCACCATTTGGGACACTCTCCCACTCCTCTGGGATTCAGAGGAGGTGGGACCTGAGGGCGAGGACCCTCAGCCTGCAGCACCAGGCTGCGATGAGTTACGTGCACCTAGCACAGGTTTAGCAAAGGTAAAGGCTGAGGATGAAAATCCCCAGCCAGCAGCAGTGGAGAGTCCACAGACCGCACCGGAGGGGGCAGTGGCTCCTGTTAAAGAACCACCAGCCAGAAAAACCCCACCAGCCAAAGTCCCTAGAAGGTCCCCACGAATGCCACGGCCAAGGAAACTGTAGTCACCGGCTCCCCAGTTTAAACGGGCAGCCTCTAAGGTCAGGGATCGGTCTGAGGACAGAGGTCCCCAGCCAGCAGCCGCAGGCTGCGAGGGACCAAAGGAACAGGACCGAGCAGCCACACCGAAGGGAGTGGTGTGCTGCAGCCCAAACAGGGATTAACCTGGCTGCCCGGAGACGGGCGGCAGATGTACATAGCTTCTGTAATGTAATTTTGGGATTGTTAAGTTTGGGTGTTTTAGTTTAATTTTAAACGAGGTGATTGGTAGTTTAAGTGTTATTGTTAAAGTGTAGGAACGTGG
Source organism: Somniosus microcephalus (assembly GCF_052327205.1). NCBI lineage: Eukaryota > Metazoa > Chordata > Chondrichthyes > Squaliformes > Somniosidae > Somniosus > Somniosus microcephalus. Next base: position 155,082,882 of record NC_140997.1, read on the forward strand.
GTTCCTAACTTAAAGATTGAGTTCTACTCAGGCGATCAAACAAAATGAACTTTAATGAAACAAACAGGCTTTAACAAGAAACTGCAGGAACACATCGAATGTAGGTCTGCTCTCTCTGGAGGCTCCACGAGGACTGCCCTTGCACACCTGTGGCTGACGTCATGACATCATCACGTTTTCCCACCAGTGGGGGATCACGTGATGAACGGCGTGATGTCATCACGTTTTAACCGTGCTGTTAACGCTACCACACTCTGTACAGTTAAACAGCATAAATAAAGGTACAGACTCAGACTGTAGCTAACATGTTGTTAAAGGAATTATGTACAAACGATCTGAGTCTTTTGGTGGTTCCGCCACATGCGCCCCCCAGAATTGTCTTTAACAGCAAAAGTGAGACGCTGAGGAGGCCTGACAAGTCTGTCCGAGCGACTTCGGTAACCTGGCGGAGGAAGCTGATGGATGGTGGTCGAGCTGATGGGCGGTTGTGGTTGAGCTGGCGCGGCGAGCGTGGTCGAGTTGGCGGGCGGCTCTGGTTGATCTGGCACGGCGGCTGCGGGCGGTCGGCCAGGCTTCGGCGGTTAAGCGACGACGACTGGGCGGTCCAGGTCCAGGTGAGCCGGCTTCAATCGGTCCACCGAAATGTGATCCGGTTTTCCTCCGATGTCGACCGAAAAGGATTTGTCTCTTGATTCGATGACACAGAAAGGACCAGTGTAAGGGGGCTTGAGCGGATCCCGGTGAGCATCATGGCGGATAAATACATACTCAGCATTCTTCAGCTCCGCTGGCACGTGGGAGTTCTGTAAGCCGTGATTTGATGTAGGCACCGGAGCGAAGCATCTGGCCGCTTCCTGGTGGCTGACAAGTTGCTGGGAGGCGGACCATGGCTCTGTGGGAGAAGGGAGGAAATCCCCTGGTTCTCGGAGAGGCTGGCCATAAACGTGTCCGGCTGAGGACGATTGCAGGTCTTCTTTGGGCGCCGTACGAAGACCCAAAAGGACCCATGGAAGTCTGTCCACCCATCCTGCACCTTGAAGACTGGCCCGAAGGGCGGCTTTAAGCGACCTGTGGAATCGCTCGCAAAGGCCATTCACCTGTGGATGATAGGCGGTGGTGCGATGAAGTTTGGTGCCGAGCCCCTGAGCTACAGCGTTCCAAAGCTCCGAGGAAAATTGTGGCCCACGGTCGGAAGAACCCAACAGGAGATGAAAGCTCTAGCGACGTCTGCTGAAGTGGTGGAAACCAAAGGAATTGCCTCTGGCCACCTAGTGGTGCAGTCCACCATGGTGAGGAGATGCGTATAACCATGGGAAGGCGGAAGCGGCCCCGCAGGGTCCACATGCACGTGGTCGAAACGACGCTCCGGAACAGCGAACGTAGCCACTGGAGCTTTAATATGACGCTGGACTTTGGCCTTCTGGCAGACTACACAGGTGTTGGCCCAGTCACGGACATCGAGGTGCAAACCCTTCCAGACGAACTTCGCCGACATAAGCCGTTGTGAAGCCTTCTTACCAGGGTGTGACAACCTGTGTATGGCATCAAACACCTTCCGGCGCCATGCGACTGGCACGATAGGTCGGGGAACGCCCATGGAGACGTCGCAAAGGAGCGTGGCGCCTGCGGCCTGGAAACTGACGTCAGTCGCTTGGAAACTAGAGGGGACGGATCTGTATGATTGGACCTCTGGGTCCGAGGCCTGATCTGCAGCCATGAGGGCGTAGTCGATCCCCAGGTGAACCGCATGGACCGTTGCACGGGAGAGGCAATCCGCCACCAGGTTGTCCTTACCAGACACATGTTGAATGTCCGTGGTAAATTCAGAAATAAACGTCAGGTGACGTTGTTGACGAGCAGACCACGGTTCGACGGTCTTGGCCATGGCGAACGTTAGAGGCTTGTGGGCAACAAAAGCCGTGAAGGGACGTCCTTCCAATAAGAACCGGAAATGGCGAATGGCTAGGAAAAGGGCCAGTAACTCCCGATCGAAGGTGCTGTATTTTTTTTCATTTTTCCGCAGTTGACGGCTGAAAAACGCCAGCGGTTGCCACGTGCCGTTGACCCACTGCTCTTGCACTGCGCCGATGGCGTAGTCTGATGCGCCTGTGGTAAGGGCAATGGTAGCACCTGGAAGTGGGTGCGCCAGCATGGTTGCGTTGGCCAAAGTGCTCTTGGTGTTGACGAATGCCTGGTCCATCTCGGCCATCCAGCTGATTGGATCCTTACCGGACTTGCCCTTGAGGGCCCCGTACAAGGGTTGCATAAGCTGAGCCACCTTAGGGACGAATCAGTGATAGAAGTTGACCACCCCCAGGAACTCTTGCAGGGCCTTGATGGTTGGCAGGTGCGGGAAAGAGGTAATAGCTTCCACCTTCATCAGTAAGGGAACGGCGCCGTCTGATGTTATGCGGTGTCCCAAGAAATCGATCTGCTGCAGGCCAAACTGGCACTTGGCCGGGTTGATGATTAAACCATGCTGGCTGAGGCGTGTAAAGAGGGTACGCAAATGGGAGATGTGCTCTTCCTTTTGCTAGCACTGGCAATGAGAATGTCGTCAAGGTAGACGAATGGTGATATGATGTTCAACACCATGCTTCGTGGCCGAGGAGGAAAAAGCGGGCCTTGTCAGCTCCGGAAACTCTCCGAGGAGCCAAATGAAGTCATCTGGAGGAGGGAAAGTGCAGGCGATAGAGCGCGCCACGGTGGTGCCGTGGTAGCACGGAATCGAGTGGAAGGTGGCCGCGTTGATTAACCGGCGGTGCCGGACATCGATGAGAAGGCCGTTGGCACACAGAAAATCTGCCCCTAGGATGGCCTGCGAGACTGTGGCCATGACGAATTCCCAACAGAAGCACTGACCGCCGAAACAGACTTGGACCCGCCACTTTCGGAAAGTTCGAATTGCTGCGCCATTAGCCGCCACCAGGGAAAAACCATGGTTCCCAGCTTGCATATCGAGATTCGATGCAGGTAGAATGCTACACTGTGTCCCGGTGTCACAAAGGAAACGTCGACCTGATAGAGAATCGGTGATATAAAGAAGTTTCCCTGTAGATCCGACGGCCATCGCAACTGCGGAGCGCCCGTTAGACCCGGTCCTCCTTCGCCAGGAATGCTGCAGGAGCTTTGTTTGTATTTTGGGTGAAAAACTGCAGGGGAAGCGGCAGTGTCATGCTTTCGTGCCAAAACAGGCGTGGTAGGGGCACCAGCCCGCTGCAGGAGGAGCTGGAACCGTGTCTGTGGGGGATGGGCGCCTCATGGCTGAGCAGCACTGCTAGGTTACAGTGAAAATCATATCTGCTTCGGCAGCAAGCTCGGCGCAGTCTGTAGTCTCGGATCTGGCTAGGGCAGCCTGTACCTGCCCCGGCAGTTGGCAGAGGAAAAGCTCCCGGAAGAGGAAGCATTCCGGTTCGGCACCCAAGAAAGTGAGCATTTGGCTCATGAGCTCGGACGGTTTGGAGTCCCCGAGGCCAGGCATCGTGATGAGCCGGCGAGCGCACTCTGACTTCGAGAGCCCGAAGAGCTGTAGCAACCGCGCCTTTATCGTATCATACTTGCTGTCAGTAGGAGGACTACCGAGGAGGCTGATGATCCATGAGGCAGTTGCGCTATCGAGGGCAGAGACCACGTAGTAATAACGGGTCTGATCCACGACGATCTTCCTGATGGCGAACTGGGCTTCAGCCTGGATAAACCAGGCGTCTGGTTGTTGCTCCCAGAACTGTGGCAGTTTCAGAGTCACGGCGTTCGTGTCCATGCTGAAGATCTTCCGCGAAAACTGTTCACGAAAGTCGGGGTCACCAATGTAGGAACGTGGGTTCCTAAATAAAAGACTGAGTTCTACTCAGGCGATCAAACAAAATGAACTTTAATGAAACAAACAGGCTTTAACAAGAAACTGCAGGAACACATCGAATGTAGGTCTGCTCTCTCTGGAGGCTCCGCGAGGACTGCCCTTGCACACCTGTGGCTGACGTCATGACGTCATCACGTTTTCCCGCCAGTGGGGGATCACGTGATGAACGGCGTGACATCATCACGTTTTAACCGCGCTGTTAAAGCAACCACACTCTGTACAGTTAAACAGCATAAATAAAGGTACAGACTCAGACTGTAGCTAACATGTTGTTAAAGGAATTATGTACAAACGATCTGAGTCCTTTGGTGGTTCCACCACAAAAGAATGTTTGTATTGAGTCGAGGTCGCAAGACTCGACTATGCTTTACCCAAGCCAGAGAATCTTCTCGGGACCTGGCTATATGCTCTTGTGTCTCCTTACAGAAAGGATTTTGAAATGAAGTGGGGCATACTCCTACACGCCCTGCTAGGAATGAGCACTGAGAAGTGAGGTGACGTGGAGGACTCCCACACCTACGGGTGCTCAGGAGAGAGAGCACCGGTTGTGACTGCTGGGGGCGGCGAACGAGGCATGGAGGAGCTCGCTATCTATTCCCATGAGGGAAGATGGCCATGGTGGCTGGGATCCAACTCCACCCGGTACTCCAGCCAGATCGGGTTCAACTACAGGGAGGCCTCCCTCCCCTGCCCCAGCATACAGGTTGTGGCCTCATGGGTCAAGGCCACTGAGGGGAAATGCATGTGCCTGACTTGCAGAGGACAGATTCCCCTGGGAAGGTGGTGGTTGCTCAGGAAGCTGAGCACAGACATGGGGGAACATTCAGGTGTCTGGGTATGGTGAGGGAGCGACACCTACCGGACGTCCACAGGGACCCTAGGGGGGACTAGAGTATGCTGGGATAAGTGGTGGGAGTTGGAACAGAGAATTTATGTCTGCATGTGGGGGTCGCAGAGGGCCTGCCCCACAGGCATATCCATCATCTTCTCCGCATCATGGTAGGATAAGGGGGAGTGGGTGGAATGGGATTCCCACCTACAAACTTGCATAGTCCCACATTACCCAGCCCCAGTTAAAGCCACTGAACTCATGGCACGTGCCCGAAAGCTCCTGCCCACGACTCAGGCAGCAAGGACACACAGAGAGGGGTGCCCTGCCACCACCAAGGGACCAGGGAATGGGCTGGTACTAGTGCCGACCGAAAAGGTGCTATACCAGGGGTACACTACGCAGTAGCTTCCATGATCCTGAACCTCACCGAGGTACACTTACCTGAGTGGTGCCCCAAAGAGACAGAACAGCTATACCAGGCCCTGTTAAAAGAAATGTTTAGGAAATTCTACGAGTTCGATTTTGCCAATGTAGACAAAACCGAACTGTACACCACACACAATGAGTATTTTGTTAATGCGGGGAGACAAAGAAGGGGACCCTGGAATGATGTTTTCACAGCGTTTAACACAGGGTCCTCTGTCATCAACAGCCTGGATGACACAGAACTGCAGACACAGATAAACGGTTAGAAAACACAATTTTGAAAAATCTTAATGGATACAGTGGTAGGCTCAGAGTTACACGAGGACCAGGCTAAGATGGTCCATTTAAAAGAGATCATTGCTGAGGTGGAGAAGCATGCAAAGACTGTAAATGCCATTATAAAAGGACAGGAATGCTTCAGATCAGGCTGCACAGAACGAGGTGTGCATACTGTACGGGGAGTGGTTGCTGGGCGAGGGCTGCAGCAACCTGGAGGATTTAAAACAGGGTTTAGTCCCCTCCTGGATCAGCAACAAGCACCTCACAGCCCTCCATCCATTTGAGAATGCATTGCGCCCATGCCAATCCAGCTAGCTTCTGAGGCCTACCCTGTCCCAGTAGATTGTGGCCGTTCCAATCACACCATCATGGGGATAGTAGTGAGGATGCCGGTCATGGGTGGGACAGCCCGACATCCACCAGTGTACAGGGTAGAGAACATTGGAGCCATTCAAGGGGCGCACACATCCGTTTCACGGCGGTCCCACCTTATGTCATAAAGTGGGAGCACACTATGACAGGTATTGACCTCTCGGGGTGCCGGAGCCAGGGAGCACACATAATACTGTGTCCCCAGCACTTGAACGCCTATTCAAAACCCCAGTGCGGGTTTAAAGCTGCTGGCGCAAGACCTATAAACTGTACCATGGAGGCAATGGCACAAGGCCATGTTCCCGCACAGGTAGCATATATAGGACGTGGGACATATTGTGTTACCACAGGTGCGCCCCACTACCAGCATGGACAGCATAGCTGGTGTCCGGTAAGGGACAGCAGTTTCTGCTTTAAACCCGAGGCAGAAGTTCAAGTGGCCCAGGAACGAATTGTCCCCATTCCTGAACCCTCCACTGTTCACCTCACTGTAAAAGAGAATTTCACCAACCTGCAAAAATATGTAGCGCATGTCAGCTACGAAATCCCCCCTCTACCAGAACATCTGACCAAGATACTAAAAGCAGTAATTGTCTCACAAAAGCATTTCTACACGTTAGAGCAGAAAACAGTAGAGATAGAGGCCAAGATGTTGGATATTGTAGTTCCACCCTGGTGGGACATTTTTGAAAATATAGAGGTTCCTTCATGGGTTAGAATGGCTACCCACATCCTCGTGGTTTGCCAGCTGGGAATAGTATTGTACCTGGTGTGCATTCAGTGCAAGGGAAAAGGCAACATGCTAGAATTCCAAAACCAAAGGACTTGGAAGGAGCATTATGTTAAGGTGGAGGGAGATACACCTGTTTGAATCTTTTTATTTTGTATTTTTGAATAAAGATTGTTGTTTTTTTTGTTTTTTTTGTTATTTTAAATAAAGATATGTATGTACCAAGTGGTGCAGGGGTGTTGGACCCCCTCCATGCTTGGATATGTGTAAACAATTGTATTTTGCCTATGTATGCTTATATAAACTATATTTTTGAAGAATGGGAAATGCGTGTGTCATGGGATTATAGAAAGGTAATTACGAGGAAGATTGGCTGTGGAGGGTCGGAATTTTGCTCAACTTCTTAGGTATGATACTTAAAGGGAGTTTAGTATCAACAGGGGGGAGTGTCGGGTTCTCAAAATTCCCACATTCCCCAGAGTTATTAATAAAGGGACCCTGAAGGACAAAGTTATAAGGGTACCCCAAATAAAATGGCATCTGGACCTCGTAGCAGAAGCCTGCAAGATTGAAAAAAACAGGGCCCTGCAAAACGGCAGGTCAGATGACATGCCTGGGTCTCTGAGGGACTTGTTATTCCTGAAGCCAGACATTAGACAATGCAGAATACGCATTCTTCATTTTGAAACCAATCAACTCAGGAAAGACATAATCTTCAACTCATCAAACCTTTTGCATAAATAATCGGTTACAGTTCGAAGTAGACACCAAGCCAGGAAAACGCCGATTAAACATTATGAATAACAAACACCGAGACATTAAGGAACATTTAACAGCGGGGCAACCACCCAAAAAGCAGTTAAAGTGAACGACTATAATCACTTTAACGAGCCTGCCAAAATTAGACAAAGAACTAACCCTGATTTGGCACGCAGATAAGGAACCTCCGAAGTAGTATAATTGTAGGCCCACCAGTAACCGAAAAGGAGACGAGACGGAACTCGACACAGGACTCGAAACACACAGGACACACGGGGCAGCAATCGGGCAGGCGAGACGAGGTGAACAGCATGGCCGATAAGCAGAGAAGTGCAGCATACAGAAGCATTGGGGACGAGCGGGCACACACCCCAGTCCAGGCATAAGCTCACGTTCGAAGCAGGGGTAGAAGAAGAAGCTGACAACTACGAGCACCGCGGTAAAAAAGGGCTGGGTAAAACCATATCTTCGGATCATTACCACTGCACAGGTAATGATCTAGGCCACCGCGACCAAGCCAACACTGAAGACCTCCAACCAAACCCCAACCGCAACAAAAACTTCGGCGACCAGACCACCACAAAACCCAAAGTTTCCATTCTGCAAGGTAAAGTACCCAACAAAGACTTTACACCCTATCTCTAATGGAGGAAAAGAGGGTACTTTACGCAGACGACTCCACCGCCGCGCCCTGGGACCACGTGATGACGGCAGGCCCCAATGGACACCAAGAGCGAACCCTAAAACCACAGGCGGCTTAATCGACAGGATTCGACCTGTCCAGAAACTCTTATTGGTGAGCATAATCCCTGGCCCCTCACAGTACAATTAGTTAGATATTGGGGGTGGGACAAGGGTAAGGGGATTAATACAGTGATTTCTCCCTCGATGTGCCGTGTGTTCCCCATTCCTAATTAAGTGTACTCTTGTAAGCCTGTAACTATTCCAGTAATTTTCAGTGTTGTTGTAGGAATTGCCAAATTCCTATCTAAGAACTGAGGTCGACTCAGGCGATCAAACAAACAAGTTTTAATGCAGAACTAACAAGGTTAAACAGTTTGTCGAGATCGATACAGGAGAACCACGAAAACAGGTCTTTGCTGGTCGGAGGCTCCACGAGGGCTGCCAGGGCAGTCCTGTGGATGGCGTCATCACGTTTCTCCCGCGCTTGGGTGGTCACGTGATTAGCGGCATGACGTCATCGCGTTTACCCGCGCTTTGCCGCAGTCTTAAAGGGACCGCGCCCCATACATGCAAACAGTATGTACAAACACAGAAATCACTAACAGACTGGTACAGGCTTAGGTTGGAGTAAAACATCATTAAAGGGAATTATATACAATTGCTCAGAGTCCCTCAGTGGCTCTGCCACATGTGCCCCCCGCAGAATTCTCTTTAACGGAAAAAGTCAAACGGTGAGGGGGTCTGACAAGCCTGTCAGAACGACTCCTGTACTCCCGAAGCGGAGGCTGCTGGATGGCTGGCGGTCGAGCGGGCGATTGCACTTGATCCGGTGTGATGACGATGGGTGGACGACCTCGTCTTGGCGGCTGGGCTGTCTCGACGGGGTGGTTGAGGTCCAAGTGTGCCGGCTTCAAATGGTCAACTGAAATGTGGTCCGGTTTACCACCGACATCCACCTTGAAGGTTTTGTCTCCTGCCTCTAACACGCGTAAAGGGCCAGTATACATGGCCTTGAGTGGGTCCCGATGCGCATCGTGGCGGATGAGAACGTATTCAGCCTTTTTTAGCTCTGTGGGCACGTGCGATCGCTGAAGCCCGTGGCACAACGTGGGGACCGGCGCGAAACATCTGACCACCTCCTGGTGACTGTTAAGCTGGCCTGACGCGGACCATGGCTCCGTCGGCATTGGCAGGAAATCCCCTGGGACTCGCAGCGGCTGACCATAAACCAACTCTGCAGAGGAAGAGTGAAGTCTTCTTTGGGGGCCGTGCGAAGGCCCAACAGAACCCACGGTAGCTTGTCCGCCCATCCAACGTCCTGGAGGCTGGCCCTCAGGGCGGCTTTCAGTGATCTGTGAACACATTCACAAAGGCCATTCGCTTGAGGGTGGTAGGCTGTAGTGCGGTGCAATTTGATGCCGAGTCCCTGAGCCACTGCATTCCAGAGTTCGGAGGAAAACTGCGGTCCTCGATCCGAAGAAATGTCAGCAGGCACTCCAAAACGGGCGACCCAGGAAGAAATGAATGCCCTGGCCACGTCCGCCGAAGTAGCGGATGACAGGGGCACTGCTTCTGTCCATCTGGTGGTGCGGTCTACTATGGTCAGAATGTGAGAAAAACCATGGGACGGTGGAAGTGGTCCTGCCAGGTCCACATTGACGTGGTCAAAACGCCGCTCCAGAACCGTGAAGGTGGCCAATGGGGCCTTGACGTGGCGCTGTTCCTTGGCCTTTTGGCAGACGACGCAGGTGTTGGCCCAGTCACGGACATCCTTATGCATGCCCTGCCAAATGAATTTATCCGGCATGAGCTTCTGAGAGGCCTTCATCCCTGGGTGCAACAACCCATGTATGGCGTCGAAAAACTTGCGGCGCCAGGCGACCGGCATGACAGGGCGAGGGTCCCTTACGGAGACGTCGCACAGCAGCGTGATACCTGCCGAATGGAACTCGACGTCAGCTAACTGGAGACTAGTGATGTTCGCTCGGTAAGCCTGAACATCTGGGTCTGAGACTTGGTCCGCTGCCATGAGGGCGTAGTCGATGCCCAGATGGACTGCATTGACAGTCGCGCGGGAGAGGCAGTCTGCCACCAGGTTGTCCTTACCGGCCATGTGCTGGATATCCGTAGTGAATTCGGATATGTAAGTCAGCTGACGCTGCTGTCGGGATGACCACGGTTCGGCGGACTTGGCCATGGCAAAGATGAGTGGCTTGTGGTCCACAAAAGCGGTGAAAGGACGTCCTTCCAGCAGGAACCGAAAATGGCGGAACCGTGAAGGTGGCCAATGGGGCCTTGATATGGCGCTGTACCTTGGCCTTTTGGCAGGCGACGCAGGTTTTGGCCCAGTCACGGACATCCTTATGCATGCCCTGCCAAACGAATTTATCCGACATGAGCTTCTGAGAGGCCTTCATCCCTGGGTGCGACAACCCATGTATGGCGTCGAAAACCTTGCGGCGCCAGGCGACCAGCATGACAGGGCGAGGGTCCGTTACGGAGATGTCGCACAGCAGCGTGGTACCTGCCGAATGGAACTTGACGTCGGCTAACTGGAGACTAGTGATTTTGGCTCGGTAAGCCTGAACACCTGGGTCTGAGACTTGGCCCGCTGCCATGAGGGCGTAGTCGATGCCCAGATGGACTGCATTGACAGTCGCGTGGGAGAGGCAGTCTGCCACCAGGTTGTCCTTACCGGCCATGTGCTGGATGTCCGTAGTGAATTCGGATATGTAAGTCAGCTGACGCTGCTGTCGGGATGACCAAGGTTCGGCGGTCTTGGCCATGGCAAAGGTGTGTGGCTAGTGGTCCACAAAAGCGGTGAAAGGACGTACTTCCAGCAGGAACCGAAAATGGCGGATGGCCAGAAATTGGGCTAGCAACTCCCGGTCGAAAGTGCTATAGGATCTTTTGTTCCATCTAAGATGTCTGCTGAAGAACGCCAAGGGCTGCCATGTACCGTTCACTCACTGCTCCTGTATGGCTCCGATTGTGTAGTCTGACGCGTCGGTAGTGAGGGCAATGGTGGCTCCTGGTAATGGGTGTGCCAGCATGTTCGCGTTGGCTAAGGCGCTTTTGGTGTCAGCGAACGCTCGGTCCATGTCATCCGACCAGTCTACCGGGTCCTTGCCAGTCCTGCCCTTGAGGGCCTCGTACAGGGGCTGCATGAGCAGTGCTGCCTTAGGCACGAAACGGTGGCAAAAGTTTACCATGCCTAGGAATTCCTGCAGGGCTTTAATGTTCTGCGGGCGTGGAAAGGATGTCACCGCCTCTAACATAGCTTGTAAAGGGACCGCCCCCTCTGCGGTGATGCGATGCCCCAGGAAATCGATTTGTTGCAGGCCAAACTGGCACTTAGCCGGATTGATAATCAGGCCGTGTTGCCTGAGGCATCGAAAAAGGGTGCGTAGGTGACAGCGATGTTCCTCTTTGGTGGAGCTGGTGATAAAAATGTCGCCCAGATAGATGAAGATGAAGTTGAGGTCCCACAGCACGGAATCCATCAGGCGCTGGAAAGCCTGGGCGGCGTTCTTTAAGCCAAACGGCATGCGCAGAAATTCGAAGAGGCCGAATGGGGTGATGACCACGGTCTTCTGGACGTCCTGCGGGTGCAATGAGACCTGGTGCTAGCCCCGGACGAGGTCGACTTTGGAGAAGAATTTGCTTCCTGCCAAATCGGCAGAGAAATCCTGGATGTGGGGGATCGGGTACCGATCTGGAGTGGTGGCGTCGTTCAGGCATCGATAGCCGCCGCATTGTCGCCATCCACCGCCAGGCTTCAGAACGATATGAAGGGGTGAAGACCAGGGACTATTCGACCGGCGAATAATCCCTAAACGTTCCATGGTGGTGAACTCCGCCTTTGCAACCGCCAACTTGCCAGGATCCAGGCGCCGAGCTCGCGCGTAGATCGGGGAACCGTTGGTGGTGTTGTGGTGTTCCACACCATGTTTCGTGGCTGTGGAGGTGAACGTGGCTCTCGTCAGGTCGGGAAATTCTGCGAGCAGACGGGCGAACTCGTCAGGAGTCGGGAAAGCACAGGCGACTGCGCATGATGTATTGTTACTGCGGTAACAGGGGATGGAATTGAAGGTTGCCGCGTTGATCAACCGTCAGTTTTTCACGTCAACCAGGAGGCTGTTGGCGCACATGAAATCCGCGCCGAGAATGGGTTGAGAAACCTTGGCCATAACAAACTCCCAGTGAAAACGTTGCCCCCCGAAGCAAACCTCCACACGCCGTCTGCCGAAAGTCAGAATCGCTCCGCCATTGGTCGCTTCAAGGGCGAGGCCGTGCTTCCCTGCCTGAACATCGAGGGGGGACGCTGGCAATATGCTGCACAGCGCTCCGGTGTCGCACAGAAAACGATGACCGGAGAGCGTGTTGGTAATGAAAAGCAGCTTGCCCGCGTTGCCGATCGCCATGGCGGCTGCGCGACGGCCATTAGACCTGTTCCTCATTATTCGCAGCTGTTTTGTTTTTTGGGGAAAGCTGCAGGGAGGACGGCACCGTCTTGACTTCGCGCCGAACTGCACGTGGTAGAAACACAGCCCTGTTGACTGACGAGCTGTGGCGGCATCTGTTGGGGAGGGGCGCCTCGTGGCAGCTTCCGCGGGGGATGGGCACCTCATGGCAGTGCAGTACTGCTGCGTAACCGCGAATATTTTGTCCGCCTTTGCCGCGAGTGCAGCGCAGTCTTCTACCTCGGATCTGGCCAGGGCAGCTTACACCTGCTCAGGCAGCTTGCTGAGGAATAGTTCCTGGAAAAGCAAGCATTCTGGTTCGGAGCCCAGGGGTGTGAGCATTTGGCTCATCAATTCCGATAGCTTGGAGTCCCCCAGCCAGGGCATGGCGAGCAATCGACGTGCGCACTCTGATTTAGTGAGCCAGAAGACTTGCAGCAACTGCGCCTTGATGGTGTCATACTTGCACTCCATTGGAGGGTTCTGGAGGAGGCTGATGATCCGCGAGGCGGTGGAGCTTGCGAGTGCCGAGACCATGTAGAGGTATTTAGTTTGATCTGCAATGATGCCTCTCAGGTCGAACTGGGCTTCGACCTGGATGAATCACGAGGTTGCCTGCTGCTCCCAGAACTGCGGTAGCTTCAACGAAACGGCGTTGGCCTCCATGTCGTGTTCTTTTTGCGAAAAACGTTCGCAAAAGACGGGGTCCCCAATGTAGGAATTGCCAAATTCCTATCTAAGAACTGAGGTCAACTCAGGCGATCAAACAAACAAGTTTTAATGCAGAACTAACGAGTTTAAACAGTTTGTCGAGATCGATACAGGAGAACCACGAAATCAGGTCTTTGCTGGTCGGAGGCTCCACGAGGACTGCCAGGTAGGCCCCGTGGATGGCGTCATGACATCATCACGTTTCTCCTGCGCTTGGGTGGTCACGTGATTAGCGGCATGACGTCATCGCGTTTACCCACGCTTTGGCGCAGTCTTAAATGGACCGCGCCCCGTACATGCAAACAGTATGTACAAACACAGAAATCACTAACAGACTGGTACAGGCTTAGGTTGGAGTAAAACATCGTTAAAGGGAATTATATACAGTTGCTCAGAGCCCCTCAGTGGCTCTGCCACATGCGCCCCCCTAAGAATTCTCTTTAACGGAAAAAGTCAAACGGTGAGGGGGTCTGACAAGCCTGTCAGAATGACTCCTGTACTCCCGAAGCAGAGGCTGCTGGACGGCTGGCGGTCCAGCGGGCGATTGCACTTGATCCGGTGTGATGATGATGGGTGGACGACTTCGTCTTGGCGGCTGTGCTGTCTCGACGGGGTGGTCGAGGTCCAAGTATGCCGGCTTTAAACGGTCGACTGAAATGTGGTCCGGTTTACCACCGACATCCACCTTGATGGTTTTGTGTCCTGCCTCCAACACATGGAAAGCACCAGTATACAGGGCCTTGAGTGGATCCCGATGCGCATCGTGGCGGATGAGAACGTATTCAGCCTTTATTAGCTCTGTGGGCACGTGTGATCGCTGAAGCCCGTGGTGCGACGTGGGGACCGCCGCAAAACATCTGGCCACCTCCTGGTGATTGTTAAGCTGGCCTGACGCGGACCATGGCTCCATCGGCATTGGCAGGAAATCCGCTGGGACTCGCAGCGGCTGACCATAAACCAACTCTGCAGAGGAAGAGTGAAGTTCTTCTTTGGGGGCCGTGTGAAGGCCCAACAGAACCCACAGCAGCTTGTCCGCCCATCCAGCGTCCTGGAGGCTGGCCCTCAGGGCGGCTTTCAGCGATCTGTGAACACGTTCACAAAGGCCATTCGCTTGAGGGTGGTAGGCTGTAGTGCGGTGCAATTTGACACCGAGTCCCTGAGCCACCGCATTCCAGAGTTTGGAGGGAAACTGCGGTCCTCGATCCGAAGAAATGTCAGAAGGCACTCCAAAACGGGCGACCCAGGAAGAAATGAATGCCCTGGCCACGTCCGCCGAAGTAGTGGATGACAGGGGCACCGCTTCTGTCCATCTGGTGGTGCGGTCTACCATGGTCAGAATGTGAGAAAAACCATGGGAAGGTGGAAGTGGTCCTACCAGGTCCACATTGACGTGGTCAAAACGCCGCTCCGGAACCATGAAGGTGGCCAATGGGGCCTTGATGTGGCGCTGTACCTTGGCCTTTTGGCAGACGACGCAGGTGTTGGTGCAGTCATGGACATCCTTATGCATGCCATGCCAAACAAATTTAGCCGACCTGAGCTTCTGAGAGGCCTTCACCCCTGGGTGCGACAACCTTGTATGGTGTCGAAAACCTTGCGGCGCCAGGCGACCGGCATGACAGGGCGAGGGTCCCATACGGAGACGTCGCACAGCAGCGTGGTACCTGCCGAATGGAACTCGACGTCGGCTAACTGGAGACTAGTGATGTTGACTCGGTAAGCCTGAACATCTGGGTCTGAGACTTGGTCCGCTGCCATGAGGGCGTAGTCGATGCCCAGATGGACTGCATTGACAGTCGCACGGGAGAAGCAGTCTGCCACCAGGTTGTCCTTACCGGCCACGTGCTGGATATCCGTAGTGAATTCGGATATGTAAGTCAGCTGACGCTGCTGTCGGGATGACCACGGTTCAGCGGTCTTGGCCATGGCAAAGGTAAGTGGCTTATGGTCCACAAAAGCAGTGAAAGGACGTCCTTCCAGCAGGAACCGAAAATGGTGGATGGCCAGAAATTGGGCTAGCAACTCCCGGTTGAAAGTGCTATAGGATCTTTCATTCCGTCTAAGTTGTCGGCAGAAGAACGCCAAGGGCTGCCACGTACCGTTCACCCACTGCTCCTGTATGGCGCCGATTGCATAGTCTGACGCGTCGGTGGTGAGGGCAATGGTGGCTCCTGGTAATAGGTGTGCCAGCATGGTCACGTTGGCTAAGGCACTTTTGGTGTCGGCGAACGCTCGGTCCATGTCATCCGACCAGTCTACCGGGTCCTTGCCAGTCCTGCCCTTGAGGGCCTCGTACAGGGGCTGCATGAGCAGTGCTGCCTTAGGCACGAAACGGTGGCAAAAGTTAACCATGCCTAGGAATTCCTGCAGGGCCTTTACGTTCTGCGGAAAGGATGTCACTGCCTCTACCTTAGCTTGTAAAGGGACCGCCCCCTCTGCGGTGATGCGATGCCCCAGGAAATCGATTTGTTGCAGGCCAAACTGGCACTTAGCCGGGTTGATAATCAGGCCATGTTGGCTGAGGCGTCGAAAAAGGGTGCGTAGGTGACAGCGATGTTCCTCTTTGGTGGAGCTGGCGATAAAAATGTCGTCCAGATAGATGAAGATGAAGTTGAGGTCCCACAGCACAGAATCCATCAGGCGCTGGAAAGCCTGGGCGGCGTTCTTTAAGCTAAACGGCATGCGCAGAAATTCGAAGAGGCCGAATGGGGTGATGACCACGGTCTTCTGGACGTTCTGCGGGTGCAATGGGACCTGGTGGTAGCCCCGGACGAGGTCAACTTTGGAGAAGGAGTTGCTTCCTGCCAAATCGGCAGAGAAATCCTGGATGTGGGGGATCGGGTACCGATCCGGAGTGGTGGCGTCGTTCAGGCATCGCTAGTCGCCGCATGGTCGCCATCCACCGCCAGGCTTCGGAACGATATGAAGGGGTGAAGACCAGGGACTATTCGACCGGCGAATAATCCCTAAACGTTCCATGGTGGGGAAATCCGCCTTTGCAACTGCCAGCTTGCCAGGATCCAGGCGCCGAGCTTGCGCGTAAACTGGGGGACCGTTGGTGGTGATGTGACGTTCCACACCATGTTTCGTGGCTGTGCAGGTGAACGTGGCTCTCATCAGGTTGGGAAATTCTGCGAGCAGACGGGCGAACTCGTCAGGAGTCTGGAAAGCACAGGCGACCGCGCGTGATGTAGTGTTACTGCGGTAACAGGGGATGGAATTGAAGGTTGCCGCGTTGATCAACCGTCGGTTTTTCACGTCAACCAGGAGGCTGTTGGCGCACATGAAATCCGCACCGAGAATGGGTTGAGAAACCTTGGCCATAACAAACTCCCAGTGAAAACGTTGCCCCCCGAAGCAAACCTCCACACGCCGTCTGCCGAAAGTCAGAATCGCTCCGCCATTGGCTGCTTCAAGGGCTAGGCCGTGCTTCACTGCCTGAACATCGAGGGGGGACACTGGCAGTAGGCTGCACTGTGCTCCGGTGTCGCACAGAAAACAACGGCTGGAGAGCATGTCGGTAATGAAAAGCAGCTTGCCCGCGTTGCCGATCGCCATGGCGGCCGCGGGACGGCCATTAGACCGGTTCCTCATTATTCGCAGCTGTTTTGTTTTTTGGGGAAAGCTGCAGGGAGGACGGCACCGTCTTGCCTTCGCGCCGAACTGCGCGTGGTAGAAACACAGCCCTGTTGACTGACGAGCTGTGGCGGTATCTGTGGGGGAGGGGCACCTCGTGGCAGCTTCCGCGGGGGATGGGCGCCTCGTGGCAGCTTCCGTAGGGGATGGGCGCCTCGTGGCGGTGCAGTACTGCTGCGCAACTGTGAATATTTTGTCCGCCTCTGCCGCGAGTGCAGCGCAGTCTTCAACCTCGGATCTGGCCAGGGCAGCTTACACCTGCTCAGGCAGCTGGCTGAGGAATAGTTCCCGGAAAAGGAAGCATTCTGGTTCGGAGCCCAGGAGAGTGAGCATTTGGCTCATCAATTCCGAAGGCTTGGAGTCCCCCAGCCAGGGCATGGTGAGCAATCGACGTGCACAGTCTGATTTAGTGAGCCAGAAGACTTGCAGCAACCGCGCCTTGATGGTGTCATACTTGCGCTCCGTTGGAGGGTTCTGGAGGAGGCTGATGATCCGCAAGGCGGTGGAGCTTTCGAGTGCCGAGACCACGTAGAGGTATTTAGTTTGATCTGCAGTGATGCCTCTCAGGTCGAACTAGGCTTCGACCTGGATGAATCACGAGGTTGCCTGCTGCTCCCAGAACTGCGGTAGCTTCAACGAAACGGCGTTGGCCTCCATGTAGTGTTCTTTTTGTGAAAAACGTTCACAAAAGATGGGGTCACCAATGTAGGAATTGCCAAATTCCTATCTAAGAACTGAGGTCAACTCAGGCGATCAAACAAACAAGTTTTAATGCAGAACTAACGAGTTTAAACAGTTTGACAAGATCGATACAGGAGAACCACGAAATCAGGCCTTTGCTGGTCGGAGGCTCCATGAGGACTGCCAGGGCGGTCCCGTGGATGGTGTCATGACGTCATCACGTTTCTCCCGCGCTTGGGTGGTCACGTGATTAGCGGCATGATGTCATCGCGTTTACCCGCGCTTTGCCGCAGTCTTAAAGGGACCGCGCCCCGTACATGCAAACAGTATGTACAAACACAGAAATCACTAACAGACTGGTACAGGCTTAGGTTGGAGTAAAACATCGTTAAAGGGAATTATATACAGTTGCTCAGAGTCCCTCAGTGGCTCTGCCACATTGTAACGTTTATTGTGCCTTTTAATGAAAATACAGTTTTCTTGTACCAAACCAGTTGTGTACTCCAATTCTGTATCGCCGCCTGTACCTAAGTCCGGTGTCTAGAACCCAGGGGTGTGGGAACGATTTGAACCGCTCGGGAGCCCAGTCAGAGGCGAGCTGTCTGCACACATGCCACCCGCTACAACTGTAGAGTATGCATGGGGTGAGTTTTAATTTAAGGTTGTGATATTAACCAAGCTTTAAGGAACAGAGTGAGATGTTAGTCAGACCTCATGTTGCAAAGCCAGGGACCAACAAAGCAACCTGTTCTCATGTAGGGGATGGCGTGTGCCCAGTCAGTTATGCCCCTGACTGCCTGTGAGCGGTTCAAATTGCTCCCACACCCCTGGTTCTCGACACCGGACTTAGGTACAGGCGGCGATACAGAAAACGAGTAGACAATTGGTTTGGTGCAAGCAACCATAAACTTTATTGAAACAGGAAAAATCACTACGTAGTTACAGGCTTATCAACAGAATACACTTAAATGGGAATGGGGAACACACGGCACATCGAGGGAACAACACACATTAATAAAATCCCTTAACCCTTATCCCACCTGTAATACCTAACTAGATTAAGCTAAGAGGGGCCAGGAATTCATGCTCACCAATGGGGTTCGCCCTTTGTGCTCTCTGGGGCCTGCCATCATCACATGGTCTCAGGGCGCTGCAATGGCGTCGTCCTGGTAAAGTACCCCGAGATTAAAGTCTTTGCTTGGGTACTTTACCTCGCAGGGATGATGGTTCTTCTTCTTCGGGTGGCAGTAGTTGAATTTTGCATGAAAATATTCGCAGGTAATCTGGATTGAAGGCCCGATTATTCGAAGTGTTCTTCAATCTTTTTCCAATTTGTCTCGTCTCATCTCATCTCGTCTCGTCTGGCCTGGTCTGCCGTGTTTGTTTGGTGCTGTACTGGGCGTCCTTGATGGATTTGGGGAAGACACGGGCAGTGGCCAGGTAGCAAGCGCAGGAGGAAGAGAGCGTGGCTACCAATGGGCTTACAATTATACTCCCGTTGAAGGCCCTTATCTGTGTGCCAAATCAGGTCAGTCTTTTGTCCAGTTTAGGTGGGCTCGTTTAATATAATTATACCAATCTAAGTTAACTGGCTTTAGATGACCGTTTATCGCACCTGATGGCCCCGGTGTCCGGGTTTTATTGTCATTAATGCATTTTAATCAGCCTGTCCGGCCTTGGTGGCTCCCTTGAACTGTGTCCGATTATTTATGCGGATAAACTAATGGCCTTAAACTTAGGCCTAGCTGGGCTTGATCTGTTTTGACCTGATGCAATGCATATTCAGTGTTTGCCTAAGCTGTCTGGTTTTCTCATACACAAAATCCTTTTTCACAGAAATGCATTTTAAGTTTCAATTTCCTAAAGCTGCCTGCTTGTGCTCCAAAGGCCATGCTTTTAAAATCTTACAGGCTTTGGTCACAAGGTGCGGACGCCATCTTTTTGGGCATCCTTTTTAAAGTTGTCCATACAGGGTCCCTTTTATTAATAACCTTGGGGGAATGTGGGAATTTTGAGAGCCTTACACTCCCCCCTGTGACACTAAAACTTGCTTGAAGTATCATCCTGACAAGGTGAGCAAAATTTCTGACCCTCCATATTCAATCTTCCCCTGTAATTCCCTATCTAATATACCCACGACACATGCACTTCCCATTCCGTGAAAATGTAGTGCACATAAGCATACATAGAATAATTGCAGTCTTTTACACACATCCAAGCATGGAGGGGGTCCAACACCCTGCACCACTTGGTACACATACATCTATATTAACAACGCGTCGCAAAATCTGTACTAAAAACAACGAACACAAAAAAACAACAAACTTTAATCAAAAATACAAAAAAACTCAAACAGGTGTATCTCCCTCCACCTTCACATAATGTTCCTTCCAGATCCTCTGGTTTCACAATTCTAGCATCTGACCTTTTCCCTTGCACTGAATGCAGACTAGATGCAACACTGTCCCTAACTGGCAAACCACGAGAATGTGGGAAGCCAGTCTGATCCACGAAGGGACCTCTATGTTATTGAAAATGTCCCACCAGGGTGGAATCACAATATCCAATATCTAAGCCCCTATCTCCACTGTTTTCTGCTCTAGAGTGTAAAAGTGTTTCTGTGAAACTATAATGGCTTTGAGTATTTTGGTAAGGTATTCTGGGAGTGGGGAAATTTCATAGCCGAAATGCGCTACGTACTTTTGCAGGTTGGTAAAATTCTCCTTCACAGTGAGGTGAAGAGTGGAGGTTTCAGGAATGGGGATAATTCGTTCCTGGGCCACTTGAACTTCTGCCTCGGGTTTAAAGCAGAAACTGCTGTCACTTAACGGACACCAGCTATGCTGTCCATGCTGGTAGTGGGGCGCACCTGTGGTGACACAATATGTCCCACCTCCTATATATGCTACCTGTGGGGGAACATGGCCTTGTGCCATTGCCTCCATGGTACAATTTATAGGTTTCGCGCCAGCAGCTCTGAACCCACACTGCGGTTTTGAATAGGCATTCAAGTGCTGGGGACACAGGATTATGTGTGCTCCCCGGCTCCGGCACCCTGAGAGGTCAGTACCTGTCATAGCGTGCTCTCACTTTATGACATAAGGTGGGACCGCTGTGAAATAAATGTGTGCACCCCCTTGAATGACTCCAATGTTCTCAACCCCCTATACCGGTGCAGGTTGGGCTGTCCTACCCATGACCGGCATCCTAACTACTATTTCCATGACGGTGTGGTAGGACCGTCCACAATCCACTAGGACTGGGTAGGCTTCGGAAGCTAGCCGGAGTTGGCTCGGGCTTAATGCATTCTCAAATGGATGGAGGGCTGCGAGGTGTTTGTTGCTGATCCAGGTGGGGACCAAACCCTGTTTTAAATCCTCCAGATTACTGCGGCCCTCGCCCAGCAACCAGGCCCCATACAGCACGCACACCTCATTCTGTGTAGCCTGGTCAGAAGCATTTCTGTCCTCCCTTATGAGGGCATTTACCGTCTTTGCGTGCTTCTCCAACTCCGCTATAATCTCCTTTAAATGGACCATCATAGCCTTGTCCTCATGTAACTCCGAGCCCACTACCTTGTTCTCACCCATTAATATCTTCCTTAACAGTGTTTTTAAACCGTTTATCTGGGTCTGCAGCTCTATGTCAACCAGACTGTTGATGACAGAGGACCCAGTGTTAAACGCAGTAAAACCATCATTCCATACTCCCCTTCTTTGTCTCCCTGTATTACCCAAAAACTCACGGTGTGTGGTGTACAGTTCGGTTTTGGCAACATTGGCGAAATCAAACTCATAAAACTTCTGTAACATGCCCTTTAATAGGGCCTGGTATAGCTGCTCTGTTTCTTTGGGACACCACTCCAGTAAATGTACCTCAGTGAGATTTAAGATCACGGAGGCTACCGCATAAAGTACCCCCTAGTATAGTTCCTGATCGGTAGGTACTAGTACCAGTCCATTCCCTGGTCCCTTGCTGGTGGTGGGGCACCCTTCCCTGGGTAACCGCGCCATGGGCAGGGGCTCTCGGGGGCGGGTTATGAGCTCAGTGGCATTGACTGGGATCGGGGAGTATGGCACGCGCACGCCTTCAGGCTGGTATCCCACTTCATCCCCTCCCAGGTGTCTCGCCGCTGTCGGTGGAAAATAATAGATATGCCTGAGGGGCAGACCCTCTCTGACCCCCACATACAGATGTAAACCCCTTGATCCGGCTCCCACCACTTGCCCGAACACACATGAATCCCCCGTGGGTCCCTGTAATCATCCGGTGAGTATTGTTCCCCAACCGTTCCCACTTGACTGCGGGGTTCCTCATATCTTTGCTCAGCTGTCTGAGCCACCACCACCTATCCAGAGGAATGTGTCCCTTGCACGTTAAACATATACGTTTCCCTACGGTGACGCTGACCATTGTGGCAACGACCCGTACCCTGGGGCACAGGAGGGAGGCCTCCCCGTATGTGAACCCGGTCTGGCTGGAGTACTGTGACGAATTGGACCCCAGCCACCCTGGCCACCTTCCCTCGTGGACGTAGACGGCGGTCTCCTCTGCATCCCGTTCGCCGCTTCTGTCGGTTGCTATATGTGCCCTGTCTCCTTAGCACCCATAGATGTGAGAGTCCGCTACGTCGCCTCTCTTTCTAAGGCTCAGTCCCATCAGGGTGAGTAGGATGACGCTCCCCTTCATCCTGAAAGTTTTCTGCAACAGATACAAAACATGCAGCCAGGTCCCCAAGAGATTCTCTGGCTTGGGTGAAGCATAGTCGGGTCTCGCGACCTCGACCCAAATACACACACTCTTAGCAGATTACTACTTAATTAAAACTACTTAACTTAAGCTAAACACCCAAAGTTAAGCTAAATACCTAAACTTAACAATAACCAAAACTTAAATTACCTAAACTATGTACATCCGCCGCCCGCCTCCGGGTGGCCAGGCTAATTCCTGGTTGGGCTGCGGCACACCGCTCCCTCCAGCGTGGCCGCACTGTCCTGCACTGTTGGTCCCTTGCCGGCCATGGCTGCCGGCTGGGGACCTCTGTCCTTTGACTTCCCCCTGACTCGGAAGGCTGTCCCTTTAAACTGGGGAGCTGGTGACCATGGCTTCCTTGGCTGGGGCGTCCGTGGGGACCTTCTAGGGGCTTTGGCGGGTGGGGCTTTTTTGGCTGGTGGGTCTTTAACCCGAACCGCTGCTCCCTCAGGCTTGACCTCTCCCGAACCTGGGCTACGGGCAGGTAACTCTTTGCAGCCTGTTGCTGCAAACTGAGAGTCTCCGCCCCCAGGTCCCATGACTGGGTCCAGGGCGGGGTTTTCGACCTCAGGTCCCTTCTCCTCTACACCTGGTTTAGGGGCGGGGTTTTCACCCTCGGGTCCCTCCTTACCTGGATCCCAGCAGAGTGGGGGAGTGTCCCAATCGGTGGGCGGGATGGCCCCTCCCCTTAAGCAAGCCACAGCGCCTGCCTGTGTAGTCTGTGAACTCGCTCCTGCTGCAGGCTGAGGATCTCTATCCTCAGACCTTACCCCAACTGGCTGTTTTCTCCTTTCGGGTTTAAACAGTTTGCACTGATTAATATAACCAGCAGCCTGTTTTAAAACCTCGTCTGCTGCCCCAAACGGGCCTTCTAGGGACTCCCCGTTCTCTTCCCTTACCGGGACGGCCTCACAGACTGGATTCTGGGCCTGGACCTGCTTTAGGTCCGGGGCCAAAGCTACCCACTGTGTGCCTCTCTTGTCTCGGACTGCGGCTACCGGACCTGCTCTACAGGGATCCCAGAACTCTCCTTCCCTGGCCCTCTGCTCGGCCACCTCGTTGGTCCTTTGGTTATCCTCCCACATGGTAGCGAGGGATCCTAAAACTATGGCCAAAAGTTTGACCATTTCCCCAGCCTGCTCGTTCCCTGCGGCTCCCATTGGACTAAATGGGACCTCGTTAGACCCGGGTGGATTGGTTGGGTCTTCCGGATGGACCACCGTGCTGGAAGCTCCAGTGTCCACCAAATACCTCCCCTGCACCGTCCCCACCCGCATCTTAACACAGGGCCTGTTCCCCTCATCGTTTTCAGGGGGACACAGGTCGACAGGCTGCGCCAGCTCTAGTCAGGGCCGTGGGTTGGTTGGGGCAGATGGGGTCAGCGCACCTGTAGTGGCTGCTACCCTCCCTTGGTCAGTCAATATGGACCTCATGACGTCCAACACTGACTCAACCGTGGCGGGAGGGATCCCTGCCTCTACATTTTGGGCTCGGGCTGCAGAGTCCTTTCCCTTGCTGTCTTTCCAAGGGTTTTTACATTCCTTCCGCCAACGACCGTCCTTCCCACACCCGTAACAATTCGTCTTTGTGTTGGGGGGTTATTCCCTTCCTGATGCCACTCTTTCCTACCCGGTCCGGGTTTTACCTCATGCACCTTCCCCTTGGGTGGGTGTGCATCGGTTTCCCTACCGTTCTTATAGGCTAGGGTCAACTGTCTGAGCACCGTAAGTTTGGTGGTCTGGGGATTCTTGGGGTCGAACCAAACCTCCAACTTGGCCCGGACCTGTGGCAAGCTGTTCGCCACCAGGCAATGGAGCCAATGGGCCAGATGATCCCCGTTCAGGAACGCGCGGTTAGGTGTCCTAGGGCAGGCCCTCCGGTACACCGGCCATAACCGGTCCGCGAAAGCCTGCGGGGTCTCCCCTGTGAGCTGGACTGTTTTCTCCACACGGGAGAAAGGACTTCCCTCGTTTATCCCCATGGCCTCCAGAACTTCCTCCCTGACCGCCTCATACCCGCTCTGCCCCTTCTTACACTCGTCAGAGAGGGATTGGAGGAGACTACTCTCCAGGGAGATTAGCAGCATCTTGGCCTGCTCAGCGCCATCACAGTCATTGATGCTGGCTGCCTGCTCTATTTCCCTGAAGTGCATCAAGGGGTCCCCTTTTTCGGAGAGCTTCGGGAAATGGTTCACCATAGCCCTAAGCTGTTGGGTGCTGTAGGGTAACACAAACTGGTTTTGGAGGGGTCCCTCATCGTCGCCATTGACGGGTGGGCCGAACCTCCGATGCCGGGCCGGGCACATCGGTCCCGGCTCCGACCTCTCTGGCGGGGGTTGCTCCACCTCCGCTCCCACCTCTGGCTCCACCCCCGCTTGCTGCCAGACCTCGCTGAAACCTGGCGCTACGGGTGGTGGTCGTGAGACCTCCTGTCCCTCAACCGTGTCATCCCTGGGCACTACCGGTGATGTTTGAACTGTCCTCCCCTCGTTCCCCATAAAATCCGCCTGACCTGCCTTTGGGCTTATGAGACATACCATTCCTTTTGCCTTCCTGAGGGCCAGGCTCAGATTTTCTATTCGCTCTTTGCAGGGGCCGTGGTCTGCCTCCTCAAACCCCTGTTCGCTCGCTAGCTTGTATGCTGCCTTTACCTCCTGTACTTTCTCTTCCTGTTCCCTAACTTGCCTTGCCAAGTGGGCATTCTTTTCCCGCAACCTTAACTCATTTCCCTTGGTTTGGTGACTTGGCACTGTAGGTATTCCAACTGGGCCTTGTGTTCTCCCATTAAATACAACCTCTCCTGATTCAGGGCCTGCAATGCTACCATTAACTTCTCCCCTGCTAGAGCCTTATCCTGGATCCCCAGGGCTGACTCCTTTAACTCGGCTGCCTGTGCTGCAACGAGCCTGTCCAAAAGCTGGACCTTCTTTTTGAAACACATCAGCCAGACTGCCTTCTCTAAGGACTTCTTGTGTTCCTTTCCCTCTGTCCACTTAGCTGCTGCATCTACTGGATGCCCAGCCCTTAGCAGAGTGGTGATCCACTTCTTTGTGATATTCACCTTGCTAAACACATAATCAAAAATCCTTTCCTCCATCATGGTTTGCTCATCCGAACCATTGTCTACTGCATCGCACCCCTGTTGTCGGAGTCCTGCCGTGGTCGCCATTTTCTGTAGGGGGTGGCGTGTGCCCAGTCAGTTATGCCCCTAAATGCCTGTGAGCGGTTCGAATTGCTCCCACACCCCTAGGTTCTTGACCCTGGACTTAGGTTCAGGTGGCGATACAGAAAACGAGTAGACAATTGGTTTGGTGCAAGAAACTGTAAACTTTATTAAAACAGGAAAAATCACCATGTAGTTACAGGCTTATCAACAGAATACACTTAAATGGGAATGGGGAACACACAGCACATCGAGGGAACAACACACATTAATAAAATCTCTTAACCATTATCCCACCAAAATACCTGTAGGGGTTCGCAAAAATCCCCTCAGTTCCCGAAGATACTGGAGATATTAATCCACATCGTGGATGGAGACTGTGTGTGATTTTAAATTGTCTCTGGGTTGGACAATGTTTTAAAATGTGCCCAGAACCGCAAAAGGCTGCGTTGAGTTGGGCAGCACGTGGACAACACCGGAATCGAGGAACTTCATTGAAAAATTCACACACTTTAAGACAGCACATTTTATTTTTTTTAACTGTGTAAATTGCAAAGGGGTTTAAAAATGTCCATCAGAAAAGCATGGCCAAGGACAAAATAAAGCAGCTCGTGGATGTCTGTGAAAAGTGGAATGATCAGTCAGTGGCAATCAGATTCTGTCAATCAAAAAAAGGGAGTTTCCCTTCCCTACAGAGGCAATGTTTGTTTACAGGAAACTGCTGCCTTGTTGACATAAGGGATTAAGCCACTTGAGACTGCAGTTTCAGTGACCACAATGAATGGGTTTCTGTTTACATAGTAATCCAACTCCATTCAAAGCCCAGCACACAATTGAGACACACCTAAACTACGGAAGAGACTTTTTTTAGACAACAGTTTAAGATTAATGGGTTTGAATCACCAATTACTCAGACAATAGGGCAGTTGGGTCCCTTTTGTTTTAGCCAGACAAACTTAGATGTGGGCGGGAACATTTTGGCCCCAGAATGAAGACACATTCAAACCACCCCAAGATTTATTCGAAACCAATCCCAGACAAAGGAAGCAGTTTGGCCACTGGGAAATAGCCTGTTTGAATCAGCCAATCAGGGCCTTTCTCTTGTGTATTCGAACTTTTCAGCGCGAATTTGCACACAGACATTTTCAGCGCCAAAACAGCAGGAGCTCCCAGGATATAAAGATAGCTTCTCAGAAGCATCTCCCTCTTATTTTCCTTGGACCGCAGGTGAGCTCTTCTCTCTCTTTCGACCATAGGTGAGCAGGTTTCTGACTCCTCAGCAAGGCAATCTAGTAAGGAGTTAGAGGGGTGGTAATTTAAGGGAAATTGCTAAGATTGTAAGACTTACATTGTAGCCATTTATCCCTCGTTTTTGCCATTTGCTTTCCCCTGTTAAGCAATTTTACATTGATCGTGTGGTGTAGTTTTCTTTAGTTAATAGGGTTTGATTTTCTCGCATCCAGACCATTTTGTCCGTTTTAATATATCATTAATTATAAAAGTTCCTCCAGTCAGAACTGGAAGGGTGGGTTTAGCGATTCAAAACCGCTGTTTGGTATTTGTCTCAGTGCAGTGGAAAAAAAGGCTGCTTGACCAGGTAAATTACCGTAAACCCGGTAAAGGAAGGTAAATTACCGTAAACCAGGTAAAAGATGCCCCCCTACATACCTAACTAGATTTAGCTAAGAGGGGCCAGTAATTCATGCTCACCAATGGGGTTCACTCTTTGTGCTCTCTGGTGCCTGCCGTCGTCACGTGGTCTCAGGGCGCTGCAATGGCGTCGTCCCGGTAAAGTACCCTGAGATTAAAGTCTTTGCTTGGGTACTTTACCTCGCAGGGATGATGGTTCTTCTTCTTCGGGTGGCAGTAGTTAAATTTTGCATGAAGATATTCGCAGGTAATCTGGATTGAAGGCCCGATTACTCGAAGCATTCTTCAATCTTCTTCCAATTCGTCTCATCTCATCTCAACTCGTCTCATCTGGCCTGGTGTGCCCGTGTTTGCCTGGTGCTGTACCGGGCGTCCCTGATGGATTTGGGGAAGACACGGGCAGTGGACAGGTAGCAAGCGCAGGAGGAAGAGAGCGTGGCTACCAATGGGCCTACAATTATACTCCCGTTGAAGGCCCTTATCTGCGCACCAAATTACATCAGTCTTTTGTCCAATTTAGGCGGGCTCGTTTAATATAATTATACCAATCTAAGTTAACTGGCTTTAGATCACCGTTTATCGCACCTGATGGCCCTGGCATCTGGGTTGTATTGTCATTAATGCATTTTAATCGGCCTGTCCGGCCTTGGTGGCTCCCTTGAGCTGTTTCCGATTATTTATGCGGAGAAACTAATGGCCTTAAGCTTAGGCCTAGCTGGGCTTGATCTGTTTCGATCTGATGCAATGCATATTCAGTGTTTGCCTAATCTTTCTGGTTTTCTCAAACACAAAGTCCTTTTCACAGAAATACATTTTAAGTTTCTATTTCCCAAAGCTGCCTGCTTGTGCTACAGAGTCCATGCTTTTAAAATCTTACAGGCTTTTGGTCACGAGGTGTGGACGCCATCGTTTTGGGTATTCTTTTTAAAATTGTCCATACAGGGTCCCTTTTATTAATAACCTTGGGGGAATGTGGGAATTTTGAGAACCTTACACTCATCCGTTCACCTTGATGATCTATTCTAAAGAAATGGAGTTTGTACTGTAGGGGGTGGTGGTGGTGTGGATGTTATTTGTCAGCTTCATCTGTGACTCCTTTGAGCGGTTCACTCCCAATCCCTTTTGTTCTAGACTTTGATCTTATTTGGGGGTCGTAATAAACTTACAACAGACACCCGAGTTAGGCAAAAAGAATTCAGATCTTTATTTTGAGACAGGAAAATATACAATACAACAAAACTTACACTTTAAAAGGGTGGGGAACACACTGAATAAGCGAGGGAGAATTACAATGTACAAAATCCCTTACCCTCCCAACCCCACTACACTAGCTAGGCTGGAATCCAGAGGACCAGGAAATGCTCACCAAAACGACTTTCTTGACAGACTGTAGAGGTTCGCAATTTCGGGGTTCTCTTTTAGTTGTGGCAGTTGGGGCCTGCCATACCTCGGACGTGGTAGACGAGTGCATCTGCATTGGGTCTTCAGTTGGGTTTGGTCCGCTGATGCGGTTAGTCGCTTTGTTGGATCTATCGGATAAGCACCCAATTTTCTTTGGTTATGGCTAGTTTTAGAGTCTTTGGCCTAGAAATTCACTATGGCCCCGCCAGCTGGCTAACGGCCAAAAGTTAGCGCTGGGCGCGGAGCCATGTGCGACCGTCAAATATTCACTTTTTGCGCCCCAAGTCGGAACCGGGCGCTATTCCAGGGTGTGCCCGCCCCCGCTTGGGGCGCTGAAACTGAATTTCAGCGCTCTAAGTGCCGCTGCGCCACCCGATGCGGTGCAGCAGGCTGCGGTACTGCAGGCCTCCTCCTTCTCTTAAGGTGGAGGTGCCTACAACAGGGAGATCGCCGCTGGATTGTGCCGGCAAATGAGTCCGGCACCACGGAGAAGTGCCGGGCTCGCGGAAAGCAGCTGGCAATGCCGCGGGGGGGTGGTGGAGGAGGCCGGGGAAGGAGGTGCGGGCAGGCGGCCGCCGAAAAAGCGGCCGGCTGGCTGCACCTCCACCTTTATGCGCCCCACTAAGGCTGCAGAAAGGCCCTGGTCTCCGGATGTTAGTAGCAGCCGCCACGGAGGAGGCGGCGGCAACTGAATATGGGCGTCGGGCCGGCATCGGGGCGGAAACGGGGCACTGCGCACACCGATGATGTCATCGGTGCCGGCGCAGCGCTACCGGCTACCGCCGCCATTACCGCCGAGCTCAATATCAGCGCAACCTCCTCTACTGGCGCAGAAGCCCTCTTTAGGTGGTAACTGGGCGCAAAGCTTGCAGCGCCTTACTGAATTTCTAGGCCTTTATGTCCAAAATCTTACCCAGGGGTAAGTCAGACTAGCCTGTAGAGTGGAAACAAGTCTTTGGTTCGTGAGTTTTTCGGTGGTTGGTTTCTTGTTAGTCGCGGTGGCCCAATATTACCTGGTTGGCCTTTGGTTGGCGCGATCTCTGTTTCTTCTTTCTTCCTTCGAGTCAGCGGTGATGATCTCTCTCGAGCTGGTTGGCTGAACTTGAACTCAGACTGGCTGTCCGTTTGAACTGTCTCGCTGTTGTCTCAACTGTTAAACTGTTCTCGTCTGTACTGTTGAACTGAAAAGGCAGGCCTCAATTATACTAATTTGGGGCCTGGCTTATCTGACCGCCAAATCTCAGTTTCCTTTGTAAAATTTGGCGGGCTCGTTATTTTTAATGCCCTTTAAAACTTTAATGAGCT
Organism: Somniosus microcephalus; assembly: GCF_052327205.1. Lineage (NCBI taxonomy): Eukaryota > Metazoa > Chordata > Chondrichthyes > Squaliformes > Somniosidae > Somniosus > Somniosus microcephalus. The sequence goes on from NC_140997.1 coordinate 155,112,584, forward strand.
CCAGGGATGGCCCATCCAAACTTAGAGTTTAGGGGACGGCTCACCCAAACTTAATCAGCTTTTAACTGGTTTCGAGATTGCCTTGAGACCAATTTAAAATGCAAAACATTTGTCAATCTCTTTAAAATTGACTTTGGACTGTGGTTTGTTTATAGTAACTGTAGGGCTGATGTTCTTTCTTTTGTATGGCTGGGGACATGTCCTGTTTACTTGATACCTGGCTCTGCGACTTCTGGGCAGGAAACAGGCTTTATTGTCCTCATGTAAAACTGGGGCAGCCCTGGACATTCCTCAGACAGTCCAATATCCAAACCTCAGGGGCCCACCCCGCCTCCCCGCTGTTCCAGCCTTTTGCAAGTCTGAACATGTCTTTTAAAACCAGCCAAATCTTCCTGCGATTTTTATTTTAAATTCCTTTTGCCCAATAACCTTGAAAACAATCCAAAAATCTCTTCCTTAAATTAAACTCTTTGAAATCCTTCTGTTTGGCCCAACCACATTTTTACCCCTTTTTCCAGATTCCTTCTGTTATGTTCCCAAAATCATTTTAAAATGACTTTCCTTGTGTTCTGGGGTTGTGCAGAAATTTTCGAATCTTACAGTACTAGGAGAATGTGCAGTATTACATTATAATACAGGAAAAGAACTGGAACAGTGAATTTGGTTTGTGTCATAGGGCTGGATTTTGACACTGGAGGCGTGACTACAACTTTTGGGGTTGTAGTCCCGCCTCCATAGAGTTGTGGCCAACCCACACAATTTTCATTTGATTGACCTTGTTGAGCCTGCCCAGTGGGCTCAGCAGGCCAATTAAGGGCCACCCGGCAAATGGTGACATCACAGATTGATATTTCATCTGTCAAAAGTTTTTGACAGTTGAAATATCAGCATTTGACAGCTCTTTGAAGCTGTCAAACACTGACAATCTGTACTCTAAGTTAATTCCTTCCTCTCAGGCTGAATTAGAGATCTTTCCGGAACAGAAAGCTGAATGCTGCAACTTTTGACAGCTCACAGCCATTCTGCTTTCTGTGCCAGTGAGATGAGGGACTTCCGAGACCTGAAGGAAAGAAGGCTGTAAAGGTAATTAAACTTCTTTAAACACTTTACACACACCAAACACACTTACCTCTGCACTCATGCACACACTCACCTGAACACCAGACATCTGAAACCCGCCAAGACCTTCAGCCCGATGGTCCGCCTCGCTAACTTGGTGTGGTTTGGAGCCGTCGGGAATCTCACACTTCAGGGATAAAAATAGGGATTAGGCTAAAAGCTGCCTGTTAACAGGCAGTTAATTGGCACTAATCCCCTTCCCGCCTCGGGGAGGCGGGTCCCAGCACAGGTCGGGTATCCGCCTCCTTTGAAACTGGCATGGAAGGGGGATGGGTTCATGCCCCCTGAATTCAACCCCCCACACGCCTCCAATCCCATCTCAATGGCCCAATGAAAATCGAGCCCATAGACTCTAATCAATAAGAGGTAAATAGTTACAGAACACTGAAATCCCACGACTGATCTGTATTTTAACTCCATCTACCCACCTTGGTTTTATAACCCTGAATATCCTTGCTTAACAAAAAAATACTGTAAGGGGTCGTTTTAACGAGCTTATGGTGTGCTAAATCGGTTTTGATTTTCGCACTACTCGTGAGCGGTTTCAAAGCGCTCCCCCCTCACGGTTCTAGACACTGGGCTTATTGCCAGACAACCTTTGTGTGTTGGCCCAACTCGTGACTCGGAAGACAAATGGTCAGATGAGACAGATTGAGTTTTAAATCAAAACGATCTTTATTTTTGAAAGAGAATGTACACAGAGAAAAATGGCAAGAATAAATGCAGATGAAAAATAACGGCCTAGAAATTCGGTAGGCTTAGCGCCGCCTTTGAGGCGCTAGAGGGCCTAGCGCCGGAGTTATGGCCAGTTTGGAAATTGAGTGGGTCCCTAAATCGGCATTAGGCCGTTAGCGCTGCGCCGGCACCGATGACATCATCGGTGTGCGCAGCGTCCCGGTTGCCATGGTAACCCGCCCGAACTCCGAAATTGACTTGCGGCCGCCTCGCCCGTGGCAGCCGCAAGCAACATTCTGGCAGAGGTGCCTTACTGGACTTTGCGCCGGCGCATTAAAGGCCCCGCAGCGGCCGGCCGCTTTCCCGCCGGCCGCCTGGCCGCAGCTCCCTCCCCGGACTTCTCCCCCCCGCCCCCCGGGACAGATGCAAGCCCGGCACTTGTCCGAGGTGCCGGGCTCATTTTTACAATGATTTTCGCGGGCCGCGGCCGGGTGCAGGCAGCTCCTCCTTAAGGGAAGGAGGAGGCCTGCACTTCCCGAACCTGCCGCACCGCAGCGGGCGCCGCAGCGCCGGAATAGCGCCACAATTCAGCGCGTAGCGCCAGTTTTCAGGCGCAAACAGCTTTCAGCAGCGCCGGCAGCCGTTTGGGCGCAGAACTAGTGAATTTTTGGCCCGCCCAGCGCGACTTAGCTCCGGCACTAACTTCCGGCGCTAAAGCCGTCGCTGCGCCAAAACCCAATTTCTAGGCCAACGTTTCTCACGGAGGACTAAATTATACACTGAGAAAAATAACTTTAAAGCATATAAACAGTTCTAAAATAGCGATAAGCTAAAAGCGGGGGTGAGGGAAGTGCACGGACACATCGAGGGATAAATCACACTCCTGACTTACAAATACCCTTAACGTTACAAACCCTCCCATTACTGAATATACCTCAATTATGTCAGTTAGGTAGAGTTGGGCCTTTATGCTCACCAGAATTTCAAACCCTTCTGGACCTTGGTACTTCTTGTTACGTCTGGAATTTCCGATCTTCCTTATGGGACCGGCTCCTGGACCCTGTTACTTGATGTCGTCCGGGACCTCCGACCTTCCTTATGGGACCGGCTCCTGGACTCGCTCTCCTGTACAAACTTTGGAAGTCCTCCGAAATCCTCGAGCCGTTTTCTGTTCCACACGGTCCTCGAACCCCTGATGGTAATTGGACTTGGACTTCACGGTGCGAACCGTCTCCGGAGGAGTCTTCCTTACTCTGGTCGAATCTTAGACTGGCTTGCTGATGATTTACCTGAATGGTTATACTCTTTTCTGGCCCTAATCTTGGCACCAAATCAACCGTTTTCCTTTGTTAAGGTTGCTTTAACAAAAGCAAGCACATTAATTTTAACTGCTCACAAATCGAACTAATGGGAATCCGATTAGTGTCCCTTCGCTTGTGTGTGCTCAGTAGTTTCTGAGATCAGTTACCGCTTTGCCATAATGGGAATCCGTTTAGTGTCCCTCCGTTTGTGTGTGCTCAGCGGTTTCTGAGATCGGTTACCGCTCTGCCAGCGATTAGCGCACCTCCAGGTGCTAATAGTTTTGTTTACTGCTGTAACCACATTACAATATCAAAAACAGTAAGGTTCTGGATTCTTCTAATCGATGATGACTCAGACTGCTTTAAGGTACTGTGTGTGTGCCCTTTTGAACTGGGCCATGAGAACTGCCAACTCCATTCTGTGTTCTCACAATGTGGCCACTTCAGGGGCCCTACCCATATACTGTATTTCATGGATTTTTGCGAATCCTACAGTCCCCCCGTGATACAATGAGCATCTTCAATCGTCTTTGTATCATAAAATGTCTTTGGGTGAGCACAAATCCGTTCCCTCCCCAACTGACCTTCCCCGTAATTTACCTTGCTAAGGAGTGTACCTCGCCCGCACTTTCCTCATTCCGAACAACGAAGTTTGAGAAAACATTTCCTATTGGAGACAAACCTTTAAACAATATACAGACTCACCTAAAGTCATAACAGAATAATCATAATACAATATAATGCGAAATCGAACAAGGTACAGAACAATCCAAAATATTAAAACAACAGTAATTACACGGGCGACTCCCCGTTTATACTGACATAGTGGCCCCGCCAATTCGGCTGACTAGGAAATTCCCTGTTGTGTCCCTTCCTTCTGCACCGTACACAGACCAGGTACAAAACTATCCCCAGTTGGCACACCACCAAAATGTGGGAAGCCAGTCGGATCCATGATGGGACCTCTATATTATCAAAAAGGTCCCACCACGGTGGAACCACTATATCCTGAATTTCTGCCCCTATATCAACGGTCTTTTGTTCCAAAGTGAAAAAGTGTTTCTGCGAGATGGCGACCGCTTTGAGCAGCGCGGTTAGGTGTTCTGGGAGAGGGAGAATCATAAAACCAAAATGTGTTACATACTTTTGGAGATCAGTGAAATTCTCCTTAATGTTGAGGTGAACAGTGGATGGTTCGGGGATTGGGATAATCTGCAGCTGTGCCACTTGAACTATTGCCTCGGGTTTAAAACAGAAGCTGCTGTCATTGACCGCGCACCAGCCGTGCTGTCCGTGCCGGTAGTGAGACGTTGCGGTGGCGACACAATATGTCCCACCTCCTATGTATGCCACCTGTGGGGGAACATGGCCCTGTGCCATGGCTTCCATAGTGCAATTGATAGGCTTAGCGTCAGCAGACCTGAACCCGCATTGTGGTATTGAATAGGCGTTCAAGTGCTGGGGACACAGGATTATGTGTGCTCCCCGGCTTCGGCACCCTGAGAAGTCAGTCCCCGTCATAGCATGCTCCCACTTAATGACGTAGGGCGGGACCTCTGCAAAACGGACATGAGCTCCCCCCCGAATGACTCCAATGTTCACCACCCTATACACCGGCGCAGGTCGGGCTGTCCTGCTCATTATGGTGATCCGCACGACGACCCCCATGATGGTATGGTTGGAGCGACCACAGTCCACCGGGACTGGATAAGCCTCAGAAGCGAGCCGGAGCTGGCAGGGACTCAACGCGTTCTCAAAAGGGTGGAGGGCTGCGAGTTGTTTGTTACTGATCCAGGAGGGGACCAAACCCTGTTTCAAGTCCTCCAGATTGCTGCGGCCCTCGCCCAGCAACCATGCTCCGTATAGTACGCACACCTCATTCTGGGCAGCCTGATCTGAGGCCTTCCTTTTCTCCCTGATGAGAGCGTTGACCGTCCGAGTCTGCTTCTCCAGCTCTGCTATGATCTCTTTTAAGTGGAGAGTCATAGCCTGATCCTCATGGAGCTCCGAACCCACCACTCGATTTTCGTCCATGATGTAGTGTATGTAACCGTTCCACCTTTAAGAGAACTATTTTAAGGGTTGCACTACTTTATCTTGGCTGCTGTATACTGTAATACCGGTGGTGACCACACCGGTATATAAGTGCTGTGTAATGATTTATTGGGCAGTTCAGCCCGGACCTTCGACTAGTAAAGACCTGTTAAAAGTTACTCTTGTGGTCTGTGTAGTAATTCTCATTATAACACACAGACTTAACAGTGGCGACGAGGATGAGATCTTACCCTGCGGCAGAGATACATCCAAGGCAGTTTAACGGGCGTCGAGAGGAGGCATCCGCCCTCGTCATTCTGCTGCGGAAAGACTCGGGTCTGCAGAGCAAAGGAAGAATTCTGACACGAAGCCTTCCATCAGCAACAGGCAGTGATCATCCCTTCTATCACGGTGGTGGGTAAGCCGATCAGCGACGAGCAGCAAGTCGGCCACGTTGGCGTGAAGTAGGGGAGGGAAAAACGGAGGATATAAGAGCGGAGAACTCGACCACGGCCGGGGAAAAGAGCCGGACAGAAGTTGGGGCCAGAGGCGCTGAGACTGGGGCCAGCGTAAGGCACAGGAGCCGCGGTGCATGCAAACGCAGCCGGTGTAAAAGACCGGGCTGCAAGCGGGCTGGGAGACGCAACAGCGTCGAGAGAGAGCTCGACCGCGACCGGTGAAAGAGGCCAGGCAGCTACCGAGGCCGCGAGGCGCAGCGACCGGGTCAGCGTAAGGCGCGGGAGAAAATTAAAAAAAAAAAAACAAACCGCGGAGAACTCAGCCGCAGCTGCAGGAAAGGACCGGACTGCAAGAGGGGCTGGGAGGCATGATTTGAAAACCGCTGGGGAGGGCGAACGCAGCAATATGGCAATCGCCATTACAGCCAGCGGGGGAGAAAGGCAAACGCTGGAAGCCGCCATTTTCGTAGGCGGGGGAAAGAAGACAAGCGCGGGAAACCGCCATTTTGAAAAAAAAAAGAAAAGAAAAATTTCCTTTTGTTTCTCAAGAAGATTGCGAGGATGCCTAAGCGTGGTAACATCAACGATTTCGATCCCGATGTTGAAGATTGGGCCACGTATGTAGAACGCATAGAGATATACTGTAAGGCAAATAAAATATCAGGTGAAGATAAAGCACTAACCTTACTAAACTCAATGGGTGCGAAGACATACGGGCTATTGAAGCATCTTCTATCACCAGCTAAACCGGCGGATCAGACTTTCGCTAAAATTGTTGCTGTCCTGAAAAATCATTTGAACCCCACACCGCTGATGTTAGCGGAACGATCTAAATTTTATGCAAGAACGCAACTGAAAGAGGAAAGCAACGCGGAGTATTTAATTGAACTGCGTAAGCTAGCGAAATACTGTCAGTTTGGGGAAAGTCTGACAGAGGCACTGACAGACAAATTCGTGTGTGGATTGTCGAAAGAAGGAACACAAAAGCGGCTGCTTGAAGAGAATGATCTTACACTTGATAAGGCTGTCACTATTGCAGCATCGCACGAAGCCGCAGCGAGAGGCACTGCGGAAATGCAGCTGAAGGCAGCAGTACTCAGCGTAGATCAAATGGCTTTGGGTACAACGAAATGTTATCGTTGTGGAAAGACGACACACGATCAGAACCAATGCTGGTTTAAAAACCAGGAATGTAGAAAATGTGGCAAGCTTGGTCACATAGCTAAAGTATGCCGGTCAGGAAAGAAGACCAGCAACAAAAAGTCACCGCAGGAAAAGTGCAGAAAGGTACATAAGGTGGCTGAGAAGAGTTCGGGTGAACAGAATTCGGATTCAGACTCCAACAGCAAGGAACTGGGTAGTCTGAGAATTCACAATGTGAGTAAGGAAGCTGACCGACAAACTATCTGGGTCACACTGCAGATAGCAGGAGTCCGAGTGAAGATGGAATTGGACACCGGATCGGCGTTGACGGTCATGAATAAGCAAGATTACAAACGGTTATTCACACATATTCCCCTACGGGATACGGAGATAGTATTGCAGACATACACGGGGCAAAAAGTATACCCCATCGGAAAGATAAAAGTCAAGGTGATACACAAGGGCAAAGAACACCAAGGAATGGACTTATATGTACTACCTGAGGGAGGTCCACCACTTCTGGGACGGGAGTGGATCAGGAAAATAAATATGGACTGGCACTCCCTAAAAGCAATGACGGTAGATTCCGGATAACAAAATGTCAAACCTGAACGATTGTCCAGAATATTGGATGAGGCTAAAGAGGTGTTCCAACAGGGACTGGGAACACTAAGAGGAATTAAGGCAAAAATCAAGATTGCAGAACATGCAAACCCAAAGTTTTTCAAAGCCAGACCGGTACCTTATGCGATACGACCTGCTGTGGAAGCTGAGCTGGAAGGGCTAGAACGTTCAGGAGTACTGTCTAAGGTGGACTGGAGTGAGTGGGCCACGCCCATTGTTCCTGTCATGAAGCGTTCATCGAGTAACAAGCCAGGGGAACCGGGGAAGGTCCGCATCTGTGGAGACTTCAAGATCACAGTTAATCCGGTGCTTCACACGGTGCAATATCCACTTCCGCGGATTGAGGATATCTTTGCTTCATTGTCTGTTGGGAAACACTTCACCAAGATAGACCTGGCGCAAGCGTACTTACAGATGGAAGTTGAGGAAGAGTCGCGCCAGTATCTCACAATCAACACACACAGAGGCTTGTATCGATATAATAGACTGGTTTTTGGAGTGGCTTCGGCTCCAGCAATTTGGCAGAGGGCCATGGAGCAGGTATTACAGGGCATTCCAAACACTCAATGTTACTTGGACGATATCCTGATTACAGGAGATGACGATGAGGAACACCTTGCAAATTTGAAACTGGTGCTCACCAGATTGAAGGAATATGGACTTCGAGTTAATCGCCAGAAATGTGAGTTCTTTCAGAAACGGATCTCGTACTGTGGGCATGTCATTGACCAGGAGGGGCTGCACAAGTCACCTGACAAGATCGAAGCTGTTGTGAAGACTCCCGCTCCGGAAAATGTATCCCAGTTGAGGTCGTTCCTAGGGTTGATTAACTATTACCATAAGTTTCTGCCAAATCTATCCACGGTGCTGCACCCGCTGAATGCTCTTTTGCAGAAAGAAGTACCATGGAAGTGGAGCGAGGACTGCAAGAAGGCCTTTCGCAAAAGCAAGGCATTGATCTCCTCAGAGGAAGTGTTGGCTCATTTCAACCCAACGCTATCTATTCGTTTAGCTTGTGATGCTTCTCCTTATGGTATTGGAGCAGTACTCTCACACAAGTTGCCAAATGGCTTGGAAAGGCCAGTCGCATTTGCATCCAGATCATTGACCTCCGCTGAGTGCAACTATGCTCAGATAGATAGGGAGGCTCTCAGCCTGGTGTGGGGAGTAAAGAAGTTTAATCATTACCTGCAGGGCCAGAAGTTTACACTGCTGACAGACCACCAGCCGTTGGTATCCATATTCAACCCTAAAAAGGGCGTTTCCATTATGACAGCGCAAAGGCTACAGAGGTGGTCCCTTTTCCTAGGGGCACACCAATATAACACAGAATACAAAGGATCAAAACAGCATGGGAATGCTGACGGTTTATCGCGCCTACCGTTGCCAACGGTAGAAGAGGCGCCTACAGTGGACCCAGTGGAGATGTTCCACTCAACCATAGTGGAATGTCTACCAGTAACAAATTCTACCATCGAAAAGGAAACGAGAAATGACCCGACTCTCTCACGAGTCTACGATTTAACGGTGAAGGGATGGCCAGCACATGGCGAACCACTGTTGCCAGCATTCTCGCAAAGAAGAGAGCAGCTGTCAGTGTGCCGAGGAACTTTGATGTGTGGATCCAGAGTGGTGATTCCACCCAAACTCCAGCATAAAGTGCTAAAGGAGCTTCATGAGGGGCATCTGGGTGGAGTGAAAATGAAGAAACTAGCCATAGCGTTTGTGTGGTGGCCAGGTATCGATGGAGACATCGAAGAAATGACCAAGAGCTGTCTAGGATGCCAGAAGGTCCAAAACGCCCCACCACAAGCCCCTCTACATCCATGGGAGTGGCCCTCATCTCCATGGCAAAGGGTACATATCGACTTTGCTGTTCCTTTTATGGACTCAATGTTCTTAATCGCGGTGGATGCACACTCCAAGTGGCCGGAGGTAATAAAGATGTCCTCCACCACCACGGAAAAAACCATCACAGTATTAAGGACCATATTTGCCAGGAATGGGCTGCCGGAACAGATCTGTTCTGATAATGGACCGCAATTTGTGTCCGAAGAATTCAGGAAGTTCTTAAAAAACAATGGGGTTAAGCACTACACGTCCGCCCCATACCATCCCGCCACCAATGGATTAGCTGAAAGGTTTGTCCAGACCTTCAAGAAGGCCATAAAGGCCATGGGTAATGAAGACATAAATCTACAACATAAGGTAGATAACTTCTTGTTGGCGTACAGGAATGCAACACATGCGGTTACAAACCAAACTCCCGCCATGATGTTTTTCAATAGAAGACTAAGATGCCGGCTGGATTTGATCAAGCCAAACATCAGAAGGGACGTAGAGAACCGGCAATTTCAAGGCATGAATGAAAGGCCAACTAGAATCTTCCAGATAGGTCAACAAGCTTTGGCCCGGGACTACCGTACTGAGAAATGGCAACCTGGAACTATTTGCACACGACTAGGACCGTTGATGTATACCGTGGACATTGGTGAAAGCATAATAAGGCGCCATGTTGACCAGATCATAGAGTCATCCGAAAAGGGACAACCTACTCCACAACTCTATACACCTAATGATGAAGCAGAGATACCCATAGTATCTACCTCCGATCCGGTGATACTGGAATCAGATGAACCCGACACTGGCATTCAAGCCGAATCGACCTTGCCAAAAGAACCTACTACACCACCGAAAACTACTACACCACCGAGGCGTTATCCGGACCGAGTCAGGAAGCCTCCAGAGAGACTGAATCTGTAAACTGTTTTTACATGAAGTTGTGTATATATGTTATGATGTTATGTTTAATGGGGAATATATACTGTTAAGCTAAAAAGGGAGGATTGTAGTGTATGTAACCGTTCCACCTTTAAGAGAACTATTTTAAGGGTTGCACTACTTTATCTTGGCTGCTGTATACTGTAATACCGGTGGTGACCACACCGGTATATAAGTGCTGTGTAATGATTTATTGGGCAGTTCAGCCCGGACCTTCGACTAGTAAAGACCTGTTAAAAGTTACTCTTGTGGTCTGTGTAGTAATTCTCATTATAACACACAGACTTAACACGTGAGGATTCCCTTCAACTGGGTCTTTAACCCGTTGACCTGCTGCTGCAGTTCAATGTCGTCCATACTATTTATGATGGACGACCCAGTGTTAAACCCTGTGAACCAGCCATTCACGGTGCCCCTTTTTAGTCTCCCTGCTTGCTCCCATTGCTTGTGGCTTTCGGTATACAGCTTGGTTCTGTTGACCCTTGCAAAGTCAAATTCAAAGAACTTCTGCAGGGTCTCTTTTAGCAGGGCCTGATATAGCCTTCCTGTTTCTACGGGGCACCATTCCGGCAGGTGTACCTCGGTCAGGTTGAGGATGACTGAGGCCACTGCGTAATGGACCCCCTGATAGGCCATTTGGTCCGTGGGAACTAATACTAACCCGTTCCCTGGTCCCTTGGTGGTGGTGGGGCATCCCTCTGTTACCGTCCGTGGTGTCTGGGTCGTGGGCAGGGGCTGTCGGGGGCGGGCCACTAACTCAGTGGCATTAACTGCGATTGAGGAGTGGGGGACCGCCCATGCATCCAAGCGCGATTCCCAGTCCATCCCCCTCCCGTTATCTTGCCACTGGCTGTGGAAAATGATGGAAACACCTGCGGGGCAGACCTTTTCTGAACCCCACATACACACGTAAATCCCCTGATCGGGTTCCCACCATTTATCCCAGCACACTGTCAGCCCTCCCTGGGTCCCTGTGATGGTCCGGTGAGTGTTGTTCCCTAACCTTTCCCACTGTCCTCTGGGGTTCCCCATGTCCGTGCTCAGTTTCCTGAGCCACCACCACCTATCCAGGGGGACGTTCCCCCTGCACGTTAAACAAATTCATTTTCCCACAGTAACACTGATCTGCGTGGCCTTGATCGTGACCCGCGGACACAATAGTGAAACTTCTCCGTAGGTGAATCCAATGTCATTAGAGTATTTAGTGGCGTTCGATCCCAGCCAACCCGGCCAGTTGCCCTCGTGGGTATATCCAGCGACTTCCTCTGCCTTGCGCAGGCCCTGCCCATCGTGGGCCAGGGGCGCCGTTTCCCCGGTACATCCGAAGATGTGGTGATCCTCCGTCTCCCCTCGCCACGCGATGTTGAGGCCCACCAGGGCCGCGAGGATGATGCCTCTTAGTAGCATCATTGGATTAATATCTGTTGGAGAGATAAAAGAGAATGTTCGAGCCGGGCTCCTTGGGCTCCTTGGCTTGGGTGTGGGGTGAGTGGGTCCCGCGACCCTAGCTCACTTAACTTGCCACTCTGTACCATTCCAAAATGCCACCATACCTCAGAAAAACCTTATACATACATACTAAATTTACAAATAACTGAACCTTACTTAGCAAACTATGGTGTATGTACATGTGCCGTCCGTCTCTGGACGGCCAGCTTAAAATCTGTGGGGACTGTCGCAGGCCACCCCCTGCGGCGTTCCCACCTCAGTTTCAGCTGCTGGTCCCTAGCAGCCTGTAGCTGCTGGCTGTGAACTGTTTAAAATTCCCACAGCTTTCCTACGGGGGTATCTTTTTACAGTAACCGGCGGCCAGACCTTTTCAATGCTACACTGAGGGGCAAGACCTAAGACCTCTGGCTCCTCCCCTTCACCGCTGTCGGGGGCGGGAACTTCGTCCTCCGACTCGGCTTCACTTTGGCCAGGGACAGGAACTAGGACCTCCGGCTCCTCCCCTCCTGGGTCCCAGAACAATGGGGGAGCCTTCCGCTTAGATGGGACAACTCCTCCCCTCACGCAGGCTGCACGTCCAGCCTGTGTGACCTGTGGCTGCAGCTCCCCTACAGCGTTTGGTTCTTTACTGGCCTTTTCAGCCCCTGCTGCCTGTTTTCCTGCCTCCGGTTTAAACAGTTTACATTGGTTAATGTGAAACCATTTAGTGCGCCGGGGCAGTTTCACAGCATACACCATGGGGCTGGCCTGATCTACAATACTGTAGGGACCCATGTAAAGTGGCTCGAAACTCCCCACACGGGCGAAGTTTCTTACCATCACTAGATCCCCTACCTCCCAGTGATGGGTTTTACTGGGCTCGAGCAGCATTTTATTTCCCTGATGCTGCCTCCCCATGTTACCTGCGGCTCCCTCATAAATCCTTTGGAGGCGTTTCAAGGGGCGTGCTGGCAAATTTGTCCCGATTCACCTCCCTTAGCTGCCCCTCCATTAGGACTGGGGCCAGGACATGAGTGGGGGTTCTCATGAACCTGCCGGTCATGAGCTCATGCGGAGAGTACCCCGTACTCTTTGATTGGCTGGCGCGGACCCCCATGAGGATAAGAGGCAGGACTTCTGCCCACCTTTGGGGCGAACCCATTATCTCCTTCCTTATTTTCTCTTTTAAGGTGCGGTTCATCCGCTCCACAATCCCAGATGACTGGGGATTGTAGGCGACGTGCCATTTCCCTTGAATGCCCAGCAGCATCAGGGTATTCTGCATGACTTGGCCGGTGAACTGGCTTCCCTGATCGCTTTCCACGAACTGGGGCAGTCCCCATCTCGAGAACACCTCCCGCACCAAGATTCTTGCAGTTCCTAACGCTGTGGCTGTTCGGCAGGGGAAGGCTTCAACCCATTTAGAGAACACGTCCACCAGAACGAGGCAATACTTATAGCCTCCCTGGGTGGTGGGTAAGGGTCCGATATAGTCAATTTGGATTGACTGCCATGGTCCCTCTACCCTCCTAACGTGTCCCATTGGCACCTTCCTCCTGTGAGGGTCGGGGTTATTTGCCGCGCACACAAGACAGTTCGCGCAAAGCTCCCGGACGTCCTCCCGGAGTCCTGGCCACCATCCTGCCTGCTCTACCCGCTGCCAAGTGACCTCAGGCCCGGGGTGCCCTGCTCCCGGCCCCTCATGGGCCAGTTGAAGGAATTCCCTCCGGTGCTGCTGAGGCACCACCCACTGCTCCTCTCTAAACAGCATCCCCTCTCTTATGGAAAGAGATGCTGTGCCATATGGGCCTTCTATTTTCTTCCCCTTGCTAACCGCGTTAAATACCCCTCTTAGGCCAGGGTCCTGAGATTGGACCGATTTGAGGTCCGGGGCTAGTGCTACCCCTACGCTCTTCTGAATCCCATCCCTGCCTTTTACAGCTGCCACTGGTCCAGGCCCGTAGGGGTCTCAGAGAATGCCAGACATGGCACCCTCTCTCGCCAGTGCGTCAGCTCGCTGGTTTCCCCGAGGTTCTGTGGAGGAGTGAGCCTTCACTTTGTGGATGAAGACCTCACCCTTCTCCCCCACAGCTGCCAGGATCTTTTCCAGCAGGGGCTTGACCACCAAGGGTCTCCCATCCGCAGAAGTGAATCCACGACGGGACCAGATGGCCAGGTACTCAGTACATGAATTGCATGTGAACATGCTGTCCGAGCAAATCGTGTACGGGGTAGGGAAGACTTCGGGGTGGGTGACCACATACGCCACAGCGGACAGTTCTGCCTGCTGGGCACTCATGGTGCTGGGGAGTTTAATTGCCAACGCAATGTTTGCCGTCGGGTCGTAAACTCCGAACCCCATGAGCCGTTTTCCAGCAGATACCATGCTGGAACCATCCACATAGATCTCACGGCCGGTGGGATGTATCCCAGCCCGGAGACCAACGTCGACCTCCCATACCCCTTCTACAGAACACTGATGGGCCGTCCCAGGGTAAGCCAGGTTGGCGGCTAATCTGGGCTCACACAGGCCTTTTACCCGCAGATCCATTTGGGAGAGGAGTAGGGTCCAGTGCGCAATGCGGGCACTGCTCACGGTCCCATCCTTGATCCTCCCATCCAACAGCATCTTGGTAGGCGTGTGGTGTGTGAGGAGGGTGATGGGGTAGGTGCCTGTGAAGATGGTGGATCTTTTCACAGCCCAGTGTGTGGCCAAGAGGTGCCGCTCACAGACCAAGTAGCTCCTCTCCATGTCGGTGAGCACCCTGGAGGAGTAAACCACGGGTCTCAGTTTGCCATGTCGCTCCTGGAGCAACACAGCACTCAGACTGTCCCCGCTGGCCGCCACCTCCAGGAAGAACTCCCTTCCCCCATCTATTGTTCCCAGAGCCGGTGCAGTCTGCAGCTTCCTTTTTAGGAGCTCGAACGCGGCCTGGCATCCTTCATCCCACGACCACTCCACTCCCTTGTGCAGGAGTCGGAGTAGCGGGGCTGCCATGGCCGCATAGTCCTCCATGAAGTCTCGGCAGTACCCGGTTAGCCCTAGAAATGACCTCACACCCTTTATAGTGACGGGGACCGGTAACTCCTGTACCGCCTCCCTCCTAGCCCTATCGATGGCCCTTTCTCCAGCGCGGGTGGTCAGCCCCAGGAACTTGACTTCCTTCTGACCGATCTGCGCCTTCTTTGGGTTAACCTTAAACCCCTTTCGGGTCAGCAGCTCCAACAATTCAGCCAGCAGTGGGCCGTGCTCTCCGACCGTGTCGGTAAACAGGAGCAGGTCGTCCACATACTGCACTAACTGAAGGGGCTGACTGAACTCCTTCAGGCTGTCCGCCGTGCATTGGTGGAAAATGCTGGGACTATTGTGGAAGCCTTGTGGCAAGCAGTTCCAAGTATATTGTTGCCCCTTAAAAGTAAAACAAATTTATACTGGTCCTCCCTCCGCACAGGGATTGACCAGAACCCATTAGAAATATCCAGCACCGTGAACGTGGTCGCGGATGCGGGAATACTCCCAATGAGGTCGGCCACTGCTGCCACTGTGGGGGCACATGCGGGGATGTTGCTGTTCAACACCCGATAGTCCACCGTGGCTCTCCAGGAATTGTCCGGTTTCTTAACCGGCCAAAGCGGAGAGTTCACATGGGTGGCTATAGGCCTTAGCACCCCCTGCTGTACCAGCGCTGATATGGCCACCTCCATATCAGCCTCTGCCTTCTTTGGGAATTTGTACTGCTTTTGGGGCCGGGTCATGGGATCCCCATCTACCCTGACCTCAAAGCTGACGACTCTCCCACAGTCGTGTTTGTGCGTGGCGAACGCACCTAACTGAGCCTGCACTTCGGCCCTAAATACTACCGGGATACCCTCCATCATTTCATCGAGGTCGTAACTCCCTTTCGGCTTCATGGTACACAGGGTTCCCTTCCCATCCTTTCCCGGGATTACTACTACTCCACTTTCCTTCCCGGTATTGGCCCCCCAAAGGCAATGGTTCCTGAGGTCTACGAGGATCCCATGGCCCACGATGTAGTCGGCCTCTAGGATACCTTTCCCTCCCTCCGCGTCCCATCTCGCCAGGACACATGTCCACTTTGTGTGTAGTGTGCCCAAGCGGATCGAGAGCGGCCTGGAGAACGCACCCATCTGCTCTGCCCCTGTGAACCCCGATAAGACGTATGGAACCCCGCTAGACAGAGGTGAGGCGGTGGGATTCTCCGTATGAATCACGGTGCAGGAAGCCCCCGTATCCAACAGATAAGTCCCCGTACCCTTCTCTACCTCCATCTGCACGAGCGGTCTCTTCCATCCGTCATACCGGAGCGCACACAGATAGACGGGCTGCGCGGGTTCCAGTCATTGCGGGCCACCTTGGGAAGGGGCTGGGGGAACCACTGGACCGGTGGTGGCTGTTATCTTACCCTTTGTGAGGACCAATGATCTCACTGAAGCTAGCAGCATGTCCAGCAGCTCGTGAGGAGCATTTGGCTCCGTTTCTTTTCCTGGGGCAGAGGTCGGGGTTGTAGCCGGGGCTTGGGCTGGGGCTGTTGGGACCTTCTCCCTATTATCCTTCCAAGGATTTTTGCAGTCCCTGCGCCAATGCCCTTCCTTTCCGCAACCGTAGCAAGTTTGCCTGCTTTGGTTGGGACGGCTCCCTTCCTGGCGCCACTCCTTACGGGACTGGTCACCAGGCCCGACCTCACAAACCTTCCCATTTTTCGGGGGGGTTTCACAATCTCTACCATTTCTAAAAGTGACTGTGAGTTGACGGATTACCGTCGCCTCCGTGGTCAGAGGGTTTCGGGGGTCGAACCAAGCCATTGACTGCATTCGAACGCAGGGCAGGGAGTTATTCATAAGGCACCTTAGCCAGTGAACTAACGGTTCCCCATCCAGGTGCGCTCGCGCCGGCATTCCCGGGCATGCATCCTGGTAGACTGGCCACAGCCTGTCCGCGAACGCCTGCGAGAATTCCCCGGGGAGCTGGACTGTTCTCTCTACCCGGGAGAACGGGCTCCCCTCGTTCATCCCCATGGCCTCCAGGATCTCTTCCTTGAGTTTGCCATAATTCTCCTGACCCCTCTTACACTCATCGGGTAGCGTCTGGAGGAGATCGCTACCCAGGGAGAACAGCATCATTTTGGCCCTTTCTGCCTCGTCGCAGTCATTCACACAGGCCGCCTGCTCTATCTCCCTAAAGTGCAGGGAAGGGTCCCCCCTCATGGTGAGCTTGGGGATGTGGCTCACCATGGAACGCAATTGTTGCGTACCGTGTGGAATCTGGAATTGGTTCTGGATGTCCCCAGTTTCCCCGTCGTTACCGGGTGGTCCGTACCTCCGCTGTATAACGGGGTACACCGGTCCCGGTCCCTGACTCTCTCTTGGGCTAGCCTGGTCTACCTGGGGTTCTTCATCCCCCACCTGCTCCTGTTCCCAGACCTCTGGAAAACTAGGGGCTAGGGGTGGTGGCTGTGCAAACTCAGGTTCCCTAACCCGTTTTGTTCTGGGGGCTGCCTGCGGGACTGCCCTGACTGGGTTGCCGTTAAATTCGGCCTGGCCGATTTTTGGGCTAATGAGACATATCATCCCCTTTGCTTTGGCCAACTCCATACGTAGGCTTTCAATTTCCTGCCTACAGGGGCCGTGGTCTGCTTCCTCAAACCCCTGAGCGCAAGCCACCTTATAAGGTGCTTTTACCTCGGCTACTTTCTCCTCCTGTGCCTTAAGTTCCCCCGTGAGACTGCTAATTTCCGCCTTTAACTTCCTTTCTCTTTCCCTAGATTCTCTTGCTTGGTACTCAACATGTTCTACCCTAAACTAGCACTCCCCTCTAACTCAGCTATCTTGCCCTTTAGCCTTTCTACCCTGGCTTGGTGCTCACGCTGTACTTCAGCGGCCTGGCTTTCCATGTGCTCTACTTTCCCCCGATGATCCCGGACCATCGCTGCCCTCTCTTGGCTTATTGCCTCCAGGGCCACTAACACTTTCCCTTCTGCTGCAACCTTTTCCTGCAGCTCTTGGGATAAATGCTTAATCTTGGTTTCTTTACTGGCCACCGCGTGGTCCAGTACCAGAACCTGCTTTTTATAGCACATAAGCCACACCACTTTCTCAATGCCCTTGCGGTGCTCTTTACTAGCCGTCCACTGGGCGGCTGCCTTTAGGGGACGCTCAGCTCCTAACAGGTCATACACCCATTTTTTTGCTACATTTATTTTACCACACATGTAGGAGGCTAACCTATCTTCCATAACATCTGTCTCACCCGAGTCTTTGTCCACCACACAAGGTTTCAGTAGCCAGTGTCCTGCCGCGGTCGCCATTCTGTAAGGGGTCGTTTTAACGAGCTTATGGTGTGCTAAATCGGTTTTGATTTTTGCACTACTCGTGAGCAGTTTCGAAGCGCCCCCCCTCATGGTTCTAGACACTGGGCTTATTGCCAGACAACCTTTGTGTGTTGGCCCAACTCGTGACTCGGAAGACAAATGGTCAGATGAGACAGATTGAGTTTTAAATCAAAACGACCTTTATTTTTGAAAGAGAATGTACACAGAGAAAAATGGCAAGAATAAATGCAGACGAAAAATAACGTTTCTCACGGAGGACTAAATTATACACTGAGAAAAATAACTTTAAAGCATATAAACAGTTCTAAAATAGCGATAAGCTAAAAGCGGGGGTGTGGGAAGCGCACGGACACATCGAGGGATAAATCACACTCCTGACTTTCAAATACCCTTAACGTTATAAACCCTCCCATTACTGAATATACCTCAATTATGTCAGTTAGGTAGAGTTGGGCCTTTATGCTCACCAGAATTTCAAAACCCTTCTGGACCTTGGTACTTCTTGTTACGTCTGGAATTTCCGATCTTCCTTATGGGACCGGCTCCTGGACCCTGTTACTTGGTGTCATCCGGGACCTCTGACTTTCCTTATGGGACCGGCTCCTGGACTCGCTCTCCTGTACAAACTTTGGAAGTCCTCCGAAATCCTCGAGCCATTTTCTGTTCCGCACGGTCCTCGAACCCCTGATGGTAACTGGACTTGGACTTCACGGTGCGAACCATCTCCGGAGGAGTCTTCCTTACTCTGGTTGAATCTTAGACTGGCTTGCTGGCGATTTACCTGAACGGTTATACTCTTTTCTGGCCCTAATCTTGGCGCCAAATCAACCGTTTTCCTTTGTTAAGGTTGCTTTAACAAAAGCAAGCACATTAATTTTAACTGCTCGCAAATCGAACTAATGGGAATCCGATTAGTGTCCCTTCGCTTGTGTGTGCTCAGTAGTTTCTGAGATTGGTTACCGCTTTGCCATAATGGGAATCCGTTTAGTGTCCCTCCGTTTGTGTGTGCTCAACGGTTTCTGAGATCGGTTACCGCTCTGCCAGCGATTAGCGCACCTCCAGGTGCTAATAGTTTTGTTTACTGCTGCAACCACATTACAATATCAAAAACAGTAAGGTTCTGGATTCTTCTAATCGATGATGACTCAGACTGCTTTAAGGTACTGTGTGTGTGCCCTTTTGAACTGGGCCATGAGAACTGCCAACTCCATTCTGTGTTCTCACAATGTGGCCACTTCAGGGGCCCTACCCATATACTGTGTTTCATGGATTTTTGCGAATCCTACAATACTATCAATCTCAGTTTTGAAATTTTTAATTGACTCCCCAGCATCAACAGCTTTGCTGGGTGGGGGGGAAGATAGTTCCAGATTTCTACTAATACAAAAGCAAAATACTGCAGATGCTGGAAATCTGAAAGAAAAACAGAAAATGCTGGAAATACTCAGCAGGTCAGGCAGCATCAGCGGAGAGAGAAACAGAGTTAACATTTCAGGTCAGTGACCCTTCGTCAGAACTGGAAAATGTTGGAGGTGGAACAGGGTTTTAAGTGTAGGGGAAAGGAGAGGAAAGAACAAAAGGGAAGGTCTGTGATAGGCTGGAAGGCAGGAGAGATTAAGAGACAAAAGGGATGATGGTGCAAGGCAAAAGGAGATGGTAATGGGACAAGTTAAGAAACAAAAAAGATGACTCTAGATGAAGTGTAAATGGCAATGGCAGAATTGTGTGGAAAGTGCTTCCTGTCATCACCCCTGAATGGCCTAGATTTAATTTTAAGATTATGACTCCTTGTTAGGGGCTCCCCCACCAGAGGAAATAATTTGTCCATCTACCCTATCAATTCTTATATAAACCAGTAAGATCAATGCACTTTTTAAAAAAACACAATTAAAGCACTGGCTATTTGTCTTCCCTTTCTTCACCCGCAAGCCTCTACCTTGCGTGTTAGCAGTCTTGCTCTATGAAGGTGGGCATCATAGGCAGACCAGATGGTTCATACCCAATTTTGCCTTCCAGCCGGGATTACAACCTTCCAGGATTGTCTGAATAAAAAATGAATATGGACACTGCTGCAAGCAATTTGGGAGAATATGGGCCTGAAATTGTGGATTTTCCAATTTCTTTGTACACTTTAAGTTATAAAAATATTGGAGATGTTTGGGGAAAAAAGGTTGTTTGACAGTTAAGCAGAGAACCAGGACTGGCTGATGTGCCAGGAACAGTCAGTGATGGAGTCAGGAATTGTGGCTCAGGGAGGGAAAAGGGCAAATGTAACCCCACTATTTAAGAAAGGAGGGAAGAGAGAAAACAGGGATCTACAGACCAGTTGGCCTGACATCAGTCATAGGAAAAATGCTAGAATCTATTAAGGATGTGTAACAGGGCACTTAGAAAATAATAATAGGATTGGGCAGAGTCAATATGGATTTATGAAAGGAAATAGTGTTCGATAAATCTGACATTTATCCTCTAGAACCTCAAAAAAATAAGGGGGAACCAGTGGATGTGGCATTTGGATTTTGAAGGCTTTCAATAAGGTTCCACAAGAGGTCATTAAACAAAATTAGGGCTCATGTGACTGGGGGCAATATACTAGTATGGATTGAGCATTGGTTAACAGACGGAAAAGAGTAGGAATAAACAGGACATTTTCAGGTTGGCAGGCTGTAACTAGTAGAGTACCGCAAGGATCAGTGCTTGGGCCTCAGCTATTCACAATCTAAATCAATGATTTGTATGAGGGGACCAAATGTAATATATCCAAGTTTGCTAATGATACAAAGCTGGATGGGAATGTAAGTTGAGGAGGATGCAAGGAGTCTTCAAAGGGATATAGACAGGTTAAGTGAGTGGGAAAGAACACAGCAAATGGAATATAATAGAGAAATGTGAAGTTATCCACTGGTAGGAAAAATAGAAAAGCAGAGTATTTTTTTTAAATGGTGAGAGATTGGGAAATGTTGGTGTTCAGAGGACCTGGGTGTCCTTGTACACAAATCACTGGAAGTTAACATGCAGGTAGAGCAAGCAATTAGGAAAGCTTATGTTGCCCTTTATTACAATATGATTTGCATATAGGAGTAAAGAGGTCTTACTGCAATTATATAGGGCCCTGGTGAGACCATACCTGGAGTATTGTGTACAGTTCTGGTCTCTTTACTCAAGGAAGGATATACCTGCCATAGAGGGAGTGCAACAAAGGTTCACCAGACTGGTTCCAGGGATGGGGGGGTGGGGGGGATTGACCTATGAGGAGAGATTGAGTAGACTAGGCCTATATTCTCTAGAGTTTAGAAGAATGAGAGGTGATCTCATTGAAAAACAAAATTCTTACAGGGCTTGACAGGATAGATGCAGGGAGGATGTTTCCCCTGGCTGGGGAGTCTAGAACCAGGGGTCACAGTTGCAGAATAAGCGTCAGCCATTTATGACTGAGGTGAAGTTTCTTCACTCAGACGGTGGTGAATCTTGGAATTCTCTACCCCAGAGGGCTGTGGAGGCTCAGTTGTTGAGTATATTCAAGACAGATCGATAGATTTTTGAATATTAAAGGGAATCAAGGGATATGGGGATAGTGCAGGAAAGTGGAGATGAGGTAGAAGATCAGCCATGATCTTATTGAATGGCAGAGCAAACTCAAAGGGCCTGCTCCTGCTCCCATTATGTCCTTAGAGGGAGTGGGAACCACTATATTCTGCAGTACCAGGATAGCAGCAGCAACATGGTGCGTGGGAGCAGTGTCAAGAGAAGTTTATACAGATAAAACCCACTGGTGTTGTATTACAGAGGGGGGGTCTGCAGAATTTTACACCAGATGGGAGAGGGGCTTCAGACAAAAAGGTGGAGAACCCCTGATTTAGATAACTGACGTTCAAACCACCAAGACCAGTGTACTTAATCCAGTTCAACTCCAAAGACTCAAGCACAAGTCACATTTCAAAATTTATTAAACCATTTTTTTGACAAATAATGAAAGCGCCCAATTGAGGGAAATAATTCAGTTGAATTTCCTGAGCATTAGGAAGGCCGATATCAGGGCTCCAGCTGCCAACGTCACAGCCACGACCAGAAGCACCTCAGAAACTACATCACCTGCGGAGAATGAAAAGCCAGTGGAGAGTCAGGAGTCAAGACTAGAATGGAGGTTTCATAAAAATGAACACTCACCTGGAGAAGAACTCTGAACTTCCTCAGGAGTCTCGACAGCTTCACTTCCCACGTCCTTCAGATCAGCATCCGGAATGATCAGGGGTCCGAGGGAGGCCTCACCTTCCCACACAGGCTCCGACTCTGCAACAATTAGTTCAATCCAGTTACAAACATCCAACAATAGCCTCAACACCCAATACCACGACAACATACCAAGCTCAGATAGGACCTCTCTCTTGCCCCTGGAGTGCAGTCTTCCTCAAAATCGCAATCCTGAGCTCTGCAGTTGCCCCCATCACAACTCGCATTGGATCCTTCCACCAGGGACTGGTCCAATTCAGTCACCGTCTAAACAAGGAAGCAAGCCATCGGTCAGAGTGCACCTATATGTCAAAAGAAAGAGGTTCCCCATTCTAGGGTAGATTTCTCTCATTGGTTGGCTGGCTTCTGGAAGGAACAAGCTTTGTTGACTGAATCTGGCCTTTGAGCTGCTGCAGCTACTTTCAGGTGGCAACTGATGAAGATCTGCAGAAGAAACATGCAGGAGTTACTCAGCGTCAATGCTCATCGTCTTACCATCAACATCTGGCCTCCTCTTACCAAATCCCGGTCATCCTCAAAGAAGCGGAATGCATCCAGTTTGAACTGGAGCTTGTCCTGGTGATCTCGCGGTGACACGAAAGATGAAAAGAAGTCTTCGCCCCGACTGTCCAACAGGCAACTGGAAAGAGGGTCAGAAAGAGCTGAATTATTAAGAATGGATCCCATCAACCAGCCAGTTATGGGATTGGCTTGGAGCCCAGCAAAAGTCCTTACCCATTGAAACACACACACACACTCTTTGGGTTCGTCACTTGATTCCAAGGAATGGGTAAAAACAGGGAAGGTAGGTAATTGATCATCACTTACCCATCATCAGACGCAGGGAGAATGACAGAAGTCCTTCTGCTCCCTTGGTGGAGGAGAATGGGACCCAGATGGGCGCGATCATATTGCTGCTCACCGTCCTCTTCCTGTGGAAAGGACAAAGGCCTGCTTTAGATCCAATTCACAAGTGGGGCCACCGCCCCCCCCCTCCATCCCCCACCAATGGCAAGGAGAGCCTCCGAATCATGCACCATATCTGGGATAATAGCACCCAATAGGGACAACTACTCCACTGGTTCTCACAATGACTCCTCCAATAGGGCTTGGCCTGTAGTACAGGTGGGTGGTGTAAATCAGCAGGTCTTCAGTCATCTGGGAGAGAGAAGATCTCATCTTATTAAGGTCAGATACATTACAGTGGAGTTATTCTTGGACAAGAGTGCAGTGTTCTGTGAGTAAAGAAACATACTCAGTCCTTCATACTTCTGTTAATTAACTAGAGCCCCAGCCCTATCCAAATCCATTAAAAAAATGACATTGTAGGCCACAGGGGGGAAAGGAGCCTCAATCAGCCACCTGATGCATTTATATAGCACCTGTCACATAGTAAAACATTCCAAGGCAATTCACAGAGATTAATAAATTTGGCACCAAGTCACATAAGCAGATAGTGACCAAAAGCTTGGTCAAATGGGTAGGTATCAATGAGTATCTTAAACAGATGGAGTGTGGTGGAGAGGCAGAAGGTTTTAAGGAGTGAATAACCTGGGATGACACAATAGGGATAACTGTGCCATTGGTTCTTAGACACAAGTACTGAACAGTCACTTATGGTAAAGCATTCCACATCCCAACAAGCCTGAAAATTCCGTCAAAGGATTCTCTTCAGTCTAGGTTTCCTCATCACCATTTCACCAGACAAGGCACCTCAACTTGAAAGAAAAGCCTCAATCGTTCCCCAAGCCTTTGTGTAAATAGTCTCTTGAATATTAAATAGTCATTTCCCAGGATTCTTTCTACAACAGGGTCCAAAACTACATGGAACCCCAACTGTGTCCAAAACAATCTCAGAAATGGAGAGCAAACCATCCAACGTATATAAAAAAAATCTCCCCTCACCAATGTAGCTACAACTGTTCACCACACACCCTCCACTGTTACTGCTCAACACAGTCTAGTAACCTGGCTCTTCATTCCAGAGGCCCAGTTTTGATTGAACCAATCAAGGTTGTATCAGGAAAAATACCTCCACATGTGCCGTTACTAAAATATTCTGAACATGAATTCCAATCAAAACTAAAGCTTACATTAAAACCAAGTCATACTGATGTCAATTGATCATCACAGGTTATAGAATTACATAGAATGTACAGCATAGAAACAGTCCATTCAGCCCAAATAATCTATGCCAGTGTTCCTTCTCCCAAGTACCCACTGGTTGTACAAGGTTTTATCTCAAGAATCACATTACCTTTCCTGTGCTGCCACATTCATGGAGCCCATAGTCAAACAGAACAGTGTGGTTTAGAAAGTAGATCCCAGTTGGCCGACATCCTGTTGTCCCCAGGGTCAGGTCAGCTGCTTTAATCAGGTGCCTGGTTCCAAAGAAATCCATCTGTACCGTGACCAGCAGGTTTTGCTCTCCACACTGCACCATCACAGTCTGCAGTGGAGACACACTTCGCCCCTCAGACACATTGAAAAGTGAACCAAAAGCTGGGCCTGGACGGACACGAGTGACTTTCTCCATGCTCCATGGGAATTCACGGTTTCTAATCTGCTGCTAAGTATCAGAGCAACAAACAGCTCCAACCAAAACCAACAGCGGAAACAGACCCTTCACTAGTTACCCCATAATGCTAACTACTGCAACTCAAATGTGAGCTGAGATGGAGCCCACTGCTCCCCTTTTATACTCTCAGCTCCCCTTTTATACTCACAGCCTGCAGTCACTTGAAAACAATTGGACCAGGTATGGCTGCTCTTTCAAGTGGGGGTGATTGACCAAATTGACTGTAAATTAGTAAAACATTAAATAAAACTTAAACTAAATTATTTCGACAGGGTGGATCACGAGTATCTCTTCGGAACTCTGCACGCATTTGGGTTCGGGACGCATTTCATTGCCCGGATCCGATTTCTGTACGCCGCCGCGGAGTGTCTGATAAAAGTTAACAGGTCTTTGACAGCGCCCCTTCGCTTCGCGAGGGGGGTGCGTCAGGGCTGCCCCATGTCCGGTCAGTTATACGCCATCTGCGTGGAGCCTTTCCTGCGCCTCTTGCGGAAGAGGTTGATGGGACTGGCTCTGCAAGGGCCGGGCGTGGAGGTCGTCCTCTCGGCTTACGCCGATGATGTGCTCCTCATGGTCATGGATCCCGTCGACCTGCGGAGGGTGCGAGAATGCCAGCAGATTTACTCGGACGCATCCTCCACCAGGATCAACTGGGAGAAATGTTCTGGACTCCTGGTGGGCCAGTGGTGGGTGGACTCCCTGCCGGAGGAGTTCAGGCCCTTCACCTGGAGCACCATGTGCCTCCTTTACTTGGGAGTCTACCTCAGCCCCGCCGAGGACGCCTGGCCAGCGAACTGGCAACAGCTGGAGGCCAAAATCACTGCTCGCCTAGGAAGCTGGACAGGCCTGCTCCGAGTGTTGTCCTACAGGGGTCGAGCGCTGGTCATAAACCAGTTGGTGGCCGCCATGTTGTGGTACCGGTTGGTCACTGTGATCCCACCCCCTGCGTTTGTTGCCAAGATGCAGAAGAAGCTCATCGACTTCTAGGGCAAAGGGAAGCACTGGGTCTCTGCCGCGGTTCTGAGTCTCCCGCTTAGGGAGGGTGGTCAGGCAGTGGTGTGCCTATGCACCCGGGCGGCTACTTTCCATCTTTGGACCCTGCAGACATACCTGAACGTCAAGCATCCTCCTCGATGGTGTGCGCTGGCGACGTATTTCTTCCGCCAGCTGCACGGCCTCAACTACGACACGGAGCTCCTGTTTGTGAAATTGGGCCATACGCGTGCCTACCTGCAGGAGCTGCCTGTCTTCTGCCAGGAACTGCTATGGATCTGGAACAGCGTCGCCTCCAGGCGCCGTTCTCCCCCATCAGGAGTGGCGGCTCTCCTTCGGGAGCCGCTGCTCAGGAATCCGTACCTCCGCAACCGCTGGGTCGGGTGGCTGGCGGCGAGCAGGCCTTTGCCTGGCAAGGTGACCAGGGTCGGGGACCTGCTCGATGACGAAGGAGCAGGCTGGATGGCACTGGAGGAGTTGGCGCGGTGCCTGTCTTGGGCCAACGTCCGGCTCGCGGCCGATTCCATCGAGACGCTGAAAGGGGCACTGGGCCCCGACTCAACTAGATGTATCGAGGAGGCTCAAGCACGTGGGGCAATCCTGTCTGAACTGACCCCCGTTCGGACGGAATTCCTCATCGGCGCACGGCCCTGAAACACCTCTCAGGAACCGACGCCTCACAACTTGAGCTGTCTCAGGGAAATGCCCTCCGTGCCTTTTAGTTCTGCGCGGAGGGGTTTCCTGTACGGGCTGCTCCTGCACACTCTCCACTTTGCCATCTTCGCATGCCATCCGGACACGCCTTGGCTTGCCATCTTGCTGTCCGGCGGAGGCGGAGGTCCCCAATGGAGGGCTCTCTATGCGGGAGTCCTCCTTTTATCTGTTGGGGACTTGGCCTGGAGGGTGTTGCACAGTGCAGTCCCATGCAATAAGATTTTAAACAAGTTCACGGACTCCCAGGCCGCTTGCTATTTTTGAGAAGATGGAGCACGCGGTGTCCGCCAGCATGCTCGAGGTCTTCCGAGACAGGTGGGCACCGCAGGTTCTGGAGTGTATCATCACCCCGGCTAGGTTTTTTAAGCTTTTTTCCAGTCCACTTATTCGGTCGGGAGAGCGGGAGGCTCTGCTCGTCGATGCAGAGAGCCCTGCAGATGGAGAAGAATGTCAACCAGAGTCTGCCGGATCTGCACAAACCCTCCACTAGGAGCGCCGACCCTCATCTGTGTGAATTCCTGGAGACCCGCTATCTGGGTGAACAAGTGAAGATGACCAAGAAGCTAGTAGAGACTGGAACCCCTGCCTTGTAGGCATGAGGGCTTGTGACTTTGTACAAAGAGCTGAGACTTGAGCTCTCTAAATGTGATTTACTGTAAAATGTTCAAATTTTAAATTAAAAAAAAACTAAATTCTTTCGACAGGGTGGATCACGAGTATCTCTTCGGAACTGCGCGCATTCAGGTTCGGGATGCATTTCGTGATGCAGAAGTAGCTCATCGACTTCTTCTGGAACAAAGGGAAGCACTGGGTCTTTGTCGCGGCTCTGAGTCTCCCGCTTAGGGAGGGCGGTCTGGCGCTGGTGTGCCTTCGCACCCGGGCGGCGACTTTCCGTCTTCGGGCCCTGCAGAGATACCTGTACGTCGAGAATCCTCCTCGATGGTGTGCGCTGGCGACATCTTTCTTCCGCCAGCTGCACGGCCTCAACTACGACACGCAGCTCCTGTTTGTGGAATTGGGCCATACGCGTGCCTGCCTGTCTTCTACCAGGAACTGCTATGGGTCAGGAACAGCGTCGCCTCCAGGCGGAGTTCTCCCCCGTCAGGAGTGGCGGCTCTCCTTCGGGAGCCACTGCTCAGGAATCCGCACCTCCGCGACCGCTATTTCGGGTGGCTGGCGGAAGGCAGGGCTGTGCCTGGCAAGGTGACCAGGGTAGGGGACCTGCTCGATGGCGGAGGAGCGGGCTGGATGGCACCGGAGGAGTTGGCGTGGCGCCTGTCTTGGGCCAACATCCGGCTCGTGGCCGATTCCATCGAGGCGCTGAAAGCGGCACTGGGCCCTGACTCCACTAGGTGTATTGAGGAGGCTCAAGCACGTGGGGCGATCCCGTCCGAACTGACCCCCGTTCGGACGGAATTCCTCATCAGCGCGTGGCCCCGAAACCCCTCTGGGGAATCGGCGCCTCACAACTTGAGCCATCTTGCGGAAATGCCCTCCGTTCCTTTTAGTTCTGCGCGGAGGGGTTTCCTGTACGGGCTGCTCCTGCACACTCTCCACTTTGCCATCTTTGCCTGCTGTCTGGACACGCCTTGGCGTGCCATCTTGCTGTCCGGCGGAGGCAGAGGTCCCCAATAGGGGGCTCTCTATGCTGGAGTCCTCCCTTTATCTATTGGGGACTTGGCCTGGGGGGTGTTGTACAGAGCAGTCCCGTGCAATAAGATTTTAAACAAGTTCACGGACTCCCAGGCCGCTTGCTATTTTTGTGGCCTAGAGGAGTCCATGTTTCATATTTACTAGGAGTGTGAGAGGTTGCAGCCCCTGTTCCGTTTTTTGAAGGGGCTGCTCCTCGATTTTTGGCTGCACTTCAGTCCCACGCTCCTGATCTACGGTGACCCGGTGCGGAGGGAAGCGGGAGGGTCGGAAGACCTCCTGGTAGGTCTGCTCCTGGGCCTGGCCAAATTGGTCATTAATAGCTCGAGGCAGTGGGCAGTCGATGGGGTCATTCGGCCCGATTGCCTGCCTCTCTTCCGCATCTATGTTCGCGCCCGGGTGGCCCTGGAGATGGAGCACGCGGTGTCCGCTGGCACGCTCGAGGCCTTCCTCGACCGGTGTGCGCCCCGGGGACTGGAATGCATCATCACCCCGGCCGGGGTGATTTTAATTTTATTTGATATGTTTTAAATATTAATCTAGGTTTTTTTAAGCTTTTTTCCAGTCCACTTGTTCGGTCGGGCGAGCGGGAGGCTCCGCTCAGCGATGCAAAGAGCCCTGCAGATGGAGAAGAATGTCAACCAGAATCTGCCGGATCTGCACAAACTCTCCAATGGGAGCGCCGACCCTCATCTGTGTGAATTCCTGGAGACCCACTATCTGGATGAACAAGTGAAGACGACCAAGAAGCTTGGAGGTCACATCACCAATTTGTAGAGACTGGGACCCCTGCCTTGTAGGCATGAGGGCTTGTGACTTTGTACAAAGAGCTGAGAATTGAGCTCTGTAATGTCATTCACAGTAAAATGTTCTAATTTTAAATAAATTTAAAAAACTCTCCAATGGGAGCGCCGACCATGATTTGTGTGAATTCCTGGAGACCCACTATCTGGATGAACAAGTGAAGATGATCAAGAAGGCTGGAGATCACATCACCAACTTGAAGAGACTGGGACCCCTGCCTTGTAGGCATGAGGGCTTGAGACTTTGTACAAAGAGCCAAGACTTGAGCTCTGTAAATGTCATTAACTGTAAATAAAATACTCACATTTTAAAATAAAAAAAATATATATATGAAATTAAACTATATAAAAGAAACTGCACCCTCTGCTCATAGGGCACACATACCTAGGCCATTAACACCACTCGGCCTGTGACTGGGGGTGGGTGTCGCCCCTCAAAAATTAACCCTGAGGTGACGACCCCATCTTCGCCGGTGACGGGACCAGCAAGGTCATACGCGGGTGTGGCGGCCACAGCCACACCAATCCCACTGCTTCTGCTGCCCCGTCACCGTTCCGTCTTTTGACAATAAAACTCGGGGTGAGGGCCTACACTCACCCCAATATGTCTATCGAGGCCTACATGAAAGCCATGGCCGGGGTTGTCGGCCCCTCGACCATCGTAGCGGCCTTGAACATGTACAACAAGGTTGTGTTCCTCCTGTGGTCAGAGTGGGTGGTGGCCCTAGCTGTATCAAAGGGGCTCACCGTGGACGGGACTTTCCTGCCGGTGGACCATCTTGAGGCCACTGCGCAGGGGATCAACCTCTCCAACGTCCCGCCCTTTGTTTCGGGTGAGCTCCTCCTCCCCCACCTGTGTCAACTGGGGGAGGTGAGGTCGGGGATTATGCTGGTCCCGCTCGGCTGCAGGGAGGCCAGCATCCGGCATGTCTTTTCCTTCCGGCGCCAGCTCTTCCTTCAGCTAGCGCGGGAGAAGGAAACCGAAGGTGTGTTCATTGTATGCCACAAGTGGACCACCTACCGCGTCTATTGGACATCGGATGTGGTGCGGTGCTACGCCTGTATGGAGGTGGGACACATAAGGAGCAAGTGCTCGCCTCCCAGGCTGCCGAAACACCTGAGGCGGCCACCGCCACCGCTCCTCCCTCTGATCCTAGCCGTGCGTCCATGGCTCCCGATGCGTGGGCAGCGCCGGGGGCCAACGCTATCACAGCCTCCAGCAGGGGGGAAGGGAGAGCGTCCAGCCGGGAAGAAGTCGCGGGAAAAGAAGAAACATCTTAGAGCGGGTCCCCTCGTGGAGCGAGATAATGACGAGCTACCGGAGCTCACACCCGCGTACCTGGCGGAGATAGCTGCGGAATTCAGGGGGGGTGGCCTCGTGCCCGGGGCCGTGACCACAACCGCTGAGATGGAACAACCAAGACCTGCGGCCGGCCTCAGGCCCGAGAAACCCCTGGAAAAGCCTGCTCAGCACGGGGGGTGGAGGGGGAGGCCTCGGAAGACATGGAGGTCTCCCAGCCTCCAGATCCCTCCGGCGAAGAAAGGAGGCACGAGTCCGAGGAGGAGGAGGAAGAGGAGGAGGACCATGAGGAGCGGGGTCTCTCCTCGCAAGGGGTCATCGCTTGCCGCGAGTTTTGAGGCCTCTCCCACCGTCACCGCCAATAACATTCGGCAGGAGCTGCCTGTCCCCCGGGAGGGCATGACAGTAGAGTCTTTCCCGACTGTGCCTCCCGGGGAGGGTGATGAGACCCTGCTCGTGGGGGGGGCCACAGAACTACCTATGGCACACACAACTTGGGAACCGATAACTCTTACCATGTCGAATGCCCTGGGGACTGGGGTGGGCGAGGCCATTGAGGCTGAGCCCGCTGAGGACATTCAGGTCATCTCCCAGGATCTGCTCAACATGGTTCAGGACCTGGATAAAGATTCCCAGTCCGCTGGGTCGGGGGCTGGTGGCGGTGAGGGGGAAAGCCCCCTGACCCCGTCTCCGACGCTGGTGCCGGGGCTGCTGAGGGAACTGGGTCTAATGTTCTCCCCGGATTCCCCGTACACCCTGGTGCCTGGGGCGGAGGGGGGTTTACCCCGAGCCGCTGCCTTCTCCCGACCCGGCGCCACCAGAGGAGCCCAGTGAGGACTCCTCTGCCGCCTACCTTGAGGGTGAGATTGGGGCAGAGGCGGAGGCAACCGATGGCGACCACCAGGCAGAGGACACGGAGGACGAGTTAGATTCCATCGCCAGTGAGGTGGCGGATAGCCTCATGCCTCTCGCCAAGTCCTCCCTCATCCCCATTGAGGAACTCTGGGACTTTGTGGCCATGTGCCAGGGTCGTCGTAACCAAATCCGGCTGGCCCTCGAAAGATGGTCAGATCTGGCGCTGCTCGTCGGCTCCGCCCGTGCTGCACTGAAAACCCTGTGCACGGACGAGAGCATGAGCCCGGCTGAGCAGAGTCGGATCCAAAAGTTCCTCGCTGGGCTGAAAAGGAAGCGGCGGCTGACTAGCGGCCGCGCTTCCTCCTTCCGTTAGGGCTAAGTAGAGGCTGCACTGTGCTCTTGACATGAAGTTAACCATAGCCAGCCTTAATATCAATGGCAGCAGAGAGGCACACCGTAGATTTAATGGCCCAGTAATTCCTGTCACAACGCGCGAGTAAGGACGGGGTACTCACGCGTGTGCCAGGAGGAATTGTCGGTTTTCAGCATGCACAGCGCATGCGCTGAAAACCGGCATTTCCTGTCCTCTGACCCAAGGGGTTAAGAGGCTGAACGCATGCACGGTATCGGGCAGCGCGTGCGACTTGGATTTCCTGTATTTTTACAGATTTGCGCATGTGTAAAGGCCTCCGGTTTTTACGCGTGGAAAAACCAGACGTAAGTACTTAGTTTTACAGGTAAGTGGTCTTTTAGTAAAATTTAGAATTTTTTTTTCCACAGGTTTATTATTTTTAAAGAATCTACAGTAAGGTAAGTTTAGTTTTAGACCCTATTTTTAAAAAGTTTATTTTTTTCAAAAATTTGATTAATTGTTTAAAATAGTTTTTTAAAGTTATTCATAGTTAATTTGATTACTGGGATGCTTTTTAAAATGTTATTTAAAGTTTAAGTAGTGTTTTGGGGTGCAGTACTTTTCATGAGTTTGACAGTCTTTACTATCAAACTTATGAATGAAGTTTCCCCTCCCCTGATTGGCTGAACAGTGCTCACCTGATCCCAGCCGGCACATCGCACTAACTACGCCGCTGGGTCAGGTTACCACAGCGCGCCGGGATCAGAACCTGGCCACTGACAGGAAAGCCACTGCGGGCCAAATTTCAGATGTCGGCGCGCAGGGTGAGCGCACATTGGGGGCTTGCACGCACGGCAAGCCCTCGACAGGAATTACTGGGCCATTATCTTCTCGGTCCTCCGGGACGGGAAGTATGGGGTGTGCGTCCTGCAAGAAACCCACACCATTCCGGGAGACGAAGCCACGTGGCTCCTGGAATGGCAAGGAGAGGTCAGCATGAGTCACCTCTCCAATTATTCCAGCGGGGTGGCCATCTTGCTGGCCCCACATTTTCAGCCGGAGATCTTGGGGGTCAAGGAGTACGTGCTGGGCCGCTTGCTCCAGGTCACTGTTTGCCTGGGGGGCGTGCCGCTCCATCTAGTGAATGTGTACACCCACCGGCCCAGTGCGCAACAAGTGTGCTTCTTTGAAGAAGTGTCCGCTCTTTTGGGCATCATCCTCGGGGGGAATTTTAATTGCACCCTCGAGGTGAGGGACCGTTCGGGTCCCCCGCGCAGCCTGGCGTCGGTGGAGAAGTTGAAGGACCTGGTCGGGTCCTTCGACTTGGTGGACATCTGGTGAAATCTCCATCCCGACTCCAGCGCCTTCACCTACGTGGGGTCTGGAGGAGGAGGGTCCAGAATCGACCGCCTTTACATTTCCTGGACGTACGTCTCCTGCATTCCGGCTGCTTCCATGCGGCCGGTGCCGTGCATGGACAACCACCTGGTGTGGGCGGAGCTCGCTCCGTTGCGCGCGCCGGGGGGGTCCGCCTACTGGCATTTTAATAACCAGCTGCTGGAGGACGCACGGTTCCGGGATTCGTTTCGCCGGTTCTGGGCTGACTGGAGAAGGAAGCAGGGGGGCTTCCCCTCCTTGAGGTTATGGTGAGACGTAGGCAAGGCTCACGTCCATCTCTTCTGTCAATAGTATGCAAAGGGGTCGACCAAGAGGCGCGAGGCCCGGGTCGGGCGGTTGGAGAGGGAGGTGCTCGACTTAGGGTCCCGTCTCGGTCAAGCCATCGAGGACCCGGCCCTGCGGAAGGTGTACGAAGAGAAGAAGGGCGCGCTGAAGGACCTGCAGCTTGCCAGGTCCCGAGGCGCGTACGTGAGGTTGCGAATCTAGTTCCTCCGGGATCTGGACCGTGGCTCCCCCTTCTTCTACTCACTAGAAAAAGACGGGGGGTTCTTAAGCAGCTCTTGCGGCTGCTGGCCGACGACAGATCTCTGGTCTCGGATCCAGAGGAGATCAGCGCGGAGACCCGGGCCTATTACGGGGCTCTGCTCTCTCCGGATTCGTCCAGCGAGGATGCGCGCAGAGTTTTATGGGAGGACCTGCCGAAGGTCGGCCCAGAGGGCACCGAGGAATTGGATACCCACTAAGCCTGGCGGAGCTGAACGGTGCCCTCCGCCAGCTCTCGAGGGGAAAGTCCCCGGGGCTGGACGGGCTGACCGTGGAGTTCCACAAGACGTTCTGGGACGTCTTGGGGGGCAACTATGTGTGGGTCCTGCGGGAAAGTCTGGCGACCGAGGAGATGCCCCTCTCTTGGCGCAGGGTGGTTATCGTCCTGCTGCCTAAGAAGGGCGAAATCCGCCTGTTAAAAAACTGGCGTCGGGTCTCCCTCCTCAGCACAGACTATAAGATTTTCGCCAGGACCATGCCTGCTTGCCTTGGCACCGTGCTGGCCCACATAATCCACCCCGACCAGTCCTACACAGTCCTGGGCCAGTCCATTTATGACAATATCCGTCTGGTCCGGGACCTGGTCCACCATTCCGAGAGGGCTGGTCAGTCGGTCGCCTTCCTTTCCCTGGATCAGGAGAAGGTGTTCAACAGGGTGGATCACGAGTACTTTTTCGGAACTCTGCGCGCATTCAGGTTCGGGACGCATTTTGTCACCCAGATCTGACTTCTCTACACTGCCGTGGAGTGTCTGATAAAAGTTAACGGGTCATTGACGGCGCCCGTTCGCTTCGGGAGGGGGATGCTTCAGGGATGTCCCATGTCCGGTCTGTTATACGCCGAGGACGCCTGGCCGGCGAACTGGCAAGAGCTGGACAGGACTGCTCCAAGTGTTATCCTACAGGGGTCGAGTGCTGGTCAGAAACCAACTGCTGGCCGTCATGTTGTGGTACCGGCTGGTCACTTTGACTCACCCCCTGGTTTTGTCGCCAAGATGCAGAAGAAGCTCATCGACTTCCTCTGGGACAAAAGGAAACACTGGGTCTCTGCCGCGATTCTGAGTCGCCCGCTTAGGGAGGGCGATCAGGCGTTGGCATGCCTTCGCACCCAGGCGGCGACTTTCCATCTCCATACCCTGCAGAGCTACCTGTACTTTGAGAATCCTCCTCGATGTTATGCGCTGGCGACGTATTTCTTCCGCCAGCTGCACGGCCTCAATTACGACACGCAGCTCATCTTTGTGGATGTGGGCGGTTAACGTGCCAGCCTGCAGGAGCTGCCTGTCTTCTACCAGGGACTGCTATGGGTCTGGAAAAGTGTTGCCGCCAGGCGCAGCTCTCCCCTGTCAGGAGTGGTGGCTCTCCTTCGGGAGCCGCTGCTCAGGAAACCGCACCTCCGCGACTGCTGAACCAGCTGGCTGACAGAGGGCAGGGCTGTTCTTGGCAGGGTGACCAGAGTCGGGGACCTGCTCAATGGCGGAGGAGCGGCCTGGAATGTGCCAGAGGAGTTGGCACGGCACCTGTCCATGGCCAGCATCTGGCGTGCGGCCAAAGCCATCGAGTCACTGAAAGCAGCACTGGGCCCCGACTCAACTAGGTGTATCGAAGAGGCTCAGGCATGTGGGGCGATCCCGTCTGAACTGACGCCAATTCGGACGGAATTCCTCATCGGCACGTGGCCCGGAAACCCCTCTCGGGAACCGCCGCATCACAACTTGAGCCGCCTCAGGGAAATACCCTCCGTGCCCTTTAGCTCTGCGCGGAGGGGTTTCCTGTATGGGCTGCTCCTGCACACTCTCCACTTTGTCACCTTCGCCTGCCGTCCGGACATGCCTTGGCGTGCCATCTTGCCGTCCGGCGGAGGCGGAGGTCCGCAATGGAGGGCTCTCTATGTGGGAGTCCTCCCCTTTTCTATTTGGGACTTGGCCTGGAGGGTGTTGCATGGATCAGTCCCTTGCAATAAGCTTTTAAGCAGGTTTACGGACTTCCAGGCCACCTGCCATTTTTATGGCCTAAAGGAGTCCGTCTTCCATATTTATGTGGAATGTGAGAGGTTGCAGCCCCTCTTCCATTATTTGAAGCGGCTGCTCATCGATTTCTGGCTGCACTTCAGTCCCACGCTCCTGATCTTTGGTCACCCAGTGCAGAGGGGAGCGGGCAGGTCGGAGGACCTCCTCATAGGACTGCTCCTGGGCCTGGCAAAGACAGCTGTAAACAGGTCCAGGCAGCGGGCGGTCGAGGGGGTCGTTCGGCCTGATTGCCTACCTCTTTTCCGCGGCTATGTCCATGCCAGGGTGGCCTTGGAGATGGAGCACGCGGTGTCCGCCGGCACACTTGAGGCCTTCCACGACCGGTGGGCGCCACACGGACTGGAATGCATCATCACCCCAGCCAACAAAATCTTGATTTGACTTGTTAAGTTTTGTTTGCCATTTTCTTAAGTTACAGTTGATTTGTTAATCACCCAATCAAAAGAGGAACAACTGCCTCGAGCTGTCTCAGCAAGGAGAAGGGAGGAGAGGATTGGTCTCTCTCTGTGACCAGGAGGAGGAGGAGCCAGAGAGACAGAGGGCAGTGTGGAGACCACCACTACTGTTGTGCCTACTGAGGTCAGAAGAGGAGAGGCCGATGAAGTTCCAGTGTCGGCGAGGAGGCCGAATCGTCTTGGCAGCCATCAAGAGGCCAGGGCAGGATGGGTGGAGCGTCGGTCTGGGGGCGGTGCGAGGTGCTCTGCGGATGGAGAGGAGTGTCAGCCAGAGTCTGCTGGACCTGCACAGGTTCTCCACTGGGAGCATCGATCTTCACTTGTGTGACTTTCTGGAGACCCACTATTTGGATGGGCAGGTGGGGATGATCGGGAGGTTTGGGGGTTCCATCACCGGCTTGGGGAGACTGGGAGGCCCCGGGAATGGTGTGGGAGAGTGCCTGCTTGGCAAGCTCACTCTGGGAGAGAGCGATTAAAGTGACTACTGGGATCAAGCTTACTGTGGTTAATACGCGTGTTTATATAATTGTGTGCGAGACCCCTGCCTAGCAGGGAATGATGGCTTGTGACTTTGTACAAAGAGCTGAGACCTGGGCTCTGTAATGTCATTAACTGTAAATAAATTGTTCAATCTAAAAAAAAAAAAATAATCTTACTGATTGGTTTATTTCCAGAGACTGGGTTATTTCTTCTCCCCTCTCCCAAAATGGAGAGCAATGAACGGCAGCAGCCAATGGAGGCAGTGGTTGAATGCTCCCTTCTGTTGTCTTTCTCTCCATCCTCTCTCCAGGCTGCTCTGTAGCACAAGCAGACAGCTCCTCCTCCTCTTCCTCTCACAGAGAGACTCTCTCTGTAGCAGCAGCACCTGTTGAACAAAGAGAAACCTCACCGCATGGGAGTGCCCCATGCAACAGCCTCCAAGACAAGTCCCCAGCAGACAAAGAGAGATCTCCAAGGGGAACTTTTGGAGATCACTTTAGTGAGGAGGGTGGAGCTGACTCTTTTGAGCCAGTGTGACCTTTATTGGTTTATTGTAAAGAGGCCCCAATATCTCTGTATGCTCCGTGGGATTGCGGGCTGATGTTGATCTTTTGGTGCGATCAATAACTGTAGCTTAACAAAAATACATCAAATTAAACTTACAAACTAAATTAAAATTTGGATTCCTGGGGTGATGAAGCACTCCAGTCGCTATGGTGCCCAGCGGTCACGGAAGGCCTCGAGTGTGCCGGCGGACACCGCGTGCTCCATCTCCAGGGACACCCGGGTGCAAGCGTGGCTGCGGAAGAGAGGCAGGCAGTCGGGCCAAACGACCCCCTCGACCGCCCGTTGCCTGGACCAGTTAATGGCCACTTTGGCCAGGCCCAGGAGCAGTCCTACAAGGAGGTCCTCTGATCTGCCCAATCCCCTCCGCACCGGCTGACCAAAGATCAGGAGCATGGGACTGAAGTGCAGCCAGAAATCGAGGAGCAGCCCATTCAAATAATGGAAGAGGGGCTGCAACCTCTCACAATCCGTATAAACATGGACAATCTGGGTCTATGGGAACGAGACAAGTTCAGCTTTTCTTTTTTGATGTACTGAAACAGAATATAAGGAAAAAAAACATGTACAGCCTCTTAAAGAACCTACATTGTATTCAACTGATGTAAAGTTAATCATACTTTACAACTTCAAATAAATACAGACCTATATTTTATTGACTACTGTGATAACAGGTAACTGAAAGAAGTCTACTTACCATTGCCCGACTTCGAAATTGCCTCAGCTCATCCGCTGCTGAAACCCTCATCTATGCCTTCGTAACCTCTAGCCTTGACTATTCCAATGTTCTCCTGGCCAGCCTCCCAGGACATCCACCAAAATCAAATACAGTACCTTTGATTCCTGAGGTACAAAGAGTTGGAGACTTACAGAGCTGGCTCTGAAGCCGAGAATCGCTTTGCCATTTAAAGCGAGTCTACTATCCCAATTGAGAGTTCAATATTTATACCCTTATCCAGTGGTATTTCCTTTAAGGTTTTCTGCTGATGTAAGCTAATTATCTCTAGTCATTTTTCTGCTGACCCTGCAGTTCTTACAGTCACCTCAGCTGGTAGCATTACAGAATTATGTCTCTCCTCTAGGTGTTCTAAGCTTATTATAAAAAACAGTGTAACAGCAGGTGCGCTTTACTTGGTATCATTTTTACGAAGGCAGATGTTTGTTACTTCTATGTGCTTCTTTACGAGGTGTAAATTAGAGCACCTTATATAGGGTGAACTATTGTCTTGTTCCCAAAGGTTCAGACTGTCAGGAGCCTTTAACCTTCTGTTTCAATAAGGTTATTGATTCAGTGTCAACACTATGTTATCTCAATAGCCAGAATGCTATCACAGATTTTTCATCGTTAGGTTTCCAGATTTCCAGACCCAGTTTGTCATGTTTTAATAAGGCCAGAATTCGTTCATAGAATGGTGTCTTTCTCTGAATGGTTTTATGGCTCATTCCTTCACACCTGATCCCTCACCTGCAACCCAATGGCTCACTCAGGATGGACAGTGTGGAACTGAACCATACAGACAAGCAGACCCGTTTGACTTCCTGACAGGTTGTGAGCTTACTAATTTTGGCCATGGCGGTTATCAATTTGCCTCCGTGTCTCTAGGTTACTGAAGGGGGACAAGTCAACCAATGACCCTGCTATAATTCCTGGCCTTGCTGATTCATTGGTTTATGGAGTGCTGTGGTGTGTTGTTCATCACCTTGGCAGGAAGATGTGGAGGAAGCTGGTTCTGGTTTATTGGGGGCTTTACCTCCCTCTCGGGAACTTGTGCTTTGGTTTTGGCAGAGGCCGTGCTCAGGTGGTGGGGCGTGGCCCCATTGGAGGGAGTGTCTCGATGCGCCATGTTTTAATGTGGTTATACTATGGTAAAATGGGCAATCCATTTCTACACCCAATGAAAAGAAAGAACTTGTGTTTATATAGCGCCTTTCACAACCCCAGGATGTCCCAAAGCACTTTACAGCCAATGAAGTACTTTTGAAGTGTGGTCACTGTTGTAATGACAGAATCACAGGTGGGGCCTCGGTTTAACGTCTCATCCGAAAGACGGCACCTCCAACAGTGCAGCACTTCCTCAGCACTGCACTGGAAGTGTTGGCCTGGATTACGTGCTCAACTCTCTGGAGTGGGACATGAAACCACGACCTTCGGACTCAGAGGCGAGCATGCTACACACTGAGCCACAGCTGACGTGTTAGGCCTCTATTGTGTACAGTCATGCAGGGCCCTTATAGC
Organism: Somniosus microcephalus; assembly: GCF_052327205.1. Lineage (NCBI taxonomy): Eukaryota > Metazoa > Chordata > Chondrichthyes > Squaliformes > Somniosidae > Somniosus > Somniosus microcephalus. Next base: position 155,151,677 of record NC_140997.1, read on the forward strand.
GATCAAGAGAGAGCTCATGGACTCCCCATGAAGAACACCAGGAGATCGACTAGTGTGATATACAAAACTACTGTATGCATGGATAAGGTGCAGAGGTGGTAACCCAGCCAGTGTGCTCAGATACCAAGGCAGACTTACCAACTCTGCTTTGGGCATATTCCTTGAGGTTTACTCACATGACCTCCAACTGCCCCACCCTCACTCATTCACCATTGGTCACCCGACACATCCATCCAGGTGGCACCCTGCCTCCCCACACTGATTGGAGAGCAGACAGACTCTGCTTTTCCTGATTGGGTGATTCTTGACTGTCAAACAGCCTTCTCCACTATTTTTGTCATTAATAAACAAAAGTGCTCAGAGAAAATAAAAAAGACACAATTTATTTTAATGCCGCTATGATATTTTATACTCGCTCCAGTCTCCTGGAAATTAATCTTTATTTTCTGGAGACTCCAGTGCAATCCTGGAGGGTTGGCAACCTGATATCCAGGACTGGTGGTTTTTTCTCACAGCCGGTCATCTTCTTAGCGGAATCTCAAACTTTACATCATCGGGGTGGAGAGGTTTGGGAGAGGAATGCTAACCCCAACAATGACCTCTAACCCCAACCTCAGAAGGTCAAGAGCCCCTAACACCAGCATCTCTTTATTCCACCTCACACCACACACTCATTGTGAGCTCAGAGAGTGAAGTTGATCATTTTAGCACCAGCTTTATCACCTGGTTGTGAGTTAGTTTTGTGCTATGGGTCTAGGTTGTGAAGAAGGTTGAGGCTATCTTCAAACTTATTTCACCCGAGAATATTAAAGCCAGCAGAGAGTGAGTATGGAGACTTCTATTCCATCAGACTGGGTTGAATTCATACCCTGAATGCGAGAGGTCAATTTGTTTTAGTTTGGGTATTTTTGTTCTCCGCTCCTTTATTCCCCTCTCCTGAAGGTGCGGATTATTACTGAGCTTCCTCACCCTGATTGGCTGGGCTCACATGAACAGCAGCCAATGAGTGTGTTCACTATATTTGACCATGGCGGTTGTGGGAGGGAGGAAATTGGGGGTGGAGAGGGGAAGGCAGCATCATAATTTTGAATCCTGTCCTCACACCTGCACTTTCCAGGGGTGTGATTAAGAGCAGGAACCTTTGGCTAACTTGTCTCCTCTCTACCCAAGGGGCAGAAGCCAACTGTATTTCCCCACACTGCTCCCTTTGCTGAGATAAGCTAACTGAGTGGACCAAGCATCGAACTTGGGATTTTCAATTCTGTTGGCCTCAGTACTACAAGAGGCGATCAGTCATTGAATTTGCCTCAGTGGGTAGCTCTCTCACCTCCGAGTCAGAAGATCTGTGTTCAAGTCCCACTCCAGAGACTAGAGCACAGAATCCAGGCCAATATGCCAGTCGAGTACTAAAGTAGCACTGCACCGTCGTAGGTGCCGTCATTTGGATGGAACATTCAACCGAGGCACCATCTGCTCATTTTGAGCAGACATAAAAGATCCCAAGGCAATATTGGAAGGGCAGGGGAGTTCTCCACGTGTGCTGGCCAATATTTATCAGACTGATACCAGGGCCAACAAGATTAAATTACAAGCACAGGCTCCATAGGCTAGGTTTGTATTCCTTGAGTAAAGAAGGTTAAAGGGTGATCTAATTGAGATGTATATCATTAAAGGAATTGATAGGGAAAAACTATTTCCTCTGGTAGGGGAACCAAGAACAAGGGGTCATAACGTTAAAATTAAATCTCATGTTCAAGGGTGACATGAAGGAAAACATCACAAAGGTTTGTGGAAATCTGGAACACTCTCCCCCAAAATGGCTGGTGATGCTGGAGCTCAAGTGAAAAATTCAAAACTGTGTTTGATGGATTTGCATTAGGTAAGGGTATGAAGGTTTAGGGAACCAAAGTGGGTAGATGAAGTTAAGATCCAGATCAGCCATGGTTTGATTAAATGGTGGCACACACTCAAGGGGCTGAATGGCTTACTCTTGTTCCTATTCAGGTAAATGTAGAAGATCCCATGGCACTATTGGATAGAGAGGTTAGCAGTTCTCCTGATGCCCCAATAAATATCCCCCAACCAACACACTCCACTGACTCAAGAAGCAGTTATGCATCATATGGACAAGCAAGGAGCTCTCAGCAGTTGGCTAGTCCTAGTTTATGTCAGGCTGGGATGCAGTCTCACATCACTATTACCCCCTTTCAACTTGCACACCCTTGATATATATATATATATATATATGAGAGAGTGATGAACTATTCTCATTTCAGACCACTGGATTAGTAATGAAGGCCACCAAGGGAATCATTTTCCCAGTTGGTGCTATTGCCTTGGCCTGTGCACATTGCTTTCCCCTTAAACACCATCCTACTAGCTTGCACTACTACATAAGGAGGCATGTGACTTGGGATTGAATTAAGCCAACTTGGAGAATGGACAGACTCCTTCAAAAGCTCCTGGAGTTATGGCTGTTAACACAAACTTGCATTTATATAACAAGACGTCTCAAAGCACTTCACAGGAGCGTAAGCAGACAGAAATTGACACTGAGCCAAAGACAACTTCAGGGCATGTAACCAAACTCTCGATCAGAGGTAGATTTTAATGAGCACCTTAGAGAGAGAGGTTATTCCAGACAGCTGAAGGCACAAGACACCAGAATTCAAATGGGGAAAAAAAAATTGATCTTTACCAAACCACTTTTTGACTTCACTAACCACCCTTGTGGAGCTAACTAGTTTGGCTGGTGTGGAGTATGTTACATAAAAATTATAAAAAAGACTAACCCTTAATGGATGCTAAATGTGGAACACATTCAGCAGAGTTACAGTACATGGAGGCCAAGATACACCTACCTGCAGTGGACATTGAGCAAGATGGCCAATTAAGGAGATGCTGTTTTGCTTTATTCCCTTGGCACTGGAGCGAGACTATAACCTGCTCACACAACTTCCTAGCTGACCGAAATCTGGGTACCTATAACCCCATCTACTTTCTGTACCAAGTGACAGCAGCTCCCTATTCCTTTCATCTATTTAAAGGTCACAATATTTGCTCCAGTGGAGCAGAGATTGCCACAAAGTTCATTAAAAGGGGAGGTTTAATAGAGACTTTCTAAAATTATGAAGGTTTTGATAAGGGAGGCGAGAGGAGAAAACGGTTTCTACTGGCAGGGAGGTCGGTAACCAGATGACAGATTTAAAGATGATTGGCAAAAGAGCCAGAGGGGTGACGAGGAAAATAGAAGCAGTGAGTAGATATAATAATCTGGAATGCACCACCTGACAGGGATAACAGGAGCAAGGATAGCAAAAGTAATAGTAACTTTCAAAAGGGAATTGGAAATATGCTTGATGGGTAGAAAATTGCACAGCCCTAGGGAAAGCAGGGCTCATTCAAAGCCAGTGCAGGCACAAAGGGCCAAATGGCCTCATTCTGCACTGTACAATTGCAGTTTCCATCCTTTTAGCCAAAATATTACTCCAGGTAATGCATAGTTTCAACTCCCCAAAACAAGTGGTATGTGGTGAAAATGTCCGTAAAATATAGGCCTCCAAAACTGATCATGTCTTTTTAGACCAGAGGGTCGCAAGAAGATCGCAACGTGCCTTGGGCTTAAAAAACTTTAATGATAGGAATCGACCTAAACAAACTGGTGGCTCTGGCTACAACAGACTAGAGTATCCAGTAACTGTTGAAATTAGCCAATGGCAGCTCTGCTTCAGATATAAATGATTTCACAGTTATGACCATGCAAGGACAAATAAAAAAATCAAATGAAGCAGCAAGGAAATAGGCAGCAGCTGCAAGGAGCTGCTGGGGTCAAACTATGAGCTGCTGTCTTTGTGGAGGAAGACAAGTGGAATATGTCACCATTAGGACAATTAGCAGCAAAACTGAAACGGTTTGCAAACTCATTTAAATAATCTGCACTAATTTCTCCTACACCCACATTTTCTCTCCTGTTGTCTTCAAAGCATTGACTCACTAGTATAGTTACAAGGGTGCTGGTTGACCTTTGGTGCCTAACCTCATTCTTCACCGGTGAGCCTATACCTTGCATGTTAGCAGTCTTGCTCTACCAAGGACTTAATCACAGGCAAACCAGATTGTTCACCCAAACATTAGCCTTCAGCTGGGATTGATTTCAACCTTCCAAGATTAATCTTGACACTGCTGTGACCAAAAAAAAGAAAAATCAGTCCTTAATAAAAAAGTGTTTTCCTTGTACGCTTGTTTTAGTTATAAAATATGGTAGATGGATAAAAGGCTGTTCGACTGACAATTAAGCAGCAAACTGGAACCGACTAATGTGCCAGAACAGTCGGTGAAGGATTAGTGGCTTGAGGGCGCTCATGGAGGGAAAGAGGGAGTGGGGACCAGTACTTTCTGCAGTGTTACAATAGCAGTAGTGAATTCTTACAGTACTTGTGTTGAGCTCCAGGTTGGTCTGTGGGATTGAACATGAGGGGGACCTCTGAAGGAGAAATGTTGGGAAACCAATTTAGACAACTGAAATTCAAACCGCCAAGACCAGTGTACTTAACCCAGTTCAACGTCAAAGACTATAACTCAAGCACAATCACATTTCAAATTTATTACACTTTGACAAATAATGGAAGCGCCCAATTGATGGAAAAGATATAGGGTTTTTTTTTTGGTATGGGGTATTTGCCTGGTCAGTCAGCCGTGTTTGAGCTGTTCCAGCCCCGTGCAGTTCGAATCGCTTCCCCTTTGGTTCTGACCGCTGGACTTATTTCAGTAGCGATGTAGACAAGACGAGACCAGTGGTTGGGTGCAAAGAAAAGCAACATTTATTGAAATAAAGAATAAATTGCTATACAGTGAAAATAATTATGAATACAGCACACCTTTACTTAATGGAGGAGAAAAGACAGACACAGCGAGGGAAAATTGAGTAAAACAACAATTTAACAAAATTCCCCTTTAGTTCCCACCCCTTATACCTATCTAGGTTGCCTTGTAATGGGCCAGAAAGTTTATGCTCACCAGCCTGTGATGTTGAAACACCTGCTCCGTGCCCTGCGGGCTGCCTTGGATTTTTCACTGCCTGAAGTAGAGATACCTCAGTGATTCAAAAGTAACTGCGGGTATTCCACTTTGGGCGGGCTGTGACATTCCTCTTGAAGGCAGGGCACTGGAGGCAAGGCGTTAGAGAGATTGGCTTCCTGAGGGGCTACCTTTATACCCCATTAGGAGCCCTTGGCCTAGAAATTCAGTTAGGGGCGCCCAGCTCGCCTGGGCGCTGGAATTACCGCTGCATGCAGAGCCACTTGCACCAGTGGGAAATTCAGTTTCAGCACCCCAAGTGGAAGCCGGCCGCTATACAAGGGTTTCGGCGCCCCGCTTGGGGCACTGAAACTGAATATCAGCATGTAAAGTGCCGCAGCGCCACCCGCTGCGGCACGGCAGCCTGCGGTACTGCAGGCCTTCCTCATTCTTAAGGGGGAGGTGCCTGCAACAGCGCAATCCCCGCTCGCGAGTGCCGGCAAATGAGCCCGGCACCAAGGAGAAGTGCCGGGCTCTCTGGAAACAGCCGGCAATGCCGCGTGGGGCGGGGGGTGTAGGAGGCCGGGGAAGGAGGTGCAGGCAGGCGGCCGCCGAAAAAGCGGCCGGCCGCACCTCCACCTTAACTCGCCCCACTACCGGCACAGGTAGGCCCCGTGTACCGGTCGCTGTTTGCGGCCGGCGCGGGGGAGGTGGCAGCAACCAAATATGGCCAGCGGGGCACTGCGCACACCGATGACGTCATCGGTGGCGGCACAGCACTACTGGCTAACGCCGCCAGTAGCGCCCCGCTAAATATCGCGGTAGGTTTGCACAGTGGCGCAAAAGCCCTCTGGGCGAAAACTGGTGGCGCAGGCCACTGAATTTTTAGCCCCTTATCTTTGCACCCAAATCTGGACATATTTGGGTTACACAAAAGGGACCGATCTGTCCCCATTGACCGTAATGGGTTTGAATGAGTTTCCCATTCGTTTAACTGGTTTGTGAATAGAGCTGTCCCAGTTTGAAAAATGTCCCGCTGGTTTCTTGAGTGCTCGGTAAAGAGTACTTGAATGTTAGTGCAAACAATCCTTCGTTCTGTGATTACAGCCTCACTGCAACTAGATTGACAGCAATCACTTAAGCCCTTGAGTCAACACTGCTGAGGGCTTCCTTTGTTCCATGTTGAAACTTCCTAACTGCAGTTGATTGACAGCTTCAAGTACCTTGTGCCAGCCAGTGCTGTGAGATCCTGCTTTTATATTCATACAGGCTGTCTTTTCTCCTTTGCCACGAGGCAGGCTGCAGCCATCTTTAATGTCCTGGGTTTTTAAAGTACATGCCAACCAGGTTTTCTTTAATCAAATAATCTTCGGGGGCTGCCGAAATTTTGTGAACCTTACAAGGATTCAGTTGAATTTCCTGAACATTAGGAAGGCCACCAGAGAGGCCGAGATTAGGGCTCCAGCTGCCAATGTCACAGCCACGACCAGAAGCACCTCAGAACCTACATCACCTGCGGAGAACGAAAAGCCAATGGAGTCAGGAGTCAGACTAGAATTGAGGTTTCATAAAAATCATTCACCTGGAGAAGAACTCGGAACCTCCTCAGAAGACTCGACAGCTTCACTTCCCACGTCCTTCAGATCAGCATCCAGAATGATCAGGGGTCCGAGGGAGGCCTCACCTCCCCACACAGGCCCTGATTCTGCAACAATTAGTTCAATCCAGTTACAAACATACAACAATAGCCTCAACACCCAATAATACCACAACATACCAAGCTCAGATAGGACCTCTCTCCTGCCCCTGGAGTGCAGTCTTCCTCCAGATCGCAAATTGGGGCTCTGCAGTTGCCCCCATCACAACAGGCACTAACTGCATTGGATCCTTCCACCAGGGACTGGTCCAATTCAGTCACCATCTAAACAAGGAAGCAAGCCATCGGTCAGAGTGCATCTGTATGTCAAAAGAAAGAGGTTCACCGTTCTAGGGTAGATTTCTCACCGGTTGGCTGGCTTCTGGAAGGAACAAGCTTTTTTGATTGAATCTGGCCTTTGATCTGCTGCAGCTACTTTCAGGTGGCAATTGAAGATGATCTGCAGAAGAAACATGCAGGAGTTACTCAGCGTCAAGGCTCATCATTTTACCATCAACATCTGGCCTCCTCTTACCAAGTCCTGGTCATCCACAAAGAAGTGGAATGCAGCCAGGTTGAACTGGAGCTTGTCCTGGTGATCTCACGGTGACATGAAAGATGAAAAGGAGTCTTAACTGTGGCTGTCCAACAGGCAACTGGAAAGAGGGTCGAAAAGAGCTGCATCATTGAGAATGGATCCCAGCAGCCAATCAGTTATGGGATCGTGGAGTCCAGCTAAAGACCTTACCCGTTGAAGTCAATGACGTGGTATCTGGGTGTGGAGTCCTGGTCTGGGCTCAGTGTAGCTACACAGCGGTCAATGCAGAGCCTCAGTGGCAAATGGTTCATGGTCACAAAGGCCTCGATGTGAATGAGGTCACCCAGGTGGTAGATATTAGAGGCATGCTCTGCACTCCAGTCATCTTGTAGGGATCGCAAAATCCCCTCAGCACCTGAAAATATTAATCCACATCGTGGATGAAGACTTGTGTGATTTAAATTGTCTCTGGGTTGGACAATGTTTTAACATGCCCAGAACCGCAAAAAGGCTGCGTTAAAAAGCTCGTAAGCTAGGCGGCACTTGGGCACTGGAATCAAAGAACTTTGTGAAAATCTCTCACTTTTAAGATTGTACATTTTATTAAAAGATGTACTCTTGAGTTTTGGAATGTTAAAAATGTCTGACCAGACCTCATGGAAACAGAATTTCAAAAAGGGCAGACAGGCTGTTAGCTTGGGCTCCATTCATATGCTGTCAGTCACCCTGTGGTATTGGGTGGGTCTGGTAGCCTACAAGCTGCTTGTTTACACTGGGGAGTAGCCCATTTGAATCTGCCAATCAAAGGCAGTTTGGGAAGTTCCCTCCCTGCAGAGACAATCGATTTGTTTACAGAAACTGCTACAAGGATGTTTGCACAAGGGATTAAATCACTTGACTGAGGTTTCAGCCGACCACAAGACAATGGGTTTCTGTTTACACTTCTCCCAAGCTGTTTACATAGTAATACAACTCCATTCAAAACCCATCATCAGGATGAATGAAGGCACATTTAAACTGCAGCTTTACATTCAAAGCTCAGCACAGACATTTGAAAAGAGACACTTCAACTGAGGAAAGGTACAGTTTAAAATGAATGGGTTTGAATCACCCATTACTGGACAATGGGGACAGTTGGATCCCTTTTGTTTTAACCCAGAAACCCCTGGATCTGGGCAGGAACATTTCAGCCCCAAAATTGGGGTATAAGAGATAGCTTCTCAGAAGCATCTCTCTCTGGCCTTGCCTCTGTGTGCCTCCACAGCATGGGAGTCTGTCTGAAGTAAAACACCAGCAGTTTACTTTTAAAACACTGGGGTGTTTCTTTACTTTGGGGCAGTGAAGATCTAAGTTCGCAGGGCACAGGGCTGACATTGCAGTGGTGAGTATATATTTTTCTGGCCTTTTGCAAGGCAACTTAGGATAGGCATAAGGGTGGGAGTAGAGTGGGATTTTTGTTAGAATTGGGTATTTTAGTCGATTTCCCTCGTTGTGTGTCTGTTTTTCCTCCCCTATAAGCAATTTTACCGTGATTACTTTGATCATGTGGTGTAGTTTCTTTAGTTAATAAAGTTTGACTTTCTTGCATCCAGACCATTTGTCCATTTTAATATATCATTAATTATAAGTTCCTCCAGTCAGAACTGGAAGGAGGGGTTTAGCGATTCGAAACCGCTGATTGGAATTGGTCACAGCGCAGTGGCAAAAGGCTGCCTGACCAGGTAAATTACTGCAAACCAGGTAAAGGATGCCCCCTACAATCTGGATGAGGGGGGGGGGGGGGGGGGGGAGTTTAAAAATAGTATTAACAGCACAGAAACAGGCCATTCTGGTCTCTGTTGGTGTTTAAGTTTCACACAAGCATCCTCCCACTCTTCATCCAACTCCATTGATGCCATGGAACAGGTAAAAAACAGGCAAGGTAGACTATTGGCCATCACTTGAAGGGATAATTGCTACTCATAGCCCTTTTTGGGCTACCCCAGATCAGGCATATTCCCCAGACGTTCACCATCAACTAAAGTTAGAGGTCGCCGAATTCTATAAAGATGCTTAATTGGGTCTAAAGTTCTAGACTAGCTCTCCCTAAAAGGAACATAAATATATTATTGTCATCCAGATAGCACTTTAATAAGTTTAACTAGACTGTAACCTTCCAGTCGGGACCAGTGGGAGCAGCGTGGTGAGACCGGTATAAAAACCGGAGAGCGGCGAGGCCCGAGACCAGTCGGGAGCAGCGTGGTGAGACTGGTATAAAAACCAGAGGCGAGGCCCGAGACCAGTCGGGACCAGCGGGATGAGACCGGTATAAAAACCGGAGAGCGGCGAGGCTTACCAACTCAGAAGCGGGAGAGAGGTAAAAAGTAATCAGTGTGTGACGTCACCAGGGAGCAGGTAGGTGATTGGTTGGTGAGTATTTCTCTTTTTTCAATACAAGCTTGAATTCTGTGGTGTTAAAATTCTGTGGTGTAGTGGGGATAGTTGGTAAATAAAACACCCTAGAGCATACCTGTAACTGGGGTATTGAATAAATTTTAAAAATTAATTAAAGGAGTAAGTCATGGCAGGAGAGTTCAGACCCGTGTTCTGCTCCTCCTGCTCTATGTGGGAAGTCAGGGATGCTGCCAGTGTCCCTGACGACCATGTGTGCGGGAAATGCATCCAGCTGCAGCTACTTGTAGACCGCATTGTGGCGCTCGAGCTGCGGGTGGATGAATTTTGGAGCATGCGCGATGCTGAGGCTCGTGGATAGCACGTTTAGCGAGTTGTTCACACTTCAGGGTAGGGCAGCACAGGGGGTGACCATCAGGCAGAGCAACAAAGGCAGGCAGGTAGTGCAGGGAACCCCTGCGGACATCCCCCTTTCAACAAGTATACAGCTTTGGATGCTGTTGAGGGGGATGACTCACCAGGGGAAGGCAGCAGCAGCCGCCAACTTCCTGGCACTGGGGGTGCTCCTGCTGCCCAGGAAGGGGGGAAAAAGAGTGGGAGAGCAATAGTGGTAGGGAATTCTATAGTAAGGGGAACAGATAGGCGTTTCTGTGGCCGTAGACGTGAATCCAGGATGGTTTGTTGCCTCCCTGGTGCCAGGGTCAAGGATGTCACTGAGCGGCTGCAGGGCATTCTGGAGGGGGAGGGTGAACAGCCAGTGGTCGTGGTCCACATTGGTACCAACGACATAGGTAAAAAGAGGGATGAGGTCCTGCAGCAAGAATTTAGGGAGCTAGGTGAAGGATTAAAGAGCAGGACCTCAAAGGTTGTAATCTCTGGATTACTCCCGGTGCCACGTGCTAGTAAGTATAGGAATAGGAAGATAGAACAGATGAATGTGTGGCTAAAGGGATGGTGCAGGGGGGAGGGCTTTAGTTTCCTGGATCTGCTTCTGGGAAAGGTGGGACTTGTACAAGTCGGACGGTTTACACCTGAACCAGAGGGGAACCAATATCCTTGCGGGGAGGTTTGCTAGCACTGCTGGGGAGGGTTTAAACTAACTTGGCAGGGGGTTGGGGTACAGAGTGGAGCTATAGTAGGGGGTGATTTACAGCCAAATACAGAGGGAAAAACAAGTCAGCTGGGAAGGCAGAGCAAATATGTGAAGGCAAAAGAGAATATGGCAGGGCTGGAAGGCATTTATTTTAATGCAAGGAGTCTTGCAAATAAGGCGGATGAACTGAAGTTGTTGTTGAGCACATGGGAGTACGATATTGTTGCTATCACGGAGACATGGTTGAGGGAGGGTCAGGACTGGCAGCTCAATATTCCGGGGTATAGAATCTTCAGGCAAGACAGAGGGGGGTGTAAAAGGGGAGGGGGTGTTGCAATATTAATTAAGGAGTCAATTACTGCTGTAAGGAGGGATGATATATTAGTGGGTTCCTCTAATGAGGCCATATGGGTAGAACTTAAAAACAAAAAGGGGGCAAGCACTTTGCTGGGAGTGTACTATAGGCCCCCAAACAGTCAGGGGGGAGCTAGAGGAACAGATATGTAGGCAAATCTCAGAAAAGTGCAAAAATAATAGGGTAATAATAGTGGGGGATTTCAACTTCCCCAATATAAATTGGGACAGTCAGAGTGTGAAAGGCTTAGAGGGTGCAGAATTCTTAAAGTGCATCCAGGAGAGCTTTTTGAGCCAACATGTAGAAAGTCCTACAAGAGCAGGGGCGGTACTGGACCTAATTCTGGGGAATGTAGCCGGGCAAGTGGTGGAAGTGTCAGTAGGAGAGCATTTTGGCGACAGTGACCATAATTTGGTGAGATTTAAGGTGGTCATGGAAAAAGACAAAGACGGCCCGGAAATAAGGGTTCTAAATTGGGGGAAGGCCGATTTTAATATGATAAGGCAGGATCTGGCCAAAGTGAACTGGGAGCAGCTGCTTATAGGAAAATCCACATCAAAACAGTGGGAGATTTTCAGAAGGGAAATAGAGAGTACAACGCCAACATGTTCCTGTAAAGGTCAAGGGTGGGACCAACAAGCAAAGGGAACCTTGGATGACAAGGGATATACAAAAATGCATTAGAAATAAAAGGGGGGCTTTTGGCAGTTACAAAAAAGACTAAAGACGGAAGAAGCCCTAGAGGAGTATAAAAAGTGCAGGGGCATACTTAAAAAAGAAATTAGGAGGGCGAGGAGGGGCCATGAAATAACACTGGCGAGCAAAATAAAGGAAAATCCTAAGATGTTTTATAAGTATATTAAGGGCAAGAGGATAACCAGGGAAAGGGTAGGGCCCATTAGGGACCAAAGTGGCAATCTGTGTGTAGAGCCAGAGGATGTAGGCGGGGTTTTAAATGAATTTTTTGCATCTGTGTTCACTATGGAGAAAGACGATGCAGACATAGAAATCGGGCAAGGGGACTGTGACATACTTGAACATATTAGCATCGAGAGGGAGGAAGTGCTAGCGGTTTTAGCAGGCCAAAAAGTGGATAAATCCCCAGGCCCGGACGAGATGTATCCCAGGCTGCTGTGGGAGGCAAAGGAGGAGATTGCAGGGGCTCGGACACACATTTTCAGAACCTCTCTGGCCACAGGGGATGTACCAGAGGACTGGAGAACAGCTAACGTAGTACCATTATTCAAGAAGGGTAGCAGGGATAAACCTGGGAATTACAGGCCAGTGAGTCTAACATCTGTGGTGGGGAAATTATTGGAAAAAATTCTGAGGGACAAAATTAATCTCCACTTGGAGAGGCAAGGATTAATCGGGGCTAGTCAGCATGGCTTTGTCAAGGGTAAATCATGTCTGACAAATCTGATTGAATTTTTCGAGGGGGTGACTACAGGGGTGGATGAGGGAAATGCTGTGGATGTGGTTTACATGGACTTCAGTAAAGCTTTTGACAAAGTCCCGCATAGGAGACTGGTCAAGAAGGTAAGAGCCCATGGGATCCAGGGTGCCTTGGCGCGTTGGATCCTAAACTGGCTGAGTGGCAGGAGGGTGATGGTCGAAGGTTGCTTTTGTGACTGGAAGCCTGTGTCCAGTGGGGTACCTCAGGGATCGGTGCTGGGTCCCTTGTTGTTTGTGATCAACATAAATGATTTGGATGAGAATGTAAAAAGGTATGATCAGTAAGTTCGCAGATGACACGAAAATTGGTGGGGTGGTAAATTGCAAGGAGGAAAGCCTCAGGCTACAGGACGATATAAACGGGTTGGTCAGATGGGCGGAAAAGTGGCAAATGGAATTTAACCCTGAAAAGTGCGAGGTGATGCATTTTGGACGGACAAATAAGGCAAGGGAATACACAATGGCCTAGAAATTCAGCTGTTTGCGCCAGCCGTTAGCGCCAGATTTCCGGCGCTATCCACTTAGCGCCCGGGCACCGCCGGATCTGCGCCTACGCCAAAATTCAGCTGGGCTTTAGCGCCGGCGCAAAGTGTTAGCGCCCGCTCAGCTGCGCGCGCATCTTATGACGTCATTCCGTCGTGCAACGCCGTTTGTGCGCCCCAAACCGGAAATTCAGTGGCGCCCGGCCGATGTGGCCGTGGCGCTGCTAAGAACTGTGAAATGGAACTCAGAGGCCCTGTGGGATTCGGGGAGCGCTAATTAAAGGGCACATCCACTCACCCATAAAAGCCAGCCATTTCGCTGCAATGACTTGACTGGTTTGGATTTCTGCACAGAGAGCAAGGCACAGAGATTACTGATTTCGGACACCATAGGAGAGGTATTTTTGGCTTCTAGCCAGTGCTTTGACATTTGCATCCTTGTGATTTTGCTGTTTGGAACTTTGTAATGGGGGCTGCATGGGGGGCCAACCCTCAGTTCCTACATTTTGTGCGAAGGGCTCGCAGACGCTTTGAGAGGGGGCCAGGCATGCCTAGACGCAGAGGGGCCATTAGGCGTCGCCAACGTAGGCCTTACCCAGTCAGGCAATACCGGGAGCAGGTCTCATATCTCACCATGACTGCGGCGCATTGTGTTAAGAGGCTGCGCTTCAGAAGGGAGGTGGTTGAAGAGATCTGCCAGCTGCTTCATGCAGATTTGCAGCCACAGCTCATGTCCAGGGCGTCTCTCTCGGTGGAAGTGAAGGTCACGGTGGCTCTCAGCTTTTATGCAAGCGGCTCCTTCCAAGCCGCTGCTGGGGACATCGCGAACATCTCCCAGTTCGCCGCGCATCGCTGCATCCGACAGGTCACCGAAGCACTTTTCGCGAGGAGGCACCAATTCATCTCCTTCCCCATGACCCAACACAAGCAGGAGCAGCGTGCATTCGGATTTGCCAGGATCGCGGCCTTCCCCATGGTGTAGGGCGCCATTGACTGCACGCATGTGGCTATGCGGGCACCTATCCACAATGCCGAGCAATACCGCAACCGGAAGGGCTACCATTCCCTAAATGTGCAGCTGGTGTGTGACCACAGGCAGCGCATCCTAGCTGTCAACGCCCGCTTCCCAGGAAGCAGCCACGATGCCTTTATCCTGCGCCAGACTACTGTGGCTGACATGTTCCAGGCACAGCCTCCACCAAGGGGATGGCTTATCGGGGACAAGGGCTACCCTTTGTGCAGATGGCTCATGACCCCGCTCCGCGCGCCCAGGACCCCAGCGGAGCTGGCATACAACGAAAGCCATCAAGCCACAAGGAACCTAATAGAGCAAACGATAGGCGTCCTCAAGCAACGGTTCCGTTGCCTGGATCGTTCGGGCGGGTCTCTTCAGTATTCGCCGGATAGAGTCTCCCAGTTCGTCGTGGTGTGCTGCATGCTCCACAACCTGGCTATCCGCAGGACTCAGGCACTGCCACCTGACATTGCCCCACCACCTCAGGAGGACGAGCAGGAGGACCCCGAGGAGGAGGAGCACCAGGCCAGGAGGGAGCGACAAGGTCCAAGGGCCGTCCGCCGGGGGCTTATTGCTCGACACTTCTAGGCCCCCTGTCAGGGAATGGCCTGGCCCACTGAACGCAGCCGCTTCGCAAGCCCTCAGCCGGTTAACCCAACAACCACTTGAAACATGACACCTGCACATGGGGAATAAATAAACATCTTTATTTCAAAAACTCAGGGCCCTTCCCACATGGAAGAGCAAAACAGAGAAGACCCCCAAAAAACAGTAACAAACTTCTGTCACTCCCAAAACCTGGGGAGGACTAACATAACATCACCATCCAAATGGCCTTCGTCACTGGCCTAAAAAACAAGCCCCCCCCACAACACAAAGACCCCCATAAAACCAAACCACATAATGCCCCCCAGAACAGAAGCCCCCGCATCACCCAAACCCTCGCTCAACACACTCTATTCGGTGTGGCGAGAGGGCGAGTCTGTCGACAGCCGTCTTTTGCCCCGGCCCGTCCTGCTGCTGCGCCTCAAGCTGGGCCGTGAGGCTGGGGGAAGAATCCTCAGGGCGACAAGGCGTCTCGCCAGATGCCCTTGGGGGTCGGCCTACACGAGGGCGGGCCCGGGAGGGGCCGGCTGGTGGCTGCTGCAGCTGTGGGTGGCCCTCTTCACTGGCTGCAGTAGCTCCTTGCACCTTGGCTGGGGGAGTCGCAGGCTCGCCTGCACCAATGGGGACAAGGTGGGTGATGCCAGGCGCGCGCTGGTCGCCAGACACGTGCACTCGGCCGGCCTGGCCGGGGAGCAAGCGCACCAAACTGTTGGTCGCCAGACCGGTGCGCAGCAGCAGGGCGGCGGCTGGCCTGGCGACACCTCCGCGCCAGTGCGAGGGTGGCAGAAGTCAGTGCCCCAACTGCGCCGGCATGTCCCCGCATCTGCAGTGCCATTGTCTGCACAGCACCTCTCAGCTGGCGACTGGCGTGCTGCGCTGCCTCGAGTTGTTCGACCCCCCTCATGCGCTGCCACAAGGAGCTCCACCCCCCTGGCGTGCGCTGCTGCGAATAGCTCTAGGCCCCTGGCCTGGGATTGGCTGAAAGCCACCACACTTTGAGCGAGGCTTTCGATGGCGTGAGGCATCTGTGCCACCACCTCCATGATTTCGACGTGCCGGCGCTCCGACGCCGCCGACATCTCGTCCAGGAGGCGCACCTCCTGGGCGACGTCCGAGTCCGGACTGGAGGGCGCCTCCACCCTCTGGCCAGAAGGCTGGCGTGCCGCCGGAGCGTTGCCGCGTGCGGCCACGCCACTGGGACCAGGTTCTGCCCTCCCCTCCACCGCCTCCCCCCTCTGGGCAGAAGGCTGGTGTGCCGCCGGAGCCTTGCCGCGTGCGTCCATGCCACTGGGACCAGGTTCGGGGCTCCCCTCCCCCGCCTCCCCCTGGCTCTCCGGCACGCCAGACGTCTCCCCTTCATTGCCATCTCCTGGAGCGGAGGAGGGTTCCCCCGAGGTGGCGCCTTCCTGCTGCTCCTCGACGTCCTCCGCCTCCGAGGGCCTGGCTGTGTGGGCTTCAGGGAGCACCTCCTCCTCACCAGCTGAAAGCAGGAAGGCACAAGTGTAGCTTTAGAGTGAGGACAGGCCGACAGCGAGGGAGGCCGCATTGGTGCATTATGCGCATTTTTCGGCCAGTGGGGAAGGATGTAGATCTGATGCGCGAGGGCAAGGAGAGAGGTGCACCCGGTCCTGTCCTTACCAGTGGGTTCCAGTATAGGGTCGGCGTCGCCGAGTGCCACAGGCCTAATCACCGGGTGACGCAGCAGTCAGGCCACCCTCTCTTCCAGAGCCGTTAGCTCCTGGTAATCGCGAGGGCCTCCACCAGTGACACGCAGGCTCCTGGCGTTCCTCGCCAGCTTGGCCTGCAAGAGAAAGGAGGGCGTCTAAATACAGTGTGGTGCCCCGTTGCTGTGTGTGAGGCCTCCCATGGTGGAATAGCTTGCAGTGTGGTGCCCCATTGCTGTGTGTGAGGCCTCCCATGGTGGAATAGCTTGCACAGTGTGGTGCCCTGTAGCTGTGTGTGAGGCCTCCCATGGTGGAATAGCTTGCACACAGTGTGGTGCCCCGTTGCTGTGTGTGAGGCCTCCCATGGTGGAATAGCTTGCACAGTGTGGTGCCCTGTAGCTGTGAGGCCTCCCGTGGTGGAATAGCTTGCACAGTGTGGTGCCCTGTTGCTGTGTGTGAGGCCTCCCATGGTGGAATAGCTTGCACAGTGTGGTGCCCTGTAGCTGTGTGTGAGGCCTCCCATGGTGGAATAGCTTGCACAGTGTGGTGCCCTGTAGCTGTGTGTGAGGCCTCCCATGGTGGAATAGCTTGCAGAGTGTGGTGCCCTGTTGCTGTGTGTGAGGCCTCCCATGGTGGAATAGCTTGCAGTGTGGTGCCCCGTTGCTGTGTGTGAGGCCTCCCATGGTGGAATAGCTTGCAGAGTGTGGTGCCCTGTTGCTGTGTGTGAGGCCTCCCATGGTGGAATAGCTTGCACAGTGTGGTGCCCTGTTGCTGTGGGTGAGGCCTCCCATGGTGGAATAGCTTGCACAGTGTGGTAAGTGCAGAAAGAGCTATTGATTAACATGCAAGTGCCATTGCAGCGGCAGCAGGGCTGGGCATTAGACCTTGGATGTCCCTTTGGCCCTAATGGGAGGTGCACATGCAAGGATGAGGGGGACATTGGAAAGGGTACTCACCTTGACCAGCCGACATAGGTCATTGTATTTCTTGCGGCACTGGTCCGCACTCCTGGGAACATCGGAGTTGGAGGAGACCCTCCGGCCAATTTTGGTCCACGCCTCCCTGAACTGGCTCCTGGGAGCCTTCCTGCCACTAGCCGGGCACACGACCCGTCTTCTTTTGCGCACCCCATGAAGGAGCACACCCAGCGCATGCTCAGAGAACCGCTGGGCTCTTTCACGGGCCCTCTCCATGACCTCCAGGCGTTGATATGGCACACAACCAGTCCTGAGGCCTAGTTGCAGGGCTACAGCATGCAGGGCGTGGCTGCAGTCAAAGTTGACCCTTCCCCCTTTAAGAGCTGGCCGGCGTCAGGGTGTCTGCTGACACTCACCACATGATCGCACCTGCGCTGCGCCCGGAATCGGCGTTATCAGGCTGCATCGCCGGATTAGCGCCTGAACACAGGGTTCCAACGCCTTTTGCAGCGCTCGGCCAAAAAGTTGGCCAAATCTACTGAATTTCGGCGAGCTCGCCTGCACTTTCCGGCGGCCGCTAAATTTGATGAGCGCCCGACTTTAGCGCCGCAATAGCGTCCAAACTGAATTTCTAGGCCAATGAGTGGTAGGACCCTAGGAAGTACAGAGGGTCAGAGGGACCTTGGTGTACATGTACATAGATCCCTGAAGGCAGCGGAGCAGGTAGATAAGGTGGTTAAAAAGGCATATGGGATACTTGCCTTCATTAGCCGAGGCATAGAATATAAGAGCAGGGAGGTTATGATGGCGCTGTACAAAACGCTGGTGAGGCCACAGCTGGAGTACTGTGTGCAGTTCTGGTCGCCTCACTATAGGAAGGATGTGATTGCTTTGGAGAGGGTGCGGAGAAGATTCACCAGGATGTTACCTGGGATGGAGCGCCTCAGCTATGAAGAGGCTGGACAGGCTGGGGTTGTTTTCCTTGGAGCAGAGAAGGCTGAGGGGGGACCTGATTGAGTTGTACAAAATGATGAGGGGCATAGATAGGGTAGATAAAGAGGAACTTTTCCCCTTAGTGGGGGATCAATAACAAGGGGGCATAGATTCAGGGTAAGGGGCAGGAGATTTAGAGGGGATTTGAGGAGGAACTTTTTCACCCAGAGGGTGGTTGGAATGTGGAATTCAATGCCTGAAAGGGTGGTAGAGGCAGGAACCCTTAACATTCAAGAAGCATTTGGATGAGCACTTGAAATGCCATTGCATACAAGGCTATGGACCAAATGCTGGAAAATGGGATTAGACTGGACAGGGATGGATGGGTGGCGCAGACACGATGGGCCAAAGGGCCTCTTTCTGTGCTGTAAAACTCTTTGGCCTAGAAATTCAGTTGCCTTAGCGCCGCTTTTGAGGCGCTAGCGCCAGAGTTATGGCCAGTTTAAAAATTCCCTGGGGCCCTAAATCGGCGTTGCACCGGTAGCGCTGCGCCGGCACCGATGACGTCATCGGTGTGCGCAGCGTCCCGGTTGCCATGCCGACGGGCCCTAGCGCCGAAATTCAGTTGCGGCCGCTTCAACTAAGACTCTGGCAACAGAGTCTTGCATGAGTTTGCGCCGGCGCATTAAAGGCCCCGCGGCGGCCGGCCGCTTTCCCGCCGGCCGCCTGCCCGCAGCTCCCTCCCCGGACTTCTCCCCCCCACCCCCCGGAACAGATGCAAGCCCGGCACTTGTCCGAGGTGCCGGGCTCATTTTTAGACAGATTTGCGCGGGCCGCGGCCGGGTGCAGGCAGCTCCTCCTTAAGGGAAGGAGGAGGCCTGCACTTCCCGAGCCTGCCGCACCGCATCGGGTGCCGCAGCGCCAGAATTGCGGCGCGAAACGGCAGTTAGCGCCGATTTACCGCCGCAAAGACCCTTCAGTAGCGCTGGCAGCCGTTTGGGCGCGGCCCTGCTGAATTTTTGGCGCACGCAGGGGGACTTAGCGCCGGCACTAACTTCCGGCGCTAAAGCCCTGGCTAAGCCAAAACCCAATATCTAGGCCTATGACTCTATATTGTGAGGGTCCAGAATACTCCCCCAGAATCTACAACTCACCAAAGTGTGTACAGAAATTGAGTTTGCGAATTTGTTGCAGAAATACTACTTGAGACAATTCTAAAAATAGTGTTATTTAAGAGCCGACATGCAGTGAACAGGTGTTGAGTCAATTGCAACTCCTCAGTTCAAAATACAAATAGCTTACATATCTTATTCAGATCCTCATTCTCAAATCTTAACTTCATACATTTTTACATTTCTATTATTCTTAATCCAGAGTATCCACCAAAATCAGAGTACCTTTTTGATCCCTGAGACAAAGAGCTAAAAACTTAGAGACTGACTCAAGTTGAGAAATGCTTACCTTTCCAGCAACTTCTGACTTTCCATCTGAAAAGCTCTATTTAGACTTTAGTGGTTTATCCTTTGAGGTTTTCTGCTTATGTAAGCTAATTAACTAGTCATTCTCTGTTGAATTCTTTTCTATTCTTACTGTCATTTCAACTGTTAGCTTGCAGACTTCTGTCTGTTGTGTAGGGGTTTCAAAACCTATAAAAAAAAATGACCGTAGTATTTATTTTATACCATTCTTACAAAAGGACTTCCATTCAATTTCTAAATTCCCTCTGCTGTTTGAAAGCAGACGTCATGTCTACTAACTATTCCATTTTCAATACAAAAACCATGCGATTGCTTGGTGTCATCTATTGAAGTCATATTTTCAAAGTGTTCAGTTTGTACATTTTACAACATGTAACTCAAAAACACTTCCAACTAGGGTGTTTGTTTTCCTAGCCATCTTAGTTGGTTATATTACTAATTATGTTTCCTGTCTTTCATTTGATGTTACTTTTATCAAAGGCACATGGTTTAATATTCTGTGTTCCTGTTTGAAGTATCAGTTTAACACTTTACTTGGGCATTGCTATTGGGTTTCTTCCAAACTGTAGACATCTCAGAAGCAAGCCTTGGCTTCAACAGGGTCTTTGTCTCAGTATTAACAATCAATTCCCATTTCAAAAGCTTGTGTGGTGTTTACAACTTGTGTTAACACTTCATTTGATCTCAGAAGCCTGTATTGACACAGCTTGTGTTGCCAAAGCTTTCCAGACTTTTAAAACCAGTATTTCATGTATTAATATCAGAAATCTGTTCATAGGATGGTGTATTTCTTGGAATATGGCTTTTTCCTTTACACTTACCAGGCATCAGACACAGAACAGACTTCCCTCTGCCCCTTTGGTGGAGGAGAATGGGACTCAGGTTGGCTCGATTGCATTGCTGCTCACCATCCTCTTCCTGTGGGAAGGAAGGCAGCCAGCTTTACTTCCAATTCTCAAAAGCCACTACACCCTCCCCATACCACCCCCACCCCAAATTGGAAGGGGGAAAGTAAAAGAGCCTCTGAATCATCCACCTCACCTGGGATAATGGCACTCAATAGGGACAATTGCTCCATTGGTTCTAACAATGACTCCTCCAATAGGGCTCAGCCTGTAGTACAGGTGCGTGGTGTAAATCAGCAGGTCTTCAGTCATCGGAGAGAGAGAAGATCTTTAGTGTCAGATACAGAACAGTAGACTTGGGCAAAAGTGTAGTGTTCTGTGAACAACAAAACTCTCAGCCCTTCATACGTTAATTAACAGAAATATAGAAACATAGAAGATAGGAGCAGGAGTAGGCCATTCAGCCCCTCGAGCCTGCTCTGCCATTTAATAAGATCATGGCTGATCATCCAAATTCAGTACCCTGTCCCTGCCTTCTCCCCATATCCCTTGATCCCTCTAGCCTTAAGAAATATATCTAACTCCTTCCTGAATATATTTAACTAGCTGGGGAGCCCCACGTTGCGAGGGCAATTTTGGGGCGCTTGGTCTCCCTGCCGCTGTGTATCCCCCCTCTCCTTGTCCTATCCCTCCCTCCCCTGTCTCCCTCCCCCACACCTACCCTCCCCCGCGCGATTTCCCAAGGCTCTCCCCCCCCCCCCTCCTATTAAATTGTTATTTAATTCCCTAACATCATTAAAATATTTACTTTAGTTCCCTGACAAAGTGTGGGGGAAAAAAATTGCGAAAAATCAAGATGGCGGCCACTCACCTTGGTTCAGAAGGATAAGGCCCGCCCACACATGCACCGATTGGTCGACCGGTCAGGTCACCGAAGCGTAGGATTGGTCAATCATCGAGTCACTCGACACTCAACTGTAGGATGGCACGCGCCCGTCCGATTGGTCGACCTCACACGGTCGCTAATGAGGGGAACGCTTAGAGAGATAGAGAGATCTACTGCCTTGTGTGGTAGAGAATTCCACAGGTTCACCACTCTCTGGGTAAAGAAATTCCTCCTCATCTGTCCTAAATGGCATACCCCTTATCCTTAGACTGTGACCCCTGGTTCTGGACTCCCCCACTATCAGGAACATCCTTCCTGCATCTAGTCTGTTAGAATTTTATAAGTTTCAATGAGATCCCCTCTCATTCTTCTAAACTCTAGCAAATATAAGCCTAATCGAACCAATCTCTAGCATAACATCCCTTGTTTGGGAACCCAATCCCTCACACCGTGCCCAAGACCCCAACCCTTGGCCAAGAACCCTTCTCCCCCACAACCACGCCCAGCCTTGGCCCACTCGGTGTGCCTTACAGGGCAGGATGTCCTTGTAGCGATTCTTCTTGATGTTCTCTCGCACCTTGCCCGCCTCGGTGTGGAACTCCGGTTGGTCGCTGATTGACGCCAGGTGCTTCTTGATGTCCTGCGTGAGAGATTAACTAAATTAGTTAGAGACCCAGCCCTTTTCCTCCTTCCAAATATAAAACCATCCAATTCCATTTTAAGAGATATCTTAAGCCACCAAAGGGAGGAGGTGGTGGTGGTGAGGGAGAAAGGCACCTCAGTCATCCACCTGAAGCATTTAGATAGCACCGTTCATAGGAAGAACATCCCAAGGCACTTCACAGGGAAGTTAACAAAAAAAGTGACTAAAAGCTTAGTCAAATAAGTAGGTTTTAAGGAGTGGCTTAAATAGATGGTTGTGTGTGACAGACAAATGGGGTTTGGGGAGGAAGTGACCTGGGATAATGCCAAATGGGATAACTGCTCCATTTGGTTCCCAGACACAAGTACTGAACAGCAGTCCACATCCCAACAAACCAGAGAATTCATCCAACAAGCCAGAGAATTCCTCCAAAGGATTGTCTTCAGTCTAGGTTTCCTCATCGCCATTTCACCAGAAGCAAGTTGTGTCTGAACTACAGACACCTCAACTTGATGAAAAATGCCTCAATCTTCCCCAAGCATCTCTTGATTATTGACTAGGCTCTTCCCATGATCCTTCCTACAACAGGATCCAGAACTTCATGGAACCCCAACTGTTTCTCAGAAATTGACTTTGTATTAAAAGATTTTAAAATCTGCACATTCCCCCCATGTAGCTACAACCCTTCATTTCACACCCACCACAGTTAAAGACAGTCTATTAACCTGGCTCTTTGGTCCAGCTGCCCAGTTTTGATTCAACAAATAAAGGTTGAATAAGGAAAAAACCTCATGTGCCCCCTCATCTAAGGAGGCCTCACCACAATATTCTGACCATGAAGTTCAATCAAAACTAAAGTTGACATTAAAAATTAAAATCATACTGTTAACTGTTAATCATTACAGGTCATAGAATTAGATAGAACATGCAGCATACAAACAGTCCATTCAGCCAATGCTTGGCTAGTGTTTATGCTTCACACAAGCCTCCTTCCAGGTACCCACTGGTTGCAGAAGTTTTTAAATCAGAAACCACGTTACCTTTATTGTGCTACCACATTCATGGAGCCCATAGTCAAATAGAACGGTGTGGTTTAGAAAGTAGATCCTAGTTGGCCGACATCCTGTTGCCCCCAGGGTCAGATCAGCTGCTTTAACCAGGTGCCTGGTTCCAAATAAATCCAGTTGTACCATGACCAGCAGGTTTTGCTCTCCACACTGCACCATCACAATCTGCAGTGGAGACACACTTCGCCCCTCAGACACACTGAAAAGTGAACCAAAAGCTGGTCCTGGGGGGACAGAAGGGGGCCTTCTCAATGCTCCATGGGAAGTCCCAGTTTCTAAACTGCTGCCAAGTATCAGAGCAACAAACAGCTCCAACCAAAAGCAACAGAGGACACGAACCCTTCACTAGTTGCCCCATAATGCTAACTACTGCAGCTCAAATGTGAACTGAGGTGGAGCCCACTGCTCCCCTTTTATACACACAGCCTGCAGTCACCTGAAAACAATTGGACCAGGTGTGGCTACTCTTTCAAGTGGGGGTGATTGATCAAATTGACTGTAAATTAGTAAAATATGAAATAAAACTGAACAAACTAAATTAGCAACAAAATCTTAATTTAATTTGTTAAGTTATCTTTAATGTTTTCTTAAGTTACAGTCAATTTGTTTAATCAAAAGAGCAACAAACTAAATTAGAATTTCATTGGCTGGGGTGCTTCTTTTGATTGCACAAATCAACTTTTTAACCTTTTGATTAATCAAATCAACTGTAAATTAATAAAACTTTAAAAATTAAATTAAAATTGTGGGGGTTTTTTGGCAATAAATCCATTGATTCTTTCTTTTTTTTAATTAAAATGTGAACATTTTATTTACAGTATATGACATTTACAGAGCATCTCAGCTCTTTGTACAAAGTCATAAGCCATCATTCCCTATGAGGCAGGGGTCCCAGTCTCTTCAAATTGGTGATGTGGTCTCCAAGCTTCTTGGTCATCTTCACTTGTTCATCCAGATAGTGGGTCTCCAGAATTCACTCAAATGAGGGTCAGCGCTCCCAGTGGAGAGTTTGTGCAGATCCAGCGGCCTCTGGTTGACATTCTTCCCCATCTGCAGGACTCTCTGCATCGCCGAGCAGAGCCTCCCGCTCTACTGACCGAACAAATGGACTGTAAGGGAACTTAAAATACTTAAATTCATTTTAAGACATGTCAAATTAAACTAAAATCACACCGGCCAGGGTGATGATGCACTCCAGTCCACACAGTGCCCACCAGTCGCGGAAGGCCAGTGCTCCATCTCCAAGGACACCCGGGCGCAAACGTGGCTGCGGAACAGAGGCAGGCAGTCGGGCTAAATGACACCCTCGACAGCCCACTGCCTGGACCAGTTAATGGCCACTTAGGCCAGGCTCAGGGGCAGTCCTACGAGGCGATCCCCTGACTTGCCCGCTCCACGCCTCACCGGCTGAGCAAAGATCAGGAGCGTGGGACTGAAGTGCAGCTACAAATCGAGGAGCAGCCCCTTCAAATAATGGATGAGGTGCTACAACCTCTCACAATCCATATAAACATGGACAATCTGGGTCAATGGTAATGAGACAAGTTCAGCTTTTGTTTTTTGATGCACTGAAACAGAATGTAAGGAAAGAAACATGTACAGCCTCTTAAAGAACATGCATTTTATTCAACTGATTAACTTTACATCATAATTTACAACTTCAAATAAATACAGACCTATATTTTATTGAGTAATGTGATAACAGGTAACTGAAAGAAGTCTACTTACACACCCGTACCATTGCCCGACTTTGAAATTGCCTCAGCTCATCTGCTGCTGAAATCCTCGTCTATGCCTTCGTAACCTCTAGCCTTGACTATTCCAATGTTCTCCTGGCCAGCCTCCCATTCTCCACTCTACATAAACTTGAGCTCATCGAAAACTCTGCTGCCATATTCTAACTTTCACCCCAAGTCCCGTTCACCCATCACCCCTGTGCTCGCTGACCTGTATTGACTGTTGGTCAGGTAACACCTTGATTTAAAAATTCTCAACCTTGTTTTCAAATCCCTCCATGGCCTCACCCCTGCCTATCTCTGTAAACTCCTCCAGCCCTGCAACACTCCGAAATCACTGTGCACCTCCAATTATGGTCTCTTGCGCATTCTCGATTTCCATTGCTCCACCATTGTTGGCCGTGCCTTCAGCTGCCTTTGCCCTAAGCTCTGGAATATCCCCTCCTCCTCGCTACCTATCTCCTCCGTTAAGACGCTGACGAGAGGTCATCAACCTTTAGATCTGATGAAACGTTAACTCAGTTTCTCTCTCCACAGATGCTGCCTGACCTGCTGAGAATTTCCAGCATTTTCTGTTTTTATTTCTGATTTCCAGCATCTGCAGTATTTTGCTTTTGTCCTCCTTTAAGACGCTCCTCAAGACATCCCTCTTTGACCAAGCTTTTGGACTCCTGTTCTAAAATCTCCATACGTGGCTCAGTGTCAAACCTTGTTTGATAACGCTCCTGTGAAGCGCCATGGGATGTTTACAATTTTAAAGGCACTACATAAGGCCAAGTTTTTGTAGTTTTTAAAGCTGCACGTGGGCTCTTTTACAATCCTTATTGTGCAAGGCCATAAAAAGATTGAAGACATGTTCAGAGTGAGATTGGATCCAGATCTAAACAGGGTAAAATGACCTACAGCCTGATGAAGTCTGCAGTGATCTGTTGAGGTCAAGTAGCTGATTAGATGAGGTGAATTGGTCAAGTCTTGGTTTGTTTTAATAAACCAGTAGAGGTGATGCTGGATTGCCCCAGTTACACCAACAGAGGCAACTACAAGTGCCCCTCGAACTGAGGCGGCACCACTAATATAATTAAACATTAACTCCAATTAAACAAAAATAAACTCAAAATTTAAATTATAATATTATTACTCATGTCGATAAGACTTTCCACCGGTCGCGGGAGGCCTCAAGTGGACTGGTCGGGACCACACACTCCCTCTCCAGGACCACCCAAGCATGGACAAGACCGCAGAGGTGAGGAAGGGAGCCAGAGCGACCCCTCCCCACCCATAGGCCGCACTCAGCCTGGGCCTGTGAATGTCCGTCTTCACCAGGCCCCGGGTCAGAGGTCATATTATTGCAGAATTTTCCTTCTCTCTGGATTATCATTGGAGAGTCTTGCGGCAATCGAGCCTCCCACAGGCACCGCTCCTGCCCATGTCCCCACACCCGCTCCCAGACCCCACTCCCAGCCCCTGACCCCATCTCCACTCCCAGCCCCTGACCCTACCCCCACTCCCAGCCCCCACTCCCAGCCCCCGCTCCCAGCCCGACCCTACCCCTGCTCCCAGCCCCCGCTCCCATCCCGACCCTACCCCCGCTCCCAGCCCCTCCTCCCAGCCCGACCATACCCCGCTCCCAGCCCCTGAACCTAACCCCGCTCCCAGCCCGACCCCACCCCCACTCCCAGCCGCCGCTCCCAGCCCCTGACCCTACCCCCACTCCCAGCCCCCGCTCCCAGCCCCCGCTCCCAGCCCCTGACCCTACCCCTGCTCCCAGCCCCTCCTCCCAGCCCCTGACCCTGCCCCTGCTCCCGCTCCCAGCCCCCGCACCTGTTAAGTCTGTGTGTTCCAGTTGTATTAAGATTAATTACTGACACAGACTACAAGAATAAAGTTCAACAGTTCTTTACTAGTTGGAGGTCCTCTTTTTATTTGAACCAAAATTTAAAATTTAAACCAGGTCAACTGTAAATAAACAAAAGTTCAACTAAACCTTAATAAATCAAATTAAAATTTGGTGTTCCAAATTGACGATGCACTCCAGCCCCCGCGGCGCCCAACGGTCGCGGAAATACTCAAGCGTACCAGCGGACACCGCGTGCTCCATCTCCAGGGCCACCCGGGCGCGAACATGGCCGCGGAAGAGAGAAAGGCAATCCGGCTGGAAGATCCCCTCGATCGCCTGCTGCCTGGACCAATTGATTTCTCTTTTAGCCAGGCCCAGGAGCAGGCCCACAAGGAGGTCCTCCAGCCTATCCGCTCCCCTCCGCACCGGGTGACCATAGATCAAGAGCGTGGGGCTGAAGTGCAACCAAAAATCGAGGAGCAGCCCCTTTAAGTAGTGAAAGAGGGGCTGCAACCTCTCACTCCATATAAACGTGGAAAACGCACTCCTCCAGGCCGCAAAAAACACAGGCGGCCTGGGAGTCCGTGAACCTACTTAAAACCTTATTGCACGGGACCGCTCCGTGCAACACCCTCCAAGCCAAGTCCCCGATGGAACAAGGGAGGACTCCTGCGTAGAGAGCCCTCCATTGGTGACCTCCACCACCGCCAGTCGGCAAGACGCCACGCCAAGGCGTGTCTGGACGGCAGACGAAGATGGCAAAGTGGAGAGTGTGCAGGAGCAGCCCGTACAGGAAACCCCTCCGCGCGGAATGAAAAGGCACGGAGGGTATTTCCTCGAGACGGCTCAAGTTGTGAGGCGCCGGCTCCCGAGGGGAGTTTCGGGGCCGGGCGCCAATAAGGAATTCCGTCCGGACGGGGGTAAGCTCGGACGGGATCGCCCCACGTGCTTGAGCCGCCTCGATACACCTAGTGGAATCGGGGCCCAGTGCCACTTTCACCGACTCGATGGCTTCGGCCGCGAGCCGGACGTTGGCCCAGGACAGGCGCCACGCCAGCTCCTCCGGCGCCATCCAGCCCGCTCCTCCGACATCGAGCAGGTCCCCGACTCTGGTCACACCGCCAGCCACAGCCCCACCCTCCGCCAGCCGCCCGAACCCACATTCACGGAGGTGCGGATTCCTGAGCAGCGGTTCCCGAAGGAGAGCCGCCGCTCCTGACGGGGGAGAGCTCCGCCTGGAAGCGACATAGTTCCAAACCCATAGTAGTTCCTGGTAGAAGACAGGCAGCTCCTGCAGGCCGGCACGCCTGCAGCCCACTTTCACAAACAGGAGCTGCGTGTCGTAATTGAGGCCGTGCAGCTGACGGAAGAAAAACGTCGCCAAGGCACACCATCTCGGAGGATTCTCTACGTACAGGTATCTCTGCAGCGTCTGAAGACGGAAAGTCGCCGCCTGGGTGCGAAGGCACACCAGCGCCTGACCGCCCTCCCTAAGCGGGAGAGACAGAACCGCAGCAGAGACCCAGTGCTTCCTTTTGTCCCAGAAGAAGTCGATGAGCTTCTTCTGTACCTTGGCGACAAACGCAGGGGGAGGGATCAAAGTGACCAACCGGTACCACAACATGGCAGCCACCAGCTGGTTTATGACCAGCGCTCGACCCCTGTAGGACAACACTCGGAGCAGTCCTGTCCAGCGTCCTAGGCGAGCGGTGACTTTGGCCTCCAGCTCCTGCCAGTTCGCCGGCCAGGCGTCCTCGGCAGGGCTAAGGTAGACTCCCAAGTAGAGGAGGTGCGTGGTGCTCTAGGCGAAAGGCCTGAACTCCTCCGGCAGGGAGTCCACCCGCCACTGACCCACCAGGAGTCCAGAACATTTCTCCCAGTTGATCTTGGCGGAGGGTGCACCCGAGTAAATCTGCTGGCAATCCCGCATCCTCCGCAAATCAGCGAGATCCGTGACCGTGAGGAGCACGTCATCGGCGTAAGCCGAGAGGACCACCTCCACGCCCGGCCCTTGCAGAGCCAGTCCCGTCAACCTCTTCCGCAAGAGGCGCAGGAATGGCTCCACGCAAATGGCGTATAACTGACCGGACATGGGGCATCCCTGACGCACCCCCCTCCCGAAGCGAAGGGGCGCCGTCAAGGACCCGTTAACTTTAATCAGACACCCTGCGGCGGCGTACAGAATTTGGATCCGGGCGACGAAATGCGTCCCGAACCCGAATGCGCGCAGAGTCCCGTAAAGATACTCGTGATCCACCCTGTCGAACGCCTTCTCCTGATCCAGGGAGAGGAAGGTGACCGACAGACCAGCCCTCTGGGAGTGGTGGACCAAGTCCCGGACCAGATGGATGTTGTCGTGGATGGTCCTTCCCGGGACCGTGTAGGACTGGTCGGGGTGGATCATGTGGGCCAGCACGGTGCCAAGGCGAGCAGACATAGCCCTGGCAAAGATTTTATAGTCCGTGCTAAGGAGGGAGACCGGACGCCAGTTCTTGAGGAGGCGGAGCTCGCCCCTCTTAGGCAGCAGGACAATGACCGCCCTGCGCCAAGAGAGGGGCATCTCCCCGGTCACCAAACTTTCCCCCAGGACCCGCGCGTAGTCGCCCCCCACGACGTCCCAGAACGCCCTGTGGAACTCCACGGTCAGCCCGTCCAGCCCCGGGGACTTTCCCCTAGAGAGCTGGCGGAGGGCGTCGGTCAGCTCCGCCAGGCTTAGCGGAGCGTCCAATTTTTCGGCGCCCTCCGGACTGACCTTCGGCAGGTCCTCCCACAAAACTCTGCGTGAATCCTCGCTGGACGGATCCGGAGAGAACAGAGCCCCGTAGTAGGCGCGGGTCTCCGCGCTGATTCCCTCCGGATCCGAGACCAGAGATCCGTTGTCAGCCAGCAGCCCCAAGAGCTGCTTACGGACCCCTCGTCTTTTTTCCAGCGAGTAGAAGGGGGAGCCGCGGTCCAGGTCCCGCAGGAGCTGGATCCGCGACCTCACGTACGCGCCTGGGGACCCGACGAGCTGCAGGTCCTTCAGCGCGCCCTTCTTCTCTTCGTACACCTTCCGCAGGGCCGAGTCCCCGACGACTTGACCGAGACGGGACTCCAGGTCGAGCACCTCCTTCTCCAACCACCCGACCCGGGCCTCCCGCCTCTTGGTCGACCCCTTCGCATACTCCTGACAGAAGAGACGCACGTGAGCCTTGCCCACGTCCCACCACAGCCTCAAGGAGGGGAAGCCCCCCTGCTTCCTTCTCCAGTCGGCCCAGAACCGACGAAACGAATCCCGGAACCGCGCGTCCTCCAGCAGGTTGGTAAAGTGCCAGTACGCGGACCCTCCCCGAGCGCGCAGCGGGACGAGCTCCGCCCACACCAGGTGGTGGTCCGTGCAAGGCACCGGCCACATGGAAGCCGCCGGAACGCAGGATACGTACGCCCGGGAAATGTAGAGGCGGTCGATTCTGGACCCTCCTCCTCCAGACCTCACGTAAGTGAAGGCGCTGGAGTCGGGATGAAGATTTCGCCAGACGTCCACCAAGTCGAAGGACCCGACCAGGTCCCTCAACTTCTCCATCGCCGGCGGGCATCGCGGGGGACCCGTACGGTCCCTCGCCTCGAGGGTACAGTTAAAATCCCCCCCCGAGGATGACGCACTCGCCCACGTCGATGGAGCCCAGAAGAGCGGACACTTCTTCAAAGAAGCGCACTTGCTGCACACCGGCCTGAGGGGCATACACGTTCACTAGATGGAGCGGCACGCCCCCCAGGCGAACAGTGACCTGGAGCAAGCGGCCCGGCACGTGCTCCTTGACCCCCAAGATCTCCGGCTGAAAATGCAGGGCCAGCAAGATAGCCACCCCGCTGGAATTATTGGAGAGGTGACTCATGCTGACCCCTCCTTGCCACTCCAGGAGCCACGTGGCTTCGTCTCCCGGAACGGTGTGGGTTTCTTGCAGGAAGCACATCGCATATTTCCCGTCCCGAAGGACCGAGAAGTTATTGAATCTGCGGCGCGCCTCCCCGCTGCCGTTGATGTTGAGGCTGGCTATGGTTATCTTCATGTCAGAAGCATAGTGCAACATCTACCTACAACTAATGGGGGGAGGAAGCGCAGCCGCTAGTCAGCCACCACCTCCTCAGCAGCCCAGTGAGAAATGTTCTGAGCCGACGCAGCTCAAGTGGGTTCACACCCTCGTCTGCGTCCATAGTCTTAACGGCGGCGCGGACGGAATCAATGAGCAGCGCCAGCTCCGACCACCTGTCGAGGGCCAGCCGGACCTTCCCGCGCCGACCCAGGCACGTGGCCATAAAATCCCGGAGTTCCCTTGCGGGAATGAGGGGAGACTTGGCAAGGGGCACGAGGTCGTCCACCGCCTCGTCGGCGCCGGAGTCCGACTCGTCCTCCGTGCCCATCACCGAGTCCCCATCCTCCTCCAGGGGGTCGTCACCAGCGGCCGACCCGCCCACCGCGCAGTGCGCAGCGGACGGCTCGGCCGCAACAGCCGGCCCCGCCTCCGCCCGGATCCCACCCCCCAGGATCGGTGGCGGAGGAATTCTCCCTGGGCTCCGCCGGGGGCGCCGGGCCAGAAGACTGCGGCAGTGGTTCGGAGCCCCCCTCCGCCCCAGACACCAGATCGACCGGAGAAATCGGGGACAACACAAATCCGAACTCCCCCAGGACGTCCGGCGCCCGAGACACAGCCAGAGGGCCTTCCTCTTCCGCGCCACCGGCCTCTGACCCGGCAGATGGGGCGCCTTTGGCTAAATCCTCGACCAGCCCCTGGGAAATGACCGGGCCGCTTTGGGCGAGCTCACTTTCTTCAAACTCGCCCGACCCAGACCCCAGGCCGCCCGACCCGTCGAGGGGTAACGGCACCGATAAATAGTCTATTTCAGCCGCGGGTTGATCCGCGACCCCCCCCACGGGCAGGGTCTTGTCCTCATCCCCGGGAGGCACGTGCTGCACAGACACATCTGCCTCAGCCTCCCGAGGGACAGGCGAGACAGGCGACCCCTGCCGATCACCGGTGATGGTGACAGCGGTGGGGGGGGGGGGGGGGGGCGCAGCACCCGCGGCGGGCGACGACTCCCCCTGTTTGGAGGGACCCTCCTCCTCCCGGTCCTCCTCCTCATCCAGGGTGTCGCGCCTTCTTTTTAGCGCGGAGGGAGCGAGGGAGACCTCCATGTCTGCAAAGGCCTCCTCCTCAACACCCTCCGGCGGAGCAGGTTTGTCGGGCCCGAGCCCTGCCGCAGGTAATGGCAATACCGCTGCGGCGGTTGCGGCCACAGGCTCGGGCACGAGGCCCCTCCCGCTCGCATCTGCCCCGGTCAACTCCGCGAGGAGCGCGGGTGTAAGGGGGCTCAAGGGGCAAGGGCTCGCCATCCACGGGGCGACCCGCCCTAAGGTGTTTTTTCTTTCCCCGCGCCTTTTTTCCGACCGGACACGCTCCCTCCCCCCCGCCGGAGGCCTTGGTGGCATCGGCCCCCGACGTCAACCGCGCATCAGACGTACTTGACGCGCGGGCAGACCCGGGGGGAGGAGCAGCGGCGGCGCCCGCCTCGGCCGCACGAGATGATCCGGCGGCCTTGGAGGCAGGGCAGTTCCTCCTGATATGCCCCACCTCCTTGCAGGCGTGGCACCGCACACCGTCCGACATCCAAAAGACGCGATAGGCGGTCCCCTCGTGGAGGACGACGAACGCTCCGTCAGTCAGTGTCCTCCTCCCGCGCCAGCTGGATAAACAGCTGGCGCCGGAAGGAGAAGACGTGGCGAAGGCTGGTCTCCCGGAAGCCGAGCGGGATAGGCGTGATCCCCGACCTCACCTCCCCAAGCTGACGCAAATGGGGAAGGAGGAGCTCACCGGGAACATAGGGCGGGACGTTAGAGATGACAATCCTCTGCGCGGTGGCCTCGAGAGGATCCACCGGCAGGAAGGTCCCGCCCACGGTGAGCCCCTTGGTGACGGCCAGGGACACCGCCCGCTCCGACCCCAGGAAGAACACAGCCTTCCCGTACATTTTTGAGGCCGCGACGATGGCGGAGGGGCCGACAACCCCAGCCATGGCTTTGACGCAGGCCTCGATGGTCATAGTGGGGTGAGTGTAGCTCTTCACCCCAAGCTTTTTCGTTATGAGTTTAAATGGTGACGGGGCAGCAGAAGCAGCTGTGGCTGCCGCTCCCGCATAAGTCTTGGCTTGCCCCGCCACCGGCGAAGATGTTGTCGCCATTCTGGGGTGCATTTTTAAGGGCTACACTCACCCCAAGTCACAGGCCTGAAGGTGTTAATGGCCTCAGGTAATATATATATTTTTTGTCCTCTATTGAGCAGAGGGAGCTGATTAAAATGAGGACACACCTCTCCCCTTACTGAATGAAATTGGGGGAGGGGCCCTCTCCCCTCTGCTCAATAGGCAATTAATAAAAGGTGATGGGACTGAGGTGCCTTAGCACACGCACACACGGCCTTGCTTCTTCTTTCTCCCCCCACCTAAAATACAAAGTCTTGGGAGAGTGCCCCAAATAACACCCACCTGTAGATGTTTCAAACGAGATGAATCTTCCCTCCTTCCAAACAGTTGGTGGTTTTTTTTTTTTCTGTTATTTCTCTCCCCTCTCTCCTGAAGTGGAGGCCAATTTGGGGAGGCAGTGATAGAAAAGGCCTCTCCCCAGTTGATGTTGATGTAGACCTCCTTTCTCCTTCTCCTCCTCTGCCCAATCTCTCCAGGCACCTCAGTTGTTTGAAGATGTTGGAGGAGGTGGAGGTGGTGATCTATCTTTCAGCTACTCCTCTTCCTGGTCAGGAGACCACCACTCTCCACTCTCTTGCTTTGGCAGCTCCTTCTCCTCTTGCTGCTTGAGACAGCCAGAAAAGCACAGGTCTTTACTGGTTGGAGGTAGGGACTATACTAAATACATCACTACAGTACTTATATACTGGTGGTCACCACCGGTATTACATATACAGCAGCCAGAGAAAGTAGTACATCTCTTAAGGTGGAACAGGCTTAAGTTCTCTTAAGGTGGAACAGGTTACATACACCACAATCCTCCCTTTTTAGCTTAACAGTCATATCCCCATTTAACATAACATAATAACATATATACATATATAACTTCAGGTATAAACAGTTCAAAGGTTCAGTCTCTCAGGAGGCCTTCTGATTCGGTTTGGATAACGCCTTTCAGTGGTCTCTGATTCTTGTTGCCGAGGTGACTCTTCTTGTTCGTTTCCTATGTATTGGACGTCATCATCAGGTACAGTCCCTGCCGAGGTAGATGCTTCAGGTTCATTAACGTCTTCCACAGTTGTCCCTGTCACAACCATGGGTTCGACCCTTGCTCTTGATTCTACCAGTTGATCCGCATGACGCCTTATCACATTGTTACCAATATCTACTGTGTACATCAGAGGTCCTTGTCTGGCCCGAATTGTTCCGGACTGCCATTTTTCGTTTCCATAGCCCCTTGCCAACACTGGTTGTCCTACGTCAAAACTTCGAGTGGACTTGGTTATTAATATGCCGGAACTGTTTGTTTTCCACTTCCCTCCGCACATTTGGTTTTAACAAGTCCAACCTGGACCGCAACCTCCAGTTATAAAACATCATGGTAGGACTTTGGTTAGTCACTGCATGAGCGGCGTTTCGATATGCCATTAGGAAATTGTCCACCTTGTGTTGTAACGGAATCTGATCATCGTTCATGGCCTTTATTTCCTTTTTGAATGTTTGGACAAATCTCTCGGCCAACCCGTTTGTCACCGGATGATATGGGGCAGAGGTATAATGTTTCACCCCATTCTTCTTTAAGAATTTTTGGAATTCTCCGACACGAACTGTGGTCCGTTGTCCGAACATATCTGTTCTGGCAATCCGTTCCTTGCGAATATTGTTCTTAACACCGCAATTGTCTTTTCTGAAGTAGTGGTATTCATCTTGATCACTTCTGGCCATTTGGAATGTGCGTCCACCGCAATTAGGAACATGGAGTCCATGAATGGACCAGCAAAGTCAAGATGTACGCGTTGCCATGGGGCTGAAGGCCATTCCCATGGGTGTAGTGGTGCGATCGGAGGTGCATTTTGCACTTTTTGGCACCCAGCGCAGCTTTTTGTCAACTCCTCTATCTGTTGGTCAATGCCCGGCCACCATACATAAGCCCTAGCAAGACTTTTCATCTTAACTCCCCCCAGATGACCGTCATGCAGTTCCTTTAGAACTCTTTCCCGTAACTTGGGAGGAATAATCACTCTTGTCCCGTACATCAAAGTACCATGGCAGACGGACAGCTGGTCTCGCCTTGCCGAGAATGCCGGTAACAGAGGATCACCATGTGTTGGCCATCCTTTCACACTCACCTCGTAAACACGGGACAGTGTCGGGTCGTTCCTGGTTTCTCTTTCAATACTTGCATTGGTGACTGGTAAGCACTCGATGATGGTCGAATGAAATAACTCAACAGGGTCAACTTTCATCATCTCTTCTGCTTCAGGTAGTGGCAGGCGCGACAGCCCATCAGCATTGCCATGCTGCTTTGTACCTTTGAATTCTATTTGATATTGATGTGCCCCTAGGAAATGGGACCATCTCTGGAGTCGCTGTGCTGTCATCACCGAAACACCCTTCTTAGGGTTAAAAATGGATACCAACGGCTGATGGTCTGTCAGAAGTGTGAATTTTTGGCCCTGCAGGTAATGATTAAACTTCTTCACTCCCCATACAAGGCTGAGAGCCTCCCTATCGCTCTGCGCATAGTTGCGCTCAGCGGAGGTCAATGATCAGGATGCAAACGCGACTGGCCTTTCCGTGCCATTTGGCAACGTGAGAGAGTACTGCCCCAATACCATATGGAGAAGCATCACAAGCCAACCGAATAGGCAGTGTCGGGTTGAAGTGAGCCAACACTTCCTGAGGTAATCAATTCTTTGCTTTTGCGAAATGCCTTCTTAGTTTTCGCTCCATTCCCATGGTACCCCCTTCTGTATAAGAACATTCAGCGGGTGCAGTACCGTGGATAGATTCAGTAGAAACTTATGGTAATAGTTAATCAATCCCAGAAACGACCTCAACTGAGACATTATCCGGAGCGGGAGCCTTTACAACTGCATCTATCTTGTCAGGAGACTTATGAAGCCCCTCCCGGTCAATGACATGACCACAGTACGAGATCCGCTTCTGAAAGAACTCACATTTCTGCCGATTAACTCGAAGTCCATACTCTTTCAGTCTGTTGAGCACCAGTTCCAAGTTTGCGAGGTGTTCTTCATCACCATCACCTGTAATCAGAATATCGTCCAGGTAACTGTGCCTGGAATTCCCTGTAATACCTGCTCCATGGCCCTCTGCCAAATTGCCGGAGCCGATGCCACTCCAAAAACCAGCCTATTATACCGGTAAAAACCTCTATGCATGTTGATCGTGAGATACTGGCGTGACTCTTCTTCAACCTCCATCTGCAAGTACGCCTGCGCCAGGTCTATCTTGGTGAAGTGTTTCCCACCAGACAACGAAGCAAAAATATCCTCAATCCGCGGAAGCGGATACTGCACCGTGTGAAGCACCGGATTAACGGTGATCTTGAAATCTCCACAGAAGCGAACGTTCCCTGGTTCTCCTGGCTTGTTGCTCGAAGGACGTTTCATAACGGGAACAATGGGCATAGCCCACTCACTCCAATCTACCTTAGGCAGTACGCCTGAACATTCTAGCGCTTCCAGTTCCGCTTCTACAGTAGGTCGTATTGCATAGGGTACCGGTCTGGCTTTGAAAAATGTTGGTTGTGCACGTTCATCAATCTTGATGTTTGCCGTAATTCCTTTCAGTGTTCCCAGTCCTTGCTGGAACACCTCTTTAGCATCATCCAATATTTTGGACAATCGTTTAGGTTTGACATCTGTTTCCCCGGAATCTACCGTTAGTGCTTTTAAGGAGTGCCAGTCCATATTCATTTTCCTAATCCACTCCCGTCCCAGTAGTGGTGGACCTCCTTCAGGTAGCACATAAGTCCATTACTTGGCTTTCTTCGCCCTTGTGGACCACTTTTACCTCTATCTTTCCGATGGGGTACACTCTTTGCCCCGTGTACGTTTTCAATATAATCTCCGTATCCCGTAGGGGAATATGTTGGAATAACCTTTTGTAATCTTTCTTATTCATGACCGTCAATGCCGATCCAGTGTCCAATTCCATCTTTACTTGGACTCCTGCTATCTGAAGAGTGACCCAAATTGTCTGGAGATCTGCATCCTTACCAACGTTGTGTACTCTTAAGCTACCCAGTTCATTACTGCTGGCGTCTGAATCTGACTTCTGTTCGTTCGAACTGTTCTTTGTCACCTTGTGTACCTTTATGTATTTTCCTTGCGGTGACTTTTTGTTGCTGGTCTTCTTTCCTGACTGGCATACTTTAGCTATGTGGCCAAGCCTGCCACACGTTCTGCATTCTTAGTTTTTAAACCAACACTGGTTCTGATCGTGTGTTGTCTTTCCACAACGATAACATTTTACAGTACTCAAACCCAATTTATTTGTACTGAGTTCCGGTGACCGTAGCTGCATTACTGCCGTGCCTCTCGCTGCGGCTTCGTGCGCTGCTGCCATAGTGACCGCTTTCTCAAGCGTCAGCTCATTCTCCTCGAGCAGTCGCTTTTGTGTATCTTCTTTTAATAATCCACACAAATTTATCTTAGCGCTTCTGTCAGTCCCGTTCCAAACTGACAGCACCTTGCTAGCTTACGCAATTCCATTAAATATTCAGCATTGCTTTCATCCTTCAGCTGCCTTCTGCTGTAAAATTTAAATCGATCCGCCAGCATCAGCGGCGTGGGGTTTAGATGATT
This sequence comes from Somniosus microcephalus, assembly GCF_052327205.1. NCBI lineage: Eukaryota > Metazoa > Chordata > Chondrichthyes > Squaliformes > Somniosidae > Somniosus > Somniosus microcephalus. The sequence continues at coordinate 155,189,096 of NC_140997.1, forward strand.
TTTCAGGACAGTAACAATCTCCTCGAGTGTCTTATCTGCCGGTTCATCTGGTGATAAAAGGTGTTTCAATTGCCCGTATGTCTTTGCACCCATTAAGTTCAATAAAGTTAGTGCTTTCTCTGCATCTGGGATTTTATTTGCTTTACAATAATTTTGTATGCGTTCTACATACATGGCCCAATCCTCGATGTCGCTATCAAAGGTATCAATGTTCCCATATTTAGGCATCGTTGCAATTTATTTTATCCCAAGATGGCGGCTTCCCGCTCTTGTCTTCGTCCTCCGCCTACATAATGGCGGTTTTCCCGCGCTTGGCGGTCTTCACCCACTGGCTGCAATGGCGTTCCGCTGCTGCTCCCCTTTCCCAGCGGTTAGTAACTCCCCCGACGCTGTCTCCGCTTCACCGCGGCTCCCTCGGGCACTTGCGCTTCCCCCGATGTCGCGCCTCGCAGCCCTTCTTGCAGCCCGGTTATTAGCACCGGCTGCATTCGCCTTCACCGCGGCTCTCGCGCCTTCAGTCGCCCCAGACGCTGTGCCTTTTTGGCCCGAAAGTGGCCCGGCCCTTATCACCAACCGCGATCGATGTCCCCGCGCTGCGCCTTTCGGCCCGAATGCGGCCCGGCCCTTATCTCCGGTCACGATCGATCTCACCACCCTTATTCCTCCATCTTCCTCCCCTCGTCTGTACAGCCAACGCGGCCGACTTTCTGCTCGCGTCGCTGACCGGCTTACCCACTACCGAGCTAGAAAGAAGATAGCTGACTGCCGCTGATGGAGGCTTCGAGTTCAGGATGTCTTCTGCACTCCGGGTTCTCGATGCCTGCCGCGCGACGTGTCTTCCAGCAGGGTGATGAGGGTGGATGCCTCTCTTCGACGCCCGTTCTGTGGACGAAGCCGCTGTGGATATAAACTGCCGCAGGGTAAGAATCGGACTCGTCGCCACTGTTAACTCTGTGTGTTCCAGTTGTATTAAGATTAATTACTGACACAGACTACAAGAATAAAGTACAACAGGTCTTTACTACTTGGAGGTCCTCTTTTTATTTGAACCAAAATTTAAAATTTAAACCAGGTCAACTGTAAATAAACAAAAGTTCAACTAAACCTTAATAAATCAAATTAAAATTTGGTGTTCCAAATTGACGATGCACTCCAGCCCCCGCGGCGCCCAACGGTCGCGGAAATACTCAAGCGTACCAGCGGACACCGCATGCCCCATCTCCAGGGCTACCCGGCCGCGAACATGGCCGCGGAAGACAGGCAGGCAATCCGGCTGGATGACCCCCTCGATCGCCCGCTGCCTGGACCAATTGATTGCTCTTTTAGCCAGGCCCAGGAGCAGGCCCACAAGGAGGTCCTCCAGCCTACCCGCTCCCCTCCGCACCGGGTGACCGTAGATCAAGAGCGTGGGACTGAAGTGCAACCAAAAATCAAGGAGCAGCCCCTTCAAGTAGTGAAAGAGGGGCTGCAACCTCTCACTCCATATAAACGTGGAAAACGGACTCCTCCAGGCCGCAAAAAACACAGGCGGCCTGGGAGTCCGTGAACCTACTTAAAACCTTATTGCACGGGACCGCTCCGTGCAACACCCTCCAGGCCAAGTCCCCGATGGAACAAGAGAGGACTCCTGCGTAGAGAGCCCTCCATTGGGGACCTCCGCCACCGCCAGTCAGCAAGACGCCACGCCAAGGCGTGTCTGGACGGCAGACGAAGATGGCAAAGTGGAGAGTGTGCAGGAGCAGCCCGTACAGGAAACCCCTCCGCGCGGAATGAAAAGGCACGGAGGGTATTTCCTCGAGACGGCTCAAGTTGTGAGGCGCCGGCTCCCGAGGGGAGTTTCGGGGCCGGGCGCCAATAAGGAATTCCGTCCGGACGGGGGTAAGCTCGGACGGGATCGCCCCACGTGCTTGAGCCGCCTCGATACACCTAGTGGAATCGGGGCCCAGTGCCACTTTCACCGACTCGATGGCTTCGGCCGCGAGCCGGACGTTGGCCCAGGACAGGCACCACGCCAGCTCCTCCGGCGCCATCCAGCCCACTCCTCCGACATCGAGCAGGTCCCCGACTCTGGTCACACCGCCAGCCACAGCCCCACCCTCCGCCAGCCGCCCGAACCCACATTCACGGAGGTGCGGATTCCTGAGCAGCGGCTCCCGAAGGAGAGCCGCCACTCCTGACGGGGGAGAGCTCCGCCTGGAAGCGACATAGTTCCAAACCCATAGTTCCTCGTAGAAGACAGGCAGCTCCTGCAGGCCGGCACGCCTGCAGCCCACTTTCACAAACAGGAGCTGCGTGTCGTAATTGAGGCCGTGCAGCTGGCGGAAGAAAAACGTCGCCAGCGCACACCATCTCGGAGGATTCTCTACGTACAGGTATCTCTGCAGCGTCTGAAGACGGAAAGTCGCCGCCTGGGTGCGAAGGCACACCAGCGCCTGACCGCCCTCCCTAAGCGGGAGACAGAACCGCAGCAGAGACCCAGTGCTTCCTTTTGTCCCAGAAGAAGTCGATGAGCTTCTTCTGTATCTTGGCGACAAACGCAGGGGGAGGGATCAAAGTGACCAACCGGTACCACAACATGGCAGCCACCAGCTGGTTTATGACCAGCGCTCGACCCCTGTAGGACAACACTCGGAGCAGTCCTGTCCAGCGTCCTAGGCGAGCGGTGACTTTGGCCTCCAGCTCCTGCCAGTTTGCCGGCCAGGCGTCCTCGGCAGGGCTAAGGTGGACTCCCAAATAGAGGAGGTGCGTGGTGCTCCAGGCGAAAGGCCTGAACTCCTCCGGCAGGGAGTCCACCCGCAACTGACCCACCAGGAGTCCGGAACATTTCTCCCAGTTGATCTTGGCGGAGGATGCGTCCGAGTAAATCTGCTGGCATTCCCGCATCCTCCGCAAGTCAGCGGAATCCGTGACCGTGAGGAGCACGTCATCGGCGTAAGCCGAGGGGACCACCTCCACGCCCGGCCCTTGCAGAGCCAGTCCCGTCAACCTCTTCCGCAAGAGGCGCAGGAATGTCTCCACGCAAATGGCGTATAACTGACCAGACATGGGGCATCGCTGACGCTCCCCCCTCCCGAAGCGAAGGGGCGCCGTCAAGGACCCATTAACTTTAATCAGACACTCTGCGGCGGCGTACAGAAGTCGGATCCGGGCGACGAAATGCGGCCCGAACCCGAATTAATAGAGATGTATATCATTAAAGGATTTGACAGGGAAAAACTATTTCCTCTAGTAGGGGAACCCAGAACAAGGTCTTAATGTTAAATTTAAATCTAGGATGTTCAGGAGCAATATCAAGCAAAACATCAAAGGTTTGTGGAAATCTGAAACTTTCTCCCCCAAATGGTTGTGGAGGCTGGGGCTCAATTGAAAAATTCAAAACAGAGATTGATGGATGTGTGTTAGGTAAGGATATGCAAGTTTATAGAACCAAGGCAGCTAGATGAAGTCAAGATCCAGATCAGCCATGGTCGATTTAAATGGCAGAATACACTCAAGGGGCTGGATGGCTCACACTTGTTCCTATTCAGGTAAATGAAGATCCCATGGCACTATTGGATAGAGAGTTTAGCAGTTCTGATGCCCCAATAAATACCCTTCAACCAACACACTCCATTGACTCAAGAAGCAGTCATGCATCATATGGACAAGCAAGGAGCCCTCACCATTTGGCTATTCCCAGTTTATGTCAGGCTGGGATGCAGTCGCACATCAATATTACCCCCTCCAACTTGCACACACTTGCTAAAAGTGAGAGCAATTCTCATTTTAGACCAGTGGGTCTGTAATGAACCCACCAAGGGAATCACGTTTCCAGTTGCTGCTTCTGCCAGAGAACTTGGCCTGTGCACATTGCTCTCCCTTAAACACCATCTTCTACTGCTACACAAGCAGCACAAGTCTGGATTGAATTAATCCAACTTGCAGAATGGACAGACTCCTTTGAAAGCTCCTGGAGTTATGGCTGTTAACACAAACTTGCATTTATGTAGCAAGACGTCCCAAGGCACTTAACAGGAGCGAAAGCAGACAGAAATTGACACTGAGCCAAAGACGACTTCAGGACAGGTAACCTTGGTCAAAGAGGTAGATTTTAATGAGCGGCTTGAGGAGAGAGAAGTGCAGAGAGGGAATTCCAGACAGCTGAAGGCACAAGATTTCAGAATTTAAATGGGGAAAAAAAAAATTGATTTTACAAAACCACAGTTTGACTTCACTAGCCACCCTTGTGTAACTAACCAGTTTTGGTGGTGGGGAGTATGTTACATAAAAATTAAACACAATTACAACTAACCATTAATGGATGCTAAATGTGGAACACATTACATGGAGGCCAAGACACAACCACCTGCAGTGGACATTGAGCAAGATGGCCAATTAAGGAAATGCTGTTTTGGTTTATTCCCTTTGCACAGGAGAGAGACTATAACCTGCTCAAACAACTTCCCAGCTGACTTGAATGCTGGGTGTCTGTAACCCCATCTACTTTCTGTAGCAAGGTGACAGCAACTCCCTATTACTTACTTTCATCCATTTAAAGAGGTCACACTATTTGCTCCAGAGGAGCAGGGATTGAAGGGGCAATTTAATAGAGGCTTTCAAAATTATGAAGGTTTTGATAAGGGAGGCAGGAGGAGAAAACTTACTGGCAGTAGGGTCAGTAACCAGATGACTGGCTCTTTTGCCAATCCTCTTTAAACCTGAGGGGAGAAGAGAAAAATATTAGCAGTAAGTAGATATAATAACCTGGAATGCACAGCCTAAAGAGGATAACAGGAGCAAAGATAGCAGAAGCAATAGTAACTTTCAAAAAGGGAATTGGAAATATACTTGATGGGTAGAAAATTGCACAGCCCTGGGGAAAGCAGGGGACTGGGATTAATCAGAGAGCTCATTCAAAGAGCCAGCACAAGCACAAAGCCAAATGGCCTCATTCTGTGCTGTATGATTGCAGGTTCCATCTTTTGATGCCACAATATTACTCCAGGAAATGCATAGGTTCAACTGCCCAAATCAAGTGGTGAATAGGTCAGTAAAATATAAGCCTCCAAAACTGATCATGTCTTTTAGACCATGGGTTCATGAGAAGATTGCAAGGGGCCTTGGATTAAAAAAAGCTTTAAAAAAGGTAGGAACGAACTAAACAAACTGGTGGCTCTAGCCCCGACATCAGTTTCTCCACCATCCCACACACATTTGAGAGATGCTGGCAGCAGCTGCCACTAAGCCCAGGCCCCCTGAAGGGAAAAAGATGGCGGTGCTAGTCGCAGATCCCCAGCGCAAGCTGCCAGTCATCCACTCTCCAGTTCCCTGCAATACTTAATGTGCCCCACCCAACAATGCTGCATGGGTTGGTGTTCCCCTCCCCCAGTCTAATTGATCCAGTTGCTCTTTATTTTAACACCTCGCTCCTTGTACCCTCACTGCCATCTGTGACCAGCAGCAGCTATTACCCAGTTAGAGTATCCAATAACTGTTCATGTTAGCCAGTGGCAGCTCTGCTTCAGATTTGAATGATCGTCCTTTGACACGCAAATAAAAATCAAATGAAGGGGCAAGGAGCTGCTGGGGTCAAAACATGAGTCACTGTCTTAGAAACATAGAAACAGAGATAGGAACAGGAGTAGGCCATTCGAGCCTGCTCCGCCATTCAATGAGATCATGGCTGATCTTCGTCTGAGATCATAGCTGATCTTACCAGTTCAGTACCCCGTCCCCGCCTTTTCTCCGTAACCCTTAATCCCCTTAGCCTTCAGAAATATATCCAATTCTCTCTTGAAAATATTTATTGAATTAGCCTTTGCAGCCCTGTGGCAGGGAATTCCACAGGCTCACCACTGAGTGAAGAAATTCTTCCTCATCTCTGTTTTAAAATGATTTGCCCGCTATTTTTAGACTGTGGCCCCTGGTTCTGTGCTCCCCGGCCATTGGAAACATTCTCTCGGAATTCAGCCTGTCCAGGCCTGCCATAATTTTATATGTTTCGATGAGATCCCCTCTCAATCTTCTAAACTCCAGTGAGTACAAGCCCAAACTATTTAATCTCTCTTCGTAGGTCATTCCCGCCATTCCAGGTATCAGCCTGGTGAATCGCCGTTGCACTCTTTCCATGGCAAGAACATCCTTCCGCAGATGGGGCGACCAAAACTGTACACAATACTCCAGATGCGGTCTCACCAGCACCTTGTACAGCTGTAGTAAGGTATCCCTATTCCTATACTCAAACCCCCTTGATATGAAGGCCAACATACCATTTGCCTTCTTAATCGCCTGTTGCACCTGCATGCTCTCCTTCAGTGACTGGTGCACAAGAACACCCAGGTCCCTCTGCACTTCCCCATCTCCCAATCTGTTGCCATTTAGATAATAATCTACCCTCCTATTTTTACCCCCAAAGTGGATAACCTCGCATTTATCCACATTATAGTGCATCTGCCACGTATCCGCCCATTCCCCCAACCTGTCCAAATCGCACTGTAGCCTCCTGACATCCTCATCAGAGCCCACCCCTCCTCCTAGTTTAGTGTCGTCAGCGAATTTGGAAATATTGCATCCAATTCCCTGATCCAGATCATTTATATATATATTGTGAACAGCTGGGGTCCCAGGACAGATCCTTGCGGCACCCCGCTGGTCACTGCCTGCCACTCCGAAAACGAGCCGTTTATTCCAACTCTGTTTTCTATCCGCCAGCCAGTTCTCTATCCATGTTAATACTTTGCCCCCAATCCCATGAGCCTTAATTTTGCATGATAATCTTGTGTGGAACCTTATCGAAGGCTTTCTGGAAGTCAAGGTACACCACATCCACTGGCTCTCCCCCATCTATTTTACCAGTTACTTCCTCAAAAAATTCCAGCAGATTAGTCAAACACGATTTACCCTTTGTAAATCCATGTTGACTCTGTCCGATCCTTTCCCCATTTGTCAAGTGCTCCGCTATTTTATCCTTAATAATGGACTCTAGCATTCTGCCCACAACCGATGTAAGGCTTACTGGTCTATAATTCCCTGCTTTCTCTCTACCCCCCTTTTTAAATATTGGGGTAACATTAGCTACCCTCCAATCCACGGGTACTGTTCCCGAGTCAATGGAGTTCCGGAAGATGATCCTTAGAGCATCTGCTATCTCCAGGGCCACATCCTTAAGTACCCTAGGATGTAGTTTATCAGGCCCCGGGGATTTGTCGGCCTTCAGTCCCCTCAACTTACCCAGCACCATATCCCTAGAGATACTAATTTCTGTCAGCTCCTCCCTCTCATTAGTCCCTATGTTTGCCGATATTCCTGGGAGGTTATTTGTGTCCTCCTTTGTGAATACAGAACCAAAGTATGAGTTTAATTGGTCTGCCATTTTCTTATTCTCCATTATATATTCTCCCGAATCGGACTGCAAGGGACCGACTTGGGATTTTACCAGTCTTTTCCTCCTGATATACCGATAAAAGCTTTTGCAGTCTGTCTTTATGTTTGCTGCAAGTTTACTTTCGTATTCTATTTTCCCCTTCCTGATTAATCCCTTTGTCCTCTTTTGCTGTATCTTGTACTGCCCCCAATCTTCCGGTCTGGTGCTTTTTTTTGGCCAGTTGATATGCCCTTTTTTTTGATTTTATGCTGTCCCTAATTTCCCTCGTTATCCACGGTTGAGTCACCTTTTTAGGTTTATTTTTGTGCCAAACCGGTATAAACATGTTCTGGAATTCTTCCATTCTATCTTTGAATGCTTGCCATTGTCTATCCACTGTCAATCCCCCCAGAAACACCACCCAATCAATCTTACCCAATTCCCGTCTCATACCCTTGTAATTCCCTTTATTTAAGTTCTGGACCTTAGTCTCTGATTCAATTTCCTCACTCCATCTCGACAGAGCTTTGTGGAGGAAGACCAGTGGAGTATGTCACCATTATGATAATTGGCAGCAAAACAAACAGTTTGCAAACTCAATTAATCTGCACTAATTTCTCCTACACCATCATTTTCTCTTGTTGTCCTCAAAGCATTGACTCACACTGTAGTATAGTTATGAGGGAGCCCTTTGGCACCTAACTTTTCACCTGCAAGCCTATACCTTGCATGTTGGCAGTCTTGCTCTACCAAGGAGTTCATCACAGGCAAACCAGATTGTCCACCTTAATGTTAGCCTCCAGCTGGGATTGATTTCAACCTTCCAAGATTAATCTTAACACTGCGGTGACCAATTTGGAAGCAAAAAAGTCCTAAGTGTTTTCCTTGTACGCTTACTTTAGTTATAAAAATATTGCAGGTGGATAAAAGGCTGTTTGACAATTAAGCAGAGAACTGGGACTGACTAATGTGCCAGAACAGTCAGTAAGGGAGTTGTGGCTTGCAGGGCGTGGGGTGGGGTCATGGAGGGAAAGAGGGAGTGGGGACCAGTACTTTCTGCAGTGTTACAATAGCAGTGGGAGCGGCACTGAATTTTTACACAGTACTTGTGTTGAGCTCCAGGGGGTCTGTGGGATTTAACACAGGAGAGGGGCCTCTGAAGCAAAAATGTTGGGGAAACCAATTAAGACAACTGAAATTCAAACCACCAAGACCAGTGTACTTAATCCAATTCATCACCAAAGACTATAACTCAAGCACAAGTCACATTTCAAATTTATTAAACCATTTTTTTGACAAATAATGGAAGCACCCAATTGAGGGAAATGATTCAGTTGAATTTCCTGAACATTAGGAAGGCCACCAGAGATCAGGGCTCCTGCTGCCAACTTCACAGCCATGAGAAGAACCTCAGAACCTACAGAGAATGAAAAGCCAGTGGAGTCAGGACTAGAATTGAGGTTTCATAAAAAATCAACACTCACCTGGAGAAGAACTCAGAACCTACAGCTTCACTTCCCATGTCCTTCAGATCAGCATCCCGAATAATCAGGGGTCTGAGGGAGGCCTCACCTTCCCACACAGGCTCCAACTCTGCAACAATTAGTTCAATCCAGTGACAAACATCCAACAATAGCCTCAACACCCAATACCACCACAACATACCAAGCTCAGATAGGAGCTCCCTCCTGCACCTGGAGGGCAGTCTTCCACCAGATCACAATCTTGGGCTCTGCAGTTGCCCCCATCACAACAGGCACAAACCGCATTGGATCCTTCCACCGGGGACCGGTCCACTTCAGTCACCAGGGACCATCTGAACAAGGAAGCAAGCCATTGGTCAGAGTGCATCTGTATTTCAAAAAGAAAGAGGTTCCCATTCTAGGGTAGATTGCTCACTGGTTGGCTGGCTTCTGGAAGGAACAAGCTTTGTTGACTGAATCTGGCTTTTGATCTGCTGCAGCTACTTTCAGGTGGCAACTGATGAAGATCTGCAGAAGAAACATGCAGGAGTTACTCAGCGTCAATGCTCATCATCTTACCATCAACATCTGGCCTCCTCTTACCAAGTTCTGGTCATCCTCAAAGAAGCGGAATGCATCCAGGTTGAACTGGAGCTTGTCCTGGTGATCTCGCGGAGACACGAAAGAGGAAAGGAGTCTTCGCCTCAGCTGTCCAACAGGCAACTGGAAAGAGGGTCACAGAGCTGCATCATTGAGAATGGATCCCAGCAGCCAATCAGTTATGGGATCGTGGAGCCCAGCTAAAGACCTTACCCGTTGAAGTCAATGACGTGGTATCTGGGGGTGGAGTCCTGGTCTGGGCTCAGTTTAGCTACACAGCGGTCAATGTAGAGCCTCAGTGGCATATGTTTCATGGTCACAACAGAGGCCTCGATGTGAATGAGGTCACCCAGGAGGTAGATATTGGAGGCACGCTCTACACTCCAGTCATCTGGATGAGATTGGGGGGGGGGGGGAAAAAAAGAGAACGGGAAAGATTAAAAATAGTATTAACAGCACAGAAGCAGGCCATTCTGGTCCATGTTGGTGTTAATGCTTCACACAAGCATCCTCCCATTGATTCCAAGGAACAGGTAAAAGACAGGCAAGTTAGACTATCAGCCATCACTTGAAGGGATAATTACTAGTCCTAGCCCTTCTTGGCCTACCCCAGATCAGGCGTGTTCCCCAGATGTTCACCGTCAACTGAAGTTAGAAATAGCCAAATTCTAAGGTGCTTAATTGGGTCTAAAGTTCCAGTCTATCTCTCCCTAAAGGAATGATGTAAAGACATTACCATCCTCCAGACAGCACTTTAATAAGTTTAACTAGACTGTAACCTTCCAGATAGTATGAGGGTCTGGAATACTCCCCAGCATCTGCAACTCCTCAGTTCAAAATACAAATAGCTTACATTTCTTATTCAGAGATCCTGATTCTCAAATCTTTTGTACATTTTTACATTTCTATTATTCTTAATGCAGAATATCCACCAAAAATCAAACAAAAAGTACCTTTTTGATCCCTGCGACTCAGTTAAAAACTTAGACACTGCCTCTGAAGTTGACAAACACTTGCTCTTTCCAGCGACTTCTGACTTTCCATCTGAAAAGCTATTTTTAGGCTTTGTCGTTTATCCTTTGAAGTTTTCTGCTGATGTAAGCTAATTATCTCTAGTCATTCTCTAGAATTATTTTCTATTCTTAGTCATTTCAACTGTTAGCTTGCAGACTTCTCTGTTGTACAGGTGTTTCAAAACTTACCATAAAAAATGAGTCATTTATTTGATGCCATTCTTACCGAAGGGCTTCCATTCAATTTCTAAAATCACCTTTGCGGTTTGAAAGCAAATGTTGTGTCTACTAACTATTCCATTTTCAATTCAAAAACCATGTGATTGCTTGGTGTCATCTATTGAAGTCAAATTTTAAAAGTCTTCTGTTTGTACCTTTTACAACATGCAAATCAAAAACACTTCCAACTAGGGTGTTGGTTTTCCTAGCCATCTAGTTAGTTATATTACTGACTTCTGTTTCCTGTCTTTCATTTGAAATTACTTTTATCACAGGCACATGTTTTTTAATAATCTGTGTTCCTGTTTGAAGTGTCAGTTTTTAACACTTTACTTGGGCATTGCTTTTGTGTTTTTCCAAAACTGCAGACATCTCAGAAGCAAGCATTGGCTTCTTCAATAGGGTCTGTGTCTCAGCGTTAACAATCAATTACCATTTCAAAAGCTTGTGTGGTGTTTACAGCTTGTGTCAACACTTCATTTGATCTCAGAAGCCTGTAGTGACATAGCTTGTGTTGCCAAAGCTTTCCAGACTTCTAAACCCAATATGTCATGTATTAATACCAGAAATCTGTTCATAGGATGGTGTATTTCTTGGAATATGGCTCTTTCCTATACACTTACCAGTCATCAGGCACAGGGAGAACAGACTTCCCTCTGCCCCTTTGGAGGAGGAGAATGGGACCCAGGTCAGCACGATTGCTTTGCTGCTCACCGTCCTCGTCCTGTGGGAAGGCGGCCAGCTTTACTTCCAATTCTCAAACCCCACTATACCCTCCCCATAACACCCCTACCCCAAATTGGAGGGGGATTAAAAAAGAACCTCTGAATCATGCACCTCACCTGGGATAATGGCACTCAATAGGGACAATTGCTCCATTGGTTCTCACAATGACGCCTCCAATAGGGCTTGGCCTGTAGGACAGGTGGGTGGTGTAAATCAGCAGGTCTTCAGTCATCTGGGAGAGAGAGAGAGAGAGAGAGAGAGAGAGAGAGAGAGGAGATCTTTAGTGTCAGATACAGAACAGTAGACTTGGGCAAGAGGACAGTGTTCTGTGAACAACAAACACTCAGCCCTTCATACATTAATTAAGTAATTAAAATTAGAGACCCAGCCCTTTTCCTCCTTCCAAATATAAAACCATCCAATTCCATTTTAAGAGATACTGTAAGCCACCAGGGAGGGAGGGGAGGGAGAGGGAGGGGGGGGGGAGGGGGGGGAGAGAGGGGGGGGGGGGGAGAGGGGGGGGGGGGGGAGGGAGAGGGGGGGAGGGAGAGGGGGGGAGGGAGAGGGGGGGAGGGAGAGGGGGGGAGGGAGAGGGGGGGAGGGAGAGGGGGGGAGGGAGAGGGAGGGGGAGAGGGAGGGGTGGGAGGGGTGGGAGGGAAAGAGGAGGCACCTCAGTCATCCACCTGAAGCATTTAGATAGCACCGTTCATAGGAAGAACATCAAGGCACTTCACAGGGAAGTTAACAAAAAAAAAAAAAGTGACTAAAAGCTTAGTCAAATAAGTAGGTTTTAAGGAGTGGCTTAAATAGATGGTTGTGTGACAGACAAATGGGGTTTGGGGAGGAAGTGACCTGGGGAGGAAGTGACCTGGGATAATGCCAAATGGGATAACTGCTCCATTTGGTTCCCAGACACAAGTACTGAACAGCAGTCCACATCCCAACAAACCAGAGAATTCATCCAACAAGCCAGAGAATTCCTCCAAAGGATTGTCTTCAGTCTAGGTTTCCTCATCACCATTTCACCAGAAGCAAGTTGTGTCTGAACTACAGACACCTCAACTTGATGAAAAATGCCTCAATCTTCCCCAAGCATCTCTTGAATATTGACTAGGCGCTTCCCATGATCCTTCCTACAACAGGATCCAGAACTTCATGGAACCCCAACTGTTTCTCAGAAATTGACTTTGTATTAAAAGATTTTAAAATCTGCACATTCCCCCCATGTAGCTACAACCCTTCATTTCACACCCACCACAGTTAAAGACAGTCTATTAACCTGGCTCTTTGGTCCAGCTGCCCAGTTTTGATTCAACCAATAAAAGGTTGAATCAGGCTAAAACCACCACATGTGCCCCCAATATTCTGACCATGCAGTTCAATCAAAACTAAAGTTTAATTTAAAACTTAAATCATACTGTTAATCATTACAGGTCATAGAATTACATAGAACATACAGCATACAAACAGCCCAATCAGCCTATGCTAGTGTTTATGCTTCACACGAGCCTCCTCCCAGGGATCCACTGGTTGCAGAAGGTTTTAATCAGAAATTACATTACCTTTACTGTGCTGCCACATTCATGGAGCCCATGTTCAAATAGAACGGTGTGGTTTAGAAAGTAGATCCTAGTTGGCTGACAACCTGTTGTCCCCAAGGTCAGATCAGCTGCTTTAACTAGGTGCCTGGTTCCAAATAAATCCATCTGTACCGTGACCAGCAGGTTTTGCTCTCCACACTGCACCATCACAGTCTGCAGTGGAGACACACTTCGCCCCTCAGACACACTGAAAAGTGAACCAAAAGCTGGTCCTGGGGGGGGGGGGGGGGGGGGGGGGGGGGGGGGGGGGGGGGGGGGGGGGGGGGGGGACAGAAGGGGCCTTCTCAATGCTCCATGGGAAGTCCCAGTTTCTAAACTGCTGCCAAGTATCAGAGCAACAAACAGCTCCAACCAAAAGCAACAGCGGAAACAAACCCTTCACTCGTTACCCCATAATGCTAACTACTGCAGCTCAAATGTGAACTGAGGTGGAGCCCACTGCTCCCCTTTTATACACACAGCCTGCAGTCACCTGAAAACAATTGGACCAGGTGTGGCTACTCTTTCAAGTGGGGGTGATTGACCAAATTGACTGTAAATTAGTAAAATATGAAATAAAACTGAACAAACTAAATTAGCAACAAAATCTTAATTTAATTTGTTTTGTTTTATTTAATATTTTCTTAAGTTACAGTCAATTTGTTTAATCAAAAGAGCAACAAACTAAATTAGAATTTGATTGGCTGGGGTGCTTCTTTTGATTGCACAAATCAACCTTTTAACATTTTGATTAATTAAATCAACTGTAAATTAATAAAACTTTAAATAAAACTTTAAAAATTAAATTAAAATTGTGGGGTTTTTTGGCAATAAATCTTTTGGTTCTGTCATTTATTTATTTTATTAAAATGTGAACATTTTATTTACAGTATATGACATTTACAGAGCGTCTCAGCTTTTTGTACAATGTCACAAGTTGTCATTCCCTATGAGGTAGGGGTCCCAGTCTCTTCAAATTGGTGATGTGATCTCCAAGCTTCTTGATCATCTTCACTTGTTCATGCAGATTTTTTTTTCTTTTTTTAAAATTTGAACATTTTGCAGTGAATGACATTACAGAGTTCAATTCTCAGCTCTTTGTACAAAGTCACAAGCCCTCATGCCTACAAGGCAGGGGACCCAGTCTCTACAAATTGGTGATGTGAACTCCAAGCTTCTTGGTCGTCTTCACTTGGTCATCCAGATAGTGGGTCTCCAGGAATTCACACAGATGAGGGTCGGCACTTCTAGTGGAGGGTTTGTGCAGATCTGGCAGACTCTGGTTGACACTCTTCTCCATCTGCAGTGCTCTCTGCATCGTCGAGCGGAGCCTCCCTCTCTTTTGGTGTACAACTTAGCTGCAACTTAACAAAATGTTAAATAAGACTTAACAACTTAAATTAAAATTACATCGGCCGAGGAAACAATGCTCTCCAGTCCCTGTGGTGCCCACCTGTCTCGGAAGGTCTCGAGCGTGCTGGCGGACACCGCGTGCTCCATCTCCAGGGCCACCCAGGCGCAAACGTGGCTGCGGAACAGAGGCAGGCAGTCGGGCCAAACGACCCCCCGACCGCCCACTGCCTGGACCAGTTAATGGCCACTTAGGCCAGGCCCAGGAGCAGTCCAACGAGGAGGTCCCCCGACCTGCCCGCTCCCCTCCGCACCGGGTGACCAAAGATCAGGAGCGTGGGACTGAAGTGCAGCCAGAAATCGAAGAGCAGGCCCTTCAAATAATGGATGAGGGGCTACAACCTCTCACAATCCATATAAACATGAACAATCTGGGTCTATGGGAATGAGACAAGTTCAGCTTTTTTTTTGATGTACTGAAACAGGATATAAGGAAAGAAACATGTACAGCCTCTTAAAGAACATGTATTGTATTCAACTGATGTAACGTTAATCATACTTTACAACTTCAAATAAATACAGACCAATATTTTATTGAGTAACGTGATAACAGGTAACGGAAAGAAGTCTACTTACACCTCCATAATGTAAAGTCCGCGCCTCAATAATACACGGACTTCGGGAGAACAGTTTAACAGGTACTTTACTGAACAAGAGGCAGCTTGAAACTGAAACTACAGAAGCCTGCTAGGGCCTTTTATACATTGGTGGTCACTGCCGGTCCTGCAGTCTAAGACCAGTTATTCCCTTAAAGGTACATGTAGTGTATGTGCCTTTTAGAGCCCCCTGTGTACTGTAATGCCGGTAATGGCCACTCGGGCTATATAAGCCTGTATATTGTGTTGTATCAGTTAGTTCACCTCCAGACTTTGTTCAGTAAACACCTGTGAAACCAAATCCTGCCTTCAGTGTCTCTATTAACACACGGATACAACAGTGGCGACGAATTGGAAACGGACTTACCTGCAATTCGGCAGCACCTCAAGGACATCGATTCCTCAGAAGTCCAAAGTCGAAGAAAAGCAAGAAAAAAAAACTGTGGTTTCACCAGCTAGCCGAGCTGGTGGCAAGTACTGCAATAATCCTTCCTGGGTGGGCTGGGGCTCCATCGGCTGGCTCTGCGGCGAGGCCAAGCAGCGAAGGCGGAGGCAAGCAGAAACAGATGGGGGGGAGCACTCGGGAGACGGCCGGCGCTGCAATGCAGGTCGGTGTTCGGATGTAGCAGAGGGGGGTGAAAAGTCCAAGAGAATCCGGCGGGAACGACTCTCCACCTGTAAATACAATTTTTTTTTTAAAAACCGCGGAAAACAGCGTTGTCAGCAGCAGCAGCGGCAGGAAAGTGCAGGAAGCACCCAATCTTTTCTGAAGGAAAGAAAGAAAAGCGCGGGAAGCACCATTTTTTTCCCAGGATGCCTAAGGCTGGCAATATTGATGCTTTTGATAACGATATAGAGGATTGGACCACATATGTGGAAAGAGTGGAGGTATATTGCACAGCAAATGGAATAGAAAATGATAAAACGGCGTCAGTACTTCTAAATCTAATGGGCACAAAGACATACGGGCTGTTACGAAACTTAATCACTCCAGCCAAACCAAAGGACAAGAATTTTAAGGAAATTGTTGATACCCTACAGGAGCACTTAAACCCAACATTGCTGCTGATAGCAGAACGATTCAAATTCTTCAAGAGGAATCAGCACAAGAATGAAAGTAATGCTGATTACCTCACCGAATTATGAAAGCTGTCAAAGCACTGCCAATTCGGGGCAGGACTGGCAGATTCTCTTCGAGACAAATTCGTCTGCGGTCTCCTAAGTGAAGGAACACAGAAAAGGCTGCTCTCTGAGATAGATTTGACACTGGACAAGGCTTTCAGTATGGCTGTATCATACGAAGCAGCCGCAAGAGGAGCTGCAGAGATACAGCAAAAGACACAGGACTTCGGCACCCAGGAAATGACACAGGGTTTTGAGAGATGTTATCGCTGCGGCAGATCCACCCATGACCAGAGGGACTGCTGGTTCAAGGACAAAGCATGCAGGCAATGCGGAAAGATTGGACACATTGCACGGGTATGCCGATCTGGACAAAAAAAATCCACGGACAGGAAAAAAAAATCAATAAAGAAAAGTACAGAAAGGTACAAATGATGACGGACAGTAGCTCCGAAGACCAGAAGAATGATAGCGACTCCGGAAACAAGAGACTAAGCTGTCTCAAATTACATAATGTAATTGCCAAAGAAGATTACCAGACCATTTGCGTTACCCTCATGATAGCAGGGTCGCCAGTTAAAATGCAGCTAGATACAGGATCAGCTCTGACCGTCATAAATCGACGGGATTACGAGCGGCTATTTCCGCATATACCTTTAAAAGACACATCCATTATCTTGAAAACATATACGGGGCAGAAAGTATACCCCAAAGGAAAAATAAGGGTGCCTGTTGTATACAACGGCAACAAAATACAGAAGTTGTATTTATACGTTCTACAAGATGGTGGTCCACCGCTATTGGGACGTGAATGGACCAGGAAGATACGTTTAGACTGGCACTCCATTCAGGCACTGACGGTGACCAGTAAGAAAAAAAATGATGATGATGTCATACCTGAACGATTAAAAGACATCTTGGCCAACGCCAAGGAAGTGTTTCAAGAGAAACTAGGAACCATTAAAGGCATCACCGCCTCAATAAAAGTGGAAGATGCGGCAATTCCCAAGTTTTTTAAGGCAAGGCCGGTGCCATACGCAATTCGTCCAGCAGTCGAGGCAGAGCTGGAGAATTTGGAAAAGGCAGGCGTATTATCCAAGATAGATTGGAGCGAGTGGGCAACACCCATCGTCCCGGTCATGAAGAAAACGTTGAATAATGATAAATCTGAAGAACAGAGAAAAATTCACATCTGTGGAGACTTCAAGGTGACTGTAAACCCGGTCCTTCACACAGTACAGTATCCTCTTCCGAGGATAGAAGATATTTTCGCCTCACTATCCGGAGGGAAACGTTTCACCAAAATTGACTTGGCACAGGCATATCTACAGATGGAGGTTGAAGAGGCCTCTAGAAAGTATCTCACGATAAATACACACAAAGGCCTGTACCACTACAATCGACTGGTTTTCGGAGTAGCATCAGCTCCAGCTATCTGGCAAAGAGCTATGGAGCAAGTCCTCCAAGGGATTCCGGGGTCTCAATGCTACCTAGACGACATCCTTGTAACAGGAGAAAACGACAACGAGCACCTTGCCAATTTGGAGCAGGTGCTCACTAGGCTGAGAGAACGGGGCCTACGAGCAAATCGCCCCAAGTGTGAATTTTTCCAGAAACAAATATCATATTGTGGCCACATAATTAACGAGGAAGGGTTGCATAAGTCACCTGAAAAAATTGAAGCGGTCATAAAAGCCCTAGCACCTGAAAATGTTTCACAATTAAGGTCGTTCCTGGGATTGATAAATTAATATCATAAATTTTTACCGAACTTATCAACTCTTCTGCACCCTCTTAATGAACTGCTACAAACAGGAGTAATTTGGAAATGGAGCGAAGACTGTAAACGTGCCTTCCATAAATGCAAAGACTTAATCACGTCCAAGGAAGTTTTGGCTCATTACAACCCATCACTGCCAATCAGACTGGTGTGCGATGCATCCCCTTACGGCGTAGGAGCGGTATTATCGCATAGATTCCCTGATGGCTCGGAACGGCCGATAGCTTTTGCGTCACGCTCATTGAACTCAGCTGAGCGTAACTATGCCCAAATCGACAGGAAAGCACTCAGCCTGGTATGGGGAGTGAAGAAATTCAACCATTACCTACACGGAGAAAAAATTACCTTGTTGACTGACCATCAACCCCTCATCTCCATATTCAACCCTAAACAGGGTGTTCCCATTATGACAGCGCAAAGGCTACAGAGGTGGTCCCTTTTTCTAGGGGCACACCAATATGACATAGAATACAAAGGATAAAAACAGCATGGGAATGCTGACGGTTTATCGCGCCTACCGTTGCCAACGGTAGAAGAGGCACCTACAGTAGACCCAGTGGAGATGTTCCACTCTACCATAGTCGAATGTCTACCAGTAACAAATTCTGCCATTGAAAGGGAAACGAGAAATGGCCCGACTCTCTCACGAGTCTACGATTTAACAGTGAAGGGATGGCCAGCACATAGCAAACCATTGTTGCCAGCATTCTCGCATAGAAGAGAACAGCTGTCAGTGTGCCGAGGAACCTTGATGTGTGGATCCAGAGTGGTGATTCCACCCAAACTCCAGGATAAAGTGCTAAAGGAGCTTCATGAGGGGCATCTGGGTGGAGTGAAAATGAAGAACCTAGCCAGGGCGTTTGTATGGTGGCCAGGTATCGATGGAGACATCGAAGAAATGACCAAGAGCTGCCTAGGATGCCAGAAGGTCCAAAACGCTCCACCACAAGCCCCTCTACATCCATGGGAGTGGCCCTCATCTCCATGGCAAAGGGTACACATCGACTTTGCTGGTCCATTTATGGACTCAATGTTCTTAATCGCGGTTGATGCACACTCCAAGTGGCCGGAGGTAATAAAGATGTCCTCCACCACCACGGAAAAAACCATCACAGTGTTAAGGACCATATTTGCCAGGAATGGGCTGCCTGAACAGATCTATTCTGATAATGGACCGCAATTTGTGTCCGAAGAATTCAGGAAGTTCTTAAAAAAACAATGGGGTTAAGCACTACACGTCCGCCCCATACCATCCCGCCACCAATGGATTGGCTGAAAGGTTTGTCCAGACCTTCAAGAAGGCCATAAAGGCCATGGGTAATGAAGACATAAAACTTCAGCATAAGGTAGATAACTTCTTGTTTGCATACAGGAATGCAACACATATGGTTAAAAACCAAACTCCCGCCATGATGTTCTTCAATAGAAGCCTAAGATGCCGGCTTGATTTGATCAAGCCAAACATCAGAAGGGACGTGGAGAACCGGCAATTTCAAGGCATGAATGAAAGGCCAACTAGAACCTTCCAGATAGGTCAACAAGTTTTGGCCCGGGACTACCGTACTGAGAAATGGCAGCCTGGAACTATTTGCACACGACTAGGACCGCTGATGTATACCGTGGACATTGGAGAAAGCATAATAAGGCGCCATGCTGACCAGATCATAGAGTCATCTGAAAAGGGACAACCTACACCACAACTCTATACGCCTAATGATGAAGTAGAGATACCCATAGTATCTACCTCCGATCCGGTGATACTGGAACCAGATGAACCCGACACTGGCATTCAAGCCGAATCAGCCTTGCCAAAAGAACCTACTACACCACCAGAAACTACTACACCACCGAGGCGTTATCCGGACCGAGTCAGGAAGCCTCCAGAGAGACTGACTTATAATTGATTAACTGCAGCAATGTGTAGATTATTGTT
The DNA here is from genome assembly GCF_052327205.1 of Somniosus microcephalus. Lineage (NCBI taxonomy): Eukaryota > Metazoa > Chordata > Chondrichthyes > Squaliformes > Somniosidae > Somniosus > Somniosus microcephalus. The sequence goes on from NC_140997.1 coordinate 155,208,880, forward strand.
CTTGTAACATGTAATTAATGATTACTTAAAATATTATGTACTGGTTGGCTAAAAGGGGAGGAATTGTAGTGTATGTGCCTTTAAGAGCCCCCTGTGTACTGTAATGCTGGTAATGGCCACTCGGGCTATATAAGCCTGTATATTGTGTTGTATCAGTTAGTTCACCTCCAGACTTTGTTCAGTAAACACCTGTGAAACCAACTCCTGCCTTCAGTGTCTCTATTAACACACAGATACAACAGTACATACACAACAATTCCTCCCCTTTTAGATAAACAGTACATAACATTCATTTAACAACTAAATAATAACTAATTACAATTACAATTTCCTCAGTAATATATATATCAACTGAAATAGTCATTTATAAGTTCAGTCTTTGAGGAGGCTTCCTGATCCGGACTGGATAGCACCTTTCTCGAGTATCCTGTTCTGGCGGTGGAGTCAATTCTGGCTCATTGTCATTGGTTGGTTCGTCAGCTTCCAATACCCCTGCTTCTGAGGTAGACGCAATCTGTACTTCGGGCTCATTACCAGGTGCACATGCTTGTGGTACAGGTTTGGCTTGCTCCTGTGACTCTAGAATCTGGTCAGCATGGCGTCTCACGATGCTCTCTCCAACGTCCACTGTGTACATTAGTGGTCCCTGCTGTGTGCATATCGTGCCTGGCAGCCATTTTTCTGTTCGGTAGTCGCGGGCCAAGACTGGTTGCCCTATCTTGAAGCTCCTGGTTGGCTTCTCATTTATGTGCTGGAACTGCTTATCCTCAACATCTCGTCTTATGTTTGGTTTGAGCAAATCCAAGCGACATCTTAGTCTCCGGTTGAAAAACAGTACGGCTGGAGTTTGGTTGGTTACTGCATGTGTCGCATTCCGGTAAGCAAACAGGAAGTTATCCACCTTGTGTTGCAGTGGTATGTCATCATTATACATTGCATTTATGGCCTTTTTAAAGGTCTGAACAAACCTCTCAGCCAATCCATTTGTGGCTGGATTATATGGGGCAGATGTGTAATGTTTCACCCCATTATTATTCAGGAACCTCCGGAAATCCTCCGACACAAGCTGTGGGCCATTGTCGGAACAGACCTGTTCTGGTAACCCATTCCTGGCGAAGATGGTCCTTAGGACTGCAATAGTTTTCTCCGTGGTGGTGGAGGACATTTTAATGACCTCTGGCCATTTCGAATGGGCGTCCACAGCGATTAGAAACATTGAGTCCATAAATGGACCAGCGAAATTAATGTGTACCCGTTGCCATGGAGATGAGGGCCACTCCCATGGATGTAGCGGGGCCTGGGGTGAGGGTTTTGGACCTTCTGGCATCCTGTGCATCTCTTGGTCATATCCTCGATTTCTTTATCGATTCCCGGCCACCACACAAACGCCCTGGCTAGGCTCTTCATTTTTACCCCTCCCAGATGACCCTTGTGAAGCTCATTGAGTACGCTATCTCTCAACTTGGGTGGAATTACCACTCGGGATCCACACATCAAGGTTCCCTGGCACACTGACAGCTGTTCCCTCCTTGGCGAGAATGCTGGCAACAGTGAGTCGCCATATGCTGGCCATCCCTTCACCGTCAAATCATAGACCCGAGAGAGTGTCGGGTCATTTCGGGTTTCCTTCTCAATACTTGCGTTTGTAACAGGCAAACATTCGACCATGGTCGCATGGAATATCTCCACAGGGTCCACTGCAGGTGCTTCTTCCGCCGTAGGCAACGGTAGGCACGACAGCCCATCAGCGTTTCCATGTTGTTTCGTACCTTTGTACTCTATGTCATACTGATGTGCCCCTAGAAAAAGTGACCATCTTTGCAGCCATCATCACCGGAACGCCCTTCTTTGGGTTAAAAATTGAGACCAGGGGTTGATGATCAGTCAGTAGGGTGAATTTCTGATCATGCAGATAGTGATTGAACTTCTTCACCCCCCACACCAGGCTGAGGGCCTCCCTGTCAATCTGGGCGTAGTTACGCTCGGCTGAGGTTAGCGAGCGTGATGCAAAGGCTATCACATGCCAACCGAATCGGTAGTGTTGGGTTGTAGTGGGGCAATACTTCTTTTGAAGTGATTTGGCATTTACATTCCTGAAAGGCACGCTTACACTCATCACTCCATTTCCATGTTACACCAGTTTGAAGGAGGGCGTTCAGTGGGTGCAGAATTGTAGATAAATTCAGCAAGAACTTATGGTAGTAGTTCACCAACCCGAGGAACGACCTCAGTTGCGACACATTTTCTGGTGCTGGAGCCTTGACTACAGCCTCAATCTTGTCCGGCGACTTATGCAACCCTTCCTCATCAATCATGTGGCCACAATACGAGATTTGTCTCCTGAAGAACTCGCATTTGGGACGGTTGGCTCGTAGCCCATATTACTGCAATCTCGTGAACACCTGTTCCAGGTTGGCAAGGTGTTCATTGTCATTTTCGCCCGTAACCAGGATGTCGTCCAAATAACACTGGGTCCCCGGGATCCCTTGCAGGACTTGTTCCATGGCCCTCTGCCACATAGCCGGGGCCGATGCTACCCCAAATACCAGTCGATTGTACTGGTAAAGGCCTTTGTGAGTGTTTATCGTGAGGTATTTCCTTGATGCTTCTTCCACCTCCATTTGTAGATACGCTTGAGCCAGGTCAATCTTTGTAAAATGTTTCCCTCCAGATAGTGAGGCGAAAATATCTTCTATCCGCGGAAGCGGATACTGTACTGTGTGCAGGACTGGGTTCACAGTCACCTTGAAGTCCCCACAGATGCGAGCCTTCCTTGGCTCCCCAGGCGTGCTGCTCAATGCTTTCTTCATTACAGGAACGATGGGTGTGGCCCACTCGCTCCAGTCCACCTTAGACAGCACCCCCGAACGCTCCAGACTCTCCAATTCAGCTTCCACAGCTGGGTGTATCACGTATGGCACCGGTCTGGCCTTGAAAAATTTTGGGGTTGCGTTATCCTGAGTCTTTATGGTTGCCTTTACTCCTTTTCGAGTCCCAAGTCCTTGTTGGAACACCTCTTCCACGTCAGATAGAATTTGTGACAGACATCCAGGTGCGACGTCATCATCTTTTTTGTCAGTCACAGTTAGTGCCAGAATGGAATGCCAATCCAATTGTAGTCTTCGGATCCATTCACGTCCCAATAATGGTGGTCCTCCATCTCGTAGTATATACAAGTATAGTTTCTGTGTTTCCTTTCTGTTATATTCAACTGGCACCCTTATTTTTCCTCTGGGGTAGACCTTTTGCCCCGTGTATGTCTTAAATACAATGGATGTGTCCATTAAGGGTATGTGTGAGAATAGCCGCTCATAGTCTCGTCGATTCATGACAGTTAGGGCAGATCCTGTGTCCAATTCCATCTTCACTGGGGACCCTGCTATCCTGAGGGTGACCCAAATGGTTCGGTGATCTTCTTTTGCGATCACGTTGTGTAATTTTAAACAACTTAGTCGCCTGCTCCCGGAGTCCTTATCACTCTCCTGATCTTCGGAACTACTATCTGTCAGTTTCTTTACTTTCCTGTACTGTTCCTTAGTAGTTCTTGTCGTGTTGGTCTTCTTTCCCGACCTGCAGAATCTTGCTATATGTCCCATTTTCCCGCATTGCCTGCATATTTTGTCTTTAAACCAGCAGTCCTTCTGCTCATGGGTTGTTCTGCCGCAGCGATAGCACTTTTCGGCTCCATACGCCATTTCGTTAGCGCTGTATTCTTGTGGTTTCTGTTGTATTTCCGCAGCTCCCCGTGCTGCTGCTTCGTAGGATACTGCCACGCTGAAAGCCTGTTCTAGCGTCAGGTCCTTTTTTGAAAGTAGTCGTTTCTGGGTTCCTTCACTCTGGAGCCCGCAGACAAACTTATCCCGTAAGGTGTCTGCCAGTCCTGCTCCGAACTGGCAGTGCTTCGATAACTTGCGTAGTTCCGTAAGATAGTCAGCATTGCTCTCATCTTTGTGCTGGTTTCTTTTATGGAACTTGAATCTTCCTGTAAGATATGAACAAACTCCTCAAAAGTTTCCTCCATTGGTTTAGCTGGGGTAATTAAATTCCGCAATAGGCCGTACGTACTCGCACCCATCAGATTTAATAATACCGACGCCCTCTTTCCATCGGCCACTTAATTTGCCTTGCAGTACACTTCGATTCTTTCTGCATACGTGATCCAGTCTTCTACCTCGTTGTCGAAAGCAGTGATACTGCCACTTTTCGGCACCTTGGGCGATTTAAAATGGCGCCTCCCGCGCTTTTGCTTCTTCCCCAATGGAATAAAATGGCGCCTCCCGCGCTTTTGCTTCTTCCCCAACGGGATAAAATGGCGCCTCCCACGTTTTTGCTTCTTCCCCTTACTGCCACGCTGCTCCTAGCGTTCTACGGGGTAATGGCGGCGACCCGCAGCTTCGGCACGTCTCGCTTTCCTTCCCCCCCGTTTAGTTTCTCTCTGCTGTCCTGTTCCCGAGCACTGACCGCGCCCTGTGTGCTCCACCCTCTCTCTCCTGTTTTCTTTTCCTGGCGACGCTGCGCGGCCCGATTTGTAGAGCCGCTCGATCGAGCTTGAGCCCGCCGCAGTCCGGAAGGGTCAGCGCGCTACCTGCTACCAGCATGATTCGCTGGAACCACAGTCTCTCCCGCAATTCTCCAAACACCGATGGATTCTTTGGGCGGTTGCCCTCGGTCGCCGCCCGTTGCTCAGACTACGACCTTCCAGGACCTTCCTTTCAGGCGAGATCCCTGTGAGATGATGCCACACTGCAGGTGAGTTCGAACTTACTCGTCGCCACTGTAAAGTCCGCGTCTCAATAATACACGGACTTCGGGAGAACAGTTTAACAGGTACTTTACTGAACAAGAGGCAGCTTGAAACTGAAACTACAGAAGCCTGCTAGGGCCTTTTATACAGGGGTGGTCACTGCCGGTTCTGCAGTCTAAGACCAGTTATTCCCTTAAAGGTACATACACAACACATACCATTGCCCGACTTCGAAATTGGCTCAGCTCATCCGCTGATGAAACCCTCGTCTATGCCTTCGTAACCTCTAGCCTTGACTATTCCAATGTTCTCCTGGCCAGCCTCCCATTCTCCACTCTACATAAACTTGAGCTCATCAAAAACCCTGTTGCCATATTCTAACTCGCACCCCAAATCCCGTTCACCCATCACCCCTGTGCTCGCTGACCTGCATTGACTATTGGTCTGGTAACACCTTGATTTAAAAATTCTCAACCTTGTTTTCAAATCCCTCCATGACCTCACCCCTGCCTATCTCTGTAAACTCCTCCAGCCCTGCAACGCTCCGAGATCTCTGTGCTCTTCCAATTGTGGTCTCTTGCGCATTCTCGATTTCCATTGCTCCACCATTGGCGGCCGTGCCTTCAGCTGCCTTTGCCCGAAGCTCTGGAATATCCTCCCTAAACCTTTCCTCCTCGCTACCTATCTCCTCGTTTAAGACGCTGGCAAGCAGTCATCAACCTTAAGTTCTGATGAAACGTTAACTCAGTTTCTCTCTCCACAGATGCTGCCTGACCTGCTGAGATTTTCCGGCATTTTCTGTTTTTATTTCTGATTTCCAGCATCTGCAGTATTTTGCTTTTGTCCTCCTTTAAGACGCTCCTTAAGACCTACCGCTTTGACCAAGCTTTTGGACTCTTGTTCTAAAATCTCCATATGTGGCTCAGTGTCAAACCTTATTTGATAACGCTCCTGTGAAGCACCATGGGACGTTTACAATTTTATAGGCACTACATAAGGCCAAGTTCCTGTAGTTTTTAAAGCTGCACGTGGGCTCTTTTACAATCCTTATTGTGCAAGGCCCTAAAAAAGATTGGAGACATGTTCACAGTGAGATTGGATCCAGATCTAAACAGGGTAAAATGACCTACTGTCTGATGCAGTCTGCAGTGATCTGTTGAGGTCAAGTAGCTGATTGGATGAGGTGAATTGGTCAAGTCTTGGTTTATTTTAATATAAGCCAATAGAGGTGATGCTGGATTGCCCCAGATTGTAAGATTCACAAAATTCCCACATTTCCCCCAAGGTTATTAATAAAAGGGACATTTCAAAAAGGGTACCCAAAAGATGGCATCCGCACCTCGTGACCAAAAGCCTGCAAGATTTTTAAAAGCTTGGACTCTGTGGCAGCACAAGCAGCTTTGGGGAAATCGAAACTTAAAATGCAGTTTCTGTGAAAAAGGACTTTGTGTTTGGAAACCAGACAGCAAACATTGAATATGCATTACGCCAGATCGTAGACAGATCAAAACCAGTTAGGCCTATACTTGAGGTCATTGAGTTGTCTGCATAAATAATCAGAAACAGCTTATGGGAGCTGTCAAGGCAGGACAGGCCGATTTGAATGCATTAATAACAATACAGCCCGGACATCAGGCCATTAGGTGCGGTAAACTGACATCTAAATCCAGCTAACTTAGATTGCTATAATCATTTAAAACAGCCTGCCAAAATTGAAACAATGAACTAACCTGATTTGGCGTGCAGAGAAGGGGCTATCGAAAGGAGTATAACTGTAGGCCCCCAGTAGCAATCGCACTCTGCTCTCTGCTCTCTCGACTCTGACCTCTTGTTGGGCCTTGGGCAGCCATCACCTGAACTCGTGCCCTGGCCTCGTGGCGGGTTCTCTCCTCACTCCCCGCAGTAAATTTTCAACAGTCAAAGACATCCATACCAAGCGCAGGGGAGTGAAATGAGACCCGAGTCCAAAGTCACCCAGGACACCCAAGCCACGAGAGAGGGCAGAGGAAATGAGGCGAATGAGACAGAGACGAAGAAGACGGTGACAACTCGATAAGAGCAGAGCAGGGCAGCGAAAAACATATTGATGAGGCCAAGCATCTAGTATTAAGCTGGCACTTGGTGAGATGAACATTTGCTGAGCACTGCGAAAATGCAGGTGTCCATGCCACAACGAATATACTGGCGTTTTAACGCTTGGGTAGAAAAATCTAGGCAGTAATAACTGCCAACTGCCCTATAGGCACAACGCTACCGGCGACGACCATCCGAGGGAGAAGAAGAGGAGAACCCATCACGACGAGACGACGACGATGGCGGAGGAGCAGAAGGTGTGTCGCAGCAGCAGCTCCAGCAGCGCGCCCCTGAAGACCACGTGGCGATGGGGTACCTAAGAAGACAAAAGACCAAACTTCAAAACCTGTACCCGTTAACAGTTGGCTTTGCTTTGGATTGGTGAGCATGAATTCTGGCCCCTCATAGCTTAATCTGGTTAGGTATAGGTTGTGGGATTAGGATAAGGGGATTGTTAAAGTAGTTTGTTTTCCCTCGATGTGCCGTGTGTTCCCCATTCCCTGTATAATATAGTTATTTTGTATTTGCCTGTATTTTATACTAGTGACTTCTTATAAGACTGTTTTATTTTCTGTTTTAATAAAATCTTGGTTTTCTTACATCCAAACCACCTGTCTACTCGAGTTTTCTGTATTGCCACCTGTACCTAAGTCCGGTGTCTAGAACCCAGGGGTGTGGGAGCGATTCAAACCGCTCACAAACAGTCAGGGGCATAACTGACTGGGCGCACGCACCACACCCGCCACCCCCTACAAGATCCACCAACAGAGAGGCAACTACAAGTGCCCCTCAAACTGAGGTGGCACCACTAATATAATTAAACATCAAGTCCAATTAAACTAAAATAAAGTCAAAATTTAATTTAGAATATTATTACTCATGTCGATAAGACTTTCCATTCCCTGCCGTCTCCACCGGTCGCAGGAGGCCTCGAGTGTATTGGTCGGGACCGCACGCTCCCTCTCCAGGACGACCCGAGCATGGACAAGACTGCAGAGGTGAGGCAGGGAGCCAGGGCGACCCTTTCCCACCCACAGGCCGCACTCAGCCTGGGCCTGTGAATGTCCGTCTTCGGCAGGCCCTGGGTCAGAGGTGAAGTTATTGCAGAATTTTCCTTCCCCTCTGGATTATCATTGGAGAATTTTGTGGCAATCGAGCCTCCCACAGACCCCGCTCCTGCCCACGTCCCTAACCCCGCTCCCAGCCCCTGACCCTACCCCCACTCCCAGCCCCTGACCCCACCCCCGTTCCCAACCCCCCACTCCCAGCCCCTGATCCTATCCTCACTCCCAGCCCCTGATCCTACCCCCGCTCCCAGCTCCTGACCCTACCCCTGCGCCCAGCCCCTGACCCCACCCCCGCTCCCAGCCCCGCTCCCAGCCCCTGACCCCACCCTGCTCCCTGCCCCGCTCCCAGCCCCTGACCCTACCCCCGCTCCCAGCCCCTGCTCCCAGCCCCTGACCCCACCCCCACTCCGAGGCCCGCTCCCAGTCCCTGACCCCACCCCGCTCCCTGACCCCAGCCCCACTTCCAGCTCCGCTCCCAGCCCCTGACCCCACCCCCGCTCCCAGCCCCGCTCCCAGACCTTGACCCCACCCCCGCTCCCAGCCCCTTCTCCCAGACCCTGACCCCACCCCCGCTCCCAACCCCGCTCCCAGCCCCTGACCCCACCCCCACTCCGAGCCCCGCTCCCAGCCCCTGACCCCACCCCCGCTCCCAGCCCCGCTCCCAGTCCCTGACCCCTCTCCCGCTCCCAACCCCGCTCCCAGCCCCTGACCCCACCCCCACTCCGAGCCCTGCTCCCAGCCCCTGACATCACCCCCGCTCCCTACCTCTCTCCCAGCCCCTGACCCCACCCCCGCTCCCAGCCCCTGACACTACCCCCGCTCCCAGCCCCGGACCCCACCCCCACTCCGAACCCTGCTCCAAGCCCCTGACCCTACCCCTGCTCCCAGCCCCTGACCCTACCCCCACTCCCAGCCCCTGACCCTACCCCCACTCCCAGCCCCTGACCCCACCCCCTGCTCCCAGCCCCTGACCCCACCCCCGCTCCCAGACCCTGACCCCACCCCCGCTCCCAGCCCCTGACCCCACCCCCGCCCAGCCCCTGATCCCACCCCCGCCCAGCCCCTGACCCCACCCCCGCTCCCAGCCCCTGACCCCACCCCCGCTCCCAGCCCCTGACCCGACCCCCGCCCAGCCCCTGACCCCACCCCCGCTCCCAGCCCCTGACCCCACCCCCGCTCCCAGCCCCTGACTCTACTCCGCTCCCAGCCCCTGAACCCACCCCCGCTCCCAGCCCCTGACCCCACCCCCGCTCCCAACCCCGCTCCCAGCCCCTGACCCCACCCCCGCTCCCAACCCCGCTCCCAGCCACTGAACCCACCCCGGCTCCCAGCCCCTGACCCGCAGCCTGCTCCCAGCCCCTGACCCTAACCCCACTCCCAGCCCCTGACCCCACCCCTGCTCCCAGCCCCAGACCCTACCCCTGCTCCCAGAGCCTGACCCCACCCCCACTCCGAGCCCTGCTCCCAGCCCCTGACCCCACCCCTGCTCCCAACCCCGCTCCCAGCCCCTGACCCCACCCCCGCTCCCAACCCCGCTCCCAGCCCCTGACCCCACCCCCACTCCGAGCCCTGCTCCCAGCCCCTGACCCCAGCCCCGCTCCCTACCCCTCTCCCAGCCCCTGACCCCACCCCCGCTCCCAGCCCCTGACCCTACCCCTGCTCCCAGCCCCTGAACCCACACCTGCTCCCAGCCCCTGACCCTACCCCCACTCCCAGCCCCTGACCCCACCCCCTGCTCCCAGCCCCTGACCCTACCCCCGCTCCCAGCCCCTGACCCCAACCCCGCTCCCAGCCCCTGACCCCACCCCCTCTCCCAGCACCTGACCCCATCCCCGCTCCCAGCCCCTGACCCCACCCCCGCTCCCTGCCCCTGACCCCACCCCCGCTCCCAGCCCCTGACACTACCCTTACTCCCAGCCCCTGACCCCACCCCCTGCTCCCAGCCCCTGACCCTACCCACGCTCCCAGCCCCTGACCCCACCCCCGCTCCCAGCCCCTGACCCCAACCCCGCTCCCAGCCCCTGACCCTACCCCCGCTCCCAGCCCCTGAGCCCACCCCCGCTCCCTGCCCCTGACCCCACCCCCGCTCCCAGCCCCTGACACTACCCCTGCTCCCGGCCCCTGACCCTACCCCCACTCCCAGCCCCTGACCCTACCCCCACTCCCAGCCCCTGACCCTACCCCCACTCCCAGCCCCTGACCCCACCCCCGCTCCCTGCCCCTGACACTACCCCTGCTCCCAGCCCCTGACCCTACCCCCACTCCCAGCCCCTGACCCTACCCCCACTCCCAGCCCCTGACCCCACCCCCGCTCCCAGCCCCTGACCCCACCCCCGCTCCCTGCCCCTGACCCCAACCCCGCTCCCAGCCCCTGACACTACCCCTGCTCCCAGCCCCTGACCCTACCCCTGCTCCGAGCCCCTGACCCTACCCCTGCTCCCAGCCCCTGACCCCACCCCCGCTACCAGCCCCTGACCCCATTCCCGCTGCCAGCCCCTGACCCCACCCCCGCTCCCAGCCCCTGACACCTCCCCCGCTCTCAGCACCTGACCCCACCCCCGCTCCCTGCCCCGCTCCCAGCCCCTGACCCCAGCCCCGCTCCCAGCCCCTGACCCCACCCCCACTCCGAGCCCCGCTCCCAGTCCCTGACCCCACCCCCACTCCCTACCCCTGACCCCACCCCGCTCCCTGACCCCAGCCCCACTTCCAGCCCCGCTCCCTGCCCCTGACCCCACCCCCGCTCCCAGCCCCGCTCCCAGACCTTGACCCCACCCCCCGCTCCCAGCCCCTTCTCCCAGCCCCTGACCCCACCCCCGCTCCCAGCCGCTGCTCCCAGCCCCTGACCCCACCCCCGCTCCCAGCCCCGCTCCCAGCCCCTGACCCTACCCCTCTCCCAGCCCCTGACCCCACCGCCCGCTCCCAGCCCCGCTCCCAGCCCCTGAACCCACTCCAGCTCCCAACCCCGCTCCCAGCCACTGACCCCACCCCCACTCCGAGCCGTGCTCCCAGCCCCTGACCCCAGCCCTGCTCCCAGCCCCTGACCCTACACCTGCTCCCAGCCCCTGACCCTACCCCCTCTCCCAGCCCCTGACCCCACCCCCTGCTCCCAGCCCCTGACCCTACCCCCGCTCCCAGCCCCTGACCCCACCCCCGCTCCCAGCCCCTGACCCCACCCCCACTCCCAGCCGCTGACCCCACCCCCGCTCCCAGCCCCTGACCCCACCCCCGCCCAGCCCCTGACCCCACCCCCGCCCAGCCCCTGACCCCACCCCCGCTCCCAGCCCCTGACCCCACCCCCGCTCCCAGCCCCTGACCCGACCCCCGCCCAGCCCCTGACCCCACCCCCGCTCCCAGCTGCTGACCCCACCCCCGCTCCCAGCCCCTGACCCCACCCCCTGCTCCCAGCCCCTGACCCTACCCCCGCTCCCAGCCCCTGACCCCACCCCCGCTCCCAGCCCCTGACCCCACCACCGCTCCCAGCCCCTGACCCCACCCCCGCTCCCAGCCCTTGACCCCACCCCCGCCCAGCCCCTGACCCCACCCCCGCTCCCAACCCCGCTCCCAGCCGCTGACCCCACCCCCGCTCCCAGCGCCTGACCCCACCCCCGCTCCCAACCCCGCTCCCAGCCCCTGACCCGACCCCTGCTCCCAGCCCCTGACCCCAGCCCCACTCCCAGCCCCTGACCCTACCCCCGCTCCCAGCCCCTGACCCTACCCCCGCTCCCAGCCCCTGACCCTACACCGCTCCCAGCCCCTGACCCTAACCCTGCTCCCAGCCCCTGACCCCACCCCGCTCCCAGCCCCTGACCCTAACCCCGCTCCCAGCCCCTGACCCCACCCCCGCTCCCAGCCCCTGACCCCACCCCGCTCCCAGCCCCTGACCCCACCCCCGCTCCCAGCCCCTGACCCTACCCCGCTCCCAGCCCCTGACCTTACCCCGCTCCCAGCCCCTGACCCCACCCCCGCTCCCAGCCCCTGACCCCACCCCCGCTCCCAGCCCCTGACCCCACCTCCGCTCCCAGCCCCTGACCCTACCCCGCTCCCAGCCCCTGACCCCACCCCCGCTCCCAGCCCCTGACCCCACACCCGCTCCCAGCCCCTGACCCTACCCCCTCTCACAGCCCCTGACCCCACCCCCGCTCCCAGCCCCTGACCACAACCCCGCTCCCAGCCCCGCTCCCAGACCTTGACCCCACCCCCGCTCCCAGCCCCTTCTCCCAGCCCCTGACCCCACACCCGCTCCCAGACCCTGCTCCAAGCCCCTGACCCCACCCCCGCTCCCAGCCCCGCTCCCAGCCCCTGACCCCACCCCCGCTCCTAACCACGCTCCCAGCCCCTGACCCCACCCCCGCTCTCAGCCCCTGACCCTACCCCTCTCCCAGCCCCTGACCCCACCCCCCGCTCCCAGCCCCGCTCCCAGCCCCTGAACCCACTCCAGCTCCCAACCCCGCTCCCAGCCCCTGACCCCACCCCCACTCCGAGCCCTGCTCCCAGCCCCTGACCACAGCCCTGCTCCCAGCCCCTGACCCTACACCTGCTCCCAGCCCCTGACCCTACCCCCTCTCCCAGCCCCTGACCCCACCCCCTTCTCCCAGCCCCTGACCCTACCCCCGCTCCCAGCCCTTGACCCCACCACCGCTCCCAGCCCCTGACACTACCCCCACTCCCAGCCCCTGACCCCACACCCGCTCCCAGCCCCTGACCCCACCCCCGCTCCCAGCCGCTGACCCCACCCCCGCTCCCAGCCCCTGACCCCACCCCCGCCCAGCACCTGACCCCACCCCCGCCCAGCCCCTGACCCCACCCCCCGCTCCCAGCCCCTGACCCCACCCCCGCTCCCAGCCCCTGACCCGACCCCCGCCCAGCCCCTGACCCCACCCCCGTTCCCAGCCCCTGACCCCACCCCCGCTCCCAGCCCCTGACCCCACCCCCGCTCCCAGCCCCTGACCCTACCCCCGCTCCCAGCCCCTGACCCCACCCCCGCTCCCAACCCCGCTCCCAGCCCCTGACCCCACCCCCGCTCCCAGCCCCTGACCCCACCCCTGCTCCCAGCCCCTGACCCTACCCCCACTCCCAGCCCCTGACCCCACCCCCTGCTCCCAGCCCCTGACCCTACCCCCGCTCCCAGCCCCTGACCCCACCCCTGCTCCCAGCCCCTGACCCCACCCCCGCTCCCAGCCCCTGACCCCACCCCCGCTCCCAGCCCCTGACCCCACCCCTGCTCCCAGCCCCTGACCCTACCCCTGCTCCCAGCCCCTGACCCTACCCCTGCTCCCAGCCCCTGACCCTACCCCCACTCCCAGCCCCTGACCCCACCCCTGCTCCCAGCCCCTGACCCTACCCCTGCTCCCAGCCCCTGACCCCACCCCTGCTCCCAGCCCCTGACCCTACCCCCACTCCCAGCCCCTGACCCCACCCCCACTCCCAGCCCCTGACCCCACCCCCTGCTCCCAGCCCCTGACCCCACCCCTGCTCCCAGCCCCTGACCCTACCCCCACTCCCAGCCCCTGACCCCACCCCCACTCCGAGCCCTGCTCCCAGCCCCTGAACCCGCTCCCAACCCCGCTCCCAGCCCCTGACCCCACCCCCGCTCCCAACCCCGCTCCAAGCCGATGACCCCACCCCCGCTCCCAGCCCCTGACCCCACCCCCGCTCCCAACCCCGCTCCCAGCCCCTGACCCTACCCCCGCTCCCAGCCCCTGACCCTACCCCCACTCCCAGCACCTGACCCCACACCCGCTCCCAACCCCGCTCCCAGCCCCTGACCCCACCCCCGCTCCCAACCCCGCTCCCAGCCGCTGACCCCACCCCCGCTCCCAGCGCCAGACCCCACCCCCGCTCCCAACCCCGCTCCCAGCCCCTGACCCGACCCCCGCTCCCAGCCCCTGACCCCAGCCCCGCTCCCCAGCCCCTGACCCTGCCCCTGCTCCCAGCCCCTGACCATACCCCCGCTCCCAGCCCCTGACCCTAACCCCGCTCCCAGCCCCTGACCCTACCCCGCTCCCAGCCCCTGACCCCACCCCCTGCTCCCAGCCCCTGACCTTACCCCACTCCCAGCCCCTGACCCCACCCCCGCTCCCAGCCCCTGACCCCACCCCCGCTCCCAGCCCCTGACCCCACCTCCGCTCCCAGCCCCTGACCCTACCCCCACTCCCAGCCCCTGACCCTACCCCGCTCCCAGCCCCTGACCCCACCCCCGCTCCCAGCCCCTGACCCCACCCCCGCTCCCAGCCCCTGACCCCACCCCCGCTCCCAGCCCCTGACCCTACTCCCTCTCACAGCCCCTGACCCCACCCCGCTCCCAGCCCCTGACCCCACCCCCGCTCCCAGCCCCTGACCCTACCCCTGCTCCCAGCCCCTGACCCTACCCCTGCTCCCAGCCCCTGACCCCACCCCCGCTCCCAGCCCCTGACCCTACCCCCGCTCCCAGCCCCTGACCCTACCCCGCTCCCAGCCCCTGACCCCACCCCCGCTCCCAGCCCCTGAACCCACTCCCAGCCCCTGACCCCACCCCCGCTCCCAGCCCCTGACCCTACCCCTGCTCCCAGCCCCTGACCCTACCCCTGCTCCCAGCCCCTGACCCCACCCCCGCTCCCAGCCCCTGACCCCACCCCCGCTCCCAGCACCTGACCCCACCCCCGCTCCCAGCCCCTGACCCCACCCCCGCTCCCAGCCCCTGACCCCACCCCCGCTCCCAGCCCCTGACCCCACCTCCGCTCCCAGCCCCTGACCCTACCCCCGCTCCCAGCCCCTGACCCCACCCCTGCTCCCAGCCCCTGACCCTACCCCTGCTCCCAGCCCCTGACCCTACCCCGCTCCCAGCCCCTGACCCTACCCCCGCTCCCCGCCCCTGACCCTACCCCGCTCCCAGCCCCTGACACTACCCCCGCTCCCCGCCCCTGACCCTACCCCCACTCCCCGCCCCTGACCCTACCCCCGCTCCCCGCCCCTGACCCTACCCCCACTCCCAGCCCCTGACCCTACCCCCGCTCCCAGCCCCTGACCCTACCCCTGCTCCCAGCCCCTGACCCTACCCCTGCTCCCAGCCCCTGCTCCCAGCCCCTGCTCCCAGCTCCTGACACTACCGCTGCTCCTAGACCCTGACACTACCCCCGCTCCCAGCCCCTGCTCCCAGCCCCCGCTCCCAGCCACTGGCCCCTCCCCTGACCCCAATTAATGCACCCTGCCCCCGCCACCCATGCCTGCCCCTTGGCTCCTTATGCCTGACCCCTGTCACCCAACCCAGCCCTACCTCCCGCCCTCTCGCCCCTTCCCCCTTCACCTTGCCCCCTGCCACTATCTGCCCCAGCTCCTCTCCACGCAGCCCTGCTCCCAGCCCTGTCCCTGAATCCTGCCTAGTCAGCTGGCCATGCCTTTCCCCCTTCAACTGTCCCTGCCTGCCCACCCCCTTCCCTTACTCTGGCCCCCACCATTATTCTGGCCCCCCTGCCCCCACCCTTACTTTGGCCCCATGCCCCGAACTCCCAGCCCTGGAATCCCAGCCCCTGATCCCTGACCCACGACCCAATGGCTCACTCAGGACAGACAGTGTGGATCTGAACAAGCAGACCCGTTTGATTTCTTGACTTGTCCTGAGCTTACTAATCTTGGCCATGGCGGTTATCAATTTGCCTCCGTGCCTCTAGGTTACTGAAGGGGGACAAGTCAACCAATGACCTTGCTATAATTCCTGGCCTTGCTGATTTATTGGTTTATGGAGGGCTGTGATTTGTTGTTCATCACCGTGGCAGGAAGATGTGGAGGAAGCTGGTTCTGGTTTATTGGGGGCTGTACCTCCCCCTCAGGAACTTGTGCTTTGGTTTTGGCAGAGGCCGTGCTCAGGTGGTGGGGCGTGGCCCCATTGGAGGGAGTGTCTCGATGCGCCATGTTTTAATGTGGTTATACTATGGTAAAATGGGCAATCCATTTCTACACCCAATGAAAAGAAAGAACTTGTGTTTATATAGCGCCTTTCACAACCCCAGGATGTCCCAAAGCACTTTACAGCCAATGAAGTACTTTTGAAGCGTGGTCCATGTTGTAAGGACAGAATCACAGGCGGGGCCTCATTTTAACGTCTCATCTGAAAGACGGCACCTCCGACAGTGCAGCACTTCCTCAGCACTGCACTGGAAGCGTTGGCCTGGATTACGTGCTCAGCTCTCTGGAGTGGGACATGAACCCAAGACCTTCGGACTCAGAGGCGAGCATGCTGCACACTGAGCCACAGCTGACGTGTTAGGCCTCTATTGTGTACAGTCATGCAGGGCCCTTATAGCGATCAAGAGAGAGCTCCTGGACTCCCCATGAAGAACACCAGGAGATTGACTAGTGTGATATATAAAACTACTCTATGAATGGATAAGGCGCACAGGGGGTAACCCAGTCAGAGTGCTCAGATACCAAGGTAGACTTGCCAACTCTGCTTTGGACCTATTCCTGGAGGATTAATCACATGACCTCCAACAACCCCACCCTCACGCACCCGCCATTGGTCGCCCGACACATCCATCCAGGTGGCACCCCGCCTTCCCACTTTGATTGGAGAGCGGACAGACTCTGCTTTTCCCGATTGGGTGATTCTTGACTCTCAAACAGCCTGCTCCAATAGTTTTGTCATTAATAAACAAATGTGCTCAGAGAAAATGGAAAAGGCACAATTTATTTTAATGCCACTACGATTTTTCCGCTCGCACCAGTCTCCTGGAGATTAATCTTTATTTCCTGGAGACTCCAGGCAATCCTGGACGGTTGGCAACCCAATATCCAGGGCTGGCAAGTTTTTCACACACATGGTCATCTTAATGGAATTTTTGAAACTTTACTTCATCGGGGTTAGAGGTTCGGGAGAGGAATGCTGACCCCAACACTGACCCCCTAACCTCGACCTCACAAGGTCAAGAGCCCCTAACACCAGTGTGGCATTACCCCAACTCACACCAGACACTCCTTGTGAGTATGGAGAGTGAAGCCGACCATTTTAGCACCAGTTTTATCACCTGGTTGTGAGTTAGTTTTGAGCTGTGGGTCTGGGTTGTGAAGAAGGTTGTGGGTATCTTCAAAGTTATCTCACCCGAGACCATTAAAACCAGCAGAGTGAGTATGGAGACTTCCATTTCATCAGCCTGGGTTGAATTCGTACCTTGAATCCCAGAGGCCGAAGGTGAGAGGTCAATTTATTTTACTTTGGGTATTTTTGTTCTCCACTCCAATGTTCTCCTCTGCTGGAGGCATGGATTCTTACTGAGCTTACTCACCCTGATTGGCTGATGTTCCTGTGTGAGCCCAGCCCATAAGTATTTTCACTATATTTGACCATGGTTGCTGTAGGGGCAGGAAATTGGGGGTGGAGAGGGGAAGGCAGTGTTGTGTATGCACCTTTAAGAGAATAACTGGTCTCAGACTGCAATACCGGCAGTGACCACCCCTGTATAAAAGGCGCTAGTGAACCTCTGTGTTTTTAGTTTCACTATTGACTTCCACCAGTAAAGACGTGTTTTTGTTTAACTCCTGCTGTCCGTGTCTCAATCATTCACGGACGTAATACTGGCGACGAGCAGATACGAACCTACCTACAGTCTGCACCACCTCCTGGGATCCATTCCTACAGCGAAGTGAGCAGAGGTCGAGGCCAGAAGAAAAGAAAGTAAGAAGCAGTAGAAACGGGCGTCGACCGTGGGCATCCGCCCGTGTTGCAGAGTTGAAGATTGCTGGAGAAGCTGTTGGATGCGGGGCCTGGTTCCTGTCGACGGTGCTTCAGCTAATCGGGCTGGTGGCAGGTAGTGCACTGATCTTTCCTGGGCTGCGGCGGTCGCGAACTCGAGTGGGTGGTTTGCAACGGGGCCGAGCAGCGTTGTCGGGAAGAAGAGAGAGAGAGGGTGGAGCACACAGGGCGCGGCCGGTGCTACGAAGCCGGGCTGCATATAGGCCCGCGAAGAGGGAGGCAAGAGTCCCACAGGGTAGTTCCACGACGGGAAAAAAAAATTTAAAAAAATATTAAACGCGCAAGAAACCGCGAGGAGCTGCAGGTTGCAACAGGAACCGCGGAAAGCAGCGCTAACAACAGCGGGGAAGAAGGCAAAGCGCGGGAGGCGCCATTTTGTTAAATCGGGGAAGAAGGCAAAGCGCGGGAAGTGCCATTTTAGATTTGCAAGATGCCGAAGACTGGCTGTATCACTGCTTTTGATAATACAATAGAGGACTGGACCACGTATGTGGAAAGAGTCGAGGTATATTTCGAGGCAAACGAAATAGCGGAGGACGAAATGGCATCGATATTGTTAAACTTAATGGGCGCTAGAACGTACGGCCTATTGCGGGACCTGATTACTCCAGCCAAACCGAAGGCGAAGAGTTTTAACGAAATTGTTGCTGTCCTACAGGATCACCTAAACCCTGCACCGCTGCTGATAGCAGAAAGATTTAAATTCCACAGGAGAACTCAGCACAAAGATGAGAGCAATGCTGAGTATCTTACAGAACTACGCAAGCTATCAAAGCACTGCCAGTTTGGAGCAGGACTGGCAGATACCCTACGGGACAAATTTGTCTGTGGACTCCTGAGTGAAGGAACACAGAAGAAGTTACTCTCAGAGAAAGAGCTGACGCTAGATAAGGCTTTCAGCATGGCAGTATCGTATGAAGCAGCAGCCAGGGGAGCTGCAGAAATTAAACAAAAACCTCAGGATACGGCACCCACGAAATGACACGGGGATTTGCAAAATGTTATCGCTGCGGCAGAACTAACCATGACCAGAAGGACTGCTGGTCCAAAGACAAAATATGCAGGCAATGCGGGAAGATGGGACACATTGCACGAGTTTGCAGGTCTGGGAAGAAGACCATCGACAACAAAAAGGCTACTAAGGAACCGTACAAGAAAGTACAAAAGATGACGGACAATAGTTCCGAAGACCAGATGAGCGATAGTGAATCCGGGAACAGGAGACTAAGCTGTCTCAAACTTCTCAATGTAATCGCAAAAGAGGATCACCGAACCATTTGGGTCACCCTCATGATAGCAGGGTCCCAAGTTAAAAATGAATTGGATACAGGATCAGCACTAACCATCATGAATCGACGAGACTACGAGCGGCTATTTTCACACATACCCTTGAGAGAGACATCCATCGTCTTGATGACGTATCCGGGGCAAAAAGTATACCCCAGAGGAGAAATAAGGGTGCCTGTCGAATACAACGGCAAGAAAATACGGAAATTGTATCTCTACATACTGCCAAATGGTGGACCACCGTTATTGGGATGGGAATGGATCAGGAAGATAAACTTAGATTGGCACTCCATTCATGCAATGACGGTGGACGATAAAAAAGATGAAGACGTCACTCCTGGACGATTGTCAATAATCTTAGCTAACGCCAAAGAGGTATTTCAACAAGAACTGGGCACGCTTAAAGGCGTAACCGCCTCGATAAAAATAGAAGAGAATGTAGTTCCCAAGTTTTTCAAAGCAAGACCGGTACCATATGCAATTCGCCCAGCCGTCGAGGCAGAGCTGGAGAATCTGGAGAAGGCAGGCGTGTTGTCTAAGGTCGACTGGAGCGAGTGGGCGACACCCATCGTTCCTGTCATGAAGAAAACGTTAAGCAATAAGTCCGGGGAGCCAAGGAAGATTCGCATCTGTGGGGATTTCAAGGTGACGGTGAACCCAATCCTTCACACAGTACAATATCCTCTTCCAAGGATAGAAGACATCTTCGCCTCACTGTCTGGAGGGAAGCATTTTACAAAAATTGACCTAGCACAAGCATATTTGCAGATGGAGGTTGAAGAGTCCTCTAGGAAGTATCTCACGATAAACACTCACAAAGGTCTTTACCAGTATCATCGATTGGTATTCGGAGTAGCATCGGCTCCGGCGATATGGCAAAGAGCGATGGAACAAGTCCTGCGAGGGATTCCGGGGACTCAGTGTTACTTGGACGACATCCTTGTGACAGGTGAAGATGACAGTGAACACCTTAACAACCTAGAACAGGTGCTCACTAGACTACGGGAACATGGGCTGCGAGTCAACCGCCCCAAATGCGAATTTTTAAAGAAACAGATATCATATTGTGGCCACGTGATTGATGAAGAGGGGTTACATAAGTCCCCTGACAAAATTGAAGCGGTTGTTAAGGCCCCAGCGCCTGAAAATGTGTCGCAACTGAGGTCATTCCTCGGATTGGTGAATTACTATCATAAGTTTTTGCCGAATTTGTCGACAATTCTGCACCCACTGAACGCCCTGCTACAAACGGGGGTAGCATGGAAATGGAGCGATGATTGTAGGCGTGCTTTTCAGAAGAGTAAGGACTTAATCACTTCAAGGGAAGTATTGGCTCACTACAACCCAGCACTGCCGATCAGACTGGCGTGTGATGCATCTCCATACGGCATTGGGGTGGTACTGTCACATAAATTCCTTGATGGTTTAGAGAGGCCGATAACTTTTGTGTCATGCTCGTTAACTTCTGCTGAGCATAACTGTGCCCAGATTGACAGAGAGGCCCTCAGCCTAGTGTGGGGGGTGAAGAAGTTCAATCACTACCTGCACGGTCAAAAATTTACTCTACTAACCGATCATCAACCCCTTGTCTCCATTTTCAACCCTCAGAAGGGCGTACCGATAATGACAGCGCAACGGCTGCAGCGGTGGTCCCTTTTCCTAGGGGCACACCAATATGACATCGAGTACAAAGGAACTAAACAGCATGGGAATGCTGATGGATTGTCACGCCTACCATTGCCGACGGTGAAAGAAGACCTTGCAGTGGATCCAATGGAGTTATTCCACTCGACCATAGTCGAATGTCTCCCTGTGACGAATGCAAACATAGAAAAGGAAACACGGAATGACCCGACACTATCACGGGTCTATGATTTAACAGTGAAGGAATGGCCAGCACATGGCGAACCACTGCTGCCAGCATTCTCGCCGAGAAGAGAACAGCTGTCAGTGTGCAGAGGAACCTTGATGTGTGGATCCAGAGTAGTAATTCCACCTAAGTTGACGGATAGAGTGCTCAATGAGCTTCATGAGGGTCATCTGGGTGGGGTAAAAATGAAGAACTTAGCCAGAGCGTTTGTGTGGTGGCCGGGAATCGATAGAGAAATCGAAGAGATGACCAAGAGCTGTGCAGGATGCCAGAAGGATCAAAATGCCCCACCACAAGCTCCTCTGCATCCATGGGAGTGGCCCTCATCTCCATGGCAAAGGGTGCACATTGATTTTGCTGGTCCCTTCATGGACTCGATGTTTTTAATTGCGGTGGATGCACATTCAAAGTGGCCAGAGGTAATAAAAATGCCCTCAACCACCACGGAAAAAACTATCACAGTTTTACGAACCATATTCGCCAGGAATGGGCTGCCTGAACAGATTTGCTCTGACAATGGACCACAGTTTGTGTCTGAAGAGTTCCGGAGGTTCTTAAAGAACAATGGTGTTAAGCATTACACATCTGCCCCATATCATCCAGCCACTAATGGATTGGCCGAGAGGTTTGTCCAAACATTCAAGAAGGCTATCAAGGCAATGTGTAATGAAGATATACCCCTACAACGCAAGGTGGACAACTTCTTGTTTGCCTACCGGAATGCGACACATGCGGTTACCAACCAAACCCCAGCCATGATGTTCTTCAATCGAAGACTACGATGCCGCTTGGATTTGGTTAAGCCAAACGTCCGAAGAGATGTGGAGAACAGGCAGTTTCAGAATATGAATGAAAGGCCGACCAGGAGTTTTAAGATAGGTCAGCCAGTTTTGGCCCGGGACTACCGCACTGAGAAATGGCAGCCAGGAACGATTTGTACACGGCAAGGACCTCTCATGTATACCGTGGACGTTGGAGAGAGCACTGTAAGACGCCATGCCGACCAGATTCTAGAGTCACTGGAAAACGTCAACTCCACACCACGATCTGATACACCTGGCAATGAAATTGACGTACCAATTGCAGCTACCGCAGAATCGGTGATATTGGAAGCAGATGAACCAAACAACGACATTGATCTCGACTCAACATTGCCAGAAGAACCTGATACCCCAAAGAGGCGTTATCCAGACAGAATCAGGAAGCCTCCTCAAAGACTGAACTTATAATTGCTTAAACTTAACCAATGTATCTAGCAACCATAATTGTGATTGTAATTAGTTATCATTTAGTTGTTAAATGAATGTTATGTACTGTTTATCTAAAAGGGGAGGAATTGTTGTGTATGCACCTTTAAGAGAATAACTGGTCTCAGACTGCAATACCAGCAGTGACCACCCCTGTATAAAAGGCGCTAGTGAGCCTCTGTGTTTTTAGTTTCACTATTGAATTCCACCAGTAAAGACGTGTTTTTGTTTAACTCCTGCTGTCCATGTCTCAATCATTCACGGACGTAATAGGCAGCATCATAAGTTTGAATCCTATCCTCACAGCTGCACTTTCTAGAGGGGTGATTAAGAGCGGGAATCTTTGGCTAACTTGTCTCCTCCCTGCCCAAGGGGCAGAGGCCAACTGTATTTCCCCACACTGCTCCCCTGGCTGAGATAAGCTAGCTGAGTGGACCAAGCATTGACCCTGGGATTTTCTATTCTTTTGGCTTCAGTACAAGAGGCGATCAGTCATTGAATTTGCCTCAGTGGGTAGCTCTCTCACCTCCGAGGCAGAAGATTTGTGTTCAAGTCCCACTCCAGAGACTTGAGCACAGAATCCAGGCCGATATGCCAGTCACGTACTGAAGTAGCATTGCATTGTCAGAGGTGCCATCGTTCAAATGGGACATTCAACCGAGGCCCAATCTGCAGTTTTGAGCAGATGTAATAGATGCCAGGGTACTATTGGAAGAGCAGGGGAATTCTACGCGTGTTCTGGCCAATATTTATCAGACTGTAACTGGGGCCAAGAGGGTTAATTTACAAGAACAGGCTGCATAGGCTAGGTTTGTATTCCTTTGAGTAAAGAAGGTTAAAGAATGATCTGATTGAAATGTATATCGTTAATGGAATTGATAGGGAAAAACTATTTCCTCTGGTAGGGGAACCCAAAGCAAAGGGTCATAATGTTAAAATTAAATCTAGGATGTTCAAGGTTGATATCAAGGAGACATCACAAAGTTTTGTGGAAATCTGGAACTCTCTCCTCCCAATGGCTGTTGATGCTGGGGCTCAATTGAAAAATTAAAAACTGAGATTGATGGATTTGCATTAGGTAAGGGTATGAAAGTTTACAGAACCAAGGCGGGTAGATGAAGTTAAGATCCAGATCAGCCATGGTCTATTTAAATGGCAGAACACACTCAAGGGGCTGAATGGCTTACTCTTGTTCCTATTCAGGTAAAATGTAGAAGATCCCATGGCACTATTGGATAGAGAGTTGCACTATTGGATAGAGAGTTTAGCAGTTCTCCTGATGCCCCAATAAACACCCCTCAACCAACACACTCCACTGACTCAAGAAGCAGTCATGCATCATATGGACAAGCGAGGAGCTCTCACCATTTGGCTTTTCCCAGTTTATGTAAGGCTGGGGTGCAGTCCCACATCAATATTACCCCACAACACAAAGAAAATACCGCAGATGCTGGAAATCAGAAATAAAAACAGAAAATGCTGGAGATACTCAGCAGGTCAGGCAGCCTCCGTGAAGAGAGTAACAGAGCTAACATTTTAGCTCAATGACCTGAATAAATGACTCACTGGCAGCAGAGGCAGCGAGAGCAGCCCTGGGTGGAGGCTGAGCGCAGAGACAGAGTACGGTTTAAACAGAGTGCTGCAAGATGGGCGAGTCAGGGCGTTAGGTGGGGAGTGGAAGGAAGAGCTCCCTTGCTTCGCCTTTATTTTTCCTAACTTTTCACCCAGTAGGAATTGGTTCTTACTGTACACCAAGGAAAGGGTCCGAGAGTGGGAGCAGTCAAACAGCAACAACTGCGAAACTGCTAAAGTAGTGAACTTGCATTTATATAACAAGACGTTCCAAGGCACTTCACAGGAGTGTAGTCAGACAGAAATTGACAATGAGCCAAAGACGACTTCAGGGCAGGTAACCAAACTCTTGGTCAAAGAGGTAGATTTTAAGCAGTGTCTTGGAGAGAGAGAGGTGCAGAGAGGTTTGGGGAGGGAATTCCAGACAGGAAGGCACAAGACACCAGAATTCAAACGGGAAAAAATTATCTTTCACCAAACCACTGTTTGACTTCACTAACCACCCTTGTGGAGCTAACCAGTTTGGGTGGTGGGGAGTATGTTACATAAAAATTTAAAAAAAAACTAACCCTTAATGGATGGTAAATGTGGAACACATTCAGCAGAGTTACAGTAAGTGGAGGCCAAGACACACCTACCTGCAGTGGACATTGAGCAAGATGGCCAATTAAGGAGATGCTGCTTTGGTCTATTCCCTTGACACTGGAGAGAGACAATAACCTGCTCACACAACTTCCTAGCTGACTGAATGCTGGGTGCCCGTAACCCCATCTACTTTCTGTACCAAGTGACAGCAGCTCCCTATTACTTTCATCCATTTAAAGGTCACAATATTTGCTCCAGAGGAGCAGGGATTGTCACACAAAGGTCATTAAGGGGAGATTTAATAGAGGCTTTCAAAATTATGAAGATTTTGATAAGGGAGGTGGGAGGAGAAAACTGTTTCTACTGGCAGGCAGGTCAGTAACCAGATGACAGATTTAAAGATGATTGGCAAATAAGAGCCAGAGGGGAGAAGAGGAAAATAGAAGCAGTGAGTAGATATAATAATCTGGAATGCACCACCTGAAAGGGATAACAGGAGCAAAGAAAGCAGAAACAATAGTAACTTTCAAAATGGAATTGGAAATATACTTCATGAGTAGAAAATTGCAGTGGCATGGGGAAAGCAGGGGACTGGGATTAATCAGAGCTCGTTCAAAGAGCCAGTACAGGCACAAAGGGCCTTGCATGTTAGCAGTCTTGCGCTACCATGGAGTTCATCACAGGCAAATTAGATTATTCAACCAAATGTTAGCCTCCAGCTGGGATTGATTATAACCTTCCAAGATTAATCTCGACACTGCTGTGACCAATTTGGGAGCAAAAAAGTCCTTAATAAAGTGTTTTCCTTGTACACTTGTTTTAGTTATAAAAATATTGCAGATGGATAAAAGGCTATTTGACTGACAATTAAGCAGAGAACTGGGCCTGACTAATGTGCCAGAACAGTCGGTGAGGGAGTCGTGGCTTGCAGGGGCTCATGTGGAGGGAAAGAGAGAGCGGGGACAAGTACTTGCTGCAGTGTTACAATAGCAGTAGTGGAATTTTACACTGTAGTTGTGTTGAGCTCCGGGGTGTCTGTGGGATTGAAGGCGGGAGAGGGGCCTCTGAAGGAAAAACATTGGGAAACCAATTTAGACAACAAATTCAAACCACCAAGGCCAGTGTACTTAATCTAGTAAAACGCCAAAGACTATAACTCAAGCACAAGTCACATTTCAAATTTATTAAACCATTTCTTTGACAAATAATGGAAGCGGCCAATTGAGGGAAAGGATTCAGTTGAATTTCCTGAATATTAGGAAGGCCTCCAGAGAGGCGATATCTGGGCTCCAGCTGCCAACGTCACAGCCACAACCAGAAGCACCTCAGAACCTACATCACCTGCAGAGAATGAGAAGCCAATGGGTTCAGGAGTCACAGACTAGAATTGAGGCTTCATAAAAATCACCACTCACCTGGAGAAGAACTCTGAACTTCCTCAAGAGTCTCGACAGCTTAACTGCCCACATTCTTCAGATCAGCATCCAGAATGATCAGGGGTCCAAGGGAGGCCTCACCTTCCCACACAGGCTCCGACTCTGCAACAATTAGTTCAATCCAGTTACAAACATACAACAATAGCCTCAACACCACCACAACATACCAAGCTCAGATAGGACCTCTCTCCTGCCCCTGGAGTGCAGTCTTCCACCAGATCGCAATGTTGGGGCTCTGCAGTTGCCCCCATTGCAACAGGCACAAACCGCATTGGATCCTTCCGCCAGGGACTGGTCCAATTCAGTCACCAGGGACCATCTAAACAAGGAAGCAAGCCATCAGTCAGAGTGCATCTGTATGTCAAAAGAAAGAGGTTCACCATTCTAGGGTAGATTTCTCACCGGTTGGCTGGCTTCTGGAAGGAACAAGCTTTGTTGACTGAATCTGCCCTTTGATCTGCTGCAGCTACTTTCAGGTGGCAACTGATGAAGATCTGCAGAAGAAACATGCAGGAGTTACTTAGCGTCAATGCGCATCATCTTACCATCAACATCTGGCCTCCTCTTACCAAGTCCTGGTCATCCTCAAAGAAGCGGAACGCTTCCAGGTTGAACTGGAGCTTGCCCTGGTGATCTCGTGGTGGCACGAAAGACGAAAAGGAGTCTTCGCCCCGGCTGTCCAGCAGGCAACTGGAAAGAGTGTTGGAAAGAGCTGCATCATTGAGAATGGATCCCATCAGCCAATCAGTTATGGGATTGTGGAGCCCAGCTAAAGCCCTTACCCGTTGAAGTCAATGATGTGGTATCTGGGGGTGGAGTCCTGGTCTGGGCTCAGTGTAGCTACACAGCGGTCAATTTAGAGCCTCAGTGGCATATGGTTCATGGTCACAACAGAGGCCTCGATGTGAATGAGGTCACCCAGGTGGTAGATATTGGAGGCACGCTCTGTAATCCAGTCATCTGGATGAGGGGGAGATTAAATATCGTATGAACAGCACAGAAACAGGCCATTCTGGTCCATGTTTGTGCGTATGCTTCTCAAACATCCTCCAACTCTTCATCTAACCACATTGATCTAATCCCATTCATTAGAACAACAGGTAAAAACAGGCTGGGTAGGCTATTGGCCATCACTTACCAGTCATCAGACATAGGGAGAACAGCAGACTTCCCTCTGCCCCTTTGGTGGAGGAGAATGGGACCCAGGTCGGCTCGATTGCATTGCTGTTCACCGTCTTCTTCCTGCCACGAGACGCCCATCCCCCACAGACACGGCTCTAGCTCCTCTTGCATCGGGCTGGTGCCCCTACCACGCCCGTTTTGGCATGAAAGCATGATGCTGCTGCTCTCCCTGCAGCTTTTCGCCCCCAAAAAAAACAAAACTCCTGCAGCGTTCCTGGCGAAGGAGGACCGGGTCTAACAGGCGCTCCGCGGCTGCGATGGCCATCGGATCTTCGGGGAAACTTCTTTATATCACTGATTCCCTCTCGGGTCGACGTTTCCTTTGTGACACCGGGGCGCAGTGTAGCATCCTACATGCGTAGAATCTCGATATGCAAGCTGGGGACCACGGCTTTTCCCTCATGGCGGCTAATGGCGCAGCCATTCGAACTTTCCGAAAGCGGTGGGTCCAAATCTGTTTCCGCGGTCAGCGCTTCCATTGGGAATTCGTCACGGCCACAGTCTCGCAGGCCATCCTAGGGGCAGATTTTCAGTGTGCCAACGACCTCCTCGTCGATGTCCGGCACCGCCGGTTGATCAACGTGGCCACCTTCCACTCGATTCCGTGCCACCACGGTACCGCTGTGTCGCGCTCTATCGCCTGCATGTTCCCATCTCCGGATGACTTCACTCGGCTCCTCGGAGAGTTCCCGGAGCTGACCAGGCCCACTTTCTCCTCCTCGGCCACGAAGCATGGTGTTGAAGAGCATATCACCACTACTGGCTCCCCGGTTTATGCACAGGCGAGAAGGCTCGAACCCGGCAAGCTTGCGGCTGCGAAAGCGGAGTTCGAAACGATGGAGCAGCTGGGGATTATTCACCGGTCGAATAGTCCCTGGTCTTCGCCTCTCCACATTGTTCCAAAACCGGGCGGCGGCTGGCGGGCATGCGGTGACTACCAACGCCTGAACGATGCCACTACTCCTGATCGGTACCCGATCCCGCATATTCAGGATTTCTCGGCCCATTTGGCAGGAAATTCTATCTTTTCAAAGGTCGACCTCGTCCGTGAGTATCACTAGGTTCCCGTGCACCCGCAAGACGTCCCGAAAACCGCAGTCATCACCCCTTTCGGCCTTTTTGAGTTCCTGCGGATGCCGTTTGGCTTGAAGATCACGGCACAGGCTTTCCAGTGCCTGATGGACTCTGTGCTCCGAGACCTAAACTTCATCTTTGCCTACCTCGACGACATTCTCATCGCCAGCGCTAGCAAGGGAGAGCACATCTGCCATTTGCGTACCCTCTTTACACGCCTCAGTCAGCATGGTTTGGTCATCAACCCGGCCAAGTGCCAGTTTGGCCTGCAGCGGATCGATTTCTTGGGACACCGCATAACATCAGACGGTGCCGTCCCCTTACTGATGAAGGTGGAAGCTGTTACCTCTTTCCCGCGCCCGCCAACCGTCAAGGCCCTGCAGGAGTTCCTCGGGATGGTCAATTTCTATCACCGATTCGTCCCTAAGGCGGCTCAGCTTATGCAGCCTTTGTACAGGGCCCTCAAGGGCAAGTCCGGTAAGGATCCAATCAGCTGGACGGCCGAGATGGACCAGGCATTCGTCAATACCAAGAGCGCTTTGGCCAATGCAACCGTGCTGGCGCACCCACTTCCAGGTGCCACCATCGCCCTTACCACAGACACGTCAGACTGCGCCATTGGCACAGTGCAGGAGCAGTGGGTGAACGTCACGTGGCAACCGCTGGCGTTTTTCAGCCGTCAACTACGGAGAAATGAAAGAAAATACAGCACCTTCGATCGGGAGTTGCTGGCCCTTTTTCTAGCCATCCGCCATTTCCGGTTCTTATTAGAAGGACGTCCCTTCATGGCTTTTGTCGACCACAAGCCTCTAACGTTCGCCATGGCCAAGATTGCCGAACCGTGGTCAGCTCGTCAACAACGTCACCTGACCTTCATTTCTGAATTTACCACGGACATTCAACATGTGTCTGGTAAAGACAACCTGGTGGCGGATTGCCTCTCCCGCGCGACGGTCCATGCGGTTCACCTGGGGATTGACTACACCCTCATGGCTGCGGATCAGGCCTCGGACCCAGAGGTCCAATCATACAGAAACGTCCCCTCTAGTTTCCAAGCGACTGACGTCAGTTTCCAGGCCGCAGGGACCACGCTCCTTTGCGACGTCTCCATGGGCATTCCCCGACCTATCGTGCCAGTCGCATGGCGCCGGAAGGTGTTTGATGCCATACACGGGTTGTCGCACCCTGGTATGAAGGCTTCACAATGGCTAATGTCGGCGAAGTTCGTCTGGAAGGGCATGCACCTTGATGTCCGTGACTGGGCCAACACCTGCGTGGTCTGCCAGAAGGCCAAGGTCCAGCATCATGGAAAAGCTCCAGTGACTACGTTCGCTGTTCCAGAGCGTCGTTTCGACCACGTGCATGTGGACCTTGTGGGGCCACTTCCACCTTCCCATGGTTATACGCATCTCCTCTCCATGGTGGACCGCTCCACTAGGTGGCCAGAGGTAATTCCTTTGGCTTCCACCACTTCGGCAGACGTCGCTAGAGCTTTCATCTCCTGTTGGGTTGCTCGTTTCGGGGTACCGGCGGTCATCTCCTCCGATCGTGGGCCACAATTTTCCTCGGAGCTCTGGGACGCTGTAGCTCAGGGGCTCGGCACCAAGCTTCATTGCACCACCGCCTATCATCTGCAGGCGAACGGCCTGTGCGAGCGCTTCCACAGGTCGCTTAAAGCCACCCTACGGGCCAGTCTTCAAGGTGCAGGATGGGTGGACAGACTCCCATGGGTCCTTTTGGGTCTTTGTACGGTGCCCAAAGAAGACCTGCAATCGTCCTCGGCAGAACTCGTTTATGGCCAGCCGCTCCGAGTACCAGGGGATTTCCTCCCTTCTCCCACAGAGCCATGGTCCGCCTCCCAGCAACTCGTCAGCCACCAGGAAGCGGCCAGATGCTTCGCTTCGGTGCCTACATCAAATTATGGCCTACCGAGCTCCCACGTGCCAGCAGAGCTGAAGAACGCCGAGTATGTATTTATCCGCCACGACGCTCACCGGGATCCGCTCAAGCACCCTTACACTGGTCCTTTCCGCGTCATCGAATCAGGAGACAAATCCTTTTCGGTCGACATCAGAGGAAAGCCGGATCACATTTCGGTGGACCGGTTGAAGCCGGCTCACTTGGACCTGGAACGCCCAGTCATCATCGCTCAACCACCGAAACATGGCCAACCGCCCGCAGCCACTGTGCCAGATCAACCACAGCCACCCGCCAGCTCGACTACACTCGCCGCGCCAGCTCAACCACAACCGCCCGCCAGCTCGACCACCGTCCATCAGCTTCCTCTGCAGGATTAGCGAAGTTGCTCAGACAGACTTGTCAGGCCTCCTCGACGCCTCACTTTAGCTGTTAAAGACAATTCTGTGGGTGGCGCATGTCACGGAGCCACCAAAGGACTCAGATCATTTATATATAATTCCTTTAACAACATGTTAGCTACAGCCTGAGTCTGTATCTTTATTTATGCTGTTTAACTGTACAGAGCGTGGTTACTTTAACAGCGCGGCTAAAACGTGATGATGTCACACCGTTCATCACGTGATTTCCCACTGGTGGGAAAACGTGATGATGTCATGACATCAGCCACGGGACTACAGGGGCAGTCCTCGTGGAGCCTCCAAAGAGAGCAGACCTACATTCGATGTTATCCTGCAGTTTCTTGTTAAAAACTATTTGTTTCATTGAAGTTCGTTTTGTTTGATCGCCTGAGTAGAACTCAAACTTTTAGTTACACGTTCCTACACTAGATTAATTTTTAAAACTTATCAAATTAAATTAAAATCACATTGGCCGGGGTGATGATGCACTCCTGTCCCCGTGGCACCCACTGGTCTCGGAAGGCCTCAAGTGTGCCGACAGACACCGCGTGCTCCATCTCCAGGGCCACCCGGGCGCGAACATAGCCGCGGAAGAGAGGCAGGCAATCGGGCCGAATGATCCCCTTGACCGCCCGCTGCCCGGACCTATTAATGGCCACTTTGGCCAGGCCCAGGGGCAGTCCTATGAGGAGGTCCTCCGACCTGCCCTCTCCCCTCCGCACTGGGTGGCTGTAGATCAGGAGCGTGGGACTGAAGTGCAGCCAAAAATCGAGAAGCAGCCCCTTCAAATAATGAAACAGGGGCTGCAACCTTTCACATTCAGTATAGATATGGAACACGGACTCCTCTAGGCCACAAAAATGGCAAGCAGCCTGGGAGTCCGTGAACTTACTTAAAATCTCATTGCACGGGCCTGCTCCGTGCAACACCCTCCAGGTCAAGTCCCCAATAGGTAAAGGGAGGACTCCCGCGTAGAGAGCCCACCATTGGGGACCTCCGCCTCCGCCAGATGGCAAGATGGCATGTCCGGACGGCAGACGAAGGTGGCAAAGTGGAGAGTGTGCAGGAGCAGCACGTACAGGAAGCCCCTCCACGCAGAACTAAAAGGCACGGAGGGCAATTCCCCGAGATGGCTCAAGTTGTGAGGCAGCGATTCCCGAGAGGGGTTTCGGGGCCGCGCGCCAATGAGGAATTCCGTCCGAATGGGGGTCAGTTCGGACGGGATCGCCCCACGTGCTTGAGCCTCCTCGATACACCTAGTGGAGTCAGGGCCCAGTGCTGCTTTCAGCATCTCGATGGCTTTGGCCGCGAGCCGGACGTTGGCCCAGGACAGGCGCTGCGCCAGCTCCTCCGGCACCATCCAACCCGCTCCTCCACGATCGAGCAGTTCCCCGACCCTGGTCAGCTTACCAAGCACAGCCCTGCCCTCCGCCAGCCGCACGATCCAGCGGTGGCAGAGGTGCGGATTCCTGAGCAGCGGCTCCCGAAGGAGAGCCGCCACTCCTGACGGGGGTGAACCGTGCCTGGAGGCAACGCTGTTCCAGACCCATAGCAGTTCCTGGTAGAAGACAGGCAGCTCCCGCAGGTAGGCACGCGTACGGCCCAATTCCACCAACAGGAGCTGCGTGTCGTAGTTGAGGCCATGCAGCTGGCGGAAGAAATACGTCAGCAGTGCACACCATCGAGGAGGATTCTCGACGTACAAGTATCTCTGCAGGGTCCGAAGACGGAAAGCGGAAAGACGCCGCCTGGGTGCGAAGGCACACCAGCGCCTGACCGCCCTCCCTAAGCGGGAGACTCAGAACCGCGGCAGAGACCCAGTGCTTCCCTTTACCCTAGAAGAAATCAATGAGCTTCTTCTGTATCTTGGCGACAAACTGTAGGGGGTGGCTGGTGTGGCGTGTGCGCCCAGTCAGGTATGCCCCTGACTGTTGGTGAGCGGTTCGAATCGCTCCCACGCCCCTGGGTTCTAGACACCGGACTTAGGTACAGGCGGCGATACAGAAAACTCGAGTAGACAAGTGGTTTGGATGTAAGAAAACCAAGGTTTTATTTAAACAGTAAATAAAACAGTCTTATGAGAAGTCGCTAGTATAAAATACAGGCAAATACAAAATATCTATACTTATACAGGGAATGGGGAACACACAGCACATCGAGGGAAAAACAAGCTACATTAATGATCCCCTTAACCTTATCCCACCGCCTATACCTAACTAGATTAAGCTATGAGAGGCCAGAATTCATGCTCACCAATCCAAAGCAAGGCCAACTGTTTAACGGATGCGCGTTTTTGAGATTTGGTCTTCTGTCCTCTTAGGTATCCCGTCACCACGTGGTCTCAGGGGCGCGGTGTTGGAGTTGCTGCTGCGACAGACTTTCTTCTCCTCCGCTATTGTTGTCATCTCGTCGCGATGGGTTCTCCTCTTCTTCTCCCTCGGGCAGTCGTCGGCGGTAACGTTGTGCCTATAGGGCAGTTGGCAGTTTTTACTGCCTAGATTTTCCTACCCAAGTGTTAAAACGCCAGTATACTTGTCATGGCGTGGACACCTGCGTTTTCGCAGTGCTCAACAGAATGTTCGTCTCACCAGCGCCAGCTTATAACTAGACGCTTGGCCTCATCAATACGTTTTTCGCTGTCCTGCTCTGCTCTTATCGAGTTGTTACCTACTTCTTCGTCTCGATTCGTCTCGCCTCATTCGTTTACTATACAAGTCCTGGACTGCCTACTCACTTTCGTCTCGCCCCTTTTTGCTACCTGGGCATCCTGGATGGCTATGGACTCGGGTCTCGTTCCCCTCCCCTGCAATTGGTATGGTGTCCTTAGCTGATGAAACTCTGCTATGGGGAGCAAGGAGAGAACCCGCCACAAGGCCAGGACACGAGTATGAGCAACGGCAGCCCAAGACCAGATGAGAGGTCAGAGTCAAGAGTCAAGAGAGCAAGAGTCAAGAGAGAGATTGCTACTGAGGGCCTACAGATATACTCCTTTCGAATGGCCCTTATCTGCGCGCCAAATCAGGTTAGTTCATTGTTTCAATTTTGGCGGGCTGTTTTAAATGATTATAGCAATCTAAGTTAACTGGATTTAGATGGCCGTTTACCCCAGCTAATGGCCTGATGTCCGGGCTGTATTGTCATTAATGCATTCTAATCGGCCTGTCCAGCCTTGACTGCTCCCATAAGCTGTTTCCGATTATTTATGCAGGCAACTCAATGGCCTCAAGTATAGGCCTAACTGGTTTTGATCTGTCTACAATCTGACTTAATGCATATTCAATGTTTGCTGTCTGGTTCACAAAACACAAAGTCCTTTTTCACAGGAGCTGCATTTTAAGTTTCGGTTTCCCAAAAGCTGCTTGTGCTGCTACAGAGTCTAAGCCATTTTAAAATCTTGCAGGCTTTTGGTCACGAGGTGCGGACGCAATCTTTTGGGTACCCTTTTTAAAATGTCCATGCAGTGTCCCTTTTATTAATAACCTTGGGTGAATGTGGGAATTTTGTGAATCTTACACTCCCCGCTGTGATACTAAAACTTGCTTGAAGTATCATTCTTACAAAGTGAGAAAAGTTTTCTGACCCTCCATAGTCAACCTTCCCCTGTAATTACCTATCTAATACACCCACGACACATGCACTTCCCTTTCCGCGAAAATGTAGTGTACACAAGCATATATAGGATAAATTACAGACTTTTACACATATCCAAGCATGGAGGGGGTCCAACACCCCTGCACCACTTGGTACACATACATCTTTATTAAACACGTCACAAAAAAACAAAAACTTTATTAAAAACAACAAACACAAAAAAACAATCTTTAATCAAAAATACAAGGAAAAGACTTAAACAGGCGTATCTCCCTCCACCTTCACATAATGTTCCTTCCAGATGCTCTGGTTTCGGAATTCTAATATCTGACTTTTTCCCTTACATTGAATGCAAACTAGATACAACACTATCCCTAACTGGCAAACCACGAGAATGTGGGAAGCCAATCTGATCCACGAAGGGATCTCTATGTTATTGAAAATGTCCCACCAGGGCGGAATCACAATATCGAATATCTTAGCCCCTATCTCTAATGTTTTCTGCTCTAGAGTGTAGGGGGGCATCTTTTTCGAGGTTTACGGTAATTTACCTGCCTTTACCTGGTTTACGTTAATTCACCTGGTCAGGCAGCCTTTTGCTACTACACTCTGACCAATCCCAAACAGCGGTTTCAAATCGCTAAACCCACCCTTCCAGTTCTGACTGGAGGACTTATAATTAATGATATATTAAAATGGACAACTGGTCTGGATGTGAGAAAATCAACTTTTATTAAACTAAAGAAAACTACACCACACGATTTTAGTAATCACTGTACAATTGCTTAAATGGGGGAATACAGACGGCAAAATGAGGGATAAATAGCTACAATGCTAATTAAACAATCTTAGCAATTTCCCTTAAATTACCCCCCCCCTTTAACTCCTTACTAGATTGCCTTGCTGAGGAGTCAGAAACCTGCTCACCTGTGGTCCAAGGAAAAAGAGAGAGATAGCTTCTCAGGAGCTATCTTTATACCATACGGACACAGTAATTACAGTAAACTACTTAACAGGGGAGGACAGATGGCAAAAAATGAGGGATAAATGGCTACAATGCAAGTCTTACAATCTTAGCAATTTCCCCTAAATTAACACCCTCTAAATCCTTACTAGATTGCCTTGCTGAGGAGTCAGAAACCTGCTCATCTGTGGTCCAAGGAAATAAGAGAGAGATAGCTTCTCAGGAGCTATCTTTATATCCTGCCAGCTCCTGCTGTTTGGCGCTGAAAGGGTCTGTGTGCAAATTGGTGCCCAAAAGTTTGAATACACAAGAGAAAGGCTATGATTGGCTGATTCAGAGTGGTTTGAATGTGTCTACGTTCTGGGGCTGAAATGTTCCCGCCCACATCCGGAGTTTAATGGGTGATTCAGAACCTATTCATTCCTTATCAAAGTCCTTTCCGTAGTTTCAATGTGTCCCATTATGTGTAAGTGTTGTTGAATGGGGTTGGATTTCTGTGTAAACAGAAGCCCTTTGTTCTGTGGTTCCCTGAAACCACAGCCTGAGTGCTATGTCAACAAGACAGCAGTTTCAATAAATAAACATCGATTGTCAGCAGGGAAGGGAAATCCCCTTTGATTGACAGAATCTGACTGCTACTGTTTGATCCTCCCACTTACACAGACACTTCGAGCTGCTTCTTTTGTCCTTTTGGCCATGCTTTTCTGACGGCCATTTTCAAACCCCTCTGCAATTTACACAGTTCGAAACTCAGAGGTACCATTTTAATCTTAAAGTCCTGGTGTTGTCCAAGAGTCCTGTGTATGCTTTTAAAACATTGTCCAACCCAGAGACAATTCAAATCACACAATTCTTCGTCCACGATGTGGACCAATATTTTCCGATCTTCAGGGATTATGGGGACTTTTGTGAACCCCTACCATCCGCCCTTTGGATACTTCCAACTTGCTTGTAATATCCACTCGAAGTAGTGAGCCAAATTTTCTGACACCCGACAAACAACCATCCCCGTATTTACCTAATAGCTACCTACCACTAATTCCCCGACCTGTCTATTCCCCTCAAATTTGAGAAAAAACCGTGGTATGGTAGGCATCTACAGATACATCAATTTACAATAAGGGGACTCATACCCCTGCATCACTTGTTACATTATACAATGCAATCAAAATTTACAATCACTTGTTACATTACAACTTATTACAAAATGTTGCAATCTTAGTTATACAATGTAATCAAAATGATCCCAAGCATGGAGAGGATCCTACGCCTCTGCTCAACTTGGGGCTGTAACACTAAATACAAAAGAAAAATCTTGAAAAACATGCTTAAACAAACCCTGACCATCACGTGCCAATGATGGGTAGCGAAATTTGAGTGTGTAATGCTCCTCCCACCCAGGCAGTAAATGTTCCTTCCACCCACCCCCCCTTTGAATGGTCTTAAACTTTTAAAACATGCAGAATGGATTTTACAGAACAGTCTGCTCCGCCAGCCCTGAGCTGTTCCCTTTACCCTTTGTGGAGGCGGGGTACCCCCCATGTTTAAATCTAACTTGGCACAGACCGAGACCAGGGAGTATGGGATCACGACTCCCAGTCCCTCCCCCTCCCATCTTCCCTCGACTGGCTGCAGAAAATGATGGGTGCCTGTGTGGCGGCTCTCACTGGCCCCTCAAACCTGGATCCTAGATCCGGCCACCCACTCATCCTCTCCAGCCACACTTCCACTCAAACCTTGCCGGTGGGCCCCCGGGTGAGTTACTCCCTTCCCCGAATGCACCCACGCGACTCTTGGGTCTCTCTCTCCCCATTACAATCTTTCCTGGGCCATCACCACCCACTCCCGGGGAACGCATCCCTTTGACAAGGTGCCCGCACTTCCCCACCATGACTCCTCAACAGCGAGGTCTCCCGCAAGTGAACTTCTGTCAGGATAGTGCTGGGTTGGGGGACATGCCCCACCCAGCTTGGGCCATCTCTTCCATGTAGGAGGAGTAGGCAAGTTCCTCCGGACCCTGTCCGGTTTCTCCCGAAGGTCGCTGGAGGGTTTCCTTCTGGATTTGTCCAGTGGCGAGGTGATCACCAACATTCTGTATCCATATCTTACTTCGATGCCCAGCTCGGGCTGGGTGAACAGGGTTGCTCCTTGGTTCATTCTCCTGGAAAAACTTAAAAGGACATGCAGCCAGGTCTTTCACTGACCTGCTGCCTTAGGTGGAGACATGGTCGGGTCCCTCGACCTCAGACCAAAATACAAACATTTGGCACACTCATGAACTTAAACTATAAACTTAAAACTGCAAAACTAGTTATATCAAAACTTAAAATTCACCTTAAAAGCACGCTATATTCAAACCAAAGCTATAATACAAATGCCGCCCGTTTCCGTGCGGCCAGGCTAATCTCTGGCACTGTCACAGGTTACTGCTGGCTGCAGCGAAGCTGGACTGCCTCCTGCCTCTGGTCCCTCGCAGCTTGTGGCTACTCCCCGGTTCGGGAGCTTGCTCTCTGTGGCAGGTACTCTGGTGACCATCTTTTCTTGGGCTTGCGGACCTGCTGAGACTTTCTGAGGGGTGTCTCTGTGAGGGAAACGTTAGCTGGCGGACCCTGAGCCTGAGTCACAGCCCTAGCTGGCTGGGAACCTTCTCCCCCGGTACAAACAGCCCGGACTGTATAATGTACCTGGCAGCCTCCCAGTACTACAGGTTTCTCTCCTTTTCCCTACAACTCCTGTGCTGGGGGCAGGTATTCCCTCACCACCCGCTGCTGGTGGCTGAAAATCTTCCTCTCCAGGTCCATAACCTGGTGCCAGCTCCTTCCCTATGTTCGCTGCAAGAGGGATTGCTATCCCTGCCTCCCCAGGGTCCCACATCATGGGGGGGACCACTCTAAAAGCGGTCTGGGAAGCTTGTCCCTTTAAACAGGCGACTGCACCTGCGCAAATCTTCTCCCCGGAGTCCCCTGGCAGAGGCTGTGAAGCCTCTGGCTTCAAGCAGGTGACTGCGCCTGCGCAAACCTCCTCCCCGGAGTCCCTCGGCAGAGGCTGTGAAGCCTCTGGCTTCAAACAGGCGATTGCGCCTGCGTGAGAAAACTGAAAAAGAGCCGCTGTGGTCCCGCCGGCAACTGCATCTGCACGAACAATCTCTTCAAAGGGCTGGGGAACTGCTACACTAGCACAGGCAACCGCGCCTGCGCATTCAGTTTGGCTGAAAAGGGTAGGAAGAACTGTTGGGTTTTCCAAGCAGGCTACTGCACCTGCGCGTATAGATTGGGAAGCGGGGACCTTTAAGAGGCTGGCTGCTCCTGCGTGCATGGCCTCACAGTGAACAGGAGCCACTGGGGGTTCTGAGTTTGCGACTGCGCCTGCGCGAACCTTGTGTTGGCAAACCTCTCCCCTCAGGCGCGCGACTGCGCCTGCGCTGGAAAACTGAAAAGGAACCGCTGGTGGCACGGGCTGGGGAACCGCGCCTGCGCGAGCAGTCTCTGTGAATGGGTTTGCAGCAGCCTGCAGATTTCTAATCTCAGGTTGCTGTTCCTCTGTTTCTGAGCCACATAATTTGTTCAAATTTAAACTTGGGCCAAAACTTAGGTTCCACTGGGACAGGGAAGTGCCCCAATTTGTGGGCTGGACAACTTTTCCCTGGAAACAAGCCACAGCGCCTGTCTTTACAGGCTGTGAACTTGAACTTGTCTTGTCAGATTTATACAATTTTCCTGATTTTCCCTGTGTCCCATCCCTGCCTGTAATCGCTGCCACTGGCCCGGACTCATATGGCCCCCAGAAAGTGCCTGCACGTGCACCCTCCTTGGCCAGCATACCGGCCAGTAATTGTGGGGCGGCAGAGGTGGGTGAGGGGGCCGCAGCACCACTGATGGCTGCTACCTTTCCCTGATTGGCCCTGAGGAAAGATTTTATCGACTCCAGGATGGACTCAACTGTATCGTCTCTCCCAGGCCTTTTACAATCCCTGCAGCAGAAGCCCTCCTCCCCGCACTTGTAACAAGTGACCTTGTTCTGGGAGGGATGGCTCCCCTCCTGGCGCCACTCTTTCTTATATTGAGACCCAGGTTTAACCTCGTGGACTTTACCCTTTTGCTGGGGGGTCTCACTATTCCTCCCATTCCTATATGCTACATGAGCTGCCGGATTACAGCCTCTTCGGTTACTAGGGGGTCTCGGTGGTCAAACCATGTATCAGCCTTTACTTTTATCTGGAGTAGGCAATTGGACACCAGGCAACGAAGCCATTGGGTCCATTGCCGATCGTTCAGGTGTGCCCTATTTTGTCCCCCCATACACGCGCTGTTGTAGACTGGCCACAGCCTGTCTGCAAATGCCTGTGGGGTCTCCCCATCCTTCTGCAGGGTTTTCCTTACGCGATCGAACGGATTGCCGTTGTTTGCACCCATGGCTTCCAGTATTTCCTCCTTCAGATCCTCAAAAACCTTCTGCCCTCTCTTCGCCTCATCTGAAACG
Organism: Somniosus microcephalus; assembly: GCF_052327205.1. NCBI lineage: Eukaryota > Metazoa > Chordata > Chondrichthyes > Squaliformes > Somniosidae > Somniosus > Somniosus microcephalus. Next base: position 155,248,093 of record NC_140997.1, read on the forward strand.
GTCTGATAGAGCTTGCTAGCCACAGATAAAAAGCAATATTTTGGCTCTCTCTTCATCATCACAGCTGTTAACTCCGGCTGCCCGTTCTACTTGTTGGAAGTGCATTGAGGGGTTTGCCTTTTCAGAGAGCATGGGAATATGTTTCACCAGGCCTCTGAGCTGTTGGGTATCATAGGGTACCAGATAGGTATGCTGAACAGCCCCATGGTTATTATCGCTCACGGGCGGACCGTACCTCCGTTGTCGGAGGGGGTACACTGGTCCTGGTCCCCGCCTGCCTAGCGGGACCTGCTGGCGTTCTCCTACCACCCCATTGTCCACCCCTTCTTGGTGCCAGAGCTCCTCAAAACCCGGAGCTGTGGGCTGCTGTCTTGGGATCTCTAATTCCCTAGCCAGCCTTTCCCTGGGTGTTGCCTGTGGGGCGGTTTGATTTGGGCTGCTGGTAAAATCCGGCTGATCTGCCTTCAGGCCGATCAGCCAAATCATCCCCCTTGCTCCTTTTAAAGCCATGTTAAGGCTTTCTAACTCTGCCCTACAGGGGCCATGATCTGCTTCATTAAACCTTTGGTCGCAGGCCAGCATATAAGCTGCTATAACTTCTGAGATGAGGCGGACATTCTCTTCCTGCTGTCTCATCTCGCTATCTCTGGCCTTAGTGGCATCCTGCACAAGGCGCTCTCTCTCTGCCTGGCATTTTTCCAACTCTGACTCCCGATTCTTGGCCTCTGTCACCTGCTTCTGCTTCCTCATCTCACCCTTCTAAACCCAGCCACCTATGCTATAATAGGTCAGCTTACACGCTGCCGCGAACATCTGCAGGGCTACCCATAGACTGAAAACAAGAAAAGCAATAGCTGATGCTTTCTCCAGATCCAGACCACTCATCATATCAAGAACTGCCTCCAGTCCTGCCGCGGTCGCCAATTTGTAGGGGGGCATCTTTTTCGGGGTTAACGGTAATTTACATTCCTTTACCTGGTTTATGGTAATTCACTTGGTCAGGCAGCCTTTTGCTACTACACTCTGACCAATCCCAAACAACGGTTACGAATCGCTAAACCCACCCTTCGAGTACTGACTGGAGGACTTATAATTAATGATATATTAAAATGGACAACTTGTCTGGATGTGAGAAAATCAACTTTTATGAAACCAAAGGAAACTACACCACATGATTTTAGTAATGACTGTACAATTGCTTAAATGGGGGAAGACAGATGGCAAAACGAGGGATAAATGGCTACAATGTTAATTAAACAATCTTAGCAATTTCCCTTAAATAACCACCCCCCTTTAACTCCTTACTAGATTGCCTTGCTGAGGAGTCAGAAACCTGCTCACCTGTGGTCCAAGGAAAAAGAGAGATAGCTTCTCAGGAGCTATCTTTATACCACACGAACACAGTAATAACAGTAAACTACTTAACAGGGGAGGACAGACAGCAAAAAATGAGGGATAAATGGCTACAATGCAAGTCGTACAATCTAAGCAATTTCCCCTAAATTAACACCCTCTAACTCCTTACTAGGTTGCCTTGCTGATGATTCAGAAACCTGCTCACCTGTGGTCCAAGGAAATAAGAGAGAGAGATAGCTTCTCAGGAGCTATCTTTATTTCCTGCCAGCTCCTGCTGTTTGGCGCTGAAAGGGTCTGTGTGCAAATTGGCACCCAAAAGTTTGAATACACAAGAGAAAGGCTATGATTGGCTGATTCGGAGTGGTTTGAATGTGTCTACGTTCTGGGGCTGAAATGTTCCCGCCCACATCCGGAGTTTAATGGGTGATTCAAAAACCCATTCATTCCTTATCAAAGTCCATTCCGTAGTTTTGATGTGTCCCATTATGTGTAAGTATTGTTGAATGGGGTTGGATTTCTGTGTAAACAGAAGCCCTTTGTTCTGTGGTTCCCTGAAACCACAGCCTGAGTGCTATGTCAACAAGACAGCAGTTTCAATAAATAAACATCGATGATCAGCAGGGAAGGGAAATCTCCTTTGATTGACAGAATCTGACTGCTACTGTTTGATCCTCCCACTTACACAGACACTTAGAGCTGCTTCTTTTGTCCTCTTGGCCATGCTTTTCTGACGGCCATTTTCAAACCCCTCTGCAATTTACACAGTTCGAAACTCAGAGGTACCATTTTAATCTTAAAGTCCTGATGTTGTCCAAGAGTTCTGTGTATGCTTTTAAAACATTGTCCAACCCAGAGACAATTCAAACCACACAATTCTTCATCCACGATGTGGACCAATATTTTCCAATCTTCAGGGATTATGGGGATTTTTGCGAACCCCTACCATCCGCCCTTTTATACTTCCAACTTGCTTGTAGTATCCACTCGAAGAAGTGAGCCAAATTTTCTAACCCCCGACAAACAACCATCCCCTGTATTTACCTAATAGCTACCTACCACTAATCCCCTGACCCGTCTATTCCCCTCAAATTTGAGAAAAAACCATGGTATGGTAGGCATCTACAGATACATCAATTTACAATAAGGGCTCTCATACCCCTGCATCACTTGTTACATTATACAATGCAATCAAAATTTACAATCACTTGTTACATTACAACTTATTACAAAATGTTGCAATCTAAGTTATACAATGTAATCAAAATGATCCCAAGCATGGAGAGGATCCTACGGCTCTGCTCAACTTGGGGCTGTAACACTAAATACAAAAGAAAAATGTTGAACAACATGCTTAAACAAACCCTGACCATCACGTGCCAATGATGGTGCATGAAATTTGAGTGGGTATTTCTCCTCCCACCCGGGCAGTAAATGTTCCTTCCATCCCCCCCCCCTTTGAATGGTCTTAAACTTTTAAAACATGCAGAATGGATTTTACAGAAAAGTCTGCTCCACCAGCCCTGAGCCATTCCCTTGTCCCTTTGTGGAGGTGGGGTACCCCCCATGATTAAATTTACCTTGGCACAGACCGAGACCGGGGAGTATGAGATCACGACTCCCAGTCCCTCCCCCTCCCGTCTTCCCTCGACTGGCTGCAGAAAATGATGGGTGCCTGTGTGGCGGCTCTCACTGGCCCCTCAAACTTGGATCCTAGATCCGGCCACCCACCCATCCTCTCCAGCCACACTTCCACTCTAACCTTGCCCGTGGGCCCCCGGGTGAGTTCCTCCCTTCCCCGAATGCACCCACGTGACTCTTGGGTCTCCCCCTACCCTTTACAATCTTTCCCGGGCTGTCACCACCCACTCCCGGGGAACACGTCCCTTTGACAAGGTGCCTGCGTTTCCCCACCATGACTCCTCAACAGCGAGGTCTCCCGCAAGTGAACTTCGGTCAGGATAGTGCTGGGTTGGGGGCCGTGCCCCACCCAGCTGGGGCCATCTCTTCCATGTAGGAGGAGTAGGCAAGCTCCTCCGGACCCTGTCCGGTTTCTCCCGAAGGTCGCTGCAGGGTTTCCTTCTGGATTTGTCCAGTGGCGAGGTGATCCCCAACATTCTGTATCCATATCTTACTTCGATGCCCAGCTCGGGCTGGGTGAACAGGGCTGCTCCTTGGTTCATTCTCCTGGAAAAACTTAAAAGGACATGCAGCCTGGTCTTTCACTGACCTGCTGCCTTTGGTGGAGACATGGTCGGGTCCCTCGACCTCGGACCAAAATACAAACATTTGGCACACTCATAAACTTAAACTACAAACTTTAAACTACAAAACTAGTTATATCAAAACTTTAAATTCACCTTAAAAGCAGGCTATATTCAAACCAAAGCTATAATACAAATGCCGCCCATCTCCGGGCGGCCAGACTAATCTCTGGTACTGTTGCAGATTACTGCTGGCTGCAGCGAAGCTGGACTGCCTCCTGCCTCTAGTCCCTCGCAGCTTATGGCTGCTGGTTGGGGACCTCTGTTCTTTGGCTTCTCCCTGGTTCGGGAGCTTGCTCTCTGTGGCAGGTACTCTGGTGACCATCTTTTCTTGGGCTTGTGGACCCGCTGGTACTTTCTGAGGGGCGTCTCTGTGGAGGAAACATTGGCTGGCAGATCCTGAGCCTGATTCGCAGCCTTAGCTGGCTGGGAACCTTCTCCCCCTGGTACAAACAGCCCGGACTGTATAATATACCTGGCAGCCTCCCAGTACTACAGGTTTGTCTCCTTTTCCCTACAACTCCTGTGCTGGGGGCAGGTAATTCCTCAACACCCGCTGCTGGTGGCTGAAAATCTTCCTCACCAGGTCCATAACCTGGTGCCAGCTCCTTCCCTATGTTCGCTGCAAGAGGGATTGCTGTCCCTGCCTCCCCAGTGTTCCACATCATGGGGGGGACCACTCTAGAAGCGGTCTGGGAAGTTTGTTCCTTTAAGCAGGCGACTGCGCCTGCATGAATCTTCTCCTCAGAGTCCCCCGGCAGAGGCTGTGAAGCCTCTGGCTTCAAGCAAGCGACTGCGCCTGCGCAAAACTCCTCCCCGGAGTCCCTCGGCAGAGGCTGTGAAGCCTCTGGCTTCAAACAGATGATTCTGCCTGCATGAGAAAACTGAAAAAGAGCCGCTGTGGTCCCGCCGGCAACTGCGCCAGCGCAAACCTCCTCCCCGGAGTCCTTCGGCAGAGGCTGTGAAGCCTCTGGCTCCAAACAGGCGATTGCGCCTGCACGGGAAAACTGATGAGGAGCCACTGGGATCCCGCCGGCAAATGCATCTGCATGAACAATCTCTTCAAAGGGCTGGGGAACTGCTACACTAGCACAGGCAACCGCACCTGCGCGTTCAGTTTGGCTGAAAAGGGTAGGAATAACCGCTGGGTTTTCCAAGCAGGCTACTGCGCCTGTGCGTATAGATTGGGAGCGGGGACCTTTAAACAGCTGACTGCGCCTGCGTGCGTGGCCTCACAGTGAACAGGAGCCACTGGGGGTTCTGAGTTCGCGACTGCGCCTGCGCGAATTTGGTGTTGGCAAACCTCTCCCCTCAGGCGCGCGACTGCGCCTGCGCGGGAAAACTGAAAAGGAGCCGCTGGTGGTATGGGCTGGGGAACCGCGCCTGCGCGAGCAGTCTCTCTGAATGGGTTTGCAGCAGCCTGAAGATTTCTAATCTCAGGTTGCTGTTCCTCTGTTTCTGAGCCACATTATTTGTTCAAATTTAAACTTTAGCCAAGACTTAGGTTCCACTGGGGCAGGGAAGTGTCCCAATTTGTGGGCTGGACAACTTTTCCCTGGAAACAAGCCACAGCGCCTGTCTTTACAGGCTGTGAACTTGAACTTGTCTTGTCAGATTTATACAATTTTCCTGATTTTCCCTGTGTCCCATCCCTGCCTGTAATCGCTGCCACTGGCCCGGATTCATATGGCCCCCAGAAAGTGCCTGCAAGTGCACCCTCCTTTGCCAGCATACCAGCCAGTAATTGTGGGGAGGCAGAGGTGGGCGAGGGGGCTGCAGCACCACTGATGGCTGCTACCTTTCCCTGATTGGCCCTGAGGAAAGATTTTATCGACTCCAGGATGGACTCGACTGTATCGTCTCTCCCAGGCCTTTTACAATCCCTGCACCAGTGGCCCTCCTCCCCGCACTTGTAACAAGTGGCCTTGTTCTGGGAGGGATGGCCCCCCTCCTGGCACCACTCTTTCTTATATTGAGACCCAGGTTTAACCTTGTGGACTTTACCCTTTTGCTGGGGGATCTCACTCTTCCTCCCATTCCTATATGCTACCGTGAGCTGCCAGATTACAGTCTCTTCGGTTACTAGGGGGTCTCGGTGGTCAAACCAAGTATCATCCTTTACTTTTATCTGGGGGAGGCAATTGGACACCAGGCAAAGAAGCCATTGGGCCCGCTGCCGCTCGTTCAGTTGTGCCCTATTTTGTCCCCCCATACACGCGCTGTTGTAGACTGGCCACAGCCTGTCTGCAAATGCCTGTGGGGTCTCCCCTTCTTGCTGCAGGGTTTTCCTTATGCGATCGAACAGATTGCCGTTGTTCGCACCCATGGCTTCCAGTGTTTCCTCCTTCAGGTCCTCACAACCCTTCTTCCCTCTCTTCGCCTCATCTGAAACGGTCTGATAGAGCTTGCTATCCTCAGAGAAAAGCAATATTTTGGCTTTCTCTTCACCATCACAGCCGTTAACACCGGCTGCCTGTTCTACTTGTTGGAAGTGCATTGAGGGGTTTCCCTCTTCAGAGAGCATGGGAATATGTTTCACCAGGCCTCTGAGCTGTTGGGTATCATAGGGTACCAGATATGTATGCTGAACAGCCCCATGGTTATTATCGCTCACGGGCGGACCGTACCTCCGTTGTTGGAGGGGGTACACTGTCCTGGTCCCCGCCTGCCTAGCGGGACCTGCTGGCGTTCTCCTACCACCCCATTGTCCACCCCTTCTTGGTGCCAGAGCTCCTCTAAACCCGGAGCTGTGGGCTGCTGTCTTGGGATCTCTAATTCCCTAGCCAGCCTTTCCCTGAGTGTTGCCTGTGGGGCGGTTTGATTTGGGCTGCTGGTAAAATCCGGCTGACCCGCCTTCGGGCCGATCAGGCAAATCTTCCCCCTTGCTCCTTTTAAATCCATGTTAAGGCTTTCTAACTCTGCCCTACAGGGGCCATGATCTGCTTCATTAAACCTTTGGTCGCAGGCCAGCTTATAAGCTGCTGTAACTTCTGAGATGAGGCGGACATTCTCTTCCCGCAGTCTCATCTCGCTATCTCTGGCCTCAGTGGCATCCTGCACAAGGCGCTCTCTCTCTGCCTGGCATTTTTCCAACTCTGACTCCCGATTCTTGGCTTCTGTCACCTGCTTCTGCTTCCTCATCTCACCCTTCTTAACACAGCCACCTATGCTATAATAGGTCAGCTTACACGCTGCCGCGAACATCTGCAGGGCTACCCACAGACTGAAAACAAGAAAAGCAATAGCTGAAGCTTTCTCTATGTCCAGACCACTCATCATATCAAGAACTGCCTCCAGTACTGCCGCGGTCGCCAATTTGTAGGGGGGCATCTTTTTCGGGGTTAACGGTAATATACCTTCCTTTACCTGGTTTACGGTAATTCACTGGGTCAGGCAGCCTTTGGCTACTACACTCTGACCAATCCCAAACAGCGGTTTCGAATCGCTAAACCCACCCTTCGAGTTCTGACTGGAGGGCTTATAATTAATGATATATTAAAACGGACAACTGGTCTGGATGTGAGAAAATCACCTTTTATGAAACCAAATAAAACTACACCACATGATTTTAGTAATCACTGTACAGTTGCTTAAATGGGGGAAGACAGATGGCAAAATGAGGGATAAATGGCTACAATGTTAATTAAACTATCTTAGCAATTTCCCTTTAATTACCACCCCCCCCTTTAACTCCTTACTAGATTGCCTTGCTGTGGAGTCAGAAACCTGCTCACCTGTGGTCCAAGGAAAAAGAGAGAGATAGCTTCTCAGGAGCTATCTTTATACCACACGAACACAGTAATTACAGTAAACTACTTAACAGGGGAGGACAGACGGCATAAAATGAGGGATAATGGCTACAATGCAAGTCTTACAATCTTAGCAATTTTCCCTAAATGAACACCCTCGAACTCCTTACTAGGTTGCCTTGCTGAGGAGTCAGAAACCTGCTCACCTGTGGTCCAAGGAAATAAGAGAGAGATAGCTTCTCAGGAGCTATCTTTATATCCTGCCAGCTCCTGCTGTTTGGCGCTGAAAGGGCCTGTGTGCAAATTGGTGCCCAAAAGTTTGAATACACAAGAGAAAGGCTATGATTGGCTGATTCAGTGTGGCTGGAATGTGTCTATGTTCTGGGGCTGAAATGTTCCCGCCCACATCCAGAGTTTAATGTGTGATTCAAAAACTCATTCATTCCTTATCAAAGTCCTTTCCGTAGTTTCGATGTGTCCCATTTTGTGTAAGTTGTGTTAAATGGGGTTGGATTTCTGTGTAAACAGAAGCCCTTTGTTCTGCGGTTCCCTGAAACTGCAGCATGAGTGCTATGTCAACAAGACAGCAGTTTCAATAAATAAACATCGATGGTCAGCAGGGAAGAGAAATCCCCTTTGATTGACAGAATCTGACTGCCAGTGTTTGATCCTCCCACTTACACAGACACTTCGAGCTGCTTCTTTTGTCCTTTTGGCCATGCTTTTCTGACGGCCATTTTCAAACCCCTTTGCAATTTACACAGTTCGAAACTCAGAGGTACCATTTTAATCTTAAAGTCCTGATGTTGTCCAAGAGTTCTGTGTATGCTTTTAAAACTTTGTCCATCCCAGAGACAATTCAAATCACACAATTCTTCGTCCACGATATGGACCAATATTTTCCGATCTTCAGGGATTTAGGGGAGCTTTGCGAACCCCAACAAGAGTGTAAAAATATTTCTGCGAAACTATAACGGCTTTGAGTATTTTGGTAAGGTGTTCTGGGAGAGGGGGAGTTTTGCAGCCAAAATGTGCTACGTACTTCTGCAAATCCGTAAAATTTTCCTTCACAGTGAGGTGAACAGTGGAGGGTTCAGGAATGGGGACGATTCACTCCTGGGCCACTTGAACTTCTGACTCGGGTTTAAAACAGAAACTGCTGTCACTAACCGAACACCAGCTATGCTGTCCATGCTGGTAGTGGGACACGCCTGTGGTGACAGAATATGTCCCACCTCCTATACATGCTACCTGCGGGGGAACATGGCCTTGTGCCACTGCCTCCATGGTACAATTTATAGGTTTCACGCCAGCAGCTCTGAACCCACGCTGTGGTTTTGAATAGGCATTCAACTGCTGGGAAGACAGGATTATATGTGCTCCCCGGCTCTGGCACCCTGAGAGGTCAGTACCTGTCATAGTGTGCTCCCACTTTATGAGGTAAGGTGGGACCGCTGTGAAACAAATGTGCACACCCCCTTGAATGACTCCAATGTTCTCAACCCTGTATACCGGCACGGGTCAGGCTGTCCTACCCATGACCAGCATATAAAAACATAGAAACATAGAAGATAGGTGCAGGAGTAGGCCATTTGGCCCCTCGAGCCTGCTCCGCCATTCGATGAGATCATGGCTGATCATCCAAACTCAGTACCCCGTACCTCCCTTCTCCCCATATCCCTTGATACCTTTAGCTCTAAGAAATATATCTAACTCCTTCTTGAATATATTTAAAGACTTGGCCTCAACCGCCTTCTGTGGTATAGAATTCCACAGGTTCACCGCTCTTTGGGTGAAGAAATTCTTCCTCATCTCTGTCCTAAATGGCTTACCCTTTTATCCTTAGACTATGATCCCTGGTTCTGGAATCTCCGACCATCAGGAACATTCTACCTGCATCTAGTTTGTCCAGACCTGTCAGAATGTTATAAGTTTCGATGAGATCCCCTCTCATTCTTCTAAACTCCAGCGAGTATAACCCCAATCGACCCAAACTCTCCTCATACGTCATTCCTGCCATCCCAAGGATCAGCCTTGTGAATCTTCGCTGAACTCCTTCCATGGCAAGAACATTCTTCCTCAGATAAGGCGACTAAAACTGCACACAGCACTCAAGGTGTGGTCTCACCAAGGCCCTGTACAACTGCAGCAGGACATCCTTGCTCCTGTACTCAAACCCTTTTGCTATGAAGGCCAACATACCATTTGCCTTCTTCACCGCCTGCTGCACCTGCATGCTTAACTTCAGTGACTGGTGCACAAGGACACACAGGTCTCGTTGCACTTCCCCTTCTCCCAATCTATTGCCATTCAGATAATAGTCTGCCTTTCTGTTTTTGACACCAAAGTGGATAACCTCACATTTATCCACGTTATATTGCATCAGCCACGCTTCTGCCCAATCACCCAACCTGTCCAAATCATCATGAAGTTTCTCGGTATCCTCCTCGCAGCACACATGCCCACCCAGCTTTGTGTCGTCTGCAAACTTGGAGATATTACATCTAGTTCCCTTAGATAGATCATTAATGTATATTGTGAATAGCTGGGGTCCAAGGACTGATCCCTTCGGTACCCCACTAGTCACTGCCTGCCACTTGGAAAAGACCCGTTAAATCTTACTCTGCTCTCTGTCCGCCAACCAGTTCTCTATCCAAGTCAATACCTTGCACCCAATCCCATGTGCCTTAAATTTACACGCTAATCTCTTATGCGGGACATTATCGAAAGCCTTTTGAAAGTCCAAATACACCACATTTACTGGTTCTCCCTTATCTATTTTCCCAGTTACATCCTCAAAAAATTCCAGTAGATTAGTCAAGCACGATTTACCTTTTGTAAATCCATGTTGACTTTGTCCGATCCTGTCACTGTTTTCCAAGTGCTCAGCTATTTCATCCTTTATAATGGACTCTAGCATTTTCCCCACTACCAATGTCAGGCTTACTGGTCTGTAATTCCTCGCTTTCTCTCTACCACCCTTTTTGAATAGTGGGGTAACATTTGCTACCCTCTAATCCATGGGTACATTTCCAGATTCCAGCGAATTTTGGAAGATGATCAGCAATGCATCTAGTATTTCTAGGGCCACCTCCTTAAGTACCCTAGGATGTAGATTATCAGGCCCTGGGGATTTATTGGCCTTCAATCCCGTCAATTTCCCTAACACCATTTCCCTACAAATACTGATTTCTTTCAGTTCCTCCCTCTCATCAGACCCTATGTTCTCCAACATCTCTGGGAGGTTATTTGTGTCCTCCTTTGTGAAGACAGAACCAAAATATGCATTTAATTGGTCTGCCATTTCTTTGTTCCCCATTATAACTTCCCCTGCTTCTGACTGCAAGGGACCTACACTTGATTTCACTAATCTTTTTCTCTTCACATATCTATAAAAGCTCTTACAGTCAGTTTTTATGTTCCCTGTAAGCTTACTTTCATATTCTATTTTCCCCTTCTTAATTAATCCCTTTGTCCTCCTTTGTTGAATCCTAAACTGCTCCCAATCCTTAGGGTTACCGCTTTTTCTGGCCAATTTATATGCCCTCTCCTTGGATCTTATGCTATCCCTAATTTCCCTTGTTAGCCACGGTTGAGTCACCCTTTTTGTTTTATTCTTATCCCAAACTGGGATGAACAACTTCTGTCGTTCATCCATGCAGTCTTTGAATGTTTGCCACTGCCTATCGACCGTCAACCCTTTGAGTGACATTCCCCATTCAATCCTACCCAATTTCCTTTATTTAAATTCAGGACTCTAGTCTCCGAGTCAACTACTTCACTCTCCATCCTAATGAAGAATTCTCTCATATTATGATCGCTCTGACCCAAGGGGCCTCATACAACAAGTTTGCGAATTAACTCTCTCTCATTACATAATACCCAGTCTAAGATGGCCTGATCTCTGGTTGGTTCCTCGACATATTGTTCCAGAATGCCATCCCGTAAACATTCTAGGTATTCCTCCTCCACAGTATTTTTACTAATTTGGTTAGCCCAATCTATATGTAAATTAAAGTCACCCATGATGACTGCTGTGCCTTTACTGCATGCTTCTCTAATTTCCCATTTAATTCCATCCCCAACCTCTGTATTACTGTTTGGAGGTCTATATACCACTCCCACTAATGTTTTCTGCCCCTTGATATTTCTCAGTTCTACCCATACAGATTCCGCATCATCAGAGCTAATATCCTTCCTTTCAATTGTGTTAATCCCCTCCTTAACCAGCAATGCTACCACACCTCCCTTTCTTTTTTGCCTATCCTTCCTAAATATTGAATACCCCTGGATGTTGAGTTCCCAGCCTTGGCCACCCTGGAGACATGTTTCTGTAATCACAATCAAATCATATTCGTTTACTTCTATTTGCGCAGCTAATTCATCCACCTTGTTCCGAATGCTCCTTGCATTAAGACACAAACCCTTCAGGCTTGTTTTTTTTAATGCTCTCAGATTTATATGAATTATTATTACTGTGACCATGTTTGATTTAAACCGTTGAGTTCTTTGCCTTCTAATTTTGTTTTTCTCCTTCCTGTCTTTTGCTTTTTTCCTTGTTTCCCTTTCCTCTGTCTCCCTGCTCAGGTTCCCAACCCCCTGCCACTTTAGTTTAAACCCTCCCCAACAGCACTAGCCAACACTCCCCCCAGGACATCGGTCTCGGCCCTGCCCAGGTCCAAACCGTCCCGTTTGTACTGGTCCCACCTCTCCCAGAACCGGTTCCAATGTCCAAGGAATTTGAATCCCTCCCCCTTGCACCATTCCTCTAGCCACGTATTCATTTGTAATATCCTCCTATTTCTACTCTGACTAGCACGTGGCACTGGAAGCAATCCTGAGATTACTACCTTTGAGGTCCTATTTTTTAATTTACCTAACTCCCTATATTCTGCTTTTAGGACCTCATCCTGTTTTTTTACCAATATCATTGGTGCCTATGTGCACCACGACAACTGACTGTTCACCCTCCCCCTCCAAAATGTTCTGCAGCCACTCCAAGATGTCCTTGACCCTTGCACCAGGGAGGCAACACACCATCCTGGAGTCTCGATTGCGGCCGCAAAAACGCCTATCTATTCCCCTTACAATTGAGTCCCCTATCACTATAGCTCTTCCACTCTTTTTCCTCCCAGCCTGTGCAGCAGAGCCACCCATGGTGCCAGGAAGTTGGCTGCTGCTGCCTTCCCCTGATGAGTCATCTCCCCCAACAGTATTCAAAGTGGTATATCTGTTTGAGAGGGGGATGGCCACAGGGGATTCCTGCACGACCTGCCTGCGCCTCTTACTCTGCCTGCTGGTCACCCATTCCCTTCCTGCCTGTACACCCTTTACCTGCGGTGTGACCAACTCGCTAAATGTGATATTCATGACGTCCTCAGCATCGTGAATGCTCCAAAATGAATCCATCCGCAGCTCCAGTGCCGCAATGCGCTCTGTCAGTAGCTGCAGCTGGACACACTTCCTGCACACATGGTCGTCAGGGACACAGGAAGCATCCCTGATTTCCCACATAGAGCAGGAGGAGCACACTACGGGGCCGGGATGTCCTGCCATGACTTACCCTTTAATTAATTAATTAAAATTAAATGAATCCCACCAATTTCACTTCAATTAAATGATATACTCAAAGGCCCTTGCTTAATAGTAGTCCCCGCTACACAACAGAGACCTTAGAAACCACAAAATTTAAGTCTAGAAAAATTTAGAAAGAAAATACTCACCAACCAATCACTTACCTGCTTCTTGGTGACGTCACACTTCGATTACTTTTTGCTTCCCTCTCCCGGAACCTGGATTGGTGAGCCGCCTGTGGCGCTCTTTATGTGCTGCCTCTGATGCTCCCTCGAAGGTCCGCTGCCTCTCCACTCTCTCGGGGCTCTGGGCCTCGCTGCTTGCCGCCTCTGGTGCTCTTTATGTGCCGCCTCTGGTGCTCCCTCGCAGGTCCGCTGCCTCTCCGCTCTCTCGGGGCTCTGGGTCTCGCTGCTCGCCGCCTCTGGTGCTCTATATGTGCCGCCTCAGGTGCTCCCTCGCAGGTCCGCTGCCTCTCCGCTCTCTCGGGGCTCTGGGTCTCACTGCTCGCCACCTCTGGTGCTCTTTACGTGCCGCCTCTGGTGCTTCCTCGCAGGTCCGCTGCCTCTCCGCTCTCTCGGGGCTCTGGGCCTCGCTGCTCGCCTTCTCTGGTGCTCTTTATGTGCCGCCTCTGGTGCTCCCTCGCAGGTCCGCTGCCTCTCCGCTCTCTCGGGGCTCTGGGTCTCGCTGCTCACCACCTCTGGTGCTCTTTACGTGCCGCCTCTGGTGCTCCCTTGCAGGTCCGCCACCTCTCCGCTATCTCGGGGCTCTGGGCCTCACTGCTCGCCACCTCTGGTGCTCTTTATGTGCCACCTCTGGTGCTCCCTCACAGGTCCACCGCCTCTCCGCTCTCTTGGGGCTCTAGGCCTCACTGCTCGCCGCCTCTGCTGCTCTTTATGTGCCGCCTCTGGTGCTCCCTTGCAGGTCCGCCGCCTCTCTGCTCTCTTGGGGCTCTAGGCCTCACTGCTCGCCGCCTCTGGTGCTCTTTATGTGCCGCCTCTGGTGCTCCCTCGCAGGTCCGCCACCTCTCTGCTCTCTTGGGGCTCTGGGCCTCACTGCTCACCGCCTCTGGTGCTCTTTATGTGCCGCCTCTGGTGCTCCCTCGCAGGTCCACCGCCTCTCCTAACTACTACTCCCATGATCGTGTGGTTGGACCGCCCACAATCCACGGGGACTGGGTAGTCTTCGGAAGCTAGCAGGTGTTGGCACGGGCTTAATGCATTCTCAAGTGGGTGGAGGGCTGCGACGTGTTTGTTGCGGATCCAGGAGGGGACTAAACCCTGCTTTAAATCCTCCAGATTACTGTGGCCCTCTCCCAGAAACCATGCCCCGTATAGCACGCACACCTCATTCTGCACAGCCTGGTCAGAAGCATTTCTGTCCTCCCTTATGAGAGCTTTTACTGTCTTTGCGTGCTTTTCCAACTCTGCTATGATCTCCTTTAAATGGGCCGTTATGGCCTGGTCCTCATGCAACTCTGAGCCCACTACCTTGTTCTCATCCATTAATATCTTCCTTAACTGTGTTTTTAAACTATTTATCTGGGTCTGTAGCTCTATGTCATCCAAACTGTTGATGACAGAGGGCTCAGTATTAAACGCAGTAAAAACATCATTCCATACTCCCCTTCTTTGCCTCCCTGCATTACCCAAAAACTCTCGGTGTGTGGTGTACAGTTCGGTTTTGTCCACATGGGTGAAATCGAACCCAAAAAACTTCTTGAACATGTCCTTTAATAGGGCCTGGTACAGCAGCTCTGTTTCTTTGGGACACCACTCTGGTAAATGTACCTCGGTGAGATTTCAAATCACGGAGGCTACCGCGTAGTGTAACCCCTGGTACAGCATCTGGTCAGCAGGCACTAGTACCAACCCATTCCCTGGTCCCTTGGTGGTGGTGGGGCACCCTTCCCTGTGTATCCTCACCACCTGCGCCATGGGCAGGGGCTTTTGGGGGCGGGTAACAAGCTCAGTGGCGTTGACTGGGATTGGGGAGAATGGGACTGCGCACAGCCCTTCCCCGGTGTTGTGCCACTGCCGGTGGAAAACAATGGATATGCCTGAGGGGCAGACCTCCTCTGACCCCCACATTGGTTCCCACCACTTGTCCCAACACACACTTAATCCCCCATGAGTCCCTGTAATTGTCCGGTGGATATTGTTCCCCAACTGTTCCCACTCGACTGCAGGGTTCCTCATATCTTTACTCAGCTTTCTGAGCCACCACCACCTATCCAGAGGAATGTGTCCCTTGCACGTTAAACATATACGCTTCCCTACGGTGACGCTAACCCTTGTGGTAACAACCCGCACCCTGGGACACAGGAGGGAGGCCTCCCCGTACATGAACCCGGTCTGACTGGAGTACTGAGACGAATTGGACCCCAGCCACCCTGGCTACCTTCCCTCGTGGACGTAGACGGCGGTCTCCTCGGCATCCCATTCGCCGCTTCTGTCGGTTGCTATCGGCGCTCTATCTCTGGAGCACCCATAGATGTGGGAGTCTTGCACATCCCCCCTCCTTTCCAGGCTCAGTCCCATCAGGGCAAGTAGGATTATGATCCCCTTCATCCCGACAGTCTTTCTGTAACAGATACAAAACATACAGCCAGGTCCCCAAGAGATTCTCTGGCTTGGTTGAAACATAATCGAGCCTTGCGGCCTCGACTCAAATACATACACTCTTAGCAGATTCCTTACTTAATTAACACTACCCATCACCTTACTTAACTTAAGCTAAAACACCCAAACTTAAGCTAAATACCTAACTTAAAATATAAACATACATTACCTAAACTATATACACCCGCCGCCCGTCTCCGGGCAGCCAGGCTAATTTCTGGTTGGACTGCGGCTCACCGCTACCTCCAGCGTGGCCGCACCATCCTGCACTGTTGGTCCTTCGCAGCCCGTGGCTGCTGGCTGAGGACCTCTGTCCTTGGACCTCCCCCTGACTCGAGGGGCGGCCCTTGGTGACTGGAGAGCTGGTGACCATGGCTTTCTCAGCTGGGGCGTCTGTGGGAACCTTCTAGGGGCCTTGGCGGGTGAGGCTTTCTTGGCCGATGGGCATTTAACTCGAACCGCTGCTCCCTCAGACTTGACCTCTCCCGAACCTGGGCTAGGGGCAGGCAACTCATCGCAGCCTGTTGCTGCAAGCTGAGAGTCTCCGTCCCCAGGCCCCATGGCTGGATCCGGGGTGGGGTTTTTGACCTCAGGTCACTCCCCCCACGTCTGGATCTCAGAAGAGTGGGGGAGTGTCCCAATCGATGAGCGGGATGGCCCCTCCCTTTAAGCAAGCCACAGCGCCTGCCTGTGCAGTCTGTGAATTCGCTCCTGCTGCAGGCTGAGGATCTTTATCCTCAGACCTTACCCCAGCTGGCTGTTTTCCCCTTTCAAGTTTAACCAGCTTGCACTGATTAATATAACCAGCAGCCTGTTTTAGAGTCTGTCCTAAAGGTTCGTCCGCTGCCCCGAACGGACCTTCTAGGGACTCCCCATTCTCTTTCCTTACCGGGACGGCCTCACGGACGGGATCTCGGGCCTGGACCTGCTTTAGGTCCGGGGCCAAAGCTACCCCCTGTGTGCCTCCCTTGTCCCGGACTGCGGCTACCGGGCCTGCTCTACAGGGATCCCAGAAATCTCCTTCCCTGGCCCCCTGCTCGGCTACCTCATTGGTCCTTTGGTTATCCTCCCATGTGGTAGGGAGGGATCCTAAAATTTGGCCAAAAGTTTGACCATTTCCCCAGCCTGCTCGTTCCCTGCAGCTCCCATTGGGCTAAATGGGACCTCGTTAGACCTGGGTGGATTGGTCGGGTCTTCCGAATGGACCACCGCGCTGGAAGCTCCAGTATCCACCGAATATCTCCCCTGCACCGTCTCCACCTGCATCTTAACACAGGGCCTGCTCCCCTCATCGTTTTCAAGGGGACACAGTTCGACAGGCTGCGCTGGCTCTAGTCAGGGCTGTGGGTTGGATGGGGCTGACGGGGTCAGAGCACCAGTAGCGGCTGCTACTCTCACTTGGCCAGTCAATATGGACATCATGGCGTCCAAAAATGACTCGACCGCGGCGGGAGGGATTCCTGTCTCTGCCTTTTGGGCTGGGGCTGTGGAAATCTTTCCCTTGGTATCTTTCCAAGGGTTTTTGCACTCCTTCCTCCAGTGTACTTCCTTCCCACACCTGTAACAACTGAGCTTTGTGTTGGGGGGGTTATTCCCTTCCTGGTGCCACTCTTTCCTACCCGGTCCGGGTATAACCTCATGCACCTTCCCCTTAGGTGGCTGTGCATCGGCTCCCCTACCATTTTTATAGGCCAGAGTCACCTGTCTGATCACCGTAAGTTCGATGGTCTGGGGGTTTTTGGGGTTGAACCAGACTTCTGCCTTGGCCCGGACCTGTGGCAAGCTGTTCACCACCAGGCAACGGAGCCAATGGGCCAGGAGATCCCCGTTCAGGAACCACCGGTTCGGTGTTCCCGGACAGGCCCTCCGGTACACCGGCCACAGCCAGTCCGCGAAAGCCTGCGGGGTTTCCCCTGGGAGCTGGACCGTCTTCTCCATACAGGAGAAAGGACTTCCCTCATTCATCCCCATGGCCTCCAGAACTGCATCCCTAAGCTCCTCGTACCAGCTCTGCCCCCTTTTACACTCGTCGGAGAGGGATTGGAAGTGACTACTCTCCAGGGAGAATAGCAGCATCTTGGCCTGCTCAGCGCCATCGCAGTCGTTGACGCTGGCTGCCTGCTCTATGTCCCTGAAGTGGATCGAGGGGTCTCCCTTTTCGGAGAGCTTCGGGATATGGTTGACCATAGCCCTAAGCTGTTGGGTGTTAAAGGGTAATACGAATTGGTTTTGGAGGGGTCCCTCATCGTCGCCATCGACGGGTGGGCTGAGCCTCCAATGCCATGCTCGGCACATCGGTCCCGGCTCCAACCTCTCTGGAGGGGGTTGCTCCACCTCCGCTTCCACCTCTGGCTCCACCCCTGGCTCCACCCCCCCTTGCTGCCAAACCTCGCTGAAAGTTGGCGCTATGGGTGGTGGTGGTGAGATTTCCTCTCCCTCAACCGGGTCATCCCTGGGCACTACCGGTGACGTTGGAACTGTCCTCCCATTGTTCCCCATAAAATCCGCCTGACCTGCCTTTGGGCTTATGAGGCATACCATGCCTTTTGCCTTCCAGAGGGCCCAGCTCAGATTTTCTATCCACTCTTTACATGGGCCGTGGTCTGCCTCCTCAAACCCGTGTTCACTCGCTAGCTTGTAAGCTGCCTTTACCTTCTGTACTTTCTCTTCCTGTTCCCTAATCTGCCTTGCCAAGCGAGCGTTCTTCTCCTGCAACCTTAACTCATTTCCCTTGGCCTCGGTGACTTGGCACCGTAAGTATTCCAACTGGGCCTTGTGTTCTCCCATTAAATGCACTCTCTCCTAATTCAAGGCCTGCAAAGCTACTAATAACTTCTTCCCTGCCAGAGCCTTATCCTGGATCTCCAGGGCTGACTCCCTTAACTCGACTGCCTGTGCTGCAACGAGCCTGTCCAAAAGCTGCACCTGCTTTTTGAAACACATCAGCCAAACTGCCTTCTCTAAGGACTTCTTGTGTTCCTTTCCCTCTGTCCATTTAGCTGCTGCATCTACCGGATGCCCAGCCCTTAACAGAGTGGTGATCCACTTCTTAGTGATATTCACCTTGCTAAACACATAATCAGAAATCCTTTCCTCCATCATGGTTTGCTCATCCGAACCATTGTCCAATGTATCGCAACCCTGTTGCCAGTGTCCTGCCATGGTCGCCATTTTCTGTAGGGGGTGGCGGGTGTGGCACGTGAGCCCAGTCAGTTATGCCCCTGACTGTTGGTGAGTGGTTCGAATCGCTCCCACGCCCCTGGGTTCTAGACACCAGACTTAGGTACAGGCGGCGATACAGCAAACTCGAGTAGACAAGTGGTTTGGATGTAAGAAAACCAAGATTATATTTAAACAGTAAATAAAACAGTCTTATGAGAAATCGCTATTATAAAATACAGGCAAATACAAAATATCTATACTTATACAGGGAATGGGGAACACATGGCACATTGAGGGAAAAACAAGCTACATTAACGATGCCCTTAACCTTATCCCACCCCCTATACCTAACTATATTAAGCTACGAGAGGCCAGAATTCATGCTCACCAATCCAAAGCAAGGCCAACTGTTTATTGGATGCGCGTTTTTGAGGTTTGGTCTTCTGCCCTCTTAGGTACCCCGTTGCCATGTGGTCTCAGGGACGCGGTTTTGGAGCTGCTGCTGCGAAACACCTTCTTCTCCTCCGCTATCGTCGTCGTCTCGTCGCGATGGGTTCTCCTCTTCTTCTCCCTCGGGCGGTCGTCAGCGGTAACGTTGTGCCTATAGAGCAGTTGGCAGTTTTTACTGCCTAGATTTTCCTACCCAAGCGTTAAAACGCCAGTATACTCGTCGTGGCGTGGACACCTGCGTTTTCGCAGTGCTCAACAGAATGTTCGTCTCACCAAGCGCCAGCTTATAACTAGATGCTTGGCCTCATCAATATGTTCTTCACTGTCCTGCTCTGCTCTTATCAAGTTGTTACCTACTTCTTCGTCTCGATTCGTCTCATCTCGTTCGGTTACTATACAAGTCCTGAACTGCCTACTCACTTTCATCTCGCCCCTTTTTCCTGCCTGGGCATCCTGGATGGCTATGGACTCGGGTCTCCTTTCCCTCCCCTGCAATTGGTATGGTGTCCTTAGCTGATGAAACTCTGCTACGGGGAGTGAGGAGAGAACCTGCCACGAGGCCAGAGCACGAGTATGAGTGGCGGCAGCCCAAGACCAGACGAGAGGTCAGGGTCAAGACTCAAGAGAGCAAGAGTCAAGAGAGCGATTGCTACTGAGGGCCTACTGTTATACTCCTTTCGAATGGCCCTTATCTGCGCGCCAAATCAGGTTAGTTCATTGTTTCAATTTTGGTGGGCTGTTTTAAATGATTATAGCAATCTAAGTTAACTGGATTTAGATGGCCGTTTATCACACCTAATGGCCTGATGTCCGGGCTGTATTGTCATTAACGCATTCTAATCGGCCTGTCCAGCCTCGATGGCTCCCATAAGCTCTTTCCGATTATTTATGCAGACAACTCAATGGCCTCAAGTATAGGCCTAACAGGAAGTTGGCTCTGGTTGTTGGAGGTCATTCATCTCAATCACATGACATCACTGCAGGAGTTCCTCAGGGCAGTACCCTAGGCCCAACCATCTTCAGCTGTTTCATCAATGACCTTCCCTCCATCATAAGGTCAGAAGTGGGGATGTTCGCTGATGATTGCACACTGTTCAGCACCATTCGAGACTCGTCAGATACTGACGCAGTCCGTGTCCATATGCAGCAAGACCTGGACAACATTCAGACTTGGGCTGACAAGTGGCAAGTAACATTCGCACCACACAAGTGCCAGGAAATGACCATCTCCAACAAGCGAAACTCTAACCATCTCCCCTTGACATTCAATGGCATTACCATCGCTGAATCCCCCACTATCAACATCCTGGGGGTTACCATTGATCAGAAACTGAACTGGACCAGCCATATAAATACTGTGGCTATAAGAGCAGGCCAGAGGCTGGGAATTCTGCAGCGAGTGTCTCACCTCCTGACTCCCCAAAGCCTTTCCACCATCTACAAGGCACAAGTCAGGAGTGTGATGGAATACTCTCCACTTGCCTGGATGAGTGCAGTTCCAACAACACTCAAGAAGCTCAACACCATTCAGGATAAAGCAGCCTGCTTGATTGGCTGTCCATCCACCACCTTCAACATTCATTCCCTCCACCACCGGCGCACTGTGGCTGCAGTGTGTACCATCTACAAGATGCACTGCAGCAACTCGCCAAAGCTCCTTCAACAGCACCTTCCAAACCCGCGACCTCTACCACTTAGAAGGACAAGGGCAGCAGACGCATGGGAACATCACCACCTACAAGTTCCCCTCCAAGCCACACACCATCCTGACTTGGACCTGTATCGCCGTTCCTTCATTGTCGCTGGGCCAAAATCCTGGAACTCCCTTCCGAACAGTATTGTGGGTGTACCTACACCATATGGACTGCAGCGGTTCAAGAAGGCGGCTCACCACCATCTTCTCAAGGGCAATTAGGGATGGGCACTAAATGCAGGTCTAGCCAGCGACGCCCACATCCCATCATTGAATAAAAAATAAAAAAAACTGGTTTTGATCTGTCTACGATCTGACTTAATGCATATTCAATGTTTGCTGTCTGGCTTCCAAAACACAAAGTCCTTTTTCACAGAAACTGCATTTTAAGTTTCGATTTCCCAAAAGCTGCTTGTGCTGCTACAGAGTCCAAGCCTTTTTAAAATCTTGCAGGCTTTTGGTCACGAGGTGCGGGCGCCATCTTTTGGGTACCCTTTTTAAAATGTCCATGCAGGGTCCCTTTTATTAATAACCTTGGGGGAATGTGGGAATTTTGCGAATCTTACAAAACGCAGGGGGCGGGATTAAAGTGACCAACCGGTACCACAACATGGCGGCCATCAGCTGGTTTATGACCAGCGCTCGACCCCTGTAGGACAACACTCAGAGCAGTCCTGTCCAGCGTCCTAGTTGAGCGGTGACTTTGGCCTCCAGCTCTTGCCAGTTCGCCGGCCAGGTGTCCTCGACGGGGCTGAGGTAGACTCCCAAGTAGAGGAGGTGCGTGGTGCTCCAAGCGAAGGGCCTGAACTACTCCGGCAGGGAGTCCACCCGCCACTGGCCCACCAGGAGTCCAGAACTTTTCTCCCAGTTGATCTTGGCGGAGAATGCGTCCGAGTAAATCTGCTGGCATTGTCGCATCCTCCACAAGTCAGCGGGATCCGTGACCATGAGGAGCACGTCATCGGCGTAAGCCGAGAGGGCCAACTCCATGCCCGGCCCTTGCAGAGCCAGTCCCGCCAACCTCTTCCACAAGAGGCGCAGGAAAGTCTCCACGCAGACGGCATATAACTGACCGGACATGGGGCATCCCTGACGCACCCCCCTCCCAAAGCGAAGGGGCACCATCAAAGACCCGTTAACTTTTAGCAGACACTCCGCGATGGCGTACAGAAGTCAGATCCGGGCGACAAAATGCGTCCTGAACCCGAATGCGCGCAGAGTTCTGAAGAGATACTCGTGATCAACCCTGTCGAACGCCTTCTCCTGAGCCAGGGAAAGGAAGGCGACCAACAGACTAGCCCTCTGGGAATGGTGGACCAGGTCCCGGACCAGATGGATGTTATCATGGATAGTCCGGCCCGGGACTGTGTAGGACTGGTCGGGGTGGATCATGTGGGCCAGCACGGTGCCAAGGCGGGCAGACATGACCCTGGCAAAAATGTTATAATCCGTGCTAAGGAGGGAGACCGGGCACCAGTTTTTTAAAAGGTGGAGATCGCCCCTCTTGGGCAGCAGGAAAATGACTGCCCTGCGCCAAGAGAGGGGCATCGCCCCGGTCGCCAGACTTTCCCCCAGGACCCGCGCGTAGTCGTCCCCCAAGATGTCCCAGAATGCCCTGTGGAACTCCACGTTCAGCCCGTCCAGCCCTGGGGACTTTCATCTCTAGAGCTGGCCGAGGGCACCGGTCAGCTCCACCAAGCTTAGCGGAGTGTCCAATTTTTCGGCGCCCTCCGGGCCGACCTTCAGCAAATCCTCCCACAAAACTCTGCGCGCATCCTCGCTGGACTGATCCGGAGAGAACAGAGCCTCGTAGTAGGCCCGGGTCTCCGCGCTGATCCCCTCTGGATCCGAGACCAGAGATCTGTCGTCGGCCAGCAGCCCCAAGAGCTGCTTACGGACCCCCCGTCTTTTTTCCAGCGAGTAGAAGAAGGGGGAGCCGTAGTCCAGGTCCTGGAGGATCTGGATCCGCGACCTCACGTACGCGCCTCGGGGCCCGACGATCTGCAGGTCCTTCAGGGCGCACTTCTTCTCTTCGCACACCTTCCACAGGGCCGGGTCCTCGACGACTTGACCGAGACGGGACTCCAGGTCGAGCACCTCACTCTCCAAACGCCTGACCCGGGCCTCCCGCCTCTTGGTCGACCCCCTCGCGTACCCCTGACATAATAGACGGATGTGAACCTTGCCCACGTCCCACCATAGCCTCAAGGAGGGGAAGCCCCCCTGCTTCCTTCTCCAGTCAGCCCAGAACCGACGAAATGAACCCCGGAACTGCTCGTCCTCCAGCAGCAGGTTATTAAATTGCCAGTACGCGGACTGCCCCGGCGCGCGCAACGGAGCGAACTCCGCCCACACCAGGTGGTGGTCCGTGCACGGCACCGGCCGCACGGAAGCCTATTTTGGACTTTCCTCCTCCGGGACGGGAGGTATGAGGTGTGCTTCCTGCTGGAAACCCACACCGTTCCAGAGGACGAGGCCACGTGGCTCCTGGAGTGACAAGGAGGGGTCAGCATGAGTCACCTCTCCAAATATTCCAGCGGAGTGGCCGTCTTGCTGGCCCCACATTTTCAGCCAGAGATCTTGGAGGTCAAGGAGCACGTGCCGCGCTGCATGCTCCAGGTCATTGTTCACCTGGGGGGCGTGCCGCTCCATCTAGTGAACGTGTACGCCCCCGCGGCTGGTGCGCAGCAAGTGCACTTCTTTGAAAAGTGTCCACTCTCCATCGATGTCAGCGAGTGCATCATCGTCGGGGGGGATGTTAATTGCACCCTCGAGGCGAGGGACCGTTCGGGTCCCCCGCGCAGCCTGGCGTCGGTGGAGAAGTTGAGGGACCTGGTCAGGTCCTTCGACTTGGTGGATGTCTGGCGAAATCTCCATCCCGACTCCAGCGCCTTCACTTACGTGAGGTCTGGAGGAGGAAGGTCCAGAATCGACTGCCTTTACATTTTCTGGGCGTATGTCTCCTGTGTTCCAGCGGCTTCCATGCGGCCGGTGCCATGCATGGACCATCACCTGGTGTGGGCGGAGTTCGCTCCGTTGCGCGTGCCGGTGGGTGTCCGCGGACTGGCATTTTAACAACCTGCTCCTGGAGAACGAGCGGTTCCGGAACTCATTTCGTTGGTTCTCGGCCGACTGGCGAAGGAAGCTGGGGGGCTTCCTCTCCTTGAGGCTATGGTGGGACGTGGGCAAGGCTCACATCCGTCTCTTCTGTCAGGAGTATGCGAGGGGGTCGACCAAGAGGCGGGAGGCCCGGGTCAGGCGGTTGGAGATGGAGGTGCTCGACCTAGGGTCCCGACCCGGCCCGCATGCGGAAAGTGTATGAAGAGAAGAAGGGCGCGCTGAAGGACCTGCACCTCGTCGGGTCCCGGGGCGCATACATGAGGTCGCGGATCCAGATCCTCCGGGACCTGGACCGCGGCTCCCCCTTCTTTTACTCACTGGAAAAAAGACGAGGGGTCCGTAAGCAGCTCTTGGGGCTCCTGGCCGACGACGGACCCCTGGTCTCAGATCCGGAGGGGATCGGCGCGGAGACTCGGGCCTATTACGAGGCTCTGTTCTCTCCGGATCCGTACAGCGAGGATGCATACAGAGTTTTGTGGGAGGACTTGCTGAAGGTCGGCCCAGAGGGCGCCGAAAAATTGGACGCTCCGCTAAGCTGGGCAGAGCTGACCGGCGCCCTCGGTCAGCTCTCGAGGGGCAAGTCCCCAGGCTGACCGTGGAGTTCCACAGGGCGTTCTGGGACGTCTTGGGGGCCGACTATGCGCAGGTCCTGGGGGAAAGTCTGGCAACGGGGGAGATGCCCCTCTCTTGGCGCAGGGCGGTCATTGTCCTGCTGCCCAAGAGGGTGCGATCTCCGCCTACTTAAAAACTGGCGCCCAGTCTCCCTCCTTAGCACGGACTACTAAATTTTTGCCAGGGCTATGTCTGCCCGCCTTGGCACCATGCTGGCCCAGATGATCCACCCCGACCAGTCCTACATGGTCCCGGGCCGGACTATCCACGATAACATCAGTCTGGTCCGGGACCTGGTCCACCATTCCCAGAGGGCTGGTCTGTCGGTCACCTTCCTTTCCCTGGATCGGCAGAAGGCGTTCAACAAGGTGGATCACGGGTATCTCTTCGGAACTCTGCACGCATTCGGGTTTGGGACGCATTTTGTCACCCGGATCCGACTTCTGTACGCCGCCGCGGAGTGTCTGATCAAAGTTAACGGGTCTTTGACGGCGCCCCTTCGCTTCAGGAGGGTGGTGCATCAGGGATGCCCCATGTCCGGTCAGTTATATGCCATCTGCGTGGAGCCTTTCCTGCGGCTCTTGCGGAAGAGGTTGACAGGACTGGCTCTCCAAGGGCAGGGCGTGGAGGTATTCCTCTCGGCTTACATCGATGACGTGCTCCTCATGGTCACGGATCCCACTGACTTGCGGAGGATACGAGAATGGCAGAAGATTTACTCGGATGCATCCTCCACCAAGATCAACTGGGAGAAATGTTCCGGACTCCTGGTGGGACAGTGGCAGGTGGACTCCCTGCCGGAGGAGTTCAGGCCCTTCGTCTGGAGCACCACGCACCTCCTCTACCTGAGAGTCTACCTCAGCCCCACCGAGGACGCCTGGCTGACGAACTGAAAGAGCTGGAGGCCAAAGTCACCGCTCGCCTAGGACGCTGGACAGGACTGCTCCGAGTGTTGTCCTACAGGGGTCGAGCGCTGGTCATAAACCAGCTGGTGGCCGCCATGTTGTGGTACCGGTTGGTCACTTTGATCCCGCCCCCTGCGTTTGTCACCAATATGCAGAAGAAGCTCATCGACTTCTTCTGGGACAAAGGGAAGCACTGGGTCTCTGCCGTGATTCTGAGTCTCCCGCTTAGCGAGGGCGGTCAGGCGCTGGTGTGCCTACGCACCCAGGCGGCGACATTCCGTCTTCGGGCCCCGCAGAGATACCTGTACGTCGAGAATCCTCCTCGATGGTGTGCGCTGGCGACGTATTTCTTCCGCCAGCTGCACGGCCTCAACTACGACACGCAGCTCCTGTTGGTGGAATTGGGCCATACGCGTGCCTACCTGCAGGAGCTGCCTGTCTTCTACCAGGAACTGCTATGGGTCTGGAACAGCGTTGCCTCCAGGTGCAGTTCACCCCCATCAGGAGTGGCGGCTCTCCTTTGGGACCCGCTGCTCAGGAATCCGCACCTCCGCGACCCCTGGTTCAGGTGGCTGGCGGAGGGCAGGGCTGTGCCTGGCAAGGTGACCAGGGTAGGGGACCTGCTCAGTGGCGGAGGAGCGGGCTGGATGGTGCCAGAGGAGTTGGTGCGGTGCCTGTCTTGGGCCAATGTCCGGTTCGCGGCCAATTCCATCGAGACGCTGAAAGCGGCACTGGGCCCCGACTCCACTAAGTGCATCGAGGAGGCTCACGTGGGGCGATTCCGTCCGAACTGACCCCCGTTCGGACGGAATTCCTCATCGGCGCGCGGCCCCGAAACCCCTCTCGGGAACCGGCGCCTCACAGTTTGAGCCGTCTCAGGGAAATGCCCTGCATGCCTTTTAGTTCTGCGCGGAGGGGTTTCCTGTACGGGCTGCTCCTGCACACTCTCCACTTTGCCATCTTTGCCTGCCGTCCGGATACGCCTTGGCGTGCCATCTTGCCGTCCGGCGGAGGCGGAGGTCCCCAATGGAGGGCTCTCTATGTTGGAGTCCTCCCTTTATCTATTGGGGACTTGGCCTGGAGGGTGTTACACGGAGCAGTCCCGTGCAATAAGATTTTAAACAAGTTCACGGACTCCCAGGCCGCTTGCTAATTTTGTCCATGTTTCATATTTACTTGGAGTGTGAGAGGTTGCCGCCCCTGTTCCACTTTTTGAAGGGGCTGCTCCTCGATTTCTGGCTGCACTTCAGTCCTACGCTCCTGATCTATGGCCACCCGGTGCAGAGGGGAGCGGGCGGGTTGGAAGACCGCCTCGTAGGACTGCTCCTTGGCCTGGCCAAAGCGGCCATTAATAGGTCCAGGCAGCGAGCCGTCGAGGGGGTCGTTCGGCCTGATTGCCTGCCTCTCTTCCGCGGCTATGTTCGTGCCTGGGTGGCCCTGGAGATGGAGCACACGGTGTCCGTCGGCACGCTCAAAGCCTTCCGAGACCGATGGGCACGGCAGGGACTGGAGTGCATCATCACCCCGGCCGGGGTAATTTTAATTTAATTTGATAAGTTTTAAAAATTAATCAAGGGATTTTAAGCTTTTTTACAGTCAACTTGTTCGGTC
The DNA here is from genome assembly GCF_052327205.1 of Somniosus microcephalus. NCBI lineage: Eukaryota > Metazoa > Chordata > Chondrichthyes > Squaliformes > Somniosidae > Somniosus > Somniosus microcephalus. The sequence continues at coordinate 155,275,204 of NC_140997.1, forward strand.
GGGAGAGTGGGAGGCTCCGCTCAGCGATGCAGAGAGCCCTGCAGATGGAGAAGAGTGTCAACCAGAGTCTGCCGGATCTGCACAAACCCTCCACTAGGAGCGCCGACCCTCACCTGTGTGAATTCCTGGAGATCCGCTATCTGGATGAACAAGTGAAGACGACCAAGAAGCTTGGAGACCTCATCACCAACTTGTAGAGACTGGGACCCCTGCCTTGTAGGCATGAGGGCTTGTGACTTTGTACAAAGAGATTGAGCTCTGTAAATGTCATTCACTGTAAAATGTTCAAATTTGAAACAAATTAAACAAATCGACTGTAAATTATTAAAAATTTAAATAAAACTTAGCAAATTAAATTGAAATTGTATTGGCCGGGGTGATGATGCACTCCAGTCCCTACAGCGCCCACTGGTCGCGGAAGGCCTCGAGCGCTCCGCTGGACACCGCGTGCTCCATCTCCAGGGCCACCTGGGTGCGAATGTTGTAGGGGGTGGCGTGTGCCCAGTCAGCTTCACCTCTGACTGTCTCTGAGCGGTTCGAATCACTCCCACACCCCTAGGTTCGAGACACCGGAATTAGGTACAGGCGACGATACAGAAAATCGAGTAGACAAGTGGTTTGGTGCAAGAAAACCAAAATTTTATTAAAGGCAGAATAAAAACACAATCTTACTGAGAATTACTGATATAGTTACAGGCACAATGTATTCCACTGAGAAGAAAAGGGTGTAAAAGAAAAGACAGCCATCCGTGGCTAAGTAAAGAAATTAAGGATAGTATTCGACTAAAAACAAGGGCATATAAGGTAGCCAAATCTAGTGGGAGGATAGAGGATTGGGAAAAATTTAAAAGACAGCAAAAAATAACAAAAAGATTGATTAAGAAAGGGAAGATAGATTATGAAAGTAAATTAGCAAAAAATATAAAAACAGATAGTAAGAGTTTTTATAGTTATATAAAAAGAAAAAGGGTGGCTAAAGCAAATGTTGGTCCCTTAGAGGATGAGACTGGGAAATTAATGGTGGGAAATATGGAGATGGCAAAAACACTGAATGAATATTTTGTATCAGTCTTTACAGTAGAAGACACTAAGAATATCCCAACACTGGACAAATAGGGGGCTATAGGGGGGGAGGAGCTAAACACGATCAAAATCACTAAGGAAGTGGTACTCGGTAAAATAATGGGACTCAAGGCGGATAAATCACCTGGACCTGATGGCTTACATCCTAGGGTCTTGAGGGAAGTGGCGGTAGGGATTGTGGATGCATTAGTAATAATTTTCCAAAACTCCCTGGACTCAGCAAAGGTCCCGGCAGACTGGAAAACTGCTAATGTAACACCCTTATTTAAAAAGGGCAGTAGACAGAAGGCTGGAAACTATAGACCGGTTAGCCTAACATCTGTGGTAGGTAAAATTTTAGAGTCCATTATTAAGGACACAGTAACAGGACATTTGGATAATCATAATTTAATAGGACAAAGTCAGCATGGTTTTATGAAGGGGAAGTCATGTTTGACAAATTTGCTGGAGTTCTTTGAGGAAGTAACATATAGGGTGGATAAAGGGGAACCAGTGGACGTAGTGAATTTAGACTTCCAAAAGGCATTTGACAAGGTGCCACACAAAAGATTATTGCTTAAGATAAAAAATCACGGGATTGGGGGTAATATTCTGGCATGGATAGAGGATTGGCTATCTAACAGAAGGCAGAGAGTTGGGATAAATGGTTCATTCTCAGACTGGCAATCAGTAACTAGTGGTGTTCCGCAGGGGTCCGTGCTGGGTCCCCAACTCTTTACAATCTAAATTAACGATTTGGAGGAGGGGACCGAGTGTAACATATCAAAATTTGCAGATGATACTAAGATGGGAGGGAAAGTAGTGAGTGAGGAGGACATAAAAAACCTGCAAGGGGGCATAGACAGGCTAAGTAAGTGGGCAGAGATTTGGCAGATGGAATACAATACTGGAAAGTGTGAGGTTATGCACTTTGGCAGGAAAAATCGTAGAGCAAGTTATTATCTTAATGGCAAGAAACTGGAAAGTACTGAAGTACAAAGGGATCTGGGGGTCCTGGTGCACGAAACTCAAAAGGTTAGTATGCAGGTGCAGCAAGTGATTAAGAAGGCCAATGGGATGTTGGCTTTCATTGCTAGGGGGATAGAATATAAAAATAGGGAGGTATTGCTTCAGTTGTACAAGGTATTGGTGAGACCGCACCTGGAATACTGCATACAGTTTTGGTGTCCACACTTAAGAAAAGACATACTTGCTCTCGAGTCAGTACAAAGAAGGTTCACTTGGTTAATCCCGGGGATGAGGGGATGGACATATGAGGAGAAGTTGTGTAGATTGGGATTCTACTCATTGGAGTTCAGAAGAATGAGAGGCGATCTTATTGAAACATATAAGATTGTGAAGGGGTTGGATCGGGTGGATGCGGGGAGGATGTTCCCGATGATCGGTGAAACTAGAACTAGGGGGCATAGTCTTAGAATAAGGGGCTGCACTTTCAAAACTGAGATGAGGAGGAACTACTTCACTCAGAGGGTGGTAGGTCCATGGAATATGCTGCCCCAAAAAGCTGTAGAAGCTACATCATTACATAAATTTAAAACAGAAATAGACAGTTTCCTAGAAGTAAAGGGAATTAAGGGTTACGGGGAGCGGGCAGGAATTTGGACATGAGTCTAGGTTCGGATGGGACATGGCCCTGTGGGTAGCGGAGCGGGCCCAGGGGCCGTGTAGCCTGATCCTGCTGCTATTTCGTGTGTCTAATTCTGTTAGATTCAGGAGATGGTTCTGTGATAGCAGATTGGCGGTTAGGATCAGATCAGCCATGATCTTATTAAATGGCGGAGCAGGCTCGAGGGGCCGATTGGCCTACTCCTGCTCCTATTTCTTATGTTCTTATGTTCTTATAAACAATTACACTTATATGGGAATGGGGAACACACGGCACATTGAGGGAAACAAATACATTAAAAATCCCCTATCCTTATCCCACCCCCAATACCTAACTAGATTAAGCTACGAGGGGCCAGGAATTCATGCTCACCAATTCGAAACCTGTTGATTTAACTGGTTGTGGGTTTTGAGGTTCACTCTTTTTGTCCTTTGGGGTTCGTCGTCGTCCTGTGGTCACAGGGCACGGCGATGAAGTTGTTTGAGCGAAGCACCCTCCTTTTCCTCCATTGACGTCTTCATTAGGTACTTCGTCGCGATGGGTCGTCTTCTTCTTCGGGCAGTCGCCGACGGTATTGCTGCGGTTGGGGGTTTGGTTGGCGGTTTTTACAGTTAATGATTTTCCTATCCAAGCTTCGAACGCCAACTTATTCTTAAATTGGGCTTTACTGTCCATGCATCAAACGCCAGCTTATAACTAGGCCGTTTGTCTTGATTTCGCTACCCATGCTTCGATCACCAACTTATTCTTAAATTGGACTTTACTCTCCATGCATCAAACGCCGGTTTATAACTAGGCCGTTTGTCCCCCAACGCGTCTTCCCGCTGCCCATCTCTGCCTTTACTGGTTTTACCATTTTTCTAGTCTCGTCTCGTCTGTTTGTGGCCCCGTGTGTCCTGTGCATCTTCAAATTCGGGTCTCGTTCTCCTCCTGCGTTTTGCCCTGGTGTAATAATGGGCCTCCTTGGTGTAAAGCGGTGTGGGGAGAGAGAAGAGGGCCCGCCACGAGGCACGAAGCGAGAGCTAGAGGCAGGAGCCTGGAGCAGGAGGCAAGCGGCAAGAGCTAAGAGATAAGAGAGCGATCACTACCGGTGGGCCTACAATTATACCCGGTTCTTCACCCATTATCTGCGTGCCAAATCAGGTCAGTCCATTGTCTAACTTTTGGCGGGCTCGTTTAAAATGACAGCCATTTACTTTAACGACTTCTGGGGCGGTTGTCTCCTGGTAAAATGGCTTCGATATCCTGGCTGTTTGTCATTTATGAAACTTAATCGGTTTTCCTGGCTTGGCAGCTACCTGTGAGCTGTTACCGATTATTTATGCGAAGAGTTGATGGCTTTCAGATTAGAGCCATCCTGGCTTGATCTGTTCCAAGGTGAAGAATGCATATTCTGTGTTTACCTAGCTGTCTGGCTTTACAAAGTCTTTTCACAGATTCCTGCATGTTAGGTTTCGTTTCAGGGCCTGCCTTTTTGCAGGGCCTTGCTTTTTAAAATCCTGTCGGTTTTGGTCACGAGGTCTCAGAAGCCATTTTGGGTACCCTTTTTAATAACTTGTCCATACAGGGTCCCTTTATCCATAACTTTTGGGGGAATGTGGGAATTTTGAGAACTCTACAATGTGGCCGCAGAAGAGAGGCAGGCAATCGGGCCGAATGACCCCCTCGACCGCCCGCTACCTGGACCAGTTAATGGCCACTTTGGCCAGGCCCAGGAGCAGTCCTACGAGGAGGTCCCCCAATCTGCCCAATCCCCTCCGCACCGGGTGTCCAATAATCAGGAGCGTGGGACTGAAGTGCAGCCAAAAATCGAGGAGCAGCCCCTTCAATAATGGAAGAGGAGCTACAATCCCTCACACTCTGTATAAACATGGACAAAATAGGTCTATGGGAACGAAACAAGTTCAGCTTTTCTTTTTTGATGTACTGAAACAGAATATAAGGAAAGAAACATGTACAGCCTCTTAAAGAACATACACTGTATTCAACCGATGTAAATTTAATCATACTTTACAACTTCAAATAAATACAGACCTATATTTTGTTAAGTGCTATGATAATTTTTAACTAAAAGAAGATTACGTCCATCTCCGTACCATTGCCTGACTCTGCACCTGCCGCAACTCATGTGCTGCTGAAGCCCTCATCCATGCCTTTGTTATCTCTAGACTTGACGATTCTAATGCTCTCCTGACCGGCCTCCCATCTTCCACGCTGTGTAAAGTTGAGCTCATCCAAAACCCATTTCCTAACTCGCACCAAGTCCCATTCACCCATCACCCCAGTGCTCACTGACCTGCATTAACTCTTGGGCCGGTAACGCCTCGATTTTAAAATTCTCATCCTTGTTTTTAAATCCCTCCATGGCCTCATTCCTCCCTATCTCTGTAACCTCCTCTAGCCCTGCAACCCTCCAAGATCTCTACGCTCTTCCAATTCTGGCCCCTTGTAAGATTTGCAAAATTGAACATTGTCCTATAAGGTTCTATTGGCAGAAGAGGCCTTAATTTTTAAAGACTATTTTAAAAGAAGCCCAGAAAAAGGGGCATACAAAATGGCCACCAGACCCCGTGACCAGCTTTTCGAGACACTTTAAAATGGTTCCTGCAGTCCCCAGACAGACTTTGTGGATTCAGCCCACAGTAAGTTCTGGAAGGCCGTTTCGGAGAAAATGAAACCAGACAGAACCACATACATATGGATTGGATGCAGAACCAGTCAGGTTGGCCTGTAGATAAAGGCCATCTATATGTTTACCCAGACAAAGGGAAACAGTTTTATATTCATATAAGGGGAGCACCAAAGACCCATTAAAGACATCAAGAAGACATTCATAACAATACAGGGTCATTCCAGACCAGAGATGGCCGTTACCGGCCATCCCAAAGTAGTTTAAAACATAATAACTACCCCGCTGTGCTACAAGCCCGCCAAAAGTTCAACAAAGACTAACCTTGATTTGGCGGGAGATAAAGCCCTCTTTTGAGAAGTATATCTGGAGACCCGGGGTAGCGATCGAGGTTGCTTCAGCTGGGGGATCATCCTTCGCAGTACGCCAGCTAGGAAGGGCTGGAGAAGGAAGAACATCGCCAGCCATCGACAACGCAGCCCTGTTCGGTACAGAATTCGGGTGGAGATGACGAGGTTCGAGATGGGAGATCAGGTCAGCATCTAGCCCCAGGGTAACTATCGGGAGATCATCGATCAACCCCGGGACGCTGACGAGACAGGAAGAGACCTACATGAAAATGGTCAAACAGTAGGTCTCGCCCCGCATCGACTTCCAGGCCTGCTGGCATCCAGCCTGTCCGTGATCTTCACCTCGAGGGAGGAGAAGGTGTGTCACAGCCCGCTGCGTTCTGCTGACCACGTGGAGACAGGACGCCTGAAAGGATCAAAACGCAGACCTGTTTCAAAACTCTATACTTTCCAACTGGATGAGTGAGTGTGGTGTATGTAACCTGTTCCACCTTAAGAGAACTTAAGCCTGTTCCACCTTAAGAGATGTACTACTTTCTCTGGCTGCTGTATACGTAATACCGGTGGTGACCACCGGTATATAAGTACCGTGTAGTGATATTGCTGTTATTATAGCCCTGACCTCCAACTAGTAAAGACCTGTTGAAACGTTATTCTTGTAGTCTGTGTCAGTAATTAATCTTAAATACAACTAGAACACACAGACTTAACAGTGGCGACGAGTCTGATTCTTACCCTGCGGCACTTTATATCCACGGCGGCTTCGTCCACAGAACGGGCGTCGAAGAGAGGCATCCACCCTCATCACCCTGCTGGAAGACACGTCGCGCGGCAGGCATCGAGAACCCGGAGTGCAGAAGATATCCTGAACTCGAAGCCTCCATCAGCGGCAGTCAGCTATCTTCCTTCTACCTCGGTGGTGGGTAAGCCGGTCAGCGACGCGAGCAGAAAGTCGGCCGCGTTGGCTGTACAGATGGGGAGGGATGACGGAGGAATAAGGGCGGTGAGATCGATCGCGACCGGAGATAAGAGCTGGGCCGCATTCGGGCCAAAAGGCGCAGCGCGGGGACATCGATCGCGGCTGGTGATAAGGGCCGGGCCGCATTCGGGCCAAAAAGGCGCAGCGTCTGGGGCGACTGAAGGCGCGAGAGCCGCGGTGAAGGCGAACGCACACTGGTGCTAATAACCGGGCTGCAAGAAGGGCTGCGAGGCGCGACATCGGGGAAGCGCGAATGCCCGATGGAGCCGCGGTGAAGCGGAGACAGCGTCGGGGGAGTTACTAACCGCTGGGAAAGGAGAGCAGCAGCGGCACGCCAAACGCCATTGCAGCCAGCGGGTGAAGAAGGCGAGCGCGGGAAAAACCGCCAAGCGCGGGAAACCGCCATTTTGTAGGCGGAGGACGAAGACAAGAGCGGGAAGCTGCCATCTTGGAAAAAGGGAAATCACTAAAAAAAAAAAAAAAAATTGCAACAATGCCTAAACATGGGAACATTAATACCTTTGATAGCGACATCGAAGATTGGGCCACGTATGTAGAACGCATACAAAATTATTGTAAAGCAAATAAAATCCCAGATGATGAGAAAGCACTAACTTTATTAAACTTAATGGGTGCGAAGACATACGGGCAATTGAAACACCTTTTATCACCAGATCAACCGGCGGAGAAGACGTTCGAGGAGATTGTTACTGTCCTGAGAAATCATCTAAACCCCACGCCGCTGATGCTAGCGGAACAATTTAAATTTTACAGCAGAAAGCAGCTGAAAGATGAAAGCAATGCTGAATATTTAATGGAATTGCGTAAACTAGCAAAGTACTGTCAGTTTGGAATGGGACTAACAGGTGCGCTAAGAGATAAATTTGTGTGTGGATTATTAAAAGAAGATACACAAAAGCGACTGCTCGAGGAGAATGAGTTGATGCTTGAGAAAGCGGTCACTATGGCAGCATCACACGAAGCCGCAGCGAGAGGCACGGCAGTAATGCAGCTACGGTCACCGGAACTCAGTACAAATCAATTGGTTTTGAGTACTGTAAAATGTTATCGTTGTGGAAAGACAACGCACGATCAGAACCAGTGTTGGTTTAAAAACCAAGAATGCAGAACGTGTGGCAGGCTTGGCCACATAGCTAAAGTATGCCGGTCAGGAAAGAAGACCAGCAACAAAAAGTCACCGCAAGGAAAATACATAAAGGTACACAAGGTGACAAAGAACAGTTCGAATGAACAGAAGTCAGATTCAGACGCCAGCAGTAATGAACTGGGTAGCTTAAGAGTACACAACGTTGGTAAGGATGCAGATCTCCAGACAATTTGGGTCACTCTTCAGATAGCAGGAGTCCAAGTAAAGATGGAATTGGACACTGGATCGGCATTGACGGTCATGAATAAGAAAGATTACAAAAGGTTATTCCAACATATTCCCCTACAGGATACGGAGATTATATTGAAAACATACACGGGGCAAAGAGTGTACCCCATCGGAAAGATAGAGGTAAAAGTGGTCCACAAGGGCGAAGAAAGCCAAGTAATGGACTTATATGTGCTACCTGAAGGAGGTCCACCACTACTGGGACGGGAGTGGATTAGGAAAATGAATATGGACTGGCACTCCTTAAAGGCACTAACGGTAGATTCCGGGGAAACAGATGTCAAACCTACACAATTGTCTAGAATATTGGATGATGCTAAAGAGGTGTTCCAGCAGGGACTGGGAACACTGAGAGGAATTACGGCAAACATCAAGATTGATGAACATGCACACCCAAAATTTTTCAAAGCCAGACCGGTACCCTATGCAATACGACCTGCTGTAGAAGCGGAACTGGAAGCGCTAGAATGTTCAGGTGTACTGTCTAAGGTAGATTGGAGTGAGTGGGCTATGCCCATTGTTCCCGTTATGAAACGTCCTTCGAGCAACAAGCCAGGAGAACCAGGGAAGGTTCGCATCTGTGGAGACTTCAAGATCACCGTTAATCCAGTGCTTCACACGGTGCAGTATCCGCTTCCGCGGATTGAGGATATTTTTGCTTCGTTGTCTGGCGGGAAACACTTCACCAAGATAGACCTGGCGCAGGCGTACTTGCAGATGGAGGTTGAAGAAGAGTCACGCCAGTACCTCACGATCAACACGCATAGAGGTTTGTACCGGTATAATAGGCTGGTTTTTGGAGTGGCATCGGCTCCAGCAATTTGGCAGAGGGCCATGGAGCAGGTATTACAGGGAATTCCAGGCACACAATGTTACCTGGACGATATTCTGATTACAGGAGATGGTGATGAAGAACACCTCGCAAACTTGGAACTGGTGCTCAACAGACTGAAAGAGTATGGACTTCGAGTTAATCGGCAGAAATGTGAGTTCTTTCAGAAGCGGATCTCGTACTGTGGTCATGTCATTGACCGGGAGGGGCTTCATAAGTCTCCTGACAAGACTGAGGCAGTTGTAAAGGCTCCCGCTCCGGATAATGTCTCTCAGTTGAGGTCGTTTCTAGGATTGATTAACTATTACCATAAGTTTCTACCGAATCTATCCACGGTACTGCACCCGCTGAACGCTCTTTTACAGAAGGGGGTACCATGGGAATGGAGCGAAAACTGTAAGAAGGCATTTCGCATAAGCAAAGAATTGATCACCTCAGAGGAAGTGTTGGCTCACTTCAACCCGACACTGCCTATTCGGTTGGCTTGTGATGCTTCTCCATATGGTATTGGGGCAGTACTCTCACACAAGTTGCCAAATGGCACGGAAAGGCCAGTCGCGTTTGCATCCAGATCATTGACCTCTGCTGAGCGCAACTATGCGCAGATCAATAGGGAGGCTCTCAGCCTTGTATGGGGAGTGAAGAAGTTTAATCATTACCTGCAGGGCCAAAAATTCACACTTCTGACAGACCATCAGCCGTTGGTATCCATTTTTAACCCTAAGAAGGGTGTTTCGGTGATGACAGCACAGAGACTCCAGAGATGGTCCCTTTTCCTAGGGGCACATCAATACCAAATAGAATTCAAAGGTACAAAGCAGCATGGCAATGCTGATGGGCTGTCGTGCCTGCCACTACCTGAAGAAGAAGAGACGACGAAAGTTGACCCTGTTGAGTTATTTCATTCGACCTTCATCGAGTGTTTACCAGTCACCAATGCAAGTATTGAAAGAGAAACCAGGAACGACCCGACACTGTCCCGAGTCTACGAGGTGACAGTGAAGGGATGGCCAACACATGGTGATCCTCTGTTACCGGCATTCTCGGCAAGGCGAGACCAGCTGTCCGTCTGCCATGGTACTTTGATGTACGGGACAAGAGTGATTATTCCTCCCAAGTTAAGGGAAAGAGTTCTAAAGGAACTGCATGAAGGTCATCTGGGGGGAGTTAAGATGAAAAGTCTTGCTAGGGCTTATGTATGGTGGCCGGGTATTGACCAACAGATAGAGGAGTTGACGAAAAGCTGCGCTGGGTGCCAAAAAGTTCAAAATGCACCTCCGATCGCACCGCTACACCCATGGGAATGGCCTTCATCCCCATGGCAACGCGTACATATTGACTTTGCTGGTCCATTCATGGACTCCATGTTCCTAATTGCGGTGGACGCACATTCCAAATGGCCAGAAGTGATCAAGATGAATACCACTACTTCAGAAAAGACAATTGCAGTGTTAAGAACAATATTCGCAAGGAACGGATTGCCAGAACAGATATGTTCGGACAACGGACCACAGTTCGTGTCGGAAGAATTCCAAAAATTCTTAAAGAAGAATGGGGTGAAACATTATACCTCTGCCCCATATCATCCGGCGACAAACGGGTTGGCCGAGAGATTTGTCCAAACATTCAAAAAGGCAATAAAGGCCATGAACGATGATCAGATTCCGCTACAACACAAGGTGGACAATTTCCTAATGGCATATCGAAATGCCGCTCATGCAGTGACTAACCAAAGTCCTGCCATGATGTTTTATAACAGGAGGTTGCGGTCCAGGTTGGACTTGTCAAAACCAAATGTGCGGAGGGAAGTGGAAAACAAACAGTTCCGGCATATTAATAACAAGACCACTCGAAGTTTCGATGTAGGACAACCAGTGTTGGCAAGGGACTATGGAAACGAAAAATGGCAGTCCGGAACAATTCGGGCCAGACAAGGACCTCTGATGTACACAGTAGATATTGGTAACAATGTGATAAGGCATCATGCGGATCAACTGGTAGAATCGAGAGCAAGGGTCGAACCCATGGTTGCGACAGAGACAACTGTGGAAGACGTTAATGAACCTGAAGCATCTACCTCAGCAGGGAATGTACCTGATGATGACGTCCAATACATAGGAAACCAACTAGAGGAGTCACCTCAGCAACAAGAATCAGAGACCACTGAAAGGCGTTATCCAACCCGAATCAGAAGGCCTCCTGAGAGACTGAACCTTTGAACTGTTTATACCTGAAGTTATATATGTATATATGTTATTATGTTATGTTAAATGGGGATATGACTGTTAAGCTAAAAAGGGAGGATTGTGGTGTATGTAACCTGTTCCACCTTAAGAGAACTTAAGCCTGTTCCACCTTAAGAGATGTATTACTTTCTCTGGCTGCTGTATACGTAATACCGGTGGTGACCACCGGTATATAAGTACCGTGTAGTGATATTGCTGTTAGTATAGCCCTGACCTCCAACTAGTAAAGACCTGTTGAAACGTTATTCTTGTAGTCTGTGTCAGTAATTAATCTTAAATACAACTAGAACACACAGGCTTAACAGTGAGCATGTTTCTGGCCCCTCACAATCTGATCTAGCTAGGTTTAGGGGGTGGGCATTTAAGGGGTAATTTTAACAATGAGTTGTTATCCCTCGATGTTCCGTGTGTTTCCCCATTTCGTGATGACTTTTGTCAAGTATAATATGCCTGTATATATCTTAGCCAGTACTGTATTATGATTTGTTTTTCACTCCCATGTACCTTATTGGTTTGCAGTTTGATTTGTTCCTTTATGCAATAAAGTTTCATTTTGTTTTTCATTAAACCTGGTCTATAGAGTTTTCTCTACACTGTAGCCTCAAAGTCCAGTGTCTAGAACCTAAGGGGTGAGTGGGTCGAACCACTCAGGTTTTACTGTGCAAGAGAGAGAGGCCTCTAGAGAGAGAAACCTCTGCGATCTAAAACCCCTTACACTCTTGCGCATCCTCGATTTCCATCGCTCCACCATTGGCAGCTGTGCCTTCAGCTGCCTTTGCCCTAAGCTCTGGAATATTTTCCCTAAACCTCTCCTCCTCTCTAACACTCTCCTCCTTTAAGACTCTCCTTAAGACCTATCTATTTGACCAAGCTTTTGTCTCCTGTCCTAATATCTCCTTATGTAGCTCGGTGTGAAATCTTGTTTGATAACACTCTTGTAAAGCGCCTTGGGATGTTTTACTACATTAAATGCGCGACATAAAGGCAAGTTGTTGTTGTTTATAAACTGCACGTGGCTCACTTGAAAACCTTTTTGCGCAAGGCCCTAAAACAATTGGGTCCCCAATGGAGGGCTCTCTATGCGGGAGTCCTTCCCCTTTTCTATTGGGGACTTGGCCTGGAGGGTGTTGCATGGAGCACTTCCGTGCAATAAGCTTTTAAGTAGGTTTACGGACTCCCAGGCCGCCTGCCTTTTTTGCGGCCTAAAGGAGTCTGTGTTCCATGTTTACATAGAGTGTGAGAGGTTGCAGCCCCTGTTCCATTATTTGAAGGAGCTGCACCTCGATTTTTGGCTGCACTTCAGTCCCACACTCCTTATCTTCGATCACCCGGTACGGAGGGGAGCGGGTAGGTCAGAGGACCTTCTCGTGGGACTGCCCCTGGGCCTGGCCAAAGTGGCCATTAACAGGTCCAGGCAGCGGGCAATCGAGGGGGTCGTTTGGCCCGACTGCCTGCCTCTCTTCTGCGGCTATGTTCGCGCCCAGGTCGCCCTGGTGATGGAGCATGCGGTGTCCGCCGGCACGCTCGAGGCCTTCCAAGACCGGTGGGCGCCACGGGGACTGGAGTGCATCATCTCCCCGGCCGATGTAATTTAATTTAATTTAATTTGATAAGTCTTATTTAAAGTTCTTTTAAGTTACAGTTATTTGGTTCAACAAAAAGAGGCCTAACATGATTGGTGACCTCAATTTGATCCAGATCGAAACAGGTTGAACTCACCGACTGCCTGACGCTGTCTGCAGTGATCTGTTGAGGTCAGGAATCTGATTGGGTGAGGTGAATTGGTCAAGTCTTGGTTTATATTTTAATAAACCAATAGAGGTGATGCTGGATTGCCCCAGTTCCACCAACAGAGGGGCAACTACACAAGTGCCCCTCGAACTGAGGCGGCTCCACCAATATAATTAAACATCAACTCCAATTAAATTAAAATAAACTCATAATTTAAATCATAATATTATTACTCATGTCGATATGACTTTCCATTCCCTGCTGTCCCCACCGGTTGTGGGAGGCCTCAAGTGTACTGGTCGGGACCGCACGCTCCCGCTCCAGGGTCACCCGAGCATGGACAAGACCGTGGAGGAGAGGCAGGGAGCCAGAGCGACCCCTCCCCACGCACGGGCTGCACACAGCCTGGGACTGTGAATGTCCATCTTCGCCAAGCCCTTGATCAGAGGTCAAGTTAATGCAGAATTTTCCTTCCCTCTGGATTATCATTGGAGAATGTTGCGGCAAGTGAGCCTCCCACAGGCCCTGCTCCTGCCCATGTCCCCACCCCCGCTCCCAGCCCCTGACCCCATCCCCGCTCCCAGCCCCCGCTCCCAGCGCCTGACCCCACCCCCAATCCCTGCCTCCACCACCCATCCCTTGGCTCCTGATGCCTGACCCCAGTCCCCCACCCACAGCACCACCTCCCACCCCCTCGTCTCGCCACTCGGCCCTGCTCCCAGCCCCGTTCCTGAACCCTGGCTAGGCAGCTGGTCGTGCCCTGCCCCCTGCAACTGTCCCTGCCCCCTGCCCCTCCCTTCCTGCCCCCACACCCTTCCCTTACTCTGTCCCTCATCCTGGACCCCTTGCCCATTCCCCAACCATCCCCTGCCCCGAACTTTACTCTGTCCGCTTGTTCTGAACCCCCAGCCCTGGAATCCCGGCCCCTGATCCCTGACCTGTGACCCAATGGCTCATTCAGGACGGACAGTGTGGAACTGAACCATACAGGCAAGCAGACCCATTTGACCTTTTGACTTGCCTGAGCTTACTAATTTTGGCCATGGCAGTTATCAATTTGCCTCCGTGTCTTTAGGTTACTGAAGGTGGACAAGTCAACCAATGGCCCTGCTATAATTCCTGGCCTTGCTGATTCATTGGTTTATGGAGTGCTGTGGTGTGTTGTTCATCACCGTGGCAGGAAGATGCGGAGGAAGCTGGTTCTGGTTTATTGGGGGCTTTACCTCCCCCTCGGGAACTTGTGGTTTGGTTTCAGCAGAGGCCGTGCTCACGTGGTGGGGCGTGGCCCCATTTCTACACCCAATGAAAAGAAAGAACTTGTGTTTATATAGTGCCTTTCACAACCCCAGCATGTGCCAAAGCATTTTCCAGCCAATGAAGTACTTTTGAAGTGTGGTCACTGTTGTAATGACAGAATCACAGGCGGGGCCTCGGTTTAACGTCCCATCCGAAAAACGGCACCTCCCTCGCACTGCACTGGAAGTGTTGGCCAGGATTACGTACTCAACTCTTTGGAATGGGACATGAAACCACGACCTTCGGACTCAGAGGCGAAAATGCTACCCACTGAGCCACAGCTGACATGTTCGGCCTCTATTGTGTATAGTTGTGCAGGGCCCTTATAGCGATCAAGAGAGAGCTCCTGGACTCTCCATGAAGCAAACCAGGAGATCGACTAGTATATATGATATATAAAACTACTGTATGAATGGATAAGGTGCAGAGGTGGTAACCCAGTCAGAGTGTTCAGATACCCAGGTAGACTTGCCAACTCTGCTTTGGACTTATTCGTGGAGGTTTAATCACACGACCTCCAACAGCCGCACTCCCACGCACCCGCCATTGGTCGCCTGACACATCCATCCAGGTGGCACCCCGCCTTCCCACTTTGATTGGAGAGCGGACAGACTCTGCTTTTCCCGATTGGGTGATTCTTGACTCTCAAACAGCCTGCTCCAATAGTTTTGTCATTAATAAACAAATGTGCTCAGAGAAAATGGAAAAGACACAATTTATTTTAATGCCGCTGTAATTTTTCCGCTCACAGTAGTCTCCTGGAGATTAACCAGCTGGTAGCATTACAGAATCCTGTCTCATCTCTAGGTGTTCTAAGTTTACCAGATCAAAAAAGGTATGACAGCAGGTGTTCTGTACTTTGTCATTTTTACGAGGGCAGAGGTTCCTTACTTTATGCGCTTCTTTAAGTGTAAATTAGAATACCTTATCCAAGGTGAACCATTGCATTTGTTACCAAAGGTCAGCCTGTCGGAGCCCTTCACCTTGTTAGAATAAGGTTATTTATTCAGGGTGAACAACTGTCTTATCCCAATAGCCAGGATTCTTTCACAGCGATTTCATCGTTAATTTTCTAAATTTCCAAACCCGGTTTGTCATGTTTTAACAAGGCCAGAATTCTTTCATAAGATGTGTATTTTTCTGAATAGGTTTTATGGTTTATTCCTTCACACAGGGGCGATGTCAAGCAAAACATCACAAAGGTTTGTGGAAATCAGGATCTCCCCAAATAGCTGTTGATGCTGGGGCTCAATTGAAAAATTCAAAATTGAGATTGATGGATTTGTGTTAGGTAAGGGTACGAAGGTTTACAGAACCAAGGCAGGTAGATGAAGTTAAGATCCAGATCAGCCATGGTCTGATTAAATGGCACACACACACACGAGGGGCTGAATGGCTTATTCTTGTTCCTATTCAGGTAAATGAAGATCCCATGGCACTATTCAATAGAGAGTTTAGCAGTTCTCTGGATGCCCCAATTAATACCCCTCAAACATGCTCTACTGACTGAAGCAGTCATGTATCATATGGACAAGCAAGGAGCTCTCACCATTTGGCTATTCCCAGTTTATGTCGGGCTGGGGTGCAGTCGCACATCAATATTACCCCCTTCAACTTGCACACCTTTGATACGAGTGATGAGCAATTCTCATTTTAGACCAGTGGATTTGTAATGAACCCACCAAGGGAATCATGTTCCCAGTTGCTGCTTCTGCCAGAGAGCTTGGCCTGTGCACATTGCTTTCCCTTAAACACCATCACACTAGCTTCCACTGCTACACAAGAGGCACAAGTCTGGATTGAATTAATCCAACTTGCAGAATGGACAGACTCCTTCGAAAGCTCCTGGAGTTATGGCTGTTAACACAAACTTGCATTTATATAGCAAGACGTCCCAAGGCACTTAACAGGAGTGAAAACAGACAGAAATTGACACCGAGCCAAAGATGACTTCAGGACAGGTAACCTTGGTCAAAGAGGTAGATTTTAAACATGCGTCTTGAGGAGAGAGAGAGGCACAGAGGTTCAAAGAGGGAATCCCAGACAGCTGAAGGTACAAGATGCCAGAATTCAAATGGAAAAAAAAATTGATCTTTTACCAAACCAATGTTTGACTTCACTAACCACCCTGTGCAACTAACCAGTTTGTGTGGTGGGGAGTATGTTACACAAAAATAAAAATCACAACTAACCCTTAATTAGCAATCTTGTTGTGTGAGGCCCCTTGGGGAGGAGCAATCATATGAATTCTTCATTAAGATGGAGAGTGAAGTAGTTGACTCAGGGACTAGGGTCCTGAATTTAAATAAAGGAAACTACAATGGTATGAGGCACGAGTTGGCTAGGATGGATTGGGGAATGTTACTCAAAGGGTTGACAGTGGCTAGGCAATGGCAAACATTGACAGATTGCATGGATGAACTACAGAATTTGTTCCTCCCTGTTTAGCATAAAAATAAAACAAAAAAGGTGACTCAACTGCAGCTAACAAGGGAAATTAGTGATAGCATATGATCCAAGGAGAGGACATATAATTTGGCCAGAAAAAGCAGCAAACCTGAGGATTGGGAGCAGTTTAGGATTTAGCAAAGGTGGACAAAGGGGTTAATTAAAAGGGGGAAAATAGATTATGAGTGTAAGCTTGCAGGGAACAAAAACCGACTGTAAAAGCTTCTATAGATAAGAGAAAAAGATTGGTGAAGTCAAGCGTAGTCAGAATCAGGGGAATTTATAATGGGGAACAAAAATGGCAGACCAATTAAATACATACATTGGTTCTGTCACAAAGCAGGACAAATAACCTCCCAGAGATGTCAGGGAACATAAGGTCTAATGAGAGGGAGGAATTGAATGAAATCAGTATTTGTAGGGAAATTGACAGGATTGAAGGCTGATAAATCCCCAGGGCCTGATAATCTACATCCTAGGGTAATCTACATCCTAGGGTACTTAAGGAAGTGGCCCTGGAAATAGTAGATGCATTGCTGGTCATCTTCCAAAATTCTATAGACTATGGAACAGTTCCCATGGATTGGAGGATTGCTAATGCAACCACTATTCAAAAAGGGTGGTAGAGAGAAAATGGGGAATTATAGACTGGTAAGCCTGACATTGGTAGTGGGGAAAATGCTAGAGTCCATTATAAAAGATGTAATAGCAGAGCACTTGGAAAAAACAGTGATTGGATTGGAGAAAAGTTAAATCATGCTTGACTAATCTACTGGAATTTTGAGAGAATGTAGCTGGTAGAATAGATAAGGGAGAACCAGTGGATGTGGTGTATTTGGACTTTCAGAAGGCTTTGATAAGGTCCCGCATAAAAGATTAGTGTGTAAAGTTAAAGCACATGGGATTGGGGGGTAATGTACTGTCTTGGATAGATAATTGGTTGGCAGACAGGAAGCAAAGAGTTGGAATAAATGGGTATTTTTCCTGAGTGGCAGGCAGTGACTAGTGGGGTACCACAGGGATCAGTGCTAGGACCCCAGCTGTATGTACATGATCTAGACAAGGGAACTAGATGTAATATCTCCAAGTTTGCAGATGACGCAAAGCTGGGTGGGCGTGTGTGCTGTGAGGTGGATGCAGAAAAACTCCAGTATGATTTGGACAGGTTGGGTGATTGGGATGCAGTATAATGTGGATAAATGCAAGGTGTCCACTTTGGCAGCAAAAACAGGAAGACAGATTATCTGAACGGCAATAGATTGGGAAAAGGGGAAGTGCAATGAGACATGGCTGTCCTTCTGCACCAGTCGCTGAAGGTAAGCATGCAGCTGCAGCAGGCGGTAAAGAAGGCAAATGGTATGTTGGCCTTCATAGCGAGAGGATTTGAGTACAGGAGCAAGGATATCTTGCTACAGTTGTACAGGGCCTTCGTGAGACCACACCTTGAGTATTGTGTGCAGTTTTGGTTACCTTATCTGAGGAAGGATGTTCTTGCCATGGAGGGAGTGCAGCAAAGATTCACCAGACTGATACCTGGGATGGCAGGAATGACGTATGAGGAGAGATTGGGTTGATTAGGCTTATATTTGCTAGACAGAAGAATGAGGGGATCTCATTGAAACTTATAAAATTCTCACAGGACTAGATGCAGGAAAGATGGTCCTGATGGCAGGGGAGTCCAGAACCAGGAGTCACAGTCTAAGGATAAGGGGTAAGCCATTTAGGACTGAGATGAGGAGGAGTTTCTTCACCGAGACTGGTGAACCTGTGGAATTCACAGGGCAGTTGAGGCCAATGAATTAAATATATTCAAGACGGAGTTGGATATATTTCTTGAGGCTAAAGGGATATGGGGAAAAAGCAGGGACAGGGTACTGAATTTGGATGATCAGCCATGATCTCATTAAATGGCAGAGCGGGCTCAAGGGGCTGAATGGCCTACGCCTGCTCTGATCTTATGTAAATAT
This sequence comes from Somniosus microcephalus, assembly GCF_052327205.1. Lineage (NCBI taxonomy): Eukaryota > Metazoa > Chordata > Chondrichthyes > Squaliformes > Somniosidae > Somniosus > Somniosus microcephalus. Next base: position 155,293,767 of record NC_140997.1, read on the forward strand.
GGAACACAGTTACAGTACGTGGAGGCCAAGACACACCTACCTGCAGTGGGCATTGAGCAGGGATTGTCACAAATATCATTAAGGGGCTATTTGATAGTCTTTCAAAATTATGAAAGTTTCAACAAGGGAGGCAGGAGGAGAAAACTGGTTCTACTGGCAGATGACAGATTTGAAGATGATTGGCAAAAGAGCCGAAGGGCCAGAGGGAAAGAAGAGGAAAATATAAGCAGTGAGTAGATATAATAATCTGGAATGCACTGCCTGAAAAGGAGAACAGGAGCAAGGATAGCAGAAGCAATAGTAAATTTCAAACAGGAATTGGAAATATACTTGATGGGTAGAAAATTGCACGGCCATGGGGAAAGCAGGAGTGTGGGATTAATCAGAGTTTGTTCAAAGCCAGCACAGGCACAAAGGGCCAAATGGCCTCATTCTGTGCTGTATGACTGCAGGTTCCATCCTTTGAGGCCACAAAATTACTGCAGGTAATGTGTAGTTTCAACTACCCAAAACAAGTGGTATGTGGTGAAAATGTCAGCAAAATAAAGACATCCAAAACTGATCATGTCTTTTAGACCAGGGGTTCGCAAGATTGCAAGGGGCCTTGGATTTAAGAAAAGCTTTAAAAGGTAGGAACAAACTGGTGGCTCTGGCCCCGACCCAGACCTCAGTTTCTCTTCCCGCTACTGTAATGATCAGTAACCTGTCATTCTGGAATGGTACACTAGGTGGTGCTGTATGTATATAAGGGTGGGCTACCCAGGATGCACTAGGCTACCCACAAGGCAGCAGACAAGATGGATGCCTCTACAGACACTGTTTATTGGCCTGGCATAAATAAGGACATTGAGAACATGGTAGGCAAATGTGAGACATGTCAGAAACACCAAAACAAACAAGCAAAGGAACCAATGATAGTAGCTGACATACCAACAGCACCATGGCAAAAGGTTGGTATGGACCTTTTTCATTTAAATGGTAAAGACTATCTAATAGTGATTGACTACTATTCTAACTATCCTGAGATGGCGCTGCTCTCAAGCACCACAGCAAGCAGTGTCATAATGCATGTGAAATCCATCTTCGCCAGACATGGAATTCCCAGGATTGCCGTTAGCGACAATGGTCCGTGCTTCAACTGTAAGGAGTGGCAACAGTTTGCAGCACATTATGACTTTCAACACATCACATCCAGTCCTTTGTATGCTCAGTTGAATGGTAAGGCAGAGAAAGGTGTTCAAGTTCTCAAGCAGCTACTGAAGAAAGCGACAGAAAGCAAGTCTGATCCTTATCTTGCCCTGCTGAGCTACCGAGCCTCACCTTTAGACTCTGGTTCTTCACCTGCTGAACTCCTAATGGGTCGCAAGTTGCGTACCACGCTACCCTGCTGTGCAAAAGAAAAGCAGAGTAAGGAACTGAGACAGAGACTTCAACTGTTAAAGCTGAAACAGAAATCATACTATGACAAGTCATCCAAAACTCTGAAACCATTGACAAGGGATGATGTTGTCAGGATTGAGGATCCAGATGCATGGAACAGGAAAGCTACAGTTCTTGAGGAAGTAGGACCAAGGTCATACACTGTTAGAACTGAGGAAGGACAGATTCTCAGGAGGAACCGCCGTTCCCTCCTAAAAACACAAGAGACTATCGAAGTGCAAATCGATGACAATGCCACAACTGAATCTTGTCACTCACCACCAGAACAATCTAACACAAATACTCATAGAGGCTCTCATGAAAACACATCAGACTTACCTGTGCTGAGAAGATCCACACGTGAAGTAAAAAAGCCTGATAGACTTAATCTTTGAGTACAATGAAAACTACATTGAAAATGTATTGACTGTTGAAGATGTTTTTGTTGTTATTGATTGATATTGATTGATACTGATTTTGTTTAACCTCAAAGAAAGGGGGATGTAATGATCAGTAACCTGTCATTCTGGAATGGTACACTAGGTGGTGCTGTATGTATATAAGGGTGGGCTACCCAGGATGCACTAGGCTACCCACAAGGCAGCAGTCAAGATGGATGCCTCTACAGATACTGTACCTAGTCCACATGTGCTCAATAGAGTGTCTAGCAAAAGCTAGCTGTTCTTAATAAAAACAACTAGTTATTAATGAACATAACACCCCCCACACACACGTTTGAGAGATGATGGCAGCAGCCGCCACTAAGCCCAGGCTCCCTGCTTACTGAAGGGAGAAAGATGGCAGCACTGGTCGCAGATCCCCTAGCGCAAGCTGTCAGTCATCCACACACCAGGTCCCTGGGATACTACTTAATGCTGTGTGCATTGGTGTTCACCTCCCCCAGACTAATTGGGCCAGTTGCTCTTTATTTTCACCCCTTGCTCCCCGTAACCTCACTGCCATCTGTCACTGGTAGCAGCTGTAACCCAGTTAGAATATCCAGTAACTGTTGAAATTAGCCAATGGCAGCTCTGCTTCAGATTTGAATGATTGTCCTTTCACAGTTATGACCACGCAAATAATAAATCAAAGGAAGGAGCAAGGAAATAGGTAGCAGCTGCAAGGAGCTGCTGGGATCAAACTGTGAGTCGCGAGGGATGAGGTCCTGCAGCAAGAATTTAGGGAACTAGGAAGCAGATTAAAGAGCAGGACCTCAAAGGTTGTAATCTCTGGATTACTCCCGGTGCCATGTGCTAGTGAGTATAGGAATAGGAAGATAGAGCAGATGAATGCGTGGCTAAAGAGTTGGTGCAGGAAGGAGGGCTTTAGTTTCCTGGATCACTGGGCCTGCTTCTGGGGAAGGTGGGACTTGTACAAGTCGGACGGGTTGCACCTGAACCAGAACGGGACAAATATCCTTGCGGGGAGGTTTGCTAGCACTGTTCGGGGGGTTTAAACGAAAATGGCAGGGGGTTGGGAACCTGAGCAGGGAGACAGAGGAAAGGGAAACAGGGATAAAAGCAAAAGATAGGAAGGAGAAAAACAAAAGTGGCAGTCAGAGAAATCAATGGTTTAAATCAAACGTGGCCACAGTAAATAATAATTCTAATAGGTCTAAGCGTTAAAAAAACCAAGCCTGAAGGCTTTGTGTCTTAATGCGAGGAGCATTTGTAATAAGGTGGACGAATTGGCTGCGCAAAGAGGTAAACGAATATGATTTGGTTGGGATTATGGAAACGTGGCTCAAGGATGGCCAAGACTGGGAGCTCAACATCCAGGGGTATTCAATATTCAGGAAAGATAGGCAAAAAGGAAAGTGAGGTGGGGCAGCATTACTGGTTAAAGAAGGGATTAATACAATTGTAATGAAGGATATTAGCTCTGATGGTGGAATCTGTATGGGTAGAATTGAGAAATACTAAGGGGAAAAAAACATTAGTGGGAGTGGTATATAGACCTCCCAACAGTAAGGCGGAGGTTGGGGATGGCATTAAAAGGGAAATTAAAGCAACGTACAATAAGGGCACAGCTGGGTGACTTTAATCTACATATAGATTGGGCCAACCAAATTAGTAACAATATTGTGGAGGAGGAATTCCTAGAGTGTTTACAGGATGGTTTCCTGGACCAATATGTCGAGGAACCAACCAGAGATCAGGCCATCTTAGACTGGGTATTATGTAATGAGAAAGGATTAATTAGCAATCTTGTTGTACGAGGCCCCTTGGGTCAGAGCAATCATAATATGATCGAATTCTTCATTAAGATGGAGAATGAAGTAATTGACTCAGAGACTAGGGTCCTCAATTTAAATAAAGGAAACTACGATGGTCTGAGGAGCGAGTTGGGGAATTGTTTGGGGAATGGCACTCAAAGGGTTGACGGTGGATAGGCAATGGCAAACATTCAAAGACTGAATGGATGAGCTACAGAATTTGTTTATCCCAGTTTGGCATAAAGATAAAACAAAAAAGGTGACTCAACTGTGGCTGACTAGGGAAATTAGGGATAGCATAAGATCCAAGGAGACGACATATAAATTGGCCAGAAAAAGCAATAATCCTGAGGATTGGGAGCAGTTTAGGATTCAACAAAGGAGGACAAAGGGATTAATTAAAAAAGGGAAAATAGAATATGAGAGTAAGGTAGCACGGAACATAAAAACTGACTGTAAAAGCATTTATAGATATGTGAAGAGAAAAAGATTGGTGAAGTCAAGCGTAGGTCCCTTGCAGTCAGAATCAGGGGAATTTATAATGGGAAACAAAGAAATGGCAGATCAACTAAAGTCATACTTTGGTTCTGCCTTCACAAAGGAGGACACAAATGACCTCCCAGAGATGTCGGGGAACATAGGGTCTGATGAAAGGGTGGAACTGAGAAATCAGTATTTGTAGGGAAATGGTGTTAGGAAAATTGATGCGACTGAAGGCCAATAAATCCCCAGGGCCTGATAATCTACATCCCAGGGTACTTAAGGAAGTGGCCCTAGAAATAGTAGATGCATTGCTGGTCACCTTCCAGAACTCAATAGACTCTGGAACAGTACCCATGGATTGGAGGGTAGCTAATGTTACCCCACTATTCAAAAAAGGTGGTAGAGAAAAAGCGGGGAATTATAGACCGGTAAGCCTGACATCGGTAGTGGGGAAAATGCTAGAGTCTATTATAAAAGATGTAATAGCAGAGCACTTGGAAAGCAGTAACAGGATCGGACAAAGTCAACATGGATTTACAAAAGGTAAATCATGCTTGACTAATCTACTGGAATTTTGAGGATGTAACTGGTAAAATAGATAAGGGAGAACCAGTGGATGTGGTGTATTTGGACTTTCAGAAGGCTTTTGATAAGGTCCCACATATGAGATTAGCGTGCAAAATTAAGGCACATGGGATTGGGGGCAAAGTATTGACTTGGAGAGAGAACTGGTTGGTGGACAGAAAGCAAAGAGTTGGAATAAATGGGTCGTTTTCCGAGTGGCAGGCAGTGACTAGTGGGGTACTGCAAGGATCGGTCCTAGGACCCCAGCTGTTCACAATATATGTTAATGATCTGGACGAGGGAATTGGATGTAATATCTCCAAATTTGCAGACGACACAAAGCTGGGTGGGAGGGTAAGCTGTGAGGAGGATGTCGTGAAACTCCAGTACGATTTGGACAGGTTGGGTGATTGGGCAGAAAAATGGCAAATGCACTATAATGTGGATAAATGTGAGGTTATCCACTTTGGTGGCAAAAACAGGAAGGCAGATTATTATTTGAATGGCAATAGATTGGGAGAAGGGGAAATGCAACGACACCTGGGTGTCCTTGTGCACCAGTCGCTGAAGGTAAGCATGCAGGTGCTGCAGGCGGTTAAGAAGGCAAATGGTATGTTGGCTTTCCTAGCAAGAGAGTTCGAGTACAGGAACAAGGATGTCTTGCTACAGTTGTACAGGGCCTTGGTGAGACCGCACCTTGAGTACTGTGTGCAGTTTTGGTCGCCTTACCTGAGGAAGGACGTTCTTGCCATGGAAGGAGTGCAGCAAAGATTCACCAGGCTGATACCTGGGATGGCAGGAATGACGTATGAGGAGAGATTGTGTCGATTGGGCTTATATTCACTGGAGTTTAGAAGATTAAGAGGGGATCTCATTGAAACCTATAAAATTCTGTCAGGCCTGGACAGACTAGATGCAGGAAGGATGTTTCTGATGGCCGGGGAGTCCAGAACCAGGGGTCATAGTCTAAGGATAAGGGGTAAGCCATTTAGGACTGAAATGAGGAGGAATTTCTTCACTCAGAGAGTGGTGAACCTGTGGAATTCTCTGCCACAGAGGGCGGTGGAGGCCAGTTCATTAAATATATTCAAGAAAGAGTTGGATATATTTCTTAAGGCTAAAGGGATCAAGGGTTATGGGGAGAAGGCAGGGACAGGGTACTGAACTTGGATGATCAGCTATGATCTCATTGAATGGCGGAGCAGGCTCGAAGGGCCGAATGGCCTACCTATGTTTCTATGTTTCTATGTCTTTGTGGAGGAAGACCAGTGGAATATGTCACCATTAGGACAATTAGTAGCAAAACTGAAACAGTTTGTGAACTATTTAAATAATCTGCACTAATTTCTCCTACATCCTCATTTTCTCTCCTGTTGTCTTCAAGCTTTGAATCACACTATAGTAGGGTGCTGGCTGACCTTTGGTGCCTAACCTCATTGTTCACCTGCAAGCCTATACCTTGCATGTTAGCAGTCTTGCTCGACCAAGGAGTTCATCACAGGCAAACCGGATTGTTCACCCTAATGTTAGCCTCCAGCTGGGATTGATTTCAACGTTCCAAGATTAATCTCAACACTGCTGTGAGCAATTTAGGAGCAAAAAGAATCAGTCCTCAATAGTGTTTTCCTTGTACGCTTGCTTTAGTTATAAAAATATTGCAGATGGATAAAAGGCTGTTCGACTGACAATTAAGCAGAGAACTTGGACCAAATAATGTGCCAGAACAGTCGGTGAGGGAGTCGTGGCTTGCAGGGGCTCATGGAGGGAAAGAGGGAGTGGGGACCAATACTTTCTGCAGTGTTACAATAGCAGTGGGAGTGGCACTGAATTTTTACACAGTACTTGTGTTGAGCTCCAGGGGACCTGTGGAATTGAACATGGGAGAAACACCTTTGAAGGAAAAACATTGGGAAACCAATTTAGACAACTGAAATTCAAACCACCAAGACCAGTTTAATTAATCCAGTTCAACACCAAAGACTATATATCTCAAGCACAAGTCACATTTCAAATTTATTAAAACATTTTAACAAATAATGGAAGCGCCCAATTGAGGGAAAGGATTCAGTTGACTTTCCTGAACATTAGGAAGGCCACCAGAGATGCCAAGATCAGGGCTCCAGCTGCCAAAGTCACAGCCACGACCAGAAGCACCTCAGAACCTACATCACCTGCAGACAATGAGAAGCCAATGGAGTCAGGAGTCAAGACTAGAAAGGATGTTTCATAGAAATCACTCACCTGGAGAAGAGCTCTGAACCTCCTCAGGAGACTCGACAGCTTCACTTCCCACGTCCTTCAGATCAGCATCCAGAATGATCAGGGGTCCGAGGGAGGCCTCACCTTCCCACACAGGCTCCGACTCTGCAACAATTAGTTCAATCCAGTTACAAACATCCAACAATAGCCTCAACACCCAATATCACCACAACATACCAAGCTCAGATAAGACCTCTCTCTTGCCCCTGGAGTGCAGTCTTCCTCCAGATCACAATCTTGGAGCTCTGCAGTTGCCCCCATCACAACAGGCACAAACCACGTTGGATCCTTCCACCAGGGACTGGTCCAATTCAGTCACCAGGGACCATCTAAACAAGGAAGCAAGCCATCAGTCAGAGTGCATCTGTATGTCAAAAGAAAGAGGTTCACCATTCTAGGGTAGATTTCTCATCGGTTGTCTGGCTTCTGGAAGTAACAAGCTTTGTTGACTGAATCTGGCCTTTGATCTGCTGCAGCCACTTTCAGGTGGCAACTGATGAAGATCTGCAGAAGAAACATGCAGGAGTTACTCAGCATCAATGCTCATTGTCTTACCATCAACATCTGGCCTCCTCTTACCAAGTCCCAGTCATCCTCAAAGAAGTGGAATGCATCCAGGTTGAACTGGAGCTTGTCCTGGTGATCTCGTGGTGACACGAAAGATGAAAAGTAGTCTTCGCCCTAGCTGTCCAACAGGCAACTGGAAAGAGGGTTGGAAAGAGCTGCATCATTAAGAATGGATCCCAGCAGCCAATCAGTTATGGGATCGTGGAGCCCAGCTAAAGATCTTACCCACTGAAGTCAATGACGTGGTATCTGGGGGTGGAGTCCTGGTCTGGGCTCAGTGTAGCTACACAACGGTCAATGTAGAGCCTCAGTGGCATATGGTTCATGGTCACAACAGAGGCCTCGATGTGAATGAGGTCGCCAAGATGGTAGATATTAGAGGCACGCTCTGCACTCAGTCATCTGGATGAGAGGGGGGAGATTAAAAATAGTATTAACAGCACAGAAACAGGCCATTCTGGTCCATGTTGGTGTTTATGCTTCACACAAGCAGTCTCCCACTCTTCATCTAACCGCATTGATTCCAAGGAACATGTAAAAATAGGCAAGGTAGACTATTGGCCATTACTTACCAGTCATCAGATGCAGGGAGAACAACAGACTTCCCTCTGCCCCTTTGGTGGAGGAGAATGGGACCCAGGTCGGCTCGATTGCATTGATGCTCACCGTCCTCTTCCTGTTGGAAGGAAGGCGGCCAGCTTTACTTCCAATTCTCAAACCCCACTATACCCTCCCTGTTAAGTCTGTGGGTTGTATTATAAATAATCACAGACTCCACTGTTAACAAAATAAGACACGTCTTTACTATTCAGAGGCTCGGGCGATTCTGCCCTAGTTAACGCATCACAACCCTTATATACTGGTGTGGTCACTATCGGTATTACAGTATACATGAGCCAATAGATAGTGCCACCCTAAAGTAGTGCTCTTAAAGGCGAACGGTTACATTCTATAGTTCCCTTAAAGGTAAACGGTTACATACACAACACTCCTCCCTTCCTAGCTTATTACTTACAGAATCCCGTTAAACATACAATCTTCAACTTTATATAAACAGTTTGCAGATATACTCTCGATGGAGTCAACGTCATATAACAATTTACAGATATACTCTCAATGGAGTCAACGTCATATAACAGTTTACAAACATACTCTCAGTGGAATCAGTTTACAGGTTCAGTCTCTGTGGGAACAGTTCATAAATTCAGTCTCTGGTATTAATTCGTTCCAGACAGCATCCTCCATAGCCTTTTTTTTTTAATTTTTTAACAGCTTGTACTTTCGTCCTGTTGAACCAGCAGTGCGGACTTATACAACCCACTGGCTGTCTTGATAATGTCCCTGGATTTTTTTTACAAATTTAGCACCTTTCGTAGTGTTCGGACTGAGGTAGTAGAAGTAATAATATTTTAAACAGTTATTATTTTCTGCTTCTTCTTTTTCTTTTCTGTCTTTTTGAAACTCTCCGAGCTCTTTTCCCGGCTGCCATCTGTAGCGCCACCAACTCTCTATGTTCCTTAGACCTTAAGTGCTTCCTCAGGATTTCAGCACTTTGGGAGTTCCCATCACAATTTGGGCAGACCACATCCTCATAACATTCGGTGTCACTCAACAGGTCAAAACTCTTCTTCAAGCAATCATATTCATCCTGCTCTTCCTCGGATGTCTGCCCTTCCTTCCCTCCTGGCCTCATTTGTGCGTTCAATCCTTTCCCTTCCTTCAGGGATTTCGTTATCAGGCTATTTAATCCTTCTACTGAAGTAGCTGTTTCCCCATTCTCCTGTTCCCCTGGACGTAATTCAGCGTACTCCTCCATTTCATCCATCATTTTCTCCAATGCTTTCATCTTCTCTTCCTCTTGTACTTTGGCTTCCAGTGCTTGGAGAAGTTGCGCCTCGATGCTCTCTAGCTCATGTTCAGGGCCCATTCCCAGTTGAAACTGTTCTTCAAGTCGGTCAACCTCGGTAATTGCCGCCTCATATTTGTCTTGGGCTTCCTTCCATATTTTTATGAGTTCTGCCATGTCTTTCACCTCTACATCCTCATCTATGTATGGAACTTCTACCGATGAGTCTGTCTTGGCCCTGAGCTCCTCAAGAATTTCCTGCAGCCTTTGGACTTCTTGCTCATGTTCAACCTTTAGTTGCTCATATACTTCCAACGAAACTAGCTTTTCGGAGGTTGCTGAGTTAACCCCCTCCAGAATTGTAGTCTGGGCCTGTTCATACTGTTTTTTCAACTTCTCGCACTCTGCTTGTAAGGAGTCGTAGAGAAGAACTGGAATAAAATCCTGGCTTCCTGAAGATTCCTCTTCATTTGTTTCTTTCGCAATTTCCTGTTGGAGTTCAGCCAAGGCTGCTATGCTATCTGCCTCTCGAAGTCTCACTGCCATCAACTCTTCTTTATTCTTGCAGTCCATCTCAGCCATTTCCCGTTTACTTTCATTTAACTGAGTGAGTAGTCCCTTATTTTGGGCTGAGAGATATTGCACCTTCTCATGTAGACCCTTGCACTCCTTCTCTGCTTGACATAGCTGATTACCGCTGATTTGGTTCTGCGTTTCAAGTTCCAACATCCTTTGCTTAGCTTCTTTCAGTTTCGCCCCTATAAGCTCCTCTTGCAACATGGCCACATTATTCTCATCAGGTAAAGAAGCGTTTCTCTTTTCCATGTCCAAGATTTGTTTCTGCATCTCCTTAAGAGCACCCTGTGATTCAACTTCTCTTAACTTTGCCTGCACTAGCTCCGTCTCTAATTGCAGAACAAAATCCTCAGTGCAGCGTGATTTGCCCTTCTGCTGTATCTCTAGATCATGCAAATATTCTAACCCCTGAACATCATCAGGGAGATGTGATCGGTAATTGGTCACGATGGCTCTATGGTCGCTCTCTGCTTGAGCCAGTAGGTTCTGTTGTCTTTCCAGACTCTCCCATTCGGTGTCATAGAACTTTTTCATTGTTTTCATCTCTTGTACGAGGCGGTAACTTAATTGTTCTAATTGTTGTTGTACTTTGAAATAGCGTTGAGTTCGAGCCCGGTGTTCCTCCGTAATGCATATGTCTGTAGCTTGAACAGACTCAGAATTCTCTGTCTTTATGCACGCCATCGATTTTCCAACCTTAGTCTGTGAGTTAATGTTAACCTTGTTTTTCATACATAAGCTGGACTTATCGTCTTCCGGCTCAGAGTCTGAGCTGCTTGTCTGCACCGAGTCCTCACTCGTCATTGCTTGTCGGTAGTGCCATTCCATGTCTATTTTCTTGATCCACTCCCGTCCTAGAAGTGGTGGTCCTCCCTCAGGTAGTACGTACAAATTCATTCTTGGGTGTACTTTACCCCTATCTCTCACCTTGACTCTTATTTTCCCCATGGGGTATACGCGATGCCCCGTGTATGTCTGTAATACGAACTTGGTATTTCTTAAGGGTATGTGAGAGAATAGTCGGTGGTAGTCCTTTTGGTTGATGACTGATACAGCTGATCCCGTGTCCAGCTCCATTCGTACTTGGACTCCAGCTATTTTTAGTGTGACCCAGATCGTCTGTAGATCAGTTACTTGACCCACATTGTGGATTCTCAGACTATCCAACTCCTGGCTGTTTGGGTCTGAGTCTGAATTTTGTTCGTCTGAACTCTTTTCAGCCACCTGATGCACCTTGTTGTACTTTTCTTGTGGTGGTGGCTTCCTTTGTTTGTTGGTCTTCTTTCTGGACCTGCATACCTTCGCGATGTGACCCAGTTTGCCACATTTCCTGCACTCTTGATTCTTAAACCAGCACTGATTCTGGTCGTGCGTTGTCTTTCCACAACGGTAGCATTTGGAAATGCTTGCAGTCATTTGGTCCACCCCGAGTGCCGCCGCCTTAAGCTGCATTTCCGCCGTTCCTTTCACTGCGGCTTCGTGCGATGAAGCTATGAGGACAGCCCTGTCCAGTGTGAGGTCGTTTTCCTCCAGGAGTCGTTTCTGCGTTCCTTCTTTGGCCAAGCCGCATACGAACTTGTCCCGCAGCGCCTCTGTCAAATTCCCTCCAAGCTGGCAGTATTTCGCTAGCTTACGCAGTTCGACTAAGTATTCCGCATTGCTTTCATCTTGCCTCTGGGTTCTGGCGTAAAATTTAAATCGTTCAGCCAGTATCAACGGTGTGGGGTTCAAGTGATCCTTCAGCACTGCTACGATCTCTTCGAAGGTCTGGTCCACTGGTTTAACTGGTGCTATTAGATGTTTCAAAAGCCCGTATGTTTTTGCTCCCATCGAATTTAACAAAGTTATTGCCTTGGCGTATATGGCTACGCAATATATTCCTATGCGTTCCCCATACGTGGCCCTGTCTTCTATTTCAGCATTAAAATCATTAATATTTCCTCGCTTAGGCATCTTCTTCTCTTTCCGAGAACAGCACAAGTATTTCTTTACTTATTATTAATTTTCTTCTCTTCTTGAGAACACCACAAGTATTGCTTTACTTATTTCTTGTTTCTGAAAATTCTAATTAATTTTCTAAGATGGCGGTTTCCCGCTTCTGCCTTCTTCCCCAGCGGTTTTCCCGCGAAAAATGGCGGCTTTCCCGCGCTTCTCGCTCTCCCCGCCCACTTCAATGGCGGTTTTCCCGCGCTTGACGGTCTTCACCCGTCCCCCGACGCTGTCTTTCAGCCCTAGTGCGGCCCTTATCAGCGGATGCGATCGATGGCCCGGCTGCGCCTCACACTTGAAAGCGGCCCCCGGCCTCTGGCTCACCCGCTCGCGCGGCTCTTGCTCGCTCCCTCCCGGGCTCTGGCTTACCCGCTCGCGCGTTTCACCGCGGCTCTTATCAGGGATTGCGATCGCCCTTATCTCCCGATCGGTGGCCCTGTCTTTGCAGCCAACGCTGCGGCTTACCCACGAGGTTATGGAGGCTTCAGGGTCCTAATGCCTGTCGCTTCCAGCCTGTCGGTTCCAGACTGGTGAGGATTGAAACCTCTCTTCAACGTCCTGTCTTCGGACGAAGCCGCCGTGGAACAACTGCCGCAGGGTTCGAATCCTGACTCGTCGCCAATGTTAAGTCTGTGGGTTGTATTATAAATAATCACAGACTCCACTGTTAACAAAATAAGACACGTCTTTACTATTCAGAGGCTCGGGCGATTCTGCCCTAGTTAACGCATCACAACCCTTATATACTGGTGTGGTCACTATCGGTATTACAGTATACATGAGCCAATAGATAGTGCCACCCTAAAGTAGTGCTCTTAAAGGCGAACGGTTACATTCTATAGTTCCCTTAAAGGTAAACGGTTACATACACAACACTCCCCATACCACTTACCACCCCCCCCCACCCAGCCACAAATTAGAAGGGGGGGGGAAGAGCCCCTGAAGCATCCACCTCACCTGGGATAATGGCACTCAATAGGGACAACTGCTCCACTGGTTCTCACAATGACTCCTCCAATAGGGCTCAGCCTGTAGTACAGGTGGTTGGTCTAAATCAGCAGGTCTTCAGTCATCTGGGAGAGAGAAGATCTTGTTAGGGTCAGATACAGAACAGTGGACTTGGGCAAGAGTGCAGTGTTCTGTAAATAACAAAACACTCTCAGCCCTTCATACTTTTGTTAATTAACTAGAGACCCATCCCTTTTCCTCCTTCCAAAAATAAAACTATCTAATTCCATTTTAAGAGATACTGTAAGCCACCGGGGGGGGGGAAGGGCACTTCAGTCATCCACCTGAAGCACTTAGATAGCACCATTCATAGGAAGAACATCTCAAGGCACTTCACAGGGAAGTTAACAAAAGTGACAAAAAGCTTGGCTAAATAAGTAGGTTTTTAAGGAGTAGCTTAAATAAGTGGTGGTGTGTGATAAACAAATGGGGTTTAGGGAGGAAATGACCCAGGATAATGACACAATAGGGATAACTGCTCCATTTGGTTCTCAGACACAAGTACTGAACAGTCACTTATGGTACAGCATTCCACATCTCAACTAGCCAGAGAATTCCTCCAAAGGATTGTCTTCAGTCTAGGTTTCCTCATCACCATTTCACCAGAGGCAAGTTGTGTCTGAACTACAGACACCTCAACTTGATGAAAAATGCCTCAATCTTCCCCCAAGCATCTCTTGAATATTGACTAGGCTCTTCCCATGATCCTTCCTACAACAGGGTCCAGAACTTCATGGAAACCCAACTGTGTCTCAGAAATTGACTATTTGTATTAAAAACCACCGCATTGTATTAGCTTTTTTAATCTGCACACTCGCCAATGTAGCTACAACCCTTCATCTCACACCCACCACTGTTAAAGACAGTCTATTATCCTGGCTCTGCATTCCATATGCACAGTTTTGATTCAACCAATAAAGGTTGAATCAGTAAAAAGCCTCCACATGTGCCCCCTCGTCTAAGAAGGCCTCACTAAAATATTCTGACCATGAAGGTCAATCAAAACTAAAGCTTACATTAAATCTAAAATCATACTGTTACCTGTCAATCATTACAGGTCATAGAATTCCATAGAACACAGAGCATACAAATAGCCTATGCCATACTTGTGTTTATGCTTCACACAAGCCTCCTCTCTGGTACCCACTGGATGCAGAAGGTTTTAATCAGAAATCACATTACCTTTACTGTGCTGCCACATTCATGGAGCCCATGTTCAAATAGGACAGTGGGGTTCTGAGAATAGATCCCAGTTGGCCAACATCCTGTTGTCCCCAGGGTCAGGTCAGCTGCTTTAACCAGGTGCCTGGTTCCAAAGAAATCCATCTGTACTGTGACCAGCAGGTTTTGCTCTCCACACTGCACCATCACAATCTGCAGTGGAGACACAGTTCACCCCTCAGACACATTGAAAAGTGAACCAAAAGCTGGGCCTGGAGGGACAGAAGGGGCCTTCTCAATGCTCCATGGGAAGTCCCAGTTTCTAAACTGCTGCCAAGTATCAGAGCAACAAAGAGCTCCAACCAAAAGCAACAGAGGAGCCAAACCCTTCACTAGTTGCCCCATAATGCTAATTATAGCAGCTTAAATGTGAACTGAGGTGGAGCCCACTGCTCCTCTTTTATACTCACAGCCTGCAGTCAGCTGAAAACAATTGGATCAGGTGTGGCACTCTTTTGGTTGAACCAAACATAAACAAATAGACTGTAACTAATAAAACTTTAAATAAACCTTAACAAATCAAATTAAAATTTGGTTGTCCAAATCAATTATGCACTCCAGTCCCCGCGGCGCCCACCGGTCGCGGAAGTACTCGAGCGTGCCGGCGGACACCGCGTGCTCCATCTCCAGGACCACCCGGGCGCGAACATGGCCGCGGAAGAGAGGGAGGCAATCTGGCTGGACAACCCCCTCGACCGCCCGCTGCCTGGACCAATTGATGGCTTTTTTAGCCAGGCCCAGGAGCAGACCCACGAGGAGGTCCTCCAACCTGCCCGCTCCCCTCCGCACCGGGTGACCATAGATCAAGAGCGCGGGACTGAAGTGCAACCAAAAATCGAGGAGCAGCCCCTTCAAATAATGGAAGAGGGGCTGCAACCTCTCACACTCCATATAAACATGAACAATCTGGGTCTATGGGAATGAGACAAGTTCAGCTTTTGTTTTTTGATGTACTGATATAGAATATAAGGACAGAAACATGTACAGCCTCTTAAAGAACATACATTGTATTCAACCGATATAAATTTAATCATGCTTTACAACTTCAAATAAATACAGACCTATATTTGTTAAGTGTTATGATAATGTTTAACTGAAAGAAGTCTACTTCCATATCTATAGCATTGCCTGACTCTGCACCTGCCTCAGCTCATGTACTGCTAAAGCCCTCATCCATGCCTTTTTTATCTCTAGACTTGACTATTCTAATGCTCTCCTGACCGGACTCCCATCTTCCACCCTGTGTAAAGTTGAGCTCATCCAAAACCCATTTCCTAACTCACAGCAAGTCCCATTCACCCATCAACCCTGTGCTCACTGACCTGCATTAACTCTTGGTCCAGTAACGCCTCGATTTTAAAATTCTCATCCTTGTTTTCAAATCCCTCCAGGGCCTCATCCCTCCCTATCTCTGTAACCTCCTCCAGCCCTACAACCCTCCGAGATCACTATGCTCTTCCAATTCTGGCCTCTTGTGCATCCTCAATTTCCATCGCTCCACCATTGGCGGCTCTGCCTTCAGCTGCCTTTGCCCTAAGCTCTGGAATATCCTCCCGAAACCTCTCCTCCTCTCTAACCCTCTCCTCCTTTAAGACTCTCCTTAAGACCTATCTATTTGACCAAGCTTTTGGTCACCTGTCCTAATATCTCCTTATGTAGCTCGGTGTCAAATCTTGTTTGATAACGCTCTTGTAAAGTGCCTTGGGACGTTTTACTACATTAAAGGCATTTTCCTTCCCTCTGAAGATTTGGATTATCATTGGCAAATCTTGCGGCAATTGAGCCTCCCACAGGCCCCGCTCCTGCCCACCCCCGCTCCCAGCCCCTGACCCCACCCCCACTCCCAGCTTCTGCTCCCAGCTCACGTCCCCACCCCTGCTCCCAGCCCCCGCTCCTCCCCATGTCCCCACACCCGCCCCTGCCTCCTGACCCCCACCTCTGTCCCCAATTCCTGCAACTTGCCCCCTTGCCCCCACCACCCAATCCTGCCCTCTGGCTCCTGACGCTCACTCCCTGCCCACCACCCCTTGCCCCGAAGGCTGTTTTACTGATGATCAAGCAGAGAGCCGGGACCGATGTGCCGTGAACAGTCGGTGAGGGAGTCAGGGGTTGCAGTGTCAAGAGGGAGACGGGGAGGTGTCAGGTGATTGGGGCTCATTTTGAGGGAAAGAGGGAGCAGGATTTACGGGGGGGACTCGTGTAGGATTCGCAAAGTTGAACATTGTCCTATAAGGGTCTATTGGCAGAAAAGGCATTAATTTTTAAAGACTGTTTTAAAAGAAGCCCAGGAATAGGGGCACACAAAATGGCCGCCAGACCCCGTGACCAGCTTTTTGGGACATTTTAAGATGGTTCCTGCAGTCCACAGACAACTTTTGTGGATTCAGCCCACAGTAAGTTCTGGAATGCAATTTCGGAGAATGCGAAACCAGACAGAACCCCATACATATGGATTGGATGCGGATCCAATCAGATCGGCTTGTAGATAAAGGCCATCAAAATGTTTACCCAGACAAAGGGAAACAGCCTCAAGTTCAAAGGGGAACATCAAGACCCATTAAAGACAATACAAAATAACAACAGAAAATGCTGGAAAAACTCAGCAGGTCAGGCAACATCCGTGGAGAGAAATTTGAGTTGACGTTTCGGGTCGAACCCTTCTTCAAAACTGGAACGAAAAGAAACTGGACAATACAAGGTCATTCCAGACCAGAGATGGCAGTTACCAGCCATCCCAAAAGTACTTTAAACACAATGGCCCAGAACTTGGTGTCGGGGGCTTGCCGCGTGTGCAAGCCCCCTGATGCGCACTTACCCGGCGCGCCGACATCTGAAACCTGGCCCGCAGTAGATTTCCTGTCAGTGGCCCGGTTCTGATGTCGGCGCGCTGTGCTAACCTGACCCAGCGGCGTAGTTAGTGCGATGTGCCGGCTGGGATCAGGTGAGCACTGTTCAGCCAATCAGGGGAGGGGGAACTTCATTCATAAGTTTGAGAGTAAGAACTGTCAAACTCATGAGAAGTACTGCACCCCAAAACACTACTTAAACTTTAAATAAAATTTTAAAAAACATCCCAATCATTAAATTAAGTATAAATAAGTTTAAAAAAATAATTTAAACAATAATTCTTTTTTTTGAAAAAAATTTTTTTTAATAAGAAGGGTCTAAAACTAAACTTACCTTATTGTAGATTCTTTAAAATAATAAACCTGTGGAAAAAAAATTCTAAATTGCACTAAAACACCACTTACCTGTAAAAATAAATACTTACGTGTGCTTTTTACAAGCGTAAAGACCGGAGGCCTTTACACATGCGCAAATCCCCCAAAACAGAGGAAATCCAAGATGCACGCGCTGCCCCCTACAGTGCACGTGCTAGCCTCTTCACCTCTTGGGTTAGAGGAGAGGAAATGCCGGTTTTCAGCACATGCGCTGTGCATGCTGAAACCCGTCATTTCCTCCGGCCAGACGCGTGAGTACCCCTTCCGTACTCACGCGTTTGGGGAGGAATTACTGCCCCATTGACTACCCCTCTGTGCTACAAGCCCGCCAAAAATTAAACAAAGACTAACCTTGATATGGCGGGAGATAAGGGCCTCAAGGAGAAGTATAACTGGAGACCCGGGGTAGCTATCAGGAGATGTTCGAGAGGGAGGTTCGAGAGAGAGGTTTGAGATGGAAGATCGAGTCAGTGCCCAGACCCGGGGTAGCTGTTGGGAGATCATCAACAAACCCCAGGCCATTTGACGAGACGAAAAGACGGCGACCCTCCAAGAGGAAACCTATCTGAAAATGGTCAAACAGTTGGTCTCTCTCCACGCCGACGTCCAGGCCTGCTAACATCCAGCCTGTCCATGTCCATTACCTCGAGGGAGAAAAGAGTGTGTCGCAGCCCGCTGCGTTCCGCTGACCACGTGGAGACAGGACACCTGAGAGGACCAAAACGCAGACTTCAAAACCTCTATTTTCTAACTGGGACTGGTGAGCATGTTTCTGGCCCCTCGTAATCTAATCTAGCTAGATTTAGGGGTGGGCATTTAGGGGATAATTAACAATGAGTTGTTGTCCCTCGATGTTCCGTGTGTTTCCCTATTTCATGGTGAACTTTGTAAAGTATAATATGCCTGTGGATATATTGGTTAGTACTGTATTATGATTTCTTTTTCCCTCCCATGTATCTTATTGGCTTACATTCAATTTTTCCTTTGTGCAATAAAATTTCACTTCGTTTCATTAAACTTGGTCTACAGAGTATTCTCTGCATTGTAGTTCCTGCCTCAAAGTCCAGTGTATAGAGCCTAAGGGGTGAGTGGGTCGAACCACTCGGTAAATTACTGTGCAAAAGAGAGAGAGGCCTCACCAGAGAGAGAGACCTAGCAAAAAAAAACCCTTACAGAAAATGGCGACCACGGCAGGACACTGGCAGCAGGATTGCAATGTATTAGACCCAGGTTTAAATGGACAAAATGTTATGGATGAGAGGATAGCGGATTATGTTTTTGGTAAGGTAAATCTCACTGAGCAGTGGATTTCCGATCTCTTTCTGGATGGGCGTCCGGTAGACGCAGCCGTCAGGTGGACAGAGAGTAAAGAACATAAAAGGTCAGTAGAGAAGGCAGTGTGGCTGATGTGCTACAAAAGACAAGTCCAGATTTTGGACAGAGTCGTTGCAGCGCAGGCAGCCAAGATCAAAACCCAGGCATCAGAAATAGAGGAAAAGGCCATGGGTGGGGAAACGCTGATCGCAGCGCTTCATGCGCTGAATCAGGAATGCCAAACTGCAGCCAGCCAACATCAGGCTAAAGCATAGTACCTGGAATGCCAGGTTACTGAGGCAAAGATTCATGAAGCGAGAGTGCGGGAGAAAAGCGCCTGCCTCGCACAACAGCTAAGAGCGCAGGAGGAGAAAGTAGTGGAGGTTAAGGCAGCTTACAGGCTGGCCATTGAGCAGGAGTTTGAAAGCGCAGACCACGGCCACTGCCAGAAGGCGGTAGAAGACCTAAAAATGGCCCTGGCTAAGGCAAAAGGCATGGTATGCCTTGTAAGCCCAAAGGCAAGTCACATAGACTTCCTGAAGGAATCCAAAAAACCGATTCCATGTGAAGTAGTTGTGGCACCAGCAACTGAACCCTCAGCACCGCCGAGCTATAGTGAGGTTTGGCCCGAAGGGGGCGTGGTATAAGAGGAGAAAGCCGAGGTAGAACAGAAGGAAGAACAACCCCCGGTAGTGAAGCCGGAGCCGGCACCAATGTGTCCTGCTCGGCACCAGAGGTACGGTCCCGCCGCCGCAAATGGCGATGACGGACCCCTCCAGAACCATCTCATACTGCCCCACAGTGCCCAACAAATCAGAGCGATGGTGAGCCACCTCCCAAAACTCTCCGAGAAGGGAGACCCCTCAGTCCATTTCAGGGAGATAGCGCAGACAGCCGCCGTCAATGACTGCGATGGTCCAGAACAGGCTAACATGTTGCTATTCTCCCTCGATAGCACAATCCTTCAGTGCCTCTCAGACGGGAGTAAGAGGGGGCAGAGAGGGTATGAGGAACTCCGGGACGAGGTCCTGCAGGTTATGGGAGTGGACGACGGCAACCCGTTCCTCCGTGTGGAAGGGACTATGCAGTTAACTGGAGAGCCCCCACGGGTTTTCGCAGAAAGGCTGTGGCCAGTGTATCGGCGCAGCTGTCCAGGCATGCCTGAACGGGCCGCAATGAATGATGTCCAGCGGGTTCATTGGCTCTGCTGCCTGGTTGCCAACAGCTTACTGCAGATACAGGCCCAAGTCAAATCTTGGTTTGACCCCCAAGGTCCCGGGATCACAGAGGAGACAGTGCTCCGACAGCTCACCATTGCATATAAGAATTGCAGGGGTCAGGAGGCACCTCCCTCTAAGGGAAAAGAGCATGAAGCAAAACCTACAGCCCCAAGTAAAAAGGAGTGGCATCAGGAGGGGAATCGCCCTCCCCAGGCTAAGCTCAATTGCCACGGGTGTGGGAAGGATGGACATTGGCGCAGGGACTGTAAAAATCCGTGGAAGGACAATAGGGAAAGTCTCCCACAGCCCAAGCCCAAGCCCAGACCGCCGCCCCAGCATGAGTCCAGGTCCAAGCCGCAGCCCCTGTCCCAGAAAAAGGAGCCGGTGCAGCTATAGATCCCGTTGCGATAGAATCAATTTTAGAGACAATGCGGTCTCTTATGATCTCACAGGGGAAGATAGCAGTCACCACCGGTACTGTCATTCCCGTGGCTCGACCGCTTCACCCCAATGTCTAGAGTCAGCGCAGCCCGTTTACCTGTGTTCGTTGCGATATGATTTATGGAGGTGACCCCTCGTGGTGTTGGAGGTAGAGAAGGTGAAAGGGACCTATCTGTTGGATACGGGAGCATCGTGCACCGTGATCCACATAGCTAATCCTACCACCTCATCTCTGTCCACCGGGGTTCCATATATTCTGTCGGGCCTCACGGGCAAAGAACAGGCTGGCACATTCTCCATCCCCCTCTCCATTCATTTAGGACCACTCCGCACCACGTGGAAGTGTATACTGATGAAGTGGGAGGTGGAGGGTGGAAAAGGGATCCTTGGGTCCGATTTCTTAGTAGAACACGGGATCCTCGTGGATCTTAGAAATCACTGTCTCTGGGGAGCAAGTACGGGTAAGAAAGGCAAGGTTGTCATCATCCAAGGGAAGGAAGGGAAAGGGACCCTATGTACCGTGATGCCAAAAGAGGGCTACGACCTCGAGCTCATGGTCGCCAGCGTCCCACAAGATCTGCAGGCATTCGTGTCAGACCACCTGACTATATTTGCCACTCACAAACACGATTGCGGGAGGGTCACCAGGTTTGAGGTCAGAGTAGACGGGGACCCCATGGCCCGACCCCAAAAACAGTACAACATCCCCAGGGAAGCGGAGCCCGACATGGAGACAGCAATGTCTTCACTGGTGCAGCAGGGCGTGTTGAGGCCGATAGCCACCCACGTAAACTCTCCTTTGTGGCCAGTGAAGAAGCCGGACAATTCCTGGAGAGCCACGGTGGACTACAGAGTCCTCAATAGTAACATCCCAGCCTGCGCACCGACGGTAGCAGCTGTTGCCGACCTGATAGGGCGTATTCCAGCATCCGCAACCACGTTCACGGTGCTGGATATTTCCAATGGGTTTTGGTCCATCCCTTTAAGGAGGGAGGATCAGTACAAGTTTGCCTTTGCTTTCAAAGGGCAACAGTACCCTGGAACTGCTTGTCACAGGGTTTCCATAACAGCCCCAGCATTTTCCATCAATGTATGGCAGGGAGCTTAAAAGAGTTCAGCCAGCCCAATCGGCGAGTGCAGTATGTGGACGACCTGCTCCTGTTCACAGATTCCAGGGAGGAGCAC
The DNA here is from genome assembly GCF_052327205.1 of Somniosus microcephalus. Lineage (NCBI taxonomy): Eukaryota > Metazoa > Chordata > Chondrichthyes > Squaliformes > Somniosidae > Somniosus > Somniosus microcephalus. The sequence goes on from NC_140997.1 coordinate 155,315,295, forward strand.
GGCCCACTATTGGCTGAGCTATTGGAGCTGTTAGGCAGAAAGGGTTTCAAGGTAATCCCAAAGAAGGCACGGATCGGCCAGCAGGAAGTAAAATTCCTGGGTCTGACCATCCACGCTGGAGAGAGAGCCATAGACAAGGCAAGACGGGAATCGGTGCAAGACCCACCGGTCCCCACCACCGTAGCCCAGAAGTGGGAAGTAGGAGACAAGGTCATGGTAGGAAACGCTGCCCGAGTGGGGAGTTTAGATCCACTGTACATGGGGCCCTACAGTATTGTAGATAAAGCCAGCCCCATGGTACGCACAGTGAAGTTGCCCCGGCGCACTAAATGGTTTCATGTAAACCAGTGCAAACTATTTAAGCCGGGTGCAAAAGAGCCAACGACCGAGGCCAGGTCTGAGGGTAAAAATCCTCAGCCTGAGGCGTGCAAAAAGTCACAGACCACACAGGCTGGCGCCGCAGCCTGCTTGAGGGGAGGAGCTATCCCACCCCCTGGGAGGTTTCCCCATTGGCCTGGGACTCGGACGGGGAGGAGCCCGAAGACCAAGGCCCTCCCCCTGACCCGAGCACAGTTTGGGGGGAGCCTGAACAGCTAGGCCCCACCCCTGACACGATTCTGGAGGAGGTGGAGTCGGAGGACGGAGGTCCCGCCCTCGGCTCAAGCTTAGGGGAGGTAGAACTTGGGGGCGGAGATTCTCCACCTGTAGGGACAGGTAGGGAGGAGTTGTCTGCCACAGACCCAAATCCCAAAGGGGCGGAGTCTGAGGGAAGGGAGCCGAAGCCTGTCAGTCGTGGAGAAGCCACGGGCTGTGAGGGCTAAAGTCCCAACCAAAGGTCCACTCGCAAAGGGAGCCTCGCCCGAAGTACCCCCTCGCAGGTCGTTTCGGACGCCTCAGCCAATAAAACTCTGGCCAGATTCCCCCTACTTCAGCAGACACCGACTTGGGAAATCCCTAGAAAGATGCAGTCCCCAATTGGCAGCAAAAGGCTGTGGGGGACTCAAGCTAGAGGTCTGTGCGGCCCCGCCACAGGGAGCGGTGAGCTGCAGTCCAAACAGGGATTAGGCAGGCCGCCCAGGGATGGGCGGCGCTGTACATAAGTTTAGTTAAGTTTAAGTTTGGTTAAGTATAAGGTGTGTAAATTTTTAAGGTGATGGGTGTTATAAGAAATAGTTTTGGAATCTGCCCAGCATGTGTGTTTGTTTTGGATCGAGGTCGAAAGACACGATCATGCCTTCACCTAGGCCAGAATCTCTCGGGAGCCTGGCTGTATCGTTTAATCTGTTGCAGGAACCAAAGGTACCATGGAGAGGATTCTCATCGTGTTCGCAGTGATCAGGTGTAGCTTGGCCTATCGGGGCTACACCAAGGACTCCATTGTGTATGGAGGCTCCGGGGACACAGCCCCCATCGCGACTGATGGGACAGGTGAACGGGACATTGAGGAAACAGCCACCTACTTCCACGAAGGGAGGTGGCCAGGATGGCTGGGGTCGAACTCTATGGAATACTCCAGCCAGTCCAGGTTTGCATACGGAGAGACATCTCTAATGTGTCCCAGGGTGAGGATCATCGCGCCCAGAGTCAGCGTAACCGTCGGGAGGAAGATTTGTTTAGTATGCAATGGACATGTTCCTTTGGACAGATGGTGGTGGCTTCGGAAGCTAAGTAAGACCATGAAAAACTCCACGGTCGAGTGGAAACGACTGGGTAACAATACCCATCGGACTATTACGGGGACTCATGGGGCATTGAGTGTCTGTTGGGACAAATGGTGGGAACCAGCTGAGGGGATTTACATCTGCATGTGGGGTTCAGAACGCGTCTGCCCCACAGGCATCTCCATCTTTTTCCAGAGACAGTGGCAGGATGCTGGGAAAGGGATGAGGTGGGACGTCAGCACGCGGGCATGCGGAGTCCCATACTCTCCGATCCTGGTGCATGCCACTGAGCCCATCACCCACCCCCGCAAGCCCCTGCCCACGATTCCGGTAGCCAAATCCTGCAAGGAAGGGTGCCCCGCCACTACCAAGGGACCCGGGAATGGACTGGTATTGGTACCCACAGGTCAGGTGCTGTACCAAGGGGTGCAATATGCGGTAGCCTCGGTGATTTTAAACCTCACCGAGGTGCGATTGCCAGAGTGGAGCCCCAAGGAAATGGAGCAATTGTACCAGGTCCTGTTAACAAATATGTTCAGACAATTTTATGAGTTTGACTTTGCCAATGTCGAAAGAGCCGGATTGTACACCACACCACATGAGGTCTTGGACAGGGTAGGGAGACAAAGAAGGGGTACAGTCAATTATATTTTTACCGCCTTTAACACAGGGACTTCCGTCATCAACACTCTGGATGACGTGGCGCTGCAGACCCAGATCAATGGTTTAAAAGCGCGGTTAAGAAAGATACTGAGGGACGAGAATAAGGTACTGGGTTTTGAGTTACATGAGGACCAGGCCATGACACTACACTTAAAAGAAATCATAGCTGAGCTGGAGAAACACGCTAAAACGGTAAATGTTCTCATCAGAGAGGATCGGAATGCGTCAGATCAGGCTGCGCAGAACGAGGCGTGCGTGCTATATGGGGCGTGGTTACTGGGCGAGGGCCGCAGTAATCTGGAGGATTTAAAACAAGGTTTGGTCCCCTCCTGGATCAGCAATAAGCACCTCGCAGCCCCTCCACCCATTTGAGAACGCATTAAGTCCGTGCCAGCTCAGACTAGCTTCAGAGGCCTACCCAGTCCTAGTGGACTGTGGGCGGTCTAATCACACCATTATGGGTATAGTGGTAAGAATGCCGGTTATGGGAAAGACAGCTAAACCCGCCTCGGTATACAGGGTGGAGAACATTGGAGTCATTCAAGGGGGTGCACACATTCGCTACACTGCGGTCCCACCTTACGTCATTCGATGGGAGCATTCAATGACGGGTACCGACCTCTCGGGGTGCCGGAGCCGGGGAGCACACATCATCCTGTGTCCCCAGCACTTGAATGCCTATTCGAAACCACAGTGTGGGTTCAGAACTGCTGGCGCGAAGTCTATAAATTGCACCATGGAGGCAATGGCACAAAGCCATGTGCCCCCGCAGGTGGCATATATAGGAGGTGGGACATACTGTGTCACCACTGCAGTGCCCCACTACCAACAGGGACAGCACGGCTGGTGTCCGGTCAGTGACAGCAGTTTCTGCTTCAAACCCAAGGCAGAACTTCAAGTGGCCCAAGAGCGAATTGTCCCTATTCCTGAACCTTCCACTGTTCACCTCACTGTCAAAGAAAATTTCACCGATCTGCAACGATTCATTGCACATTTTGGCTACGTCATTCCCCCTCTCCCTGAACACCTCACTAAGATACTAAAAGCCGTTGCCGTTTCACAGAAACATTTTTACACACTGGAGCAGAAGACATTAGAAATAGGGGCAGACATATTAGATATAGTGACCCCACAGTGGTGGGACCTGTTCACTAATATAGAAGTCCCTTCATGGATTAGGATAGCCTCCCACATCCTCGTAGTGTGTCAGATTTTTATTGTGATTTATTTACTCTTTTTACATTTTAAGAGGGGCAAACGTTTCCAGAATTATGAGAACAGAGGAGAATGGAGGGAGCATTATGTGCGGGTAGATGAGGAGAAACCCGTTTAAATTTTGCTGCTATGTATAGTGTTAGAGTTTCCCTCCCTCCTCTATTTTTGATAGCATTCATGTGTGATTTTGTGTGTATTTTCTTTCTTTTTTATTTTTATTGAAGTTTATTATGTGTGTTGTTATTAATAAAAGATAATATGTATGAACCAGGTGGTGTAGGGGTATTAGGACCCCCTCCATGCCTGGAAATATGTGCGTCAGATTTTAACTCCAATGTATTGCCATCTATAGATGCTTAATGTACACTGTGGGTTTTCTGAAATGGGAAATGCATATGTCGTGGGGTCATAGATAGGTAAATACAGGGGATGGTTTGATTATGGAGAGTCAGAAAATTTTGCTCACCCAGAATTATGATACTTCAAGCAAGTTATAGTATCATCAGGGGGGACTGTAGGATTCGCAAAATTTAGCATTGTGCTATAAGGGTCTATTGGCAGAAAAGGCCTTAATTTTTACAGACTGTTTTAAAAGAAGCCCAGGAAAAGGAGCACACAAAATGGCCACCAGACCCCGTGACCAGCTTTTGGGGACATTTTAAGATGGTTCCTGCAGTCCACAGACAGCTTTTGTGGATAAAGCCCACAGTAAGTTCTGGAATGCAATTTCGGAGAATGCGAAACCTGACAGAACCTCATACATATGGATTGGATGCGGATCCAATCAGATCGGCCTGTAGATAAAGGCCATCAAAATGTTTACCCAGACAAAGGGAAACAGCCTCAAGTTCAAAGGGGAACATCAAGACCCATTAAAGACGATACAAGGTCATTCCAGACCAGAGATGGCAGTTACCGGCCATCCCGAAAGTACTTTAAACACAATGACTACCCCTCTGTGCTACAAGCCCGCCAAAAATTAAACAAAGACTAACCTTGATATGGCGGGAGATAAGTGCCTCGAGGAGAAGTATAACTGGAGACACGGGGTAGCTATCGGGAGATGTTCGAGAGGGAGGTTCGAGAGAGCGGTTCGAGAGCGAAGATCGAGTCAGCGCCCAGACCCGGGGTAGCTATCGGGAGATCATCGACAAACCCCAGGCCATTTGACGAAATGAAAAGACGGCGACCCTCCAAGAGGAAACCTATCTGAAAATGGTCAAACAGTTGGTCTCTCTCCACGCCAACGCCCAGGCCTGCTAACATCCAGCCTGTCCATGTCCATTACCTCAAGGGAGAAAAGGGTGTGTCGCAGCCCGCTGCATTCCGCTGACCACGTGGAGACAGGAAGCCTGAGAGGACCAAAATGCAGACTTCAAAACCTCGATTTTCTAACTGGGACTGGTGAGCATGTTTCTGGCCCCTCATAATCTAATCCAGCTAGTATTAGGGGATGGGCATTTAGGGGATAATTAACAATGAGTTGTTGTCCCTCGATGTTCCGTGTGTTTCCCTATTTCATGGTGAACCTTGTAAAGTATAATATGCCTGTGGATATATTGGTTAGTGCTGTATTATGATTTGTTTTCCCTCCCATGTATCTTATTGGCTTACATTCAATTTTTCCTTTGTGCAATAAAATTTCACTTTGTTTCATTAAACTTGGTCTACAGAGTATTTTCTGCATTGTAGTTCCTGCCTCAAAGTCCAGTGTATAGATCCTAAGGGGTGAGTGGGTCGAACCACTCGGTAAATTACTGTGCAAAAGAGAGAGAGTTCTCACCAGAGAGAGAGACCTAGCAAAAAAGAAACCTTACACCAGTATTTTCTACAGTGCCGGGATAGCAGCAGCAGCAGTAACAAGGAGAGTGGGAGAATTTTTATACATGGTAAATAGTTGTGTTATGTTACAGGGAGTCTGTGGAATTTGTATAACATGGGAGTGGGGTGGGGGTGCCTCAGAAGCAAAAAGATTGAGAACCCCTGGTCTAGAAACAATGTCAGAGGGATATTCATTGTCATGCATCACCAATAGCACCAATACACCAGACTGGTACCCCGGTAATAATACCCTTGTATTCATACTACCACTGGATGCAGGAAAGGCATTCAACCAAGTCCAGTGGAAATTCTTCCTTGCGGCACTTTTGGGACACCTTCAGGAATTGGATTACAATCCTGTACTCACACCCCAAATCCAAAAGGTGCACCAATGTCCTCCACTGGCCTGCAAGCCCACTTCACTGGGGGACCAGTATGGCATGCTCCATATTTCCATTCATTGCCCTGACCATAACATCTCTGGTGACATATCAGAGTGAACCTAAGCCTCCACAATGCAGCACAAAGGACTAAACACAAAAGCTCCCTCTATGTTGATGACATATTATATGTAACCCACACAACCATCGTATACAACACAAACTTTCAAATCATTAAAGGATTTGTGTGATCCTCAGTTACAAACTCAACTACTGCAAAACACAGGGCATGTCACTCACACAGCATGTCCCCACATCAATACAAGGATTCTACACTGAAGGACAAAGCTTGAAGCAAGTCGTATCCAGTTTGATGAAGAAAACAGAGCCCAAAGAAATGAAGGAAAGATCAGCCCTTGGATCATTCGGACATCTGATGTCCTGTGTGTGGGATAGCATTCCTCATAAAAATCGGACTTTACATTCATATGACAACCCACAACTTGTATCAAATGGAAATGAATCATAGGCTGTCATCATAGACAATGATGGGCAAACCATCATCATCATTTGTTTTGCTCTTATTCCATTCTCTTTAGCATCCTGAAATAAAATGTGACTGTTTGATGCTGCATATTATTGCAGTTGTTAGGCACTTTAATGCAGCTTAGAAGGATAAAAGTAAGAATGTTATTAGGTTTGATATAGTGCTGATTACAATACACATTTCACCTCAAACTTGTCATTGCTCATAGCCGGTGGGCTTTTCAAGCTAGTTTTGCCTTTTGATGACAGCCAGTTTGAATAGTGAAATAGATACTACATCTGGTTTTAGGAAGTCTGTGATTCTGAATTGTAGGGGGTGGTGTGGGGTGGCGCGTACACCCAGTCAGTTATGCCTCTGACTGTTTATGAGCGGTTCGAATCACTCCCACGGCCCTGGGTTCTAGACACCAGACTTAGGTACAAGGTGGCGATACAGAAAAGACTCGAGTAGACACGTGGTTGGATGTAAGCAAAAACCAAGATTTTTATTGAAGAGGAAATTAACACAATCTTATGAAAAAGTTACTAGTATACACTTTTACAGGCAAAATACAAAATAACTACACTTGTACAGGGAATGGGGAACACACGGCACATCGAGGGAAAGCAACTATCTTAACAATCCCCTTATCCTTATCCCACCCCCTATACCTAACTAGATTAAGCTATGAGGGGTCAGAACTTCATGCTCACCAATCCAAAAAGATCTGCTGAATTCAAAACAGCGGTGGGGTTTGGGGTTTGCTCTTGGTGCTCTCTGGAGCCTGCCGTCATCACGTGGTCTCCGGGTGCTGCAAGGGCGTTGTCCAGGTACAAGTACCCCAAAGTTAAAGTCTCTGCTTGGGTACTTTACCTTGCAGGGATGACGGTTCCTCTTCCTCGGCCGACAGTTTGAGTTTGTATGAAGATAGTCGCAGGTCAGCTGAGACTGAAGGCCCGATGATTCAAAGCCTGTCTTCAGTCGTCTTCCCCAGTTCATCTCCTCCGTTGTCTTCCTCAGTTCGTCTTGCCTCCTCGCCTCGTCGCGTCCCGCCTCGCCTGGCCTGAATTGTCCGTGTCCGCCCGATGCAGTGCCTGGGCGATTCCAGATGGAGTGGGGAAAGGCACAGGCAAAGGCCAGGGGGTAAGCGTGGGATGGGGAAAGAGCAGCAGCCATGAGGGCGAGGAGTAAGGAGAGGCCAGAGAGAAGAGAAGAGCAGAGCGCGATTGCTACCGGGGGACTTCAATTATATTCCTTTCGAAAACCCTTATCTGCGTGCCAAATCAGGCTAGTTCTTTGTCTTAATCTTGGCGGGCCATTTTAAATAATGGTAGCAATCTATACTAACTGTTTTTAGATGACCGGTAATCACATCTACCGGCACGATAATTGACTTGTTTTGTTTAGAATGCACCTTGATGGGCATGTCCAGCCTCGATGGCTTCCTTAATCTGTTCCCCATTATTTATGCAAACTGCTTGATGGCCTTAACTATAGGCCTAACTGGGTTTGGTCTGTCTCCAATTTGATCTAATACATAATTCAAAGTCCTTTTTGGTTTTAAAAATGCAAAGTCCCTCTTCACAGAAACTGCAGCTTTGGTTTCGATTTCTCCACGAGCTGCCTGTGCCGCAGAGTCCAAGTTTAAAAAAAATCTCACAGGCTTTCTGCCACGAGGCACGGACGCCATTTTGGGTACCCTTTTTCATTAAAATGTCCATGCAGGGTCCCTTTTCTTATTAATAACCTTTGGGGAAATGTAGAAATTTTGTGAATCTTACAGAATCTAACATTAAATAAGATTTAGAGGCTGGCAAAAGACTAGCAGTTTACATGCTACTTATCTGCTTTTTTATTAACTTATCTGCTTATGTTTCAGGGCTTTCCTCTTTTCAGGATTTTCCTCCAGTAAAATGGTCATGCAGGGACTCGCATGATTTTATTGAATGGCGGAGCAGGCTCGAGGGGCCATATGGCCTACTCCTGCCCTTATTCCTTATGTTCTTATGTAATTAAAAGACAACAAGTTTTTGGCAAGCTGAAAGATAAGGTGAGTAAATGCAGATGGACAGAAATATTGAACCGAGATTAGGATCACCAAACAGTTCCCATTGGAAACCAGATTTCATATTCCAGAAAGGAGAAGATGTGGCAGTCGTTGATGTAACTGTAAGATTTGAAGATTACAATTACTCATTAAATAAAGCTTGGTCCAAGAAACAGAATAGATACAGACATCTTGAAACTGGAATCAAGAATCTGTCTGAAGGCAAAATATAATTTTTTTTTGCATTTGTGATTGACAACAGACGTAAATGGCTATAATGAAACAACTAAAGATTGACCACTATAAAACGCTTGCTTGTCAGACTTTAAGGCAAGCAACTTTATTGAACCTGGAAATTCTCCAGATCTTTTCAGACAGTTAAACAATTTTAATATTTTTCAAACTCAATATTAAATTCAAATTTGTTATATTACTCTTGCTAAATGTCTTACCGTTATACCAGTTAATCTGTTTCATATGGTTTTTATTTTCTTAATCTGCTACTGCTTTATTTTTATATTGGTAGTTGTTTGAGCACATTCAATTAAACTGGCAAAACATATTAAATGATAATCCAGGTAATATGGCATATAAATACCAATAACTGCATGACATCTGACTTGGCTCTCCAACTTTATCCTGCCTGTGTGAGCTCCAACGCTTGGTGGTAATGGAGTCCCTTTCAATTCTTCTTTGGCCTTCCCTCGATTGTGACAAATTCACTGGACGGGACCTCATGGATAAGCCACATATATGCTTGAAAAGTATACTGATTTAATTAAATTTTATTCCAGACTGTAGCTTTATAGAAGTGAGTAGCTATGGAATGGCATAGATGCGTATACTGTACTGGGTTCTGAATTAATGTCTGTTGAAAGAGAAAGGGTGTTATAGTGCATGAGTCCCGAAAGGTTCACGACCAGTGCTGAGATGGTATATGGAAAACAAATGGGGGTAATTTTAACTAGTGATAATGGATCTGCCACTTGTCATACATCTTTCCCAATTTCCCAATTCCCACTGACTTCAGTATATGAAATGATGAAAGGATTAGCCTGTGTCTATGTAGGTTAGATTATTTGAATCACATAGGCTAGGGGAACGAGGGGGCACACATCTAACTTACATAAGTGTAGAATTGGTTTGATGGCAGGAGGTTTTTCTTTTCACAGAGGGTCATTGACCTCTGGAATAAGTTGCCAGCTCTTACAGCGAGAGCGGATTTGCTGTAAATGCTCAACAGAGAGCTGGATAAGTTGCTGGAGGAGGCTGATATCACTGCATACAAAAGGTAGGAGATGTTGGGTGATAGACTTCATGGTCACAGTTATCTGCTGCAACTTGGTTTTGATTGCCACTGGGGGTCAGAGAAAAACTTCACAAAATGTTTTTTCCTCTGAATTGGCCTAGGTTTTTTTTGCCTATCGCAGGAGATTGGATGGCTGCTGGTGAGCGGGGAACTTTGAGGTTTATGATGCATAGTTGCAACATGGGACAGGCTCAGTGTTTATTTTTCTCTCTGTATTTTTCATGTGCTTCTCATTTACCATTCTATGAAAGCACAATGGGGTGATTCCATGATCCTGCAACTTCTAGTGGAGAGGTCATTCCTGCAGGCAGCAGGGGGTTTCAGATAGGCCTGCAACACTGTATCCCTGATTCTTTAACCTATGGTTATGATACCTAATTGGGGCCATTAGATTGTGGAATCACCCCTTATATTCTCTCATGGGCAGGACAGCTGCTTCTGAGTGGGAATTATGTGATGATTTATACAAAGACCATTTCAGTAAACTTTATAAATTTATAAATAAGTTATAAATTTGTACTGAAATTACACCCGTTTTGAACCAATAAAACTTATTTTTCATTGATGCAATAAAAAAAATGTCATTGTAAATCAGGTCTACATTGGCGTGTACTCAGAATTGCCAACAGACAGACTTCTATTAGTAGCTTCTGACCAATGTAATCAACCTGATTTACTTTCCTCCAAATGTACACATAAAAACTCACTATCGACAATTTCTTCTAAATTGAACTTCTAAAAAAAACAGCAAGCATGGGTAGTGAAGGGATAATTACAAGTCCTAGCCCTTTTTGGGCGACCCCAGATCAGGCGTATTCCCCAGACGTTCACCTTCAACTAAAGTTAGAGATAGCCAAATTCTATAAGTTGCTTAAATGGGCCTAAAGGTTCAGGCTATCTCTCCCTAAAGGAAAGGAACGACTGAAGATGTTCCCGTCCTCCGGATAGCACTTTTAATAGGTTTAACTAGACTGTAACCTTCTGAATATTATAAGGGTCCAGAATGCCCCCCAGAATTCTGCAACTCCTTACAAAAGAGTGTACAGAAATTGGGTTTGCGAGTCTATACAGAAATACTCTTGAGACAATTCTAAAAATATACAGTTTTATTTAAGAGCCGACATTCATTTAACAGTTGTTGAGTCAGTCGCAACATTACCAGTTCAAAAACATTTCTTATCAGAGATCCTTATTCTCAAATCTGTAGGGGGTGGCGGGTGTGGCATGTGCGCCCAGTCAGTTATGCCCTGACTGTTTGTGAGCGGTTCGAATCGCTCCCACGCCCCTGTGTTCTAGATACCAGGCTTAGGTACAGGCAGCGATACAGAAAACTCGAATAGACAGGTGGTTTGGATGCAAGCAAAAACCAAGATTTTATTGAACAGGAAAATTAATACAGTCTTAAAAGAAGTTACTAATATAAAATTACAGGCAAATACAAATAACTACGCTTATGCAGGGAATGGGGAACACACGGCACATCGAGGGAAAACAATTATCTTAACAATCCCCTTATCCTTATCCCACCCCCATACCTAACTAGATTAAGCTATGAGGGGCCAGAATTCATGCTCACCAATCCAAAGATAAAAGCCAACTGTTAACGAGGGCGAGTTTTGAAGTCTGGGTTTTGGTCCTTCTAGGTACCTCGTCGCCACGTGGTCCTCAGGGGTGCAGTGCTGGGCGGCTACTGCGACACACCCTCTCCCCTCCACTACCGTCATCGTTTCGTCTCGATGGGTTCTCCTCCTCTTCTCCATCGGGCAGTCGTCGGCGGTGACGTTATGTCGATGAGACGATTAGCAGTTTTTAGAAACATAGAAGATAGGAGCAGGAGTAGGTCATTCGGCCCTCGAGCCTGCTCCACCATTCGATGAGATCATGGCTGATCATCCAAACTCAGTGCCCGGTACCTGCCTTCTCCCCATATCCCTTGATGCCTTTAGCTCTAAGAAATATATCTAACTCCTTCTTGAATATATTTAAAGACTTGGCCTCAACCGCCTTCTGTGGTAGAGACTTCCACAGGTTCACCACTCTCTGGGTGAAGAAATTCTTCCTCATCTCTGTCCTAAATGGCTTACCCCTTATCTTTAGACTATGACCCCTGGTTCTGGATTCTCCGGCCATCGGGAACATTCTATCTGCATCTAGTTTGTCCAGACTTGTCAGAATTTTATAAGTTTCGATGAGATCCCCTCTCATTCTTCTAAACTCCAGGGAGTATAAGCCCAATCGACCCAATCTCTCCTCATACGTCATTCCTGCCATCCCAGGGATCAGCCTTGTGAATCTTCGCTGAACTCCTTCCATGGCAAGAACATCCTTGCTCAGATAAGGTGACCAAAACTGCACACAGTACTCAAGGTGTGGTCTCACCAAGGCCCTGTACAACTGCAGCAGGACATCCTTGCTCCTGTACTCAAACCCTTTCGCTATGAAGGCCAAAATACCATTTGCTTTCTTCACCGCCTGCTGCACCTGCATGCTTACCTTCAATGACTGGTGCAAAAGGACACCCAGGTCTCATTGCACTTCCCCTTCTCCCAATCTATTGCCATTCAGATAATAGTCTGCCTTTCTGTTTTTGACACCAAAGTGGATAACTTCGCATTTACCCATGTTATATTGCATCTGCCACGCATCTGCCCATTCACCCAACCTGTCCAAATCATCCTGGAGTTTCTCAGTATCCTCTTCGCAGCACACACGCCCACCCAGCTTTGTGTCGTCTGCAAACTTGGAGATATTACATCTAGTTCCCTTCTCTAGATCATTAATGTATATTGTGAATAGCTGGGGTCCAAGGACTGATCCCTGCGGAACCCCACTAGTCACTGCCTGCCACTCGGAAAAAGACCCGTTAATTCCTACTCTCGGCTTTCTGTCCGCCAACCAGTTCTCTATCCAAGTCAATACCTTGCCCCCAATCCCATGTGCCTTAACTTTACATGCTAACCTCTTATGTGGGACTTTATTGAAAGCCTTTTGAAAGTCCCAATACACCACATCTACTGGTTCTCCCTTAACTATTTTCTCAGTTACATCCTCAAAGAATTCCAGTAGATTACTCAAGCACGATTTACCTTTTGTAAATCCATGTTGACTTTGTCCAATCCTGTCACTGTTTTCCAAGTGCTCAGCTATTACATCCTTTATAATGGACTCTAGCATTTTCCCCACTACCGATGTCAGGCTTACCGATCTGTAATTCCCCGCTTTCTCTCTACCACCCTTTTTGAATAGTGGGGTAACATTAGCTACCCTCCAATCCATGGATACAGTTCCAGGTTCCAGCGAATTTTGGAATATGATCAGCAATGCATCTACTATTTCTAGGGCCATCTCCTTAAGTAGCCTAGGATGTAGATTATCAGGCCCTGGGGATTTATCGGCATTCAATCCCGTCAATTTCCCTAACACCATTTCCCTACAAATACTGATTTCTTTCAGTTCCTCCCTCTCATCAGAACCTATGTTCTCCAACATCTCTGGGAGGTTATTTGTGTCCTCCTTTGTGAAGACAGAACAAAAATATGCATTTAATTGGCCGGCCATTTCTTTGTTCCCCATTATAACTTCCCCTGCTTCTGACTGCAAGGGACCTACACTTGATTTCACTAATCTTTTTCTCTTCACATATCTATAAAAGCTCTTACAGTCAGTTTTTATGTTCCCTGAAAGCTTACTTTCATATTCTATTTTCCCCTTCTTAATTAATCCCTTTGTCCTCCTTTGTTGAATCCTAAACTGCTCCCAATCCTCAGGGTTACCGCTTTTTCTGGCCAATTTATATGCCCTCTCTTTGGATCTTATGCTATCCCTAATTTCCCTTGTTAGCCATGGTTGAGTCACCCTTTTTGTTTTAGTCTTCTCCCAAACTGGGATGAACAACTTCTGTAGTTCATCCATGTGGTCTTTGAATTTTGCCATTGCCTATCCACCGTCAACCCTTTGAGTGACATTCCCCAATCAATCCTATCCAATTTGCGCCTCATACCATCGTAGTTTCCTTTATTTAAATTTAGGACCCTAGTCTCCGAGTCAACTACTTCACTCTCCATCCTAATGAAGAACTCTATCATATTATGATTGCTCTGACCCAAGGGGCCTCGTACAACAAGATTGCTAATTAATCCTCTCTCATTACATAATACCCAGTCTAAGATGGCCTAACCTCTGGTTGGTTCCTCGCCATATTGTTCCAGAAAACCATCCCATAAACATTCTAGGAATTCCTCCTCCACAGTATTTTTACTAATTTGGTTAGCCCAATCTATATGTAAATTAAAGTCACCCATGATGACTGCTGTGCCCTTACTGCATGCTTCTCTAATTTCCTTTTAATGCCATCCCCAACCTCCGTATTACTGTTTGGAGGTCTATATACCACTCCCACTAATGTTTTCTGCCCCTTGATATTTCTCAATTCTACCCATACAGATTCCGCATCATTAGAGTTAATATCCTTCCTTTCAATTGTGTTAATCCCCTCCTTAACCAGCAATGCTACCCCACCTCCCTTTCTTTTTTGCCTATCCTTCCTAAATATTGAATACCCCTGGATGTTGAGTTCCCAGCCTTGGCCACCCTGGAGACATGTTTCTGTAATCACAATCAAATCATATTTGTTTACCTCTATTTGCGCAGCTAATTCATCCACCTTGTTCCGAATGCTCCTTGCATTAAGACACAAAGCCTTCAGGCTTGTTTTTTTTAACGCTCTCAGACCTATATGAATTATTATTTACTGTGACCATGTTTGATTTAAACCATTGAGTTCTTTGCCTTCTAATTTTGTTTTTCTCCTTCCTGTCTTTTGCTTTTTTCCTTGTTTCCCTTTCCTCTGTCTCCCTGCTCAGGTTCCCAACCCCCTGCCACTTTAGTTTAAACCCTCCCCAACAGCACTAGCAAACACTCCCCCTAGGACATCAGTCCCTGCCCTGCCCAGGTGCAAACCCTCCCGTTTGTACTGGTCCCACCTCTCCCAGAACCAGTTCCAATGTCCAAGGAATTTGAATCCCTCCCCCTTGCACCATTCCTCTAGCCACGTATTCATTTGAAATATCCTCCTATTTCTACTCTGACTTGCACATGGCATTGGTAGCAATCCTGAGATTACTACCTTTGAGGTCCTATTTTTTAATTTACCTCCTAACTCCCTATATTCTGCTTTTAGGGCCTCATCCCGTTTTTTACCTATATCGTTGGTGCCTATGTGCACCATGACAACTGGCTGTTTGCCCTCCCCCTCCAAAATGTTCTGCAGCCGCTCCGAGACGTCCTTGACCTTTGCACCAGGAAGGCAACACACCATCCTGGAGTCTCGATTGCGGCCGCATAAATGCCTATCTATTCCCCTTACAATTGAGTCCCCTATCGCTATATCTCTTCCAATCTTTTTCCTCCCAGCCTGTGCAGCAGAGCCACCCATGGTGCCAGGAAGTTGGCTGCTGCTGCCTTCCCCTGATGAGTCATCCCCCCCAACAGTATTCGAAGTGGTATATCTGTTTGAGAGGGGGATGGCCACAGGGGATTCCTGCACTACCTGCCTGCGCCTCTTACTCTGCCTGCTGGTCACCCATTCCCTTCCTGCCTGTACACCCTTTACCTGCGGTGTGACCAACTCGCTAAATGTGATATTCATGATGCCCTCAGCATCGCGAATGCTCCAAAATGAATCCATTCGCAGCTCCAGTGCCACAATGCGGTCTGTCAGTAGCCGCAGCTGGACACACTTCCCACACACATGGTCGTCAGGGATGCAGGGAGCGTCCCTGATTTCCCAGATAGAGCAGGAGGAGCACACTACGGGGCTGGGCTGTCCTGCCATGACTTACCCTTTAATTAATTAATTGAAATTAAATGAATCCCACCAATTTCACTTCAATGAAATGATATACTCAAAGGCCCTTGCTTAATAGTAGTCCCTGCTACACAACAGAGAGCTTAGAAACCACGAAATTTAAGTTTAGAAACATTTAGAAAGAAAATACTCACCAACCAATCACTTACCTGCTTCTTGGTGACGTCACACTTCGATTACTTTTTGCTTCCCTCTCCTGGAACCTGGATTGGTAAGCCACCTCTGGTGCTCCCTCGCAGGTCCGCCGCCTCTCCGCTCTCTCTGGGCTCTGGGTCTCGCTTCTCGCCGCCTCGGGACTGCTCCTTATGTACCGCTGCCGCCTCTGGTGCTTAGATTTTACTACCCGTCCTTCGAACACCAGTTTATTCATCAAGGCATGGACACCTGTGTTTATTTGCAGTGTTCAACAAGATACTTGTCTTCACCGTCCTTAAGGACTTTCTTCCCCCAAGCGTCAGCTTATAACTAGGCGCTTGGTTTAATTATCGATACGTTTTCGCTGCCCTGCTCTGCCCTTATCGAGTTATTATGGTCTTCTTCAAGATAAATATATTCCACTGAGGAAAAAGGGGTGTAAAAGAAAAGACAGCCATCCGTGGCTCAGTAAAGTAATAAAGGATAGTATCCGACTGAAAACAAGGGCATATAAAGTAGCCAAATCTAGTGGGGGGATAGAAGATTGGGAAGCATTTAAAAGCCAGCAAACAATAACTAAAAGATGAATTAAGAAAGGGAAGATAGATTATGAAAGTAAACTAGCAAAAAATATAAAAACAGATAGCAAGAGTTTCTACAGCTATATAAAAAGAAAAAGGGTGGCTAAAGTGAACCCTTAGAGGATGGGACCGGGAAACTAGTGGTGGGGAACATGGAGATGGCAAAGATGCTGAACAAATATTTTGTATCAGTCTTTACAGTAGAGGACACTAAAAATACAACACTGGACAAACAGGGGGCAATGGGGGGGGGAGGAGCTAAAGACGATTAAAATCACTAAGGAGTTGGTACTCAGTAAAATAATGGGACTTAAGGCGAATAAATCCCCCGGACCTGATGGCCTGCATCCTAGGGTCTTGAGAGAAGTGGCGGTAGGGATTGTGGATGCATTGGTGATTGTTGTGTATGTAATATGTGTGCTACTTTGAACCTATGGACAGGACTGCACTACTTGTTGGGCGTAGTGATACGCAGTACCACTCCTGGCCATAGGGGTATAAATAGTACTGTGGGTACTGATCCCCCTCAGTTCCCGCCTGTGGGCATGAAGTAAAGACCTATGTGCAGTCCCTACCTCCAACCAGTAAAGGCCTGTTTGAGTTATACGTTTAAGTCTTTGTGTTAATTGTTCAATACAATACACATACTTAACACTGGCGACGAGTCAGGCTCTTACCCTGCGGCAGTTATTCCAGGCGGCTTCGTCCAAAGACAGGACGTTGAAGAGAGGTTTCAATCCTCAACACCCCACTCAAAACTGAAGGGCAGCAGAAATCCTGACAGCTTCCAGCGACTGGAAGAGACAGGCATTAGGACCCTGAAGCCTCCATCAGCTTGTGAACCGGAGTAAAGACAGGACTGGGGAAGAGAGAGAGGTAGGGCGATAGCGATCGGCAGATAAGGGCCGGGCCGCTTTGAAGTGAGGGGCGCAGCCGGGCCAGCGATCGGGACCAAAGATAAGAGCCGCACTCGGACTGAAAGGCGCGGCGGCTGCAGAAGCTCAAGGTGCGAGAGTCGCGGTGCACAGCGCGGGCTATCGATCGCGGCGAAGATAAGGGCTGCACTCGAGGGCTGAAGGGAGACGGCGTCGGGGGACGGGTGAAGACCGCCAAGCGCGGGAAAACCGCCATTTTGTGGGCGGAGGACGACGGCAAGAGCGGGAAGCCGCCATCTTTGATAACAAGTAAAGAAAAGAAAATCTGAGAAATTGCAAATCTACAATGCCTAAACACGGGAATATTAGCACCTTTGATAGTGACCTCGAAGATTGGGCCATATATGTTGAAAGAGTAAAAAATTATTGTAAGGCCAATAAAATTCGTGACCAAGATAAAGCTCTAACATTATTAAATTTAATGGGTGCGAAGACGTACGGGCAATTGAAACACCTGTTATCACCAGATGAACCGGCGGATAAGACGTTCGATGAGATTGTTACTGTCCTGAAAGATCATCTAAACCCCACGCCGCTGATGCTAGCGGAACGATTTAAATTTTACGACAGAAGGCAGCTACAGCATGAAAGCAATGCTGAATATTTGCTGGAATTGCGTAAATTAGCGAAATATTGCCAGTTTGGAACGGGATTGACAGATGCACTACGAGACAAATTTGTGTGTGGTTTATTTAAACAGGATACACAAAAGCGACTGCTCGAGGAGAATGAGCTGACGCTTGAGAAGGCGGTCACTATGGCAGCAGCACACGAAGCCGCAGCGAGAGGCACGGCAGTAATGCAGCTACGGTCACCGGAGCTCAGTGCACACAAATTGGGTGTGAGTTCTGGCAAATGTTATCGTTGTGGAAAGACAACGCATGATCAGAACCAGTGTTGGTTTAAAAACCAAGAATGTAGAACTTGTGGTAGGCTTGGACATATAGCTAGAGTATGCAGGTCAGGGAAGAAGACCAGCAACAAGAAGTCACCGCAAGGAAAATACGCAAAGGTACACAAGGTGACCGAACAGGAGTCCGATTCAGACGCTAGCAGTAATGAACTGGCTAGCTTAAGCTGTAATGAACTGGCTAGCTTAAGAGTACTCAACGCTGGTAAGGGTGCAGACCTCCAGACAATTTGGGTCACTCTTCAGATAGAAGGAGTCCAAGTAAAACTGGAATTGGACACTGGATCGGCATTGACGGTCATAAATAAGAAAGATTACGGAAAGTTATTCCAACATATTCCCCTACAGGATACGGGGATTATATTGAAAACATACACGGGGCAAAGAGTGTACCCCATCGGGAAAATAGAGGTTGCAGTGGCCCACAAGGGCGAAGACAGTCAAATAATGGACTTATATGTGATATCTGAAGGAGGTCCTCCACTACTAGGACGGGAGTGGATTAGGAAAATGAATATGGACTGGCATTTCCTACAAACAATAACGAGTGAGAACTCGGTGAAGATAGTCGGCCCAGACTCTGGAACGGATGATGGTAAGCCCAACTCAGGTGCAAAAGACAAAGTTTCAGCACAGAATTCCACTGAGCAACAACAACATAGTTTAACTGTGGATTCTGAGTCTGGCAAGTCTACTGATGTGCCCATTTCTGAGGGACACCGGGCTCGAACTCAACTCCATTTCAAACTACAACAGCAATTAGAACAAATGCTTCGCCGTTTTGAGCAAGAGTTGAATGCAACGAAAGAGTTCTTTGATATAGAGTTGGAGAATCTGGAAAGACAACAGAAGCAGCTGATGGAGAAAATGGAGCAGGAGCACACAAAACGTCTGATGTCAGAGGAGTTAACGGTCAGCCAACTCCTGCATATGCTGAAGGACAGGACTCTGAAATGGGAAAAACTTGAACATGAACTTCAATATTCAAACGAAAGGGGGTCGGAGCTCTCAAAGGTTATTGGAAGAGCTGAGGTGGCAACACAGACTGAGATGACTGCAACAGAGCAGCCCTTGGATGCCAAAAGTACGCTGACTCACGTCAACGTAGAACAACAGACCGCTGAAACAGCTGCTCCGGTAGAGGGATTGCATAGTCCGATCAATCAATCTCCAAAGGAAGTTGAAGTATTAAAATCACAAATGAGGTCACTAGTAAACGACTTGCTGAAAGCCCAGAAAAAGCTGGATGCAGAGGTACACATGAAGAAGTCTCTTCAGGAAAGATGTCTGGATTTGGAACAAGAGCTGGCTAACGTCCAGCTAGGTATGGAGGAAATAGACGACCCTCTCACTGGTCTAGCTCAGGACGACACCGAATATTACGATGTCCTGTCCTGCCCAGCTTGTAACTTCGACTCCCAAAGTGCAGAAATCATGGAGGAGCACCAAAAGTCTACGGAACATCGGGAGAAGCTGGCTCTACGACGGAAACAGGAGGAAGAGAAGGAGGAACTGCGCATGCAGCTGGCAGCTGTGGCAGCTGACAATGGAGCCCAGAGAGTCTCCAAGAAGCAGAAAAGGAAAAGTAAAAACAGAAGATGACCCATCTGAACCATTATCACCTCTACCAGATCACACACGTGGTCCCTCCGAACGGAGCCAATTCAGTTCGGAAGTTCAAACTGTTAAATCCATGGAAGGACTATTGAATGAGTCACTCTAGCAACGTGAACCGACTACACCACAGAGATTGAATCTGTGAACTGTTTTCTGCAGAGACTGAATCTGTGATCTGTTTTTGACATGAAGTTATCTATGTATCTATGTTATTCTGTTATGTAAACCTGAAGTTATATATGTATATATGTTATTACGTTATGTTAAATGGGGAGATGACTGTAAAGCTAGGAAGGGAGGAATGTTGTGTATGTAATATGTGTGCTACTTTGAACCTATGGACAGGACTGCACTACTTGTTGGGCGTAGTGATACGCAGTACCACTCCTGGCCATAGGGGTATAAATAGTACTGTGGGTACTGATCCCCCTCAGTTCCCGCCTGTGGGCATGAAGTAAAGACCTATGTGCAGTCCCTACCTCCAACCAGTAAAGGCCTGTTTGAGTTATACGTTTAAGTCTTTGTGTTAATTGTTCAATACAATACACATACTTAACAGTGATTATTTTCCAGAACTCCCTGGACTCAGGATAGGTCTCGGCAGATTGGAAAACTGCTAATGTAACACTCTTATTTAAGAAGGGAAGTAGACAAAAAGCTGGAAACTATAGACCAGTTAGCCTAACATCTGTGGTTGGCAAAATGTTGGAGTCCATTATTAAGGAAACAGTAACAGAGCATTTGGATAAACATAATTTAATAGGACAGAGTCAGCATGGTTTTATGAAGGGGAAGTCATGTTTGACAAATTTGCTCGAATTCTTTGAGGATGTAACATACAGGGTGGATAAAGGGGAACCAGTGGATGTAGTGTATTTGGACTTCCAAAAGGCATTTGACAAGGTTCCACACAAAAGATTACTGATCAAGATAAGAAATCATGGGATTGGGGGTAATATACTGGCATGGGTGGAAGATTGGCTATCTAACAGAAAACAAAGAGTTGGGATAAATGGTTCATTCTCGGGCTGGCAATCAGTAACTAGTGGTGTTCTGCAGGGGTCAGTGCTGGAACCCCAACTCTTTACAATCTATATTAACGATTTGGAGGAAAGGACCGAGTGCAACATATCCAAGTTTGCCGACGATACAAAGATGGGAGGGAAAGCAATGAGTGAGGAGGACATAATAAACCTGCAAAAGGACATAGACAGGCTAAGTGAGTCGGCAGAGATTTGGCAGATGCAATATAATGTTGGAAAGTGTGAGGTTATGCACTTTGGCAGAAAAAATCAAAGAGCAAGTTATTATCTAAATGGAGAGAAACTGCAAAGTGCTACAGTACAAAGGGATCTGGGGTCCTGGTGCATGAAACACAAAAAGTTAGTATGCAGGTGCAGCAGGTGATCAGGAAGGCCAATGGAATCTTGGCTTTTATTGCAAGGGGGATGGAGTATAAAAACAGGGAAGTCTTGCTGCAGTTATACAGGGTATTGGTGAGGCCACACCTGGAATACTGCGTGCAGTTTTGGTTTCCATATTTAAGAAAAGATATACTTGCTCTCGAGGCGGTTGAGAGAAGGTTCACTCGGTTGATTCCAGAGATGAGGGGGTTGATGTATGAGGATAGGTTGAGTAGGTTGGGGCTCTACTCATTGGAGTTCAGAAGAATGAGAGGCGATCTTATCGAAACATATAAGGTTGTGAGGGGGCTTGATCGGGTGGATGCGGGGAGGATGTTTCCACTGATGGGTGAGACTAGAACTAGGGGGCATAATCTAAGAATAAGGGGCTGCGCTTTCAAAACTGAGATGAGGAGAAACTTCTTCACTCAGAGGGTAGTAAATCTATGGAATTTGCTACCCCAGAGAGCTGTGGAAGCTGCAACATTAAATACATTTAAAATGGAGATAGACAGTTTCCTAGCAGATAAGGGAATTAGGGGTTATGGGGAGAGGGCAGGGAAGTGGACGTGAGTCTAGATTCGGATCAGCCATGATCCTATTGAATGGCGGAGCAGGCCCGAGGGGCCGTATGGCCTACTCCTGCTCCTACTTCTTATGTTCTTATGTTCACTCGTCTCGTCTTGTTGGACTACTATACGAGTCCTGGGCTACCTACACAACTTCATCTCTCCCCTTTTTGCAGCCTAGGCATCCTGGATGGCTGTGGACTTGGGCCTCGCTCCCCTTCCTAGCAGTTGGTATGGTGTTTCTGGCTACTGAAAATCTGCTCAGGGGAGAGAGAACCCACCACGAGGCCAGGGCATGAGTACGAGCGGCAGCCCAAGAGGCCGGAGCCACGAAAGCAGGGTCAAGGGCAAGAGCAAGAGTGCGAGATTGCTACCCGGGGCCTTCAGTTATACCTTTTCGAAAATCCTTATCTTCGCGCCAAATCAGGTTAGTTCTTTGTCTTAAACTTGGTGGGCTAGTTTAAACAATGGTAGCAATCTATACTGACGGTTTTTAGATGGCCGGTAATCGCATCTACCGGTTCAATAATTGACTTGTATTGTCCTGAGAGTTCTTTGATGGGCTTGTCCAGCCTCGATGGCTGTGTTTAATCTGTTTCCGATTATGTATGCAGACTGTTTGATGGCTTTAACTATAGGCCTCACTGAATTTAGATCTGTCTCCAATTCGGTCTAATACATAATTCAAAGTCCTGTCTCGTTCCAAAATACAAAGTTTCTCTTCACAGAAAGCCTGCAGCCTTAGTTTCGATTTCTCCCAAGCTGTCTGCGCTGCAGAATCCATTTTGGAATCCCACAGGCTTTCTGCCATGAGGCACGGACGCCATCTTGGGTACCCTTTTCAATTTAAAAATGTCCATGCAGGGTCCCTTTTATTAATAATAAACTTCGGGGAGATGCAGAAATTTTGCAAATCTTACAAATCTTTACTTCATTACATTTCCACACTTCTTACTTATTTCTAAATCCAGAACATCCACCAAAATCAAATAACTTGATTACCCGAGACTCAAAGTTAAAAACTTACAGAGCGTGCCTGTGAAGTTGAGAAATGCTTGCCCGTTCAGCGACTTCTGACTTTCTGTTTGAAAAGCTTATTTTCATACCCTTTTTTGAATGGTATATTCTTTGAAGTTTCCTGCTGATGTAAGCTAATTGTCTTATTCATTCTCTCTGTTGAATGCTTTCTATTCTTATTGTCATTTCAGCTGCCCACTCTCAGACTTCTGTCTCTACCTTTAGGTGTTCAATAGTTATCATAAAAGCAATATGACAGCAATGGTTTCTGTTTGATGCCATTTTTACAAAATGCTTTCATTCAATTCTTAATATTGGCTTAACTAGTTATGGCAAACGTTGTGACTCCATGGTGTTCCAAGTTCAATACGAAAACAATGTAATTGCTTGGTGTATCTATTGAAGTTATATCTTCAAAGTGTTCTGCAGGTGTCATATTTACTACATGTAAATCAAAACCACTTTAATTGCTTGTTTTCTAGCTATCTCAATTGGTTGCATATTTAATCGTGTTTTCTGTCTTATTAATGTTACTTTTACAAAGGCACATGGTTTTTTAATATTCTGTTTCTGTTTCACGTGTTAGTTCTTAACACCTTACTTGGGTCATTCATTGTGTTGGTTCCAAACCACAGACCTTTCAGAAGCGCCAAACTGCTATTTCAATAGGGCCTTTGTATTAGCATTAACAATCAATTCCCATTTCAAAGCTTGTGGTGTTTACAACTTGTGTTATCAACTGATCTTTATCTCAGAAGCCTGTTTTCTGTTTTCAGCTTGTGTCTCTGAGGCTTTAGATTTTTAAACCCAGTATATCATGTAATAATGTTAGAAATCTATCCATATTATGGTGTATCTCTTGAAATATGGCTTATTCCTTCACAGTAAAGGCTTCCTATCCATTACAAGCAAAAAATAAGAATGCTCTGTAGTAGGATGCCTCAATAGTTGCATTTGCGTCAGCTCTGTCTCTGTAGCTTTAATCCCAGACTGACCATCCATCCCAGATTTTCACTGGTTGTCTAAGCATTTTGATCTTAGGGCTGGCCCCCACGTTCTACCCTACGTCAACTTGAGGTGATCCAAAACTCAGCTGCCCATGTCCTAACTCGCACCAAGTCCCATTCACCCATCACCCCTGTGCTCGCTGATCTACATTGGCTCCCGGTTAAGCAGCACCTCGATTTTAAAATTCTCATCCTTGTTTTCAAATCCCTCCATGGCCTCACCCCCCTCCCTATCTCTGTAATCACCTTCTGGCCCACAACCCCCCCGAGATATCTGTGCTCCTCTAATTCTGGTCTCTTGAGCAGCCCTGATTGTAATCGTTCAACCGTTGGTGGTCATGCCTTCTGTTTCCGAGGCCCTAAGCTCTGGAATTCCCTGCCAAAACCTCTCCACCTCTCTACCTCTCTTTCCTCTTTTAAGGCACTCCTTAAAACCTACCTCTTTGACCAAGCTTTTGGTCACCTGCCCTAATTTCTCTTTACGTGGCTCGGTGTCAAATTTATTTGCATTAATACTCCTGTGAAGCATCTTGGGATGATTTACTATGTTAAAGGCGCTATGTAAATACAAGTTGTTGTTGTTGAGTTGACTTCACCATTAAATTTACATAACATAAGAAACAAGTAAATTGGAAGTCAACCATTACCAGTAATTTACTATGCACAGCGATACGGACATGGCCTTCATCTAAGCCAATCCAAAAATTCCTGTTAAAACATCCAAAAAGCCACAAAAAGTAACTTCCTGCAATTATCCTTATCCACCGAATACCACAAACTGAGCTTCTCTTTCTACATTTACCCTTAGAATCTTTTCCCATTTAGTCGTGCAAATTTCTTTTTAAAGCTCAGCGAATTTACATTGGTGTTCCAATTCTGGCACCGATAATGAAAACCTTAGGCTCCAGTCACACTCAGACACAGCAAAAGGGAGTGACCCTGTTTAATCCACATTAGCAGTAGAATTGCTACAGGCCTTGGTAAATATGATTCTGCCTGAGTAATCAAAAATACCTTTCAGTAGATTTAAAAGAAACAGTTGGTGGAGAAAGTAAACACATATAGATTAAACAGTTGTTAATGGTATTATTGCAAAACATTGGATCAAATTACAGTATATTGTGTGTGTGTGGTGGTAAAAGTTATTTATGGCATTAATGCATGTTCCCTTGAGGCCATTCATTTAACTTACTTCATCTAAAGTGCCATAAAGTGGGGAATGGGAGCCAATTTAGCATAGCCATTGATGTAAGAAAAAGGAGACTTACCATCAAGTAACTTTAAAGTAAGCTTTAAGTAACTTATAAACACACTATATACAAGAGAGGTCTTTACCATGCCTCTGGTAGAAGCCTCTTACAATACTGAACAGACCAGTATTTATACCAGTCCAACAGGAAGTGACATATGACAGGAAGTGAGGTATGTACACAGTTCATAGTTCATAGTTCACAGGAAGTGATGACATAACTTCCCGGGAGTTATCATTTTTATCACATTCTTCCCTCCTGCAGGATTAGGAGGCTGTGGTCTACCTTTTGGTCCGCAGCCGCCGAACAAGGAAGAGTCGCACCCGTTTGGATTCCCATCGTAGAGGGTCGCTGGTCCGCTTACATGCGGTTGGCCATTGGTCAGAGTCTGTGTGGCCTGGATTGCCCTGTGAAGGGTCGGGGAGATCATGGCTTCGAGTACGAGCCCCAATAGGTTCAAAGTCGGTCTGCCTCTGTTCAGAGGGAGGTGCAGAGCTGGTCTGTGGCGGATCAGTACTTTCATGCGCGGTACTGGGAGGGTCGCAACCTTGAGCACGGGGTTCTACCGGCACCAAGCTAGTTGGTGTCCGATCAGGATCCTGGAGAGGGGTACCCGATAGGTCCCAAGAGTTTCCTGGTGAAATGCCATCACCCGATGTCCCACTAGGTCCTGGTGGGCAGGGAGCCAGATCCCGTAATGATACGGTAGATTCTCGGCCGTCGGAATATCGTATGTTTGCATAGGTGGGGTTGGCATCGGTTAGTTCGACCTCGTCTACAAGAGGGTCATTTTTAGACGTCCGAACGTATCTTCGGAGTAATACAGGTCCAGGAGTAGTTAGCCATGACGGGAGTGATGTCCCATGAGATGAGCGACGCTGGAATCCAAAGAACCGCTCATGAGGTGTAGTATTTGTGGCTGTAGAAAGCAGGGACCGTATAGAGTGCAATGCATCCGGAAGCACTGTTTCCCATTGCTGGTCTGGTAGGCCCCGAGATCTTAAAGCGAGATGTACGGAATTCCAGATGATACCGTTATACCTCTCTACCTGCCCATTTCCGATGGGATGGTATGGTGTTGTTTTGCTTGTAGCAATTCCCCGTTCTGAGAGGTAGTCCTTGAGTTCCCTTGACATAAAGGATGGACCCCGATCTGAGTGAATATAAGCCGGCATGCCACAGAGAGAAAATACCTGCTCAAGGCAGCAGATTACTGTGGACGCCAGCATATTGAAGCAGGGGAAGGCAAGCGGAAAACGTGAATATTCGTCGATCATGGTGAGCAAATATGTGTTCCGAGTTGAAGAGGGCACTGGGCCCTTAAAATCGATGCCAAGTCGTTGCATCGGTTGGGTTGCATGTATGAGTATACCATCTGAGGGGCGGAAGAACTGAGGTTTTAATTCCGCACAAAGCCGGCATTCTGAGCATATTTTCTTTACATCTCCAGTGGAAAAAGGGAGATTCCGTGATCGTACGAAATGTAGCATGCGCGTAATGCCAGGATGACACAAACCATTGTGGACATCCATGAGAGTGGAGGATGACATAGTGGAGCAGAATGCCCGTGTGAGGGTGTCCGGGGCCACATTCTCCTTGCCAGGCCGATAGAGAATGGTATAACCAAAAGAGGCCAGTTCCATCCTCCAAAGTTGTATTTTATTATTCTTAATTTTGGTTCGTTTTCGATTATCGAGCATGAAGGCGACTGATCGTTGGTCCGTGATCAATGTAAAGTGCTGGCGAGCTAGAAAATGGTTCCACTTCCGTACTGCCTCTATGATGGCTGTGGCTTCTTTCTCAACCGGAGGATAATGTAGCTCGGCACCTTGTAAGGTCCTGGACATAAATGCTACAGGACGACCTTCCTGATTCAGAGTAGCCGAGATCGCCACCTCCGAGGCATCACATTCAACCACGAAAGGGAGATTCTCATCAATGGAGTGAAGAGCCGCTTTCTCCAACTGTTTTTTGAGAAGGTTAAAGGCTGCAACAGCCGCTGTTCCCAGTGGAAATGATCTAGCATGCAGCAAGGGTTGGACTTTGTCCGAAAAATGAGGAATCCATTTAGCGTAGTATGCAAACAGACTGAGAGCTCGACGTAAAGAAGCCGGATTCTTAGGTGACGGGAGCTCTTGGAGCGGGCGAAGTCTTTCTGGGTCTGGCTTAATGATACCATTGCCTATGCAGTAGCCAAGGATGTTGATGGTCGGTTGCGACTCAACAGATTTGGATTCATTCAGGGTCAAATTACGGCGATGGAGGGCATCCCGAAATTTTTGGAGGTTGGAGTCGTGTTCCTGTTGATCGTGACCTGCAATGGTAATGTTATCAAGATAGGGAAAAGTGTCCCTTAGGTTTTCCTGCTTAACCAGGCCATCCATTGCCCGTTGAAAGACAGCCACTCCATTTGTAACCCCGAATGGGAGGCGACAAAATTGGTACAGCCGTCCATTAGCCTCAAAGGCTGTGTACTGCTTATCTGAGACCTTCAAGGGTAACTGATGATAGGCACTTTTTAAATCGTAAGTTGAGAACACTTTGTATTCGGCCAGTTTATTAACCATATCATCAATGCGTGGCAATGGGTAGGCGTCCAAGTCGGTATATTGATTGATGGTTTGCGAATAATCGATGCATAGTCGCTGTTTGTGAGGTTTTAGAGGGTTCTTGACAATGACGACTTGAGCCCGCCAGGGCGACGAACATGGTTCAATGATATCCTCTGCTAGAAGTCGAGAGATTTCAGCCGCAATAAAGGATTGGTCTTCCTGATTAAAGTGCCGCGATTTCGTTATTATCGGTTCGCATTGAGGCGGAATACTGGCAAATAATGAGGGTTCATCAAGTGAAGCTGCTGATAATGCACAAAATGGTAATTTAGACGGTATATTAGAAATAGTAAGTCCGGGTTTGGATCCACCAAACTCAATGGTGAGTTTCTTATGCTGTTTTTGGAAGTCCAGCCCTAAGAGGAGATCACTACATAAGTCCTTGAGCACCGAAAGTCGGGTGGAGGGATACATACGACCATGAAGTGTCATATCAACAACACAAAAGCCGGAGATTCTGGTATTAAGTGATGACTGGGCCATCGCAATTGCCTGGTCCGATGGGAAGACATGTAGTTTCAATTTCGCAACAATCTTTTCCTTAATGAAACTATCAGTACTTCCTGAGTCAATTAAGGCATCTAAGGTATGCCCTTTAATTGAAATTTTTGTGGCTGCATGAGACAGGTTCTGTGGGCAAGCAGCTGTAATTGGTGTCGTTGCACAGAGAGTGGCTAAAACTCTCGGTGTGCTTCTTCGGGAGAGAGCTCGAGAGGAAGCTTGATAGGTCCTAGCTGGAGCATCTTGATAGGCCCTAATTGGGGCAATTCGGTAGGCCTTAGCTGGATTGGCCCTCGTAGAGGCCCTTGATAGGCAAACTTTAGCAAAGTGTCCTTTTTTCCCGCAATAACTGCAGATTGCATTGCGAGCAGGGCAGGTTTTCCTAGGGTGAAAAGCATCTCCACAAAAGAAGCATTCCTTCCTAGATTGCCAAGAGGCTGCTAAAGTGGGGTCGTCCTCCTCTTCTTCATCAGAATTATCAGAATTAGATTCCCCCATGATAGGGTTCACCTGAGACCGCTTGAATTGTCTGGTTGCAGCTACAGCAGCAGATCGAGATCTGGGCAGCTGATAGAGGTCTGCATTTCTCTTTGCCAAATCCAGTGAACAAGCTAGGTCAAAAGCTTTTTGTAGCTCAAGTGTTTTACTTTCTAGTAGACGCTGGCGTATAAATGGAGAGGCAATCCCGCAGATGAAAGCATCACGAATCATTTCTTGGCGGTACAGCTCAGCTGAGGCTGCCTGAAAGTTACAATCTACGCTGAGCCTGCGAAGTTCTTGCAGGAATTCGTCAATTGATTCCCCTGGCCCTTGTCGGGCTGTGGCCAGTAGATGTCTAGCATAGACCTCATTTGGGGTCTTCGCATACAGTTTCTTAAGTGCCCGAATCACCTCTTCGTAATTATCCCATTCATCAACATATTCGAACACTTTTGGGGTCACATAATTGACAAGTATCTTCAATTTAGCAGGAGCATCCGCTTTACATTCATCCAGAAAATTCTCAAAAGTACGATACCAATGCTTCCATACCCTGCCAGCTGCTGGTGTATTCGGGTCCAAGTCCAGACGAATAGGTCTAAGGATTTTCTCCATGATGGGTGGTTCCCTGGATCCTTAACTTCCGAGTTTGTCTGAAGGTCTAGTATTTGTCAGTGTAAATACTAAGTTACTTAAATTGATGTAAGAAAAAGGAGACTTACCATCAAGTAACTTTAAAGTAAGCTTTAAGTAACTTATAAACACACTATATACAAGAGAGGTCTTTACCATGCCTCTGGTAGAAGCCTCTTACAATACTGAACAGACCAGTATTTATACCAGTCCAACAGGAAGTGACATATGACAGGAAGTGAGGTATGTACACAGTTCATAGTTCATAGTTCACAGGAAGTGATGACATAACTTCCCGGAAGTTATCATTTTTATCACAGCCTCCAGGTGATGCCAAAGCAATCTTGACCACGCAGAATATTTAATCCTTCCAGAAAGTATGAACATTAAAATTATGAATGTAATTCAAGCTAACTGACAAATCTCTCATTAAGGGTAGAAATTACTGTCAGCAATTCAGCATATTAACGCTTAATGTTTTCATACCAAGCAGCTTAATGTAGATGTTTGCCTGTTCATTTTATCCATGAAAACAGTGCAGGGGGCATTTGGTTATCACTGACAATAATTTCTACCTGTAATTATATTATACTTTGGTTCTGTCTTCACAAAGGAGGACACAAATAACCTCCCAGAAATGTCGGGGAACATAGGGTCTGATGAAAGGGAGGAACTGAAAGAAATCAGTATTTGTAGGGAAATGGTGTTAGGGAAATTGATGGGATTGAAGGCCGATAAATCCCCAGGGCCTGATAATCTACATCCTAGGGTACTTAAGGAAGTGGCCCTAGAAATAGTAGATGCATTGCTGATCATCTTCCAACATTCAATGGAATCTGGAACAGTACCCATGGATTGGAGGGTAGCTAATGTCACCCCACTATTCAAAAAAGGTGGTAGAGAGAAATCGGGGAACTACAGACTGGTAAGCCTGACATCGGTAGTGGGGAAAATGCTAGAGTCCATTATAAAAGATGTAATAGCAGAGCACTTGGAATACAGTGACCGGATCAGACAAAGTCAACATGGATTTACAAAGGGTAAATCGTGCTTGACTAATCTACTGGAATTTTTTGAGGATGTAATTCGTAAAATAGATAAGGGAGAACCAGTGGATGTGGTGTATTTGGACTTTCAGAAGGCTTTCAATAAGGTCCCACATAAGAGATTAGCGTGTAAAGTTAAGGCACATGGGATTGGGGGCAAGGTATTGACTTGGATAGAGAAAGCCGAGAGTAGGAATAAACGGGTCTTTTTCCGAGTGGCAGGCAGTGACTAGTGGGGTACCGCAGGGATCGGTCCTTGGACCCCAGCTATTCACAATATATATTAATGATCTAGACGAGGGAACTAGATGTAATATCTCCAAATTTGCAGACGACTCAAAGCTGGGTGGGCGTGTGTGCTGTGAGGAGGATGCCGAGAAACTACAGGATGACTTGGACAGGTTGGGTGATTGGGCAGAAGCATGGCAGATGCAATATAACATGGATAAATGTGAGGTTATCCACTTTGGTGTCAAAAACAGGAAGGCAGATTATTATCTGAATGGCAATAGATTGGGAGAAGGGAAAGTGCAATGAGACCTGGGTGTCCTTGTGCACCAGTCGCTGAAGGTAAGCATGCAGGTGCAGCAGGCGGTTAAGAAAGCAAATGGTTGTTGGCCTTCATAGCGAGAGGGTTTGAGTACAAGAACAAGGATGTCTTGCTGCAGTTGTACAGGGCCTTGGTGAGCCCACACCTTGAGTATTGTGTGCAGTTTTGATCGCCTTATCTGAGGAAGGATATTCTTGCCATGGAAGGAGTTCAGCGAAGATTCACCAGGCTGATACCTGGGATGGCAGGAATGATGTATGTGGAGAGATTGGGTCGATTGGGCTTGTACTCGCTGGAGTTTAGAAGAATGAGAGGGGATCTCATTGAAACTTATAAAATTCTGGCAGGACTGGACAGACTAGATGCAGGGAGGATGTTCCTGATGGTCGGGGAATCCAGAACCAGGGGTCACAGTCTAAGGATAAGGGGTAGGCCTGTTAGGGCAGAAATGAGGAGGAATTTCTTCACCCAGAGAGTGGTGAACTTGTGGAATTCTCTACCACAGAAGGCAGTAGAGGCCAATTCATTAAATATATTCAAGAAGGAGCTGGATATATTTCTTTAGGCTAAAGGGATCAAGGGGTATGGGGACAAAGCAGGGACCGGGTACTGAACTTGGATGATCAGCCATGATCACATTGAATGGCGGAGCAGGCTAGAGGGGCCAAATGGCCTACTCCTGCTCCTATCTTCTATGTTTCTATGTTTCTATGTTAGTCATTGGGCCGGGTATTCCATTCCCTACATGGGGGAGGAGGGGTACGTGCTTTGTACCCACCCGGGACATCGGTAATGCCGGTTTCAGGCATGCACTGCGCATACGCTGAAAACTGGCATTTCCGATCTGTCAAGACTGCTCTTGACAGATTGGACGCCTGCCCTGGAGAGGGGCCTCTGCGGGCGGATAGTTCTGCTTTCTGGAGACCCTCCGGCGACAGAAAACCCTTAGTATTCTTACACCTGTTAAAAGCAGGATAAGAGTTCAAAAAAGTTTTTTTTTTAATTCACTCATTTATCATTTAAAATACTTTAAAAAAAAGGTACGTTTATTTTTAGCCCCGTAAAAAACTTTAAATATTTTTTTGAAAAAATTAAATTTTTGTTTAAAAATATTTAATTTATTGTAATTTCAACTAATTTTAAATATGTGATTTCAAAAAAATATATATAAAGTTTTACTGTGTTTTTGGGGTGATCTCCATTCATACATTTGACAGGTCTATCTGTCAAGTGTATGAAGGGGGATTCCCTTCTTTGATTTGCTCCCCATGGCCCATGTGATCCCAGGGACGCTTGCAAGCCACATGCACCCCTGGGATACATGGGCCCGGCACATTTCGAGTTGGAGAGGCCCAGGAGTGGAAGTGTCCGGACCTCGGGAGCCTTCAGGTAAGTGCGTGGATTTTTTCCAGATCGGAGGGCTCCTCATGTGGGAAGCCTCCGATCGGAAAATACGGCCCAATGAGTCAGGCATTCTGATATTTCATCAAATACTGTCTCTGTTGTGCTGTAAATGGAGGCATATCTTAGAGGAGCTATCTACTCTCAAACGTATTTACAGCAAGAAGGCATTCCATGAACCAGCCCAGGGGTGTACAAATGAGAAAGTGAGGTTATCTGCCTGTTAGTTGATATTTTGGGCTGGAATCAGTCACATATCTAATGACAGTACACAGCCTTGTGAACTTGTCAGCAATACCCTTCCACCTTTTTTTGTGAGTACTTGCTATTTTTCATCAATTTGTAAGATTTCAAGGTTACTGAGCTACACAGACAATTTCCCACAGAGTCACTCGATAACTTAAGGCCGCGATTTTGCCGGCGCTCAGAGGGCTGGTTTGGAGGTGGGTCCGGAGTTAAATCCAATATGATTGACGGCGGGTTGCGAACCCGCTGCGAACCCGCCTCCAAGCGACTTTCCAAGGTGTCGGGTCTGCAACTCCTGATCAGACTCGACACCAAGTGGCAGTTAAGTTAGATAGTTTAATCCTATTTTGAGAGGGCTTTTCAATTTTGCTACATTTTCTGTGTGTTCCACAGCATTCCAGGAGCATGCCAGCTGATTGTGTCAGGTGTTCCAACAAGCTGAATACTTCACAGCTGCAAGTGTAGCATTAAAGCTAACCTGCCACTTTAGTTGAATTTCAAAAGCCAGAACATTCTGAGTGCAGGACGTTGAAGACATTTTTCAGGTGTTTTGAGGTTGTAAGTGTGTGTTGTGAGATTTATATACACTGTGGCCTCCTTGGAATAACCTCTCTTCACTTTGATTGAGTGCTTATAACATTTCATCCTCATGTGAGATTTTCACCATCATAATGGGAACCATTTATACTCTCTCATCCTGGTCCTCAGATTCGGAAGATGAGCAGCCATGGCAGCAGCAGAACCGGGCATACCAGCAGCACTGACAATAACAGTGCCAACTTTCTCCTGAGCCACCTGATGATGCACAGGGCAGAGGCTGTCAGTGCAGGGCTGCACCTCGCCGCAGGAGATACCCCCACACAGGGTTTACAAGCAGAGGATGAGCTTCCTCAACATGACTGAGCAGCAGTGCCAAAGGAGGCTGAGACTTTTGCGAGAGGTGGTCGCAGACATTTGCACAATGCTCGATCAGGACCTGCAGCCAGAGGAGCGGGCGGACGCTCCTTACTAGTGGTTGTCAAAGTCACCGCCGCCCTCAAACTTCTTTGCATCAGGGTCCTTCCAGGGATGACCTGCAGACATCAGCGGCATCTCCCAGTCAGCTGCACACAGATGCATAACGCAGGTTACTGATGCCTTGTTTGGCAAGTTGGCCAATTACATCCAGTTCTCAACGGATGAAGCAAGTGTAACCGTGCGGGCGGTTAGGTTCACCAATATGGCGGGCTTCCGAAGGGTACAGGGCATCATCAAGGGCACCCCATCACAACCCAGCTGTATTTGTTAACCGCAAGGGCTTCCACTCCCTTAACGTGCAGCTGGTGTGTAACCACAGGAAGAACATTATGCATGTGTGCACAAAGTTCCCTGGCAGCTGTCATAACTCGTACATCCTGCGGCAGTCTACTGTGCCTCAGCTCGTCAATCCGTCAACCCAACTTTCCAGATGGCTACTTGGAGACAAGGGCTATCCCCTAAAGACGTGGCCAATGACACCGAGAGGAGGCCATCAAACGAAGCTGAGGAGCGTTACAATGAGAGCCACATTTCCACCAGAATCATCATAGAGCAAACCATAGGATTGCTCAAAATGCACTTCAGATGCCTGGGCAGGTCTGGTGGTGCCCTACAGTACGCACCAGCCAGGGTGCCCAGAATCATCGTGGTCTGCTGTGCTCTGCACAACATTGCACTGAAGTGTGGCTTACCGCTGCCTGAGGAACAAGTGGCTCAGCGCACAGCCACTGCAGAGGAGGAGGAGGAGGAGGAGGAGGAGGTGGAGGATCCGAATGAGGCTGCAGATGAGGAACATCTGGCAGAGGCGGCTGTCCCAGTGCTACCAGCATGCAACTTCATTGCTGGCCATCAGGCAAGGGATGGACTAATCCATGCCAGATTCGCATTACTTTAAGCTGTACATACATGTGGCTGGCACATGCAGATGATGGTTGGCAGAACCTCCATTCCACACAATACAGCATCTGAACAATGAACTATGCATTCCTATCACTCTCCCCAACATCATTACAGATGAAAGGCACCGTCAACCCTCAATGTGACACTTCCAATTCTGAGCACACATAGGTCAACGCATTGTAACATTCACATCGCATAACATTAGCGAACTAGAAATAAACATGACAAACGTAAAATGGTATACTATGAAATCACCCAAATGACTACCCTTGTGACTATTTGTGCTTTAGCTTTCTCTTACACATGCTCCTACATGGTGCTTCCCCTGTGGCTTCAGCAGAAGTAGAGGCAGCGTGCTCACTTCCCTGTTACGCCTGCTTAGACACCTTTGGCGAGCGTCCTCTGGGTCTTGTAAGATTTGCAAAATTCCCACATTCCCCCAAGGTTATTAATAAAAGGTACCCTGCATGGACATTTTTAAAAAAGGGTACCCAAAGATGGCGTCCGCACCTCGTGACCAAAAAGCCTGCAAGATTTTAAAAGCTTGGACTCTGTAGCAGTACAAGCAGCTTTTGGGGAAATCGAAACCTAAAATGCAGTTTCTGTGAAAAAGGACTTTGTATTTTGGAAAGCAGACAGCAAACATTGAATATGCATTAAACCAGATCGTAGACAGATCAAAACCAGTTAGGCCTACACTTGAGGCCATCAAGTTGTCTGCATAAATAATCGGAAACAGCTTATGAGAGCCATCAAGGCTGGCCAGGCCGATTAGAATGCATTACTAACAATACAGCTCGGACATCAGGCCATTAGGTGTGATAAACGGCCATCTAAAAACAGTTAGTTTAGATTGCTACAATCATTTAAACCAGCCGGCCAAAATTGGAACAATGAACTAACCTGATTTGGCGTGCAGATAAGGGCCATTTGAAAGGAGTATAACTGTAGGCCCTCAGTGGCAATCACTCTCTTGGTCTGCTCGCTTGCTCTTGCCCTTGTTCCTGCTCTCGTGGCTCCGGCCTCTTTGGCTCCCGCCGCTTGTACTTGTGCCCTGGCCCCATGGCGGGTTCTCTCCTCGCTCCCCGTAGCAGAGTTTTCAGCAACCAATTACACCATTCCAACCGTGGGGCAGGGGAACGAGACCCGAGTCCCTAGTCATCCGGGACGCCCAGGCCAAAAGAGGGGGTAAGACAAAGTTGAGCAGGTAGCCCAGGACTTGTATGGTAGTCCAACGGGGCGAGACGAATCAAGACGAAGAATAAGGTAGCCCCAAGGAAGAGCAGAGAAGGGCAGCAGAAGACGTATTAATTAAGACCGAGCGCTGAGTTATAAGCTGACGCTCGGGGAAGAAAGTACTTAAGGACGGTGAGGCAAGACATCTTGTTGAACACTGCGATAACGCAGGTGTCCACGCCACAATGACTATACTGGCGTTTGACGCATGGGTAGTAAAACCTAAATGGTAAAGACTGCTAACTGTCCGATAAACATAACATTACCACCGGCGACCGCCCGAGGGAGAAGAAGAGGAGAACCGATCGAGACGAGACGATGGCGGTAGCTGAAGAGAAGGAGGTGTGTCGCCCTGAGACCACGTGCAGCCAGGGTACCTAGAAGAACCAAAGAACAAACCTCAAAATCTGCATTCGTCAAACAGTTGGCTTTATTTTGGATTGGTGAGCATGAATTCTGGCCCCTCATAGCTTAATCTAGTTAGGTATAGGGGGTGGGATAAGGATAAGGGGATTGTTAATGTAGTTTGTTTTCCCTTGATGTGCCGTGTGTTCCCCATTCCCTGTAGAAGTATAATAGTTATTTTGTATTCGCCTGTAATTTTATACTAGTAACTTCTCGTAAGACTGTGTTAATTTCTGTTTTAGTAAAATTTTGGTTTTCTTGCATCCAAAACGCCCGTCTACTCGAGTTTTCTGTTTCGCTGCCTGTACTTAATTCCGGTGCCTAGAACCCAGGGGCGTGGGAACGATTCGAACCACTTACAAACAGTCAGGGGCATAACTGACTGGGCGCACGCGCCACAATCGCCACGCCCCTTACAGAATGGCGACCGCGGCAGGACACCGGCAACAGGGTTGCGATACAGTAGACAATGGTTCGGATGAGCAAATCATGATGGAGGAAAGGATTTCCGATGACGTGTTTAGCAAGGTGAATAACACTAAGAAGTGGATCACCACTCTGTTAACGGCTGGGCGTCCAGTAGATGCAGCAGCTAAGTGGACAGACGGAAAGGAACACAAGAAGTCCTTAGAGAAGGCAGTTTGGCTGATGTGTTTCAAAAAGCAGGTACAGCTTTTGGACAGGCTCGTTGCAGCACAGGCAGTCGAGTTAAGGGAGTCAGCCCTGGAGATCCAGGATAAGGCTCTAGCAGGGGAGAAGTTATTAGTGGCTTTGCAGGCCCTGAATTAGGAGAGAGTGCATTTAATGGGAGAACACAAGGCCCAGTTGGAATACCTATTGTGCCAAGTCACCATGGCCAAGTGTAATGAGTTAAGGTTGCAGGAGAAGAACGCCCGCTTGGCAAGGCAGATTAGGGAACAGGAAGAGAAAGTACAGGAGGTAAAGGCAGCGTACAAGCTAGCGAGCGAACAGGGGTTTGAGGAGGCAGACCACGGCCCCTGTAAAGAGCAGATAGAAAATCTGAGCCGGGCCGTCCGGAAGGCAAAAGGCATGGTATGCCTCATAAGCCCAAAGGCAGGTCAGGCGGATTTTATGGGGAACAAGGGGAGGACAGTTCCAACATCACCGGTAGTGTCCAGGGACGACCTGGTTGAGAGAGAGGAGATATCATGACTGATGCACTATCAATTGCTACAAAAGACTGGAGATTGAGAAAGTAATAAACAGGCTTTTATTACCAAAGAACAGAGCATGCCTCTTGTGGTTGCCTGGTATCCAAAAGGGCCGGAGGCTTCTGAGCAGCGACCTTTATACCCAGCCATGAGGGTGGAGCCAGGGGCGGAGTCAGCTGAGGCATGCACAGACAAGTACAACAATATGCAAGAGTGAACAACAGTACTAACAGTGAACAACAATACTAACAACAGTGGTTTACCACATTCACCCCTTGTTTAGAATTGAGTCCGGCGGGGTGAAGTGCACTAAAAATTCGTGTACTGAAGTCTATCAGGAGGCCTTGTAAGCCGTCCTGAGCGTCGCAGCAGCGGCGGTGATGGTGCAGCATCCAACGGTGAACCCGGTGTCTCGTTCAGAGGAGGTGTAGCAGGTGGCGGACCCTGGGGCTGCTGCATGCCGTCTACAGGGGTCAGAGCATGGGTAATGGGAGGTAGCGATGGTGGTCTCTCAGAGGCACCCGAAGGTGCGAGGTCTCGTGCGGGGACTGTGTCCTGGGGGTAGGCAGGAGTAGCGGTGGGTGGCGAAGAGGGTGTTTCAGGAGCACCTGCAGGTGCGAGGTCTCGAATGGAGACTGTGTCCTCCCGCCCGTCCGGGTACACCACGTAAGCATACTGCGGGTTGGCGTGGAGGAGGCTCACCCTCTCGACCAGGGGGCCCGCCTTATGGGTCCTCACGTGCTTCCGCAGTAGGACGGGACCTGGAGAAGTCAGCCATGTTGGTAGCGGAATCCCCGACGTGGACTTCCTGGGGAAGGAGAACATTCTCTCGTGAGGAGTGGCATTGGTGGGTGTACAGAGCAGCGACCGAATGGAATGGAGCGCCGCAGGGAGGACCTCCTGCCAGCGGGAGGTCGGAAGGCCCTTAGATTTTAAGTTTAAAAGGACTGCCTTCCAGACTGTCGCATTCTCCCTTTCCACCTGGCCGTTACCCCGGGGGTTGTAGCTGGTGGTCCTGCTTGTAGCAATGCCTCTCGCGAGCAGGTACTGCCGAAGTTCGTCGCTCATAAAAGATGAGCCCCTGTCGCTATGGATATAGCTAGGGAAACCGAACAAGGCGAAGAGGTCATTCAGACATTTAATGACCGTGGTACTGGTCATGTCCGAGCAAGGGATGGCAAACGGGAAACGGGAGTACTCATCAATTATATTGAGGAAGTACACATTGCGGTCAGAGGAGGGGAGGGGCCCTTTAAAATCGATGCTCAGCCGCTCGAAGGGGCGCGTGGCTTTGATCAGGCTCGCTCTGTCTGGCCTATAAAAATGCGGCTTGCACTCGGCACAGATCTGGCAGTTCCTGGTCATGGTCCTGACCTCCTCGATGGAGTAGGGCAGGTTACGGGATTTGATAAAATGGAAGAACCTGGTGACCCCCGGGTGGCAGAGGTCATTGTGGAGGGTCTGTAGCCTATCAACCTGCGCGTTGGCGCACGTACCACGTGATAGGGCATCTGGGGGCTCATTGAGTTTCCCGGGCCGGTACAAGATATCGTAATTGTAGGTGGAGAGTTCGATTCTCCACCTTAAGATCTTGTCATTCTTGATTTTGCCCCGCTGCTTATTATGAAACATAAAAGCCACTGAACGCTGGTCAGTGAGCAGGGTAAATCGTTTTCCGGCCAGGTAATGCCGCCAATGTCGCACGGCTTCCACAATGGCCTGGGCCTCCTTTTCGACAGAGGAGTGTCGAATCTCGGGGCCCTGGAGGGTCCTTGAGAAAAAGGCCACGGGTCTCCCCGCCTGGTTAAGGGTTGCAGCTAGGGCAAAGTCGGATGCGTCGCTCTCCACTTGAAAAGGAAGGGACTCATCCACAGCGTGCATTGTGGCCTTCGCAATGTCTCCTTTTATGAGAGTGAAGGCTGCACAGGCCTCTGCTGTCAGGGGGAAGGAGGCGGACTTGATGAGGGGTCGGGCTTTATCCGCATAGTTGGGCACCCACTGAGCATAGTAAGAGAAAAACCCCAGGCATCTCTTCAGTGCTTTCTGGCAGTGGGGGAGGGGGAGCTCCATAAGGGGGCGCATTCTATCGGGGTCTGGGCCGATGACTCCGTTCTCCACTACGCAGCCAAGAATAGCAAGGCGCGTAGTACGAAACATACATTTGTCTTTGTTGTATGTGAGATTCAGCCGCTGGGCCGTCCGGAGGAATTTCTCTAGATTAACGTCGTGGTCCTGCTGGTCGTGGCCGCAGATGGTGACGTTGTCTAGATATGGGAAAGTGGCCTGGAGCGCGTTCTGGTCAACCATCCGGTCCATCTCCCGTTGGAAGACAGAAACTCCGTTGGTGACGCCGAAGGGAACTCTGAGAAAGTGATAGAGCCGACCGTCAGCTTCAAAAGCTGTGTACTGGCGGTCCTCAGCCCTGATGGGGAGCTGGTGGTATGCCGACTTCAGATCAATCGTCGAGAACACCCGGTATTGTGCTATCTGATTGACCATGTCAGATATGCGGGGGAGTGGGTATGCATCTAGTTGGGTGTAGCGATTGATCGTCTGGCTGTAGTCAATAACTAGGCGCTGTTTTTCGCCAGTCTTCACTACCACCACTTGTGCTCGCCATGGGCTGGTGCTACTTTCAATAATCCCTTCCTTCAGGAGTCTCGCTACCTCGGATTTAATGAAGCTCCTATCCCCAACACTGTAACGCCTGCTTTTGGTAGCGATGGGCTTACAGTCGCGGGTGAGGTTAGCGAACAAGGAGGGGGGGGGACTTTAAGGGTGGAGAGGCTGCAAATGGTGCACGGCGGGCGATTTAAAAGCTGCTGGCTGCAGACTGTGAGTGGGGGGAGGGGTCCGTCATACGCTAATGTGACACTCTTAAGGTGGCACTGAAAATCCAACCCCAGTAGAACGGCAGCGCAGAGATGGGGCAGGACCAGAAGTTTAAAATTTTTGTATTCTGTGCCCCTTACTGAAAGGGTCACTACACAGTAGCCACCGACGTCCGCTGACTGGGCTTTGGAAGCCAAAGAGATCCGATGGCGCGTCGGCAGGACCGGGAGAGAGTAACTGCGCACCGTGTCGGGGTGGATAAAGCTCTCCGTGCTCCCGCTGTCAAAAAGGCAGGTAGTGGCGCGGCCGTTTACCGTAATATCCATCATGGACCTGGACAGTTGATGAGGGAGAGATTGGTCCAGCGTCACGGAGGCCAGCGTATGGTCGAGCGAGTCGATGTGGTCGTCAGATGAGGCGGTGGTTGAGTCCGGGTCCCCCGTGGTTGAAGTCGGAGGCGTCCAAGATGGCGGACAAAATGGCGGCGCCCACGGTCCCGATCCCCACGCGGCTGGGGGAGCCCAAGATGGCGGACAAGATGGCTGCGCCCACGGTTCGCACGCAGCGCTGCTGGCGTTAGCGGTCTTCCCTTTGCAGGCGCTAACGTAGTGACCTTTCTTCCCGCAGCCGGAGCAGGTAGCATTCTTCGCGGGGCAGCGTGCTCTAGGGTGTTTAGCTTGGCCACAAAAATAGCATTTTTGTGCCTTGGACATCGCTGCAGCAGTCGGAGGTGGCGGTCCCATGGCCCAAGATTGCGGCGTCCACGGCGCGGGGCGATGAGGGGAGAAAGCGTCCATATTTCTGTGGGCCGCGTCGAGCGAGAGCGCGAGGGACACTGCCTTTGTCAGGTCTATTTCACCCTTCTCCAGCAGCCTCTGCCGGGAGTAGTCGGACCTTAGACCCGCAACGAAAGCGTCTCGTATCAGTCCCTCCGCATGTGCTGCGGCCGATACTTCCTTGCAGTCGCAGCCGCGTCCGAGTACCCGCAGTGCCCGTAGGAAGGCTTCCACCGATTCCCCGGGCTGCTGTCTGCGAGATCTTAAAAGGTGCCTGGCATAGACCGTGTTAACCGGGCGTGCATACTGCCCTTTCAGTAGGTCGATAGCCGCCGCGTAGGTCGTCGCATCTTGGATTAAAGTATAGACTTGGTGGCTCACCTTCGAGGCCAGGATTTTCAGTTTATTTTCATCAAGAGTCACGGTCGAGGCTTCCAGATACGCCTCAAAGCAACGCAGCCATTGTGCGAATTTAGTCGACGAACCTGCTTCTTGGGGGTCTAAGTCCAGGCATGTTGGTCTGAGGGCTCGCAGCAGCGCCTGCTGCTCAGCGTTTTGCGCCATCGGTTGATCAGCATCCGCAGCCAACATTTAACTTTGGTAATAAAATTGATGCACTATCAATTGCTACAAAAGACTGGAGATTGAGAAAGTAATAAACAGGCTTTTATTACCAAAGAACAGAGCATGCCTCTTGTGGTTGCCTGGTATCCAAAAGGGCCGGAGGCTTCTGAGCAGCGACCTTTATACCCAGCCATGAGGGTGGAGCCAGGGGCGGAGTCAGCTGAGGCATGCACAGACAAGTACAACAATATGCAAGAGTGAACAACAGTACTAACAGTGAACAACAATACTAACAACAGTGGTTTACCACAATGACCACCACCCATAGCGCCAAGTTTCAGCGAGGTTTGGCAGCAAGGGGGGGGTGGAGCCAGGGGTGGAGCCAGAATCGGAGGCGAAGGTAGAGCAACCCCCGCCCGTGAAGTCGGAGCCGGGACCGATGTGCCCAGCATGGCATCGGAGGCTCAGCCCACCCGTCGATGGCGACGATGAGGGACCCTCCAAAACCAGTTCATATTACCCTTTAACACCCAACAGCTTAGGGCTATGGTCAACCATATCCCGAAGCTCTCCAAGAAGGGAGACCCCTCGATCCACTTCAGGGAGGTAGAGCAGGCAGCCAGCGTCAACGACTGCGATGGTGCTGAGCAGGCCAAGATGCTGCTATTCTCCCTTCAATCCCTCTCTGACGAGTGTAAAAGGGGACAGAGCGGGTACGAGGAGCTTAGAGATGCGGTTCTGGAGGCCATGGGGATGAATGTGGAAAGACCTTTATCCCATGTGGAGAAGATAGTCCAGCTCCCAGGGGAAACACCGCAGACTTTCGCGGACCAGCTGTGGCTGGTGTTCCGGAGGGCCTGTCCAGGGATGCCGAACCGGGGGTTCCTGAACGGGGATCTCCTGGCCCATTGGCTCCGCTGCCTGGTGGCGAACAGCTTGCCACAGGTCCGGGCCAAGGCAGAAGTCTGATTCGACCCCAAAAACCCCCAGACCACTGAAATTATGGTGATCAGGCAGCTAACACTGGCATATAAAAACGGTAGGGGAACCGATGCACAGCCACCCAAGGGGAAGGTGCATGAGGTAAAATCCGGGCCGGGTAGGAAAGAGTGGCACCAGGAAGGGAGTAAGACCCCCAACATAGAGACAAATTGTTACGTGCGTGGGAAGGATGGTCACTGGCGGAAGGAGTGCAAAAACCCTTGGAAAGATAAGAAGGGAAAGAATTCCACAGCCCCAGCCCAAAAGGCGGAGGCAGGAATCACTCCCGCAGTGGTCGAGTCATTTTTGGACGCAATGAGGTCCATATTGACTGGCCAAGGGAGGGTAGCAGCTGCTACAGGTGCTCTGACCCCATCAGCCCCATCCAACCCACAGCCCTGACTAGAACCAGCACAGCCTGTCGACTGGTGTCCCCTTGAAAACGATGAGGGGAGCAGGCCCTGTGTTAAGATGTGGGTGGAGACGGTGCAGGGGAAATATTCGGTGGACACTGGAGCTTCCAGCACGGTGGTCCATCCGGAAGATCCGACCAATCCACCCGGGTCTAACAAGGCCCCATTTAGCCCAATGGGAGTCACAGGGTACGAGCAGGCTGGGGAAACAGCCAAACTTTGGCCATAGTTTTAGGATCCCTCCCTACCATGTGGGAGGATAACCAAAGGACCAAACAGGTGGCCGAGCAGAGGGCCAGGGAAGGAGAGTTATGAGATCCCTGTAGAGCAGGCCCAGTTGCCACAGTCCGGGAAAATGGAGGCACACAGTGGGTAGCTTTGGCCCCGGACATAAAGCAGGTCCAAGCCCAAGATCCCGTCTGTAAGGCCGTCCCGGTAAGGGAAGAGAACGGGGAGTCCCTAGAAGGCCCGTTCGGGGCAGCGGATGAGGTTTTAAAACAGGCTGCTGGTTACATCAACCAGTGCAAGCTGTTTAGACCAGAGAGGGGAAAACAGCCAGTTGGGGTAAGGTCTGAGGATAAAGATCCTCAGCCTGCAGGAGGAGCGAGTTCACAGACTACACAGGCAGGTGCTGTGGATTCCTTAAAGGGAGGGGCCATCCCACCCATCGATTGGGACACTCCCCCACTCTTCTGGGATCCAGACGAGGTGGAGGGACCTGAGGGCGAAAACCCCGCCCCTAACCCAGGTGTAGAGGAGGAGGGACCTGAGTTCAAAAACCCCGCCCCGGACCCAGCCATGGGACCTGGGGGCGGAGACTCTCAGCTCGCAGCAGCAGGTTGCGAAGAGTTACCTGCCCCTAGCCCAGGTTCGGGAGAGGTCAAGCCTGAGTGAGCAGCGGTTCGGGTTAAAGGCCCAGCGGCCAAGAAAGCCCCACCCGGAAAAGTCCCTAGAAGGTCCCCACGGATGCACCAGCTGAGAAAGCCATGGTCACCAGCTCTCCAGTTACCAAGGGCCGCCCCTCGAGACAGGGGGAGGTCCAAGGACAGAGGTCCTCAGCCAGCAGCCACGGGCTGTGAGGGACCAACAGTGCAGGACGGTGCAGCCACGCCGGAGGTAGCAGTGAGCCGCAGTCCAACCAGGAATTAGCCTGGCCGCCCGGAGACGGGCGGCGGATGTACATAGTTTAGGTAGTTTAAGTTTGGATTATTGTTAAGTTTAGGTATTTAGCTTAAGTTTGCGTGTTTTAGCTTAAGTTAAGTAAGGTGGTGGGTAGTGTTAAACTAAGTAAGGAATCTGCTAAGACTGTGTGTTTTGGTTCGAGGTCGCGAGACCCGACCATGCTTCACCCAAGCCAGAGAATCTCTTGCGGACCTGGCTGTATGTTTTGTACCTGTTACAGAAAGACTGTCGGGGTGTAGGGGATCGTATTTTAAGGGGGGGCATCTTTTAACTGGTTTATGGTAATTTACCTTGCCAGCAGCCTTTGCCTCTGAGCTCTGACCAATTCCAACCTTTTACCTGGTTTACAGTAATTCACCTGGTCAGCAGCCTTTTGCTGCTGCACTCTAAACCAATTTACAAACAGCGGTTTCGAATCGCTACCCCTCCTTCAGTTCCGAGTGGAGGAACTTATAATTAATGATATTAAAACGGACAAGTGGTTTGCATGAGAGAAAAATCAAGTTTTATTACCTAAATAAACTACAATCAAAAGAATAAACTATACCACATGAACACAGTAATTACAGTAAAACTATATAACAGGGGGTTGCAGACGGCGAAAATGAGGGATAAAATGACTACAATGTTATTTAAACAATCTTAGCAATTACCC
This sequence comes from Somniosus microcephalus, assembly GCF_052327205.1. NCBI lineage: Eukaryota > Metazoa > Chordata > Chondrichthyes > Squaliformes > Somniosidae > Somniosus > Somniosus microcephalus. Next base: position 155,359,809 of record NC_140997.1, read on the forward strand.
TCAAATCACCACCCCAAACTCCTGCTAGGTTGCCTTGTTGAGGAGTCAGAACATCCTGCTCACCTCTGGTCCAGCGAAGTAAAAAAAAAAGCTAGCTTCTCAGCAGCTATCTTTATAACTGGTGAGCCCCCTGCCGTTCTGCCTTGCAAGGGCTGTGTGCAAAATTCCCACCCAAAGGGTCCAACACACAAGAGAAAGCTGTGATTGGCTAACTCAGAGTGGTTGGACTGGGTTAATGTGTCTTCCGGAGCTCCCTGGGCTGAAACAAAAGGGAAATACAACTGCTCTATTGTCCAGAATTCTAGGTGATTTAAGCCCATTCAGTTCTTAAACGGTTCCCATTCAAGATCCAAAAGTCTCTTCTGCAGTTTAGATGTATCCACTCGATATACAAACAAATGCTTATAGCATTCAATTGCTTTGTAAACAAAGCATTGTCCTGTGGTCATCTGGATCCACAATTGATTGACAGTCTTGAGTGCTTAGCAAACAAAGTTCCTTTGTTCATGCTGGCAGTTTCAAGCACCCGATCTTAGAGTCAACATTGTAGAACGTTTTGTAAACAGGCATCGATTGTCCTGCTGCAGGGGGGGTGGAGACGCCCCTTTGATTGGCAGCTCCATTGAACCTTACTTCCAGACACAGAAAACTGCTTTCCAAGTCCTTTGTCTTCGGCCATGTGGTGGGACAGCCATTTTTATCCCTGGAAATTTAAAAGCACAACGCCCAGGGATTCTTTAATCAAAAAAAAAAAAATCTTCAGAACTGTAAATTATTGCGAATCCTTACAGTAATGCTACTCGCCTGATGGGACTGAGCCTGGAAAAGCGGGGCGATGTGGAAGACTTCCACATCTACAGGTGCTCGGGAGATAGAGCGCCCATAGCAACCGACGGAAGCGGTGAACAGGAGATGGAGGAGACCGCCGTCTACGTCAACAAGCAAGGGACACATTCCTCTGGATAGGTGGTGGTGGCTCAGAAAGCTGAGCAAAGATATGAGAAACACTGCAGTCGAGTGGGAACGGTTGGGGAAAATTACCCACCGGACCATTACAGGGACTCATGGGGTATTAAGTGTGTGTTGGGACAAGTGGTGGGAACCGGATCAAGGGATTTACATCTGTATGTGGGGGTCAGAGGAGGCCAGCCCCGCAGGCATATCCATTGCTTTCCACCGGCAGTGGCATGACACCGGTGAGGGGATGAAGTGGGATACCAGCCGGAAGTTGTGTGGAGTCCCATTCTCCCCGATCCCAGTCAACGCCACGGAGCTTGTGACCCGCCCCCGTAAGGCCCCGCCCACAGCACAGGCAGCGAGGATACACAGGGAGGGGTGCCCAACCACCACCAAGGGACCAGGGAATGGGTTGGTATTAGTGCCTACCGACCAGATGCTGTCCCAGGGGGTACACTACGCGGTGGCCTCCATGATTTTAAATCTCACCGAGGTACACTTACCGGAGTGGTGCCCCAAAGAAACAGAGCAGCTAGACCAGGCCCTATTAAAGGACATGTTCAAGAAGATTTATGAGTTCGATTTCGCCAATGTGGACAAAACCGAACTGTACACCACACACCGAGAGTTTTTGGGTAATGCAGGGAGACAAAGAAGGGGAGTATGGAATGATGTTTTTACTGTGTTTAACACTGGGTACTCTGTCATCAACAGTCTGGATGACATAGAGCTACAGACCCAGATAAACGGTTTAACAACACAGTTAAGGAAAATATTACTGGATCAGAACAAAGTAGTGGGCTCGGAGTTGCATGAGGACCAGGCCATGACGGCCCATTTAAAAGAGATCATGGTGGAGTTGGAAAAGCATGCAAAGACGGTAAATGCTCTCATAAGGGAGGACAGGAATGCTTCTGATCAGGCTGCGTAGAATGAGGTGTGCGTGCTATACGGGGCGTGGTCGCTGGGCGAGGGCCGCAGTAATCTGGAGGATTTAAAACAGGGTTTAGTCCCCTCCTGGATCAGCAACAAGAACCTCGCAGCCCTCCACCCATTTGAGAATGCATTAAGCCCGTGCCAACTCTGGCTAGCTTCCGAAGCCTACCCAGTCCCCGTGGATTGTGGGCGGTCCAACCACACGATCATGGCAGTAGTAGTTAGGATGCCGGTCATGGGTAGGACAGCCCGACCCGCGCCGGTATACAGGGTTGAGAACATTGGAGTCATCAAGGGGGTGCACACATTCGTTTCACAGTAGTCCCGCCTTACGTCATAAAGTGGGAGCACGCTATGACAGGTACTGACCTCTCAGGGTGCCAGAGCTGGGGAGCACACACAATCCTGTGTCCCCAGCACTTGAATGTCTATTCAAAACCACAGTGTGAGTTTAAAGCTGTTGGCGCAAAACCTATAAATTGTGCCATGGAGGCAATGGCACAAGGATGTAGGATTCGCAAAATTGGACTTTATATTATAAGGGTCAAATGGCAGAAGAGGCCGTGATTTTAAAGACTGTTTTAAAGGAAGCCCAGAAAAAGGGGCATACAAAATGGTTGCCACACCATGTGACCAGCTTATTGGGACACTTTAAAATGGTTCCTGCGCAACCTCAGACAGCTTTGTGGATTCAACCTACAGCAAGTTCTGGAAGCTGTTTCTGAGAGAACGAAACCAGACCCACACGTATGCATATGCATTAGATGCAGATCCAGTCAAGATCGGCCTGGAGACAGAGGCCATCAAAATGTTGACCCAGACAAAAGAGGACAATTTCATATTCATCAGAACAGCACCCAGGACTAGATAACGAGATCAGCAGGACATTAAAAACAATGAAGGTAATTCCAGACCAGAGATGGGCCTTTACCGGCCGTTTAAGACATTTTAAAATATAATAACTACCCCACTGTGCGCCCAGCCCGCCAAAAGTAAAACAAAGACTAACCTGACTTTTGGCGGGAGACGGAAGTTTCTGGAGAAAAGGTATATCTGGAGAGACTTTTCGGCAGTTGGGGCAAGCTTGGAGAGTTACTGAGTCGAAAGCAAGCTTGAAGAGACACGCAGCTTGAGTGCAGTTTTGAATCCGAACACTCAGAAGAAGAAGCAGTCACTCGCAGGAGGAAGAAGAAAGCCAACATCGAGAAGGCCGTCTCGAAGCCTGCGTCCCGCCCCGGGGAAACACATCGGGAGATCATCGACCATCCCCGGGCCGTTGCCGGAACGAGAGGCCATCGACCCAACTTGGGAGAAGAAACAAAAAAATAAAAACCCCAAGAGGAGAAACCTTCCAGACACCCCGGTTGGAAGGAGAAGAGATAAAAAGAAACTGAAGAAGTGAATGGAGCCAGCCCAAGGCTCCTCTAACCTGGGTCGAGCCGACGATCCTCGACCCCGCCGACATCCAGGCCCGCCGGTGTCCAGCCGCCCCCGACCCCCACCTCAGGAGAGAGGTGTGGCGCAGCTCGCAGGGGCTCCACGATCCACGTGGAAACGGAACGCCCGAAAGGACCAAACACAGACTCGATTTCAAAACCTTGCACTTCCTGGTGGGATTGGTGAGCATGTTTCTGGCCCTTCACAATCAGATCTAGATAGGTTTAATAAGGGGGTGGATTTAAGGGTACAATTAACATGAGTTGTTGTCCCTCGATGTTCCGTGTGTTTCCTTATTTCATGATGATCTTTGTAGAATATAAGATGCCTGTATTTGCCTTAGTTAGTACTGTGTCGTAATGATTTGTTTGTGTGTTTTTCCCTCCCATGTACTCCCTTATCTGCTTGCATTTGATTCGATAATTTTCCTTATGCAATAAAATTTTATTTTGTTTCATCAAACTTGGTCTACAAGAGTTTTCTCTACATTGTAGTTCCTGCACCAAATCCAGAGTATAGAATCTAAGGGGCGAGTGGGTCGAACCACTCAAGGTTTTACTGTGCAAGAGAGAGAGGCCTCTAGAGAGAGAAACCTCAGGGAAATCTCTCAAAGAAAACCCCTTACAAGGTCATGTTCCCCCGCAGGTAGCATATATAGGGGGTTGGATATATTGTGTCACCACAGGCGCATCCTACTACCAGCATGGACAGCATAGCTGGTGTCCGGTTAGTGACAGCATTTTCTGTTTCAAACCCGAGGCAGAAGTTCAAGTGGCCCAGGAGCGAACTGTCCCCTTTCCTGAACCCTCCACTGTTCACCTCACTGTGATGGAGACTTTTACGAATTTGCAAAAGTACGTAGCGCACTTTGGCTATGAAATTCCCCCTCTCCCAGAACACCTTACCAAGATACTCAAGGCCGTTATAGTTTCACAGAAACATTTTTACACTCTAGAGCAGAAAACAGTAGAGATAGGGGCTAAGATATTGGATATTGTGATTCCACTCTGGTGGGACATTTTCAATAACAGAGGTCCCTTCGTGACTGGCTTCCCACATTCTCGTGTTTTGCCAGTTAGGAATAGTGTTGTATCTAGTTTGCATTCAGTGTAAGGGAAAAGATCAGTTGTTAGAATTCCGAAACCAGAAAATCTGGAAGGAACATTATGTGAAGGTGGAGGGAGATATGCTTGTTTTCCTTGTATTGTTGATTAAAGATGATGTTTTTTTTTGTGTTTGTTGTTTTTAATAAAGTTTTTCTTTTTTTGCGACGCGTTTAATAAAGATGTATGTGTACCAAGTGGTGCAAGGCTGTTAGACCCCCTCCATGCTTGGATGTGTGTAAACGTCTGTAATTTATCCTATGTATGCTTATGTACACTACATTTTCGCGGAATGGGAAGTGCATGTGTCGTGGGTATATTAGATAGGTAATTACAGGGGAAGGTTGACTATGGAGGGTCAGAAAAATTTTGCTCACCTTGTAAGAATGATACTTCAAGCAAGTTTTAGTATCACAGGGGGGAGTGTAAGATTTGCAAAATTCCCACATTCCCCCAAGGTTATTAATAAAAGGGACCCTGCATGGACATTTAAAAAAAAGGGTACCCAAAGATGGCGTCCACACCTCGTGACCAAAAAGCCTGCAAGATTTTAAAAGATTGGACTCTGTCGCAGCACAAGCAGCTTTTGGGGAAATCAAAACCTAAAATGCAGTTTCTGTGAAAAAGGACTTTGTATTTTGGAAAGCAAACAGCAAACATTGAATATGCATTAAGCCAGATCGTAGACAGATCAAAACCAGTTAGGCCTATACTTGAGGCCATCAAGTTGTCTGCATAAATAATCGGAAACAGCTTATGAGAGCCGTCAAGGCTGGACAGGCCGATTAGAATGCATTAATAACAATACAGCTCGGACATCAGGCATTAAGTGTGATAAACGGCCATCTAAAAACAGTTAGTTTAGATTGCTACAATCATTTAAACCATCCCTCCAAAATTGGAACAATGAACTAACCTGATTTGGCGCACAGATAAGGGCCATTCGAAAGGAGTATAACTGTAGGCCCTCAGTGACAATCGCTCTCTTGGTCTGCTCGCTTGCTCTTGCCCTTGTTCCTGCTCTCATGGCTCTGTCCTCTTGGGCTGCCCTGGCCTCATGGCAGGTTCTCTCCTCGCTCCCCGTAGCAGAGTTTTCAGCAACCAATTACACCATACCAACCGCGGGGAAGGGGAACGAGACCTGAGTCCCTAGTCATCCGGGACGCCCAGGCTGAAAGAGGGGGTGCGACAAAGTTTAGCAGGTAGCCCAGGACTTGTATGGTAGTCAAATGGGGCGAGACGAATCGAGACGAAGAATAAGGTAGCCCCAACGAAGAGCAGAGAAGGGCAGCAGAAGATGTATTAATTAAGACCAAGTGCCGAGTTATAAGCTGACACTCGGGGAATAAAGTACTTAAGGACGGTGAGGCAAGACATCTTGTTGAACACTGCGATAACACAGGTGTCTACGCCACAACGACTGGCGTTTGACGCATGGGTAGTAAAATCTAAACGGTAAAGACTGCTAACTGTCCGATAAACATAACGTTACGGCCGACGACCGCCCGAGGGAGAAGAAGAGGAGAACCCATCGAGACAAGACAATGACGGTAGCTGAAGAGAAGAAGGTGTGTTGCAGTAGCAGCTCCAGCACCGCGCCTTGAGACCACGTGGCGCCAGGGTACCTAGAAGGACCAAAGACCAAACCTCAAAATCTGCATTCGTCAAACAGTTGGCTTTATTTAGGATTGGTGAGCATGAATTCTGGCCCCTCATAGCTTAATCTAGTTAGGTATAGGGGGTGGGTTAAGGATAAGGGGATTGTTTATGTAGTTTGTTTTCCCTCGATGTGCCGTGTGTTCCCCATTCCCTGTATGAGTATAGTTATTTTGTATTCGCCTGTAATGTTATACTAGTAATTTCTCGTAAGACTGTATTAATTTCTGTTTTAATAAAATCTTGTGTTTCTTTCATCCAAACCACCTGTCTACTCGAGTTTTCTGTATCGCCGCCTGTACCTAAGTCCGGTATCTCGAACCCAGGGGTGTGGGAGCAATTCGAACCGCTCACAAACAGTCAGGGGCATAACTGACTGGGCGCACGCGCCACACCCGCCACCCTCTTACACCTGTCCAAATCATACTGGAGTTTCTCGGCGTCCTCCTCACAGCGCACATGCCCACCCAGCTTTGTGTCATTGCAAACTTGGAGATATTACATCTAGTTCCCTCGTCTAGATCATTAATATATATTGTGAATAGCTGGGGTCCTAGGACCAATCCCTGCAGTACCCCACTAATCACTGCCTGCCACTCAGGAAAAGAGCTGTTTATTCCAACTCTTTGCTTTCTGTCTGCCAACCAGTTCTCTATCCAAGTCAATACCTTGCCCCCAATCCCATGTGCCTTAACTTTACATGCTAATCTCTTATGTGGGACCTTATCGAAAGCCTTCTGAAAGTCGAAATACACCACATCCACTGGTTCTCCCTTATCTATTTTACCAGTTACATCCTCAAAAAATTCCAGTAGATTAGTCAAGCATGATTTACCTTTTGTAAATCCATGTTGACTTTGTCCAATCCTGTCACTGTTTTCCAAGTGCTCTGCTATTACATCTTTTATAATGGTCTCTAGCATTTTCCCGACTACCGATGTCAAGCTTACCGGTCTATAATTCCCCGTTTTCTCTCTACCACCTTTTTTGAATAGTGGGGTAACATTAGCTACCCTCCAATCCATGGGTATTGTTCCAGAGTCTATCGAATTTTGGAAGATGACCAGCAATGCATCTACTATTTCTAGGGCCACTTCCTTAAGTACCCTAGGATGTAGATTATCCGGTCTAGAGACTCGCGGTCCTGGGCCTCTCTGGGTACCTGCGGGCAGAGGCCCACATATCCCAGTGGTGCAGGCGGTTCACAAGTGCCCCTGGAATCACGTGGGCCAGACCAACCTATAAAAGAAGGGAATCCCCATTCATGTTTTTGGGGATTCTGTATGTATGGAAACCCCATAAGTATGAATGGGAATACCCCAAAAAATACACCTAGACATCAAATCAATTTTACATATTTAAAATTAATTAAAATGCCATTGAATTAAATATTTAAAACAAAAAATTATTTTTTGAAAAATAAATTCAGGCCTAGAAATTAGGTGGGTTGCGCCAGCCGCTAACGCCATAAAAGGGCTTTATTTCCGGCGCTAGACACTTAGCGCCTGAATGCAGTCCGATCTGCGCCGACGCCCAAATTCAGTTGACATTTAGCGCCGGCGCAAAGTGTTTGCGCCCGCTCAGGTGCGCGCGCAGCTTATGACGTCATATCGTCGCGCAACGCTGTTTGTGCGCCTCAAACCGGAAATTCAGTGGCGCCCGCCCAATGTGGGCGTGGCGCTGCTAAGAACTGTGAGGTGGAACGCAAAAGAGGCCCTGTGGGCCTCGGGGAGCGCAAATTAAAGGGCACTTACACTGACCTATAAAGCCCAGCCATTTTGCTGCAATGACTTTACTGCTTTGGATTTCTGGACAGAGACCAAGGGACAGAGGTTACTGATTTGGGACAACATAGGAGAGGTATTTTTGGCTTCTGGCCAGTCCTTTGACATTTGATTCATTGTGATTTATCTGTTCTCAACTTTATTATGGGGGCTGTATGGGGGGCCAACCCTCAGTTGCAGCATTATGTGCGAAGGGCTCGCAGACGCTGTGAGAGAGGGCCAGCCATGCCTAGACGCAGAGGGGCCATCAGGCGTCAGCAACGTAGGCCTTACCCACTCAGGCAATACCGGCAGCAGGTGTCCTATCTCACCATGACTGCGGCGCATTGTGTGAAGAGGCTGCGCTTCAGAAGGGAGGTGGTTGCAGAGATCTGCCAGCTGCTTCACACAGATCTGCGTCCACAGCTAATGTGCAGGACGTCTCTCTCGGTGGAAGTGAAGGTCACGGTGGCTCGGAACTTTTATGCAAGCGGCTCCTTCCAAGCCGCTGCTGCGGACATAGCTAACATCTCCCAGTTCGCCGCGCATCGCTGCATCCGGCAGGTCACCGATGCACTTTACGCGAGGAGACACCAATTCATCTCCTTCCCCATGACCCGACAGAGGCAGGAGCAGCGTGCAGTCGGATTTGGCAGGATCGCGGGCTTCCCCATGGTGCAGGGCGCCATTGACTGCACGCATGTGGCTATGCGGGCACCTATCCACAATGCCGAGGATTACCGCAACCGGAAGGGCTACCATTCCCTAAATGTACAGCTGGTGTGTGACCACAGGCAGCGCATCCTAGCTGTCAATGCCCGCTTCCCAGGAAGCAGCCACGATGCATTTACCCTGCGCCAGACTACTGTGGCTGACATGTTTGAGGCACAGCCTCCACCAAGGGGATGGCTTATCGGGGACAAGGGCTATCCTTTGTGTACATGGCTCATGACCCCGCTCCGCGCGCCCAGGACCCCAGCGGAGGAGGCATACAACGAAAGCCATCAAGCCACAAGGAACATCATCGAGCAAACGATAGGTGTCCTCAAGCAACGGTTCCGCTGCCTGGATCGTTCCGGAGGATCTCTTCAGTATTCGCCGGATAGAGTCTCCCAGTTCGTCGTCGTGTGCTGCATGCTGCACAACCTGGCTATCCGCAGGACTCAGGCACTGCCACCTGGCATTGCACCACCACCTCAGGAGGACGAGCAGGAGGAGGAGGAGGAGGAGGAGGAGGAGGACCAGCCCAGGAGGGAGCGACAAGGGCCAAGGGCCGTCCGCCGGGGGCTTATTGATCAACACTTCTAGGCCCCCTGTCAGGGAATGGCCTGTGGCAATAAACGCACCTGAGGCAGCCGCTCCGCAAGCCCTCAGCCGGTTAACGCAAAAACCACTTCAAACATGACACCTGGACATGCTGAATAAATCAAAAGCTTTATTTCACAAACTCAGGGCCCTTCCCACATGAAACAGAAAAACAGACAAGACCCCCAAAAAACAGTCAAAAACATCTGTCACTCCCAAAACCTGGGGAGGATTAACAAAACTTGCCCATCCAAAAGGCCTTCAACAGCGGCCTTACAAAAATAAGCCCACCCCCCGACAACAGAGACACCCCCATGAGAACAAAAAATGCCTTGATCCTCGGCCTTAACAAAATAATGCCCCCCACAACACAAGCCCCCCAATATAAAAGAAACCGCTCTCACCACACTCTAATGGGTGTGCCGAGAGGGCGAGTCCTTAGACAGGCTTCTCCGGCCCCTGGCCGATCTGCTGCTCCGCCTCAACCTGGGCCCTGCAGGTGTGGCGAGGCTGGGGGAAGGCTCATGAGGGCCACAAAGCGTGTCGGCAGATGCCCTTGGGGGTCGGCCTAGACGAGGCCTGGCCCGGGAGGGGCCGCCTGCTGACTGCTGCAGCTGTGGCTGGGCAGCATCAGTCTTAGCAGCAGCTCGTCGCACCTTGGCTGGGGGAGTGGCAGTGTCGGCAGCACCATTGGGGGCAAGCTGGCTGATGGCAGGTGCGCGCTGCTCGCCAGAGACACTGGCACTCGGCCGGGCTGGCAGTGTAGCAAGCACAGCAATCTGGGGGAGGCCAGGCCGCTGTGCTGCAGCAGGGCGGCGGGTGCCATGGCAATGCCTCCGTGCCACAGCGAGTGTGGCAGAAGTGAGTGCCCGAACTGCCCTGGTATGTGCCCGCATCAGCTCTGCCAGTGTGTGGACGGCACCACTCATCTCGCGAGTCGCGTCCTGCGCTGCCGCCAGTTGCTGCACACCCCTGTCATGCGCTGCGGCCAGTTGCTGGACACCCCTGTCGTGCGCTGCCGTGAGTTGTTCGAACCCCCTGGCCTGTGATTCCCCGAAAGCCACCACACTCTGAGCCAGGGACTCAATGGCGTGAGGCATCTGTTCGACCACCCCCATGAACTCTTGGTGGCGCCGCTCAGACGCCGCCGACATCTCATCGAGGACGCGCACCTCCTGGGCGAGGACCGTGTCCGGACTGGAGGGCGGACTCTCCCTCCGGGGAGAAGGCCGCCGAGCTGGCCGACCCTTCCCGCGTGCGTCGACCCCACTTGGGCCAGGTTGTGCCCTCCCCTCCAACACCTCCCCCCTCTGGGGAGAAGGCTGGCGTGCTGCCGGACACTTTCCACGTGCGTCCACCCTACTGGGACCAGCTTCGGCCCTCCCCTCCAACACCTCCCCCGGCTCTCCTGCAGGCCAGACGTCTCCCCTCCATTGCCATCCCCTGGCGCGGAGGAGGGTTCCCCCGATGTGCCGCCTTCCTCCTGGTCCTCGATGTCCTCCTCCTCCAAGGGCCTGGCTCTCTGCGCTTCAGGGACCACCTCCTCCTCACCAGCTGAAAGCAGGAAGGCACAAGAGTAGCTTTAGAGTGAGGACAGGCCGTCAGCGAGGGAGGCCTGAGTGGTGCATTATGCGCATTTGTCGGTCAGTGGGAAAGGATGTAGATCTGAAGCGCGAGGGCAACGAGAGAGGTGCAACCGGTCATGTCCTTACCAGTGGGTACCAGTACAGGGTCCGCCTCGCCGATCGCGACAGGGCCAGTCACCCGGCCACGCATGAGTCGTGCCACGCTCTCCTCCAGATCAGTGAGCGCCTGGTACTCGGGACGGCCTCCACCAGTGACAGCCTGGCTCCTTACATTGCTCGCCAGCTTGGCCTGCAAGAGAAAGGACGGCCTCTAAGTACAGTGTGGTGCCCTGTCGCTGTGTGCACTGCCTCCCATGGTGGAATAGCTTGGCCAGTGTGGTGCCCTGTTGCTGTGTGCACTGCCTCCCATGGTGGAATAGCTTGGCCAGTGTGGTGCCCTGTTGCTGTGTGCACTGCCTCCCATGGTGGAATAGCTTGGCCAGTGTGGTGCCCTGTTGCTGTGTGCACTGCCTCCCATGGTGGAATAGCTTGGCCAGTGTGGTGCCCTGTTGCTGTGTGCACTGCCTCCCATGGTGGAATGGCTTGGCCAGTGTGGTGCCCTGTTGCTGGGTGCACTGCCTCCCATGGTGGAATAGCTTGGCCAGTGTGTTAAGTGCAGAAAGTGCTATTGATGAACATGCACGTGCCATTGCTGCAGGAGGAGGGCTGCCCATTAGGCCTTTGAGGTCCCTTTGCCCATAATGTGAGGTGCACATGCAAGGATGAGGGGGACACTGGAAAGGGTACTCACCTTGACCATCCGAGTGAGGTCGTTGAACTTCTTGCGGCATTGGTCCGCACTCCTGGGGACATCACAGGTGGATGACACCCTGCGGGCGATTTTGCCCCAGGCTCTCCTGTACTGGCTCCTGGGAGCCTTCCTGCCACTGTCCGGGCACAGGATCTCTCTTCTCTTCTCCACACCATGAATGAGCACACTCAGAGCATGCTCTGAGAAGTGCTGCGCTCGCTCACGGGCCCTCTCCATTGCTCCAGGCGCTATTTTGGCACACCAGTAGTGCTGAGGCCTAGCTGCAGGGCTCCAGTATGCAGGGCGTGGCAGCAGTCAAAGTTGACCCTTCCCCCTTTAAGAGCTGGCCGGCGTCAGGGTGTCTGCTGTCAATCAAAACATGACCGCACCTGCGCTGCGCCCGGCTTCGGCGTTATTAGGCCGCATCGCCGGCTTAGCGCCGGAACACAGCATTTCAATGCCAGTTTCAGCGCTCGGCCAAACTTAGGGCCAACTCTACTGAATTTCGGCGATGTGGCCTACACTTTCCGGCGGGCGCTAACTTTAGCGAGCGCCCGACTTTAGCGCCCCAAAAATGTCCAGACTGAATTTCTAGGCCTCAATGTTTTAAAGAGGCTAAAAATAAACTTACCTTATTATACAGGGTTTTTAATGTATAAATGATTGATACAATTTATTTTTCTGATTTTTAAAACTCTTAGGCCTAGAAATTCATTATAGCCACTTTTGGGGCGCTAAAGTCGGGCGGCCGCTAAAGTTTGCGCCCGGCGCAAATTCGAGGCCACTTCTCCGATATTCATTAGCTTCGCCCTAAGAGTTTGCTCGAGCGCTAAAACTGGCGATGCACGCCTCTCTTTAGGCGCTAAGCCGGAGGTGCTGAGCGAGAGCGCCGAGGCCGGGCGCAGCGCAGGTGCGGCCATTTCTTGATTGACAGCAGACACCCTGGTGCCGGCCAGCTCTTAAGGGGGAAGGGTCGACTTGGTCTGCTGCCACGCCCTGGATAGTGGAGCCCTGCAGCTAGGCCTGAACACTGCTGCTGGACCCAAATAGCGCCTGAAACCATGGAGAAGGCCCGTGAACGAGCGCTGCGCTTCTCAGAGCATGATCTGAGGGTGCTGGTTGGTGCTGTGGAGAAGAGACGCCATATTTTGTTTCCGGACAATGGCAGGCAGCCGCCGGCCCGCGTCTACCGGAGAGCCTGGAGGCATGTCGCCACCAAGGTGTCATCCAACAGCGACGTCCCCAGGAGCGGTGTCCAATGCCGCAAAAAGCTAAATGACCTCGCCAGGATTGTCAGGGTGAGTACCCTTTCCAATGTCCTCCTCATCCTTGCATGTGCACCTCACATTATGGGCAAAGGGACCTGAAAGCCCTAATGGCCAGCCCTCATGCAGCAGCTATGGGACACTCATGAACATCAATTGCACATTGTGCACTTAACACACTGGCCAGGCTATTCGACCATGGGAGGCAGTGCACACAAGATCAGGGCTACACACTGGCCAGGCTATTCGACCATGGGAGGCAGTGCACACAAGATCAGGGCTACACACTGTACTTAGAGGCCGTCCTTTCTCTTGCAGGCCAAGCTGGCCAATAATAAGAGGAGCCGGACTGCGACTGGGGGAGGCGGACCCCAGATCCAGCCGCTCACCGAGCTGCAACATCGCGTGGAGCGCATCATGGGTGCCCGGGTGATTGGCCCCGTTGCATCTGGAGATGCCGACCCTGTTCTGGGCACCAATGGTAAGGACATCACCTTTTGGACCTCTCTCGTCCCACTTGCGCATCAGATCTACATCCTTTGCCACTGTCCGACCAATGCGCTGAATGCCACCACTCATGCATCCCTCGATGACGCCCTCTCCTCACTCTAAAGCTACTCTTGTGCCTTCCTGCTTTCAGATGGTGAGGAGGAGGTCCCTGAAGTTGCCAGTGACAGCCCCTCAGAAGAGGAGGAGGAGGAGGAGCAAGAGGAAGGCGGCCCATCAGGGGAACCCTCAGCCGTGGCAACCCATGCCAATGTAGGGGAGACGTCTTCCCTGGAGGGGAGCGTGGGGGAAGGGTTGGAGGGGAGTGTAGCTCCTGGGACCAGCGGCCTGCAGAAATGCGGGAGGGGGGTGGAAGCTCAGCGGCCTTCTCCCCAGAGGGGGGAAGGGTTGGAGGGGAGTCCAATTGCTGGGCCCAGCGGCGTCCAGCAACGCAGGAAGGGTCGGCCAGCTCGGCGGCCTTATCCCCAGAGGGAGAGTCCGGCCTCCAGTTCGGAGACGGCCAACGCCGAGGAGATGCGCCGTCTCGAGGACTTGTCCGCGGACTCGGAGCGCCAGCACACGGAGCTCATGGGGGTAGTGGCACGGTTGCCTGAGGCCATCGAGTCCCTGTCTCGGAGTGTGACCGAGTTCGGGGCCTCACAGGCCACCAGTCGGGCGGAATTCGGGGCAGCTCAGGCAGCGAGTGGCCAGGTGATCAGTGGTGCCGTGCAGTCACTGGGTGCTCTGATGCGGTCACTGAACAGGTCAACACGGCACTCACTGCTGCCACACTCGCTGTGTCAGCCAGGCATCGCCAGGGCACCCGGCGCGCTGCAGCAGCACAGCGGTCTGTCCCTCGGTAGATTGGTGCGCATGCTGCAGTGCTGGCCCGGCCGAGTGCCAGTGTCTCAGGCGACCAGCGAGCGCCTGCCATCCGCCAGCTTGCCCCCATTCCTCCAGCCGCCACTGCCACTCCCCCAGTGGAGCTGCCAGGAGCTGCTGCAGCGACTGATGCTGGCCAGCCACAGCTGCAGCATTCACCAGCCGGCCCCTCGACAACCAGACCTCGTCTAGGCCGACCCCCAAGGGCATCTGCCGTCACGACATGTGCCCCTCAGGAGCCTGCCCCCAGCCTTGCAGCAGCCAATGGCCTCACTTTGAGGAGGAGCAGCAGGGCGTGCAGGGGCCGCCAAAGTTTGCAGAAGGCATCGCCCTCGCGGGCCACTAAGTAGAGGGTGTGTCCAAATGTTGTGTTTTCTGGAATGTGTGTTTTGTGAAGGCTGAGGATGAAGGCCATTTTTGTTTACATCTTTTGTTAATGCTCCCCAGGTTGTGGGAGTGAGTCATGTGTGTGAGTGTTTTTTGGGGGTTTCGTCTGTTTTTGGTTTTCATGTGGGAAGGGCCCTGAGTTTGTACAATAAACCATTTTATTTATTCACATTGTCCATGTTTGATCTTTGAAGTGTTTGTTGCCTTAACCGGCTGACGGCTTGCGGAGCGGCTGCAATCATGTTCTTTCATTGGCATGTGGTAAACCACGTTCACTATCGTATCACTGTTAGTAGTTAGCACTGTTCACCACTGTTCGTTATAACTGTATCACTGACCACTATTGTATCACGGTACGAGGTCGCCTCTTGCCACACTGCTATACCTGGGATGACCACTGCCGACTCCGCCTTGGCTCCACCCACCAGGCCAGGTATAAAGGTGAGCGACTGGCTGGTATTCCTCCTGCTTGGATCGGATCACCCACGAGAGTGGGCTCTGTTATTTAGTCAATAAAAACCTTTAGTCACCTTCGTAACTCTTCGCCTTTTATTGGAGGAATTGATAGGTATATCAATTTTATTGACTAAATTTAATGATGTCCGACAACGAGTCACAACCGGCGGAGGAGCCACCAGCGCAGCTCCCAGGAGCACAGCCACACCAGCCAGCTTGGCTGCGAGCCCTCAGACCGCCGTACCTGGACCTGAACCCACGAGCAGCAAACTCAGCCGCAGACTTTAAACACTGGCTGGTCTGCTTCGAATCATACCTGAGAGAATCCAGCGTCCCTCAGGCATCCAAACTAAGTGTCCTGCAGGCACAACTGAGCCCGAGAGTATACACTCTCATCGAGGACATGACTACCTACGAGACCGCCATCAACCTGCTGAAACAGAAGTACCGGACCCCGGTAAACTACATGTACGCTAGGCACCTCCTAAGATCACGGCCGCAACAGCCAGGAGAATCAGTAGCCGAATTCTCACAGGCGCTATATGCACTCGCCAGGAACTGTGAGTTTAAATCGGTGTCGGCAGCCGAAAATACTGAAGATAATATCCGCGACGCATTCCTGAAAGGCCTACGGTCCGAGTACTCACGGCAAAGACTGCTGGAAGCTAAAGACCTCAGCATGGAAAAAGCTGAAGCCCTCGCTATCTCCCTGGAAGTGGCCCACCAAGATCAGGAAGCATTCACCAGGTACTGCTCGCGACCCTGGGACTCGGGCCCGACCCCTACCACAGCACCCTTCCCAGCGCCGCCCCCGGGACCTACCTCTGCGTCGGCGTCCCGGACCCGACCGGCCCCGCCACCCCCGGCACCGGCCCCGACATCGGGCATCCGCGATCGGGCCGCCGGCTGTTTTTTTTGTGGCCAGGAGAAGCACCCGAGGTCGCGCTGCCCAGCCAAGAACTCCATATGTAAAACCTGCCTGAAGAAAGGCCACTTCTCCAAGGCCTGCAGGAGCGGATCCTCAGAGGCCAGCAGTGCCGCATGCGAACTATGGGGGCGGCCATCTTCGTTTAGGGCAACTGAGGCCAGCATCCCCACACATGAGTCATGGGGGCGGCCATCTTTGTTTAGGGCACCTGAGGCCAGCATCCCCACACATGAGTCATGGGGGCGGCCATCTTTGTTTAGGGCAACTGAGGCCAGCATCCCCACACATGAGTCATGGGGGCGGCCATCTTTGATTAAGGCAACCGACCCCAATAGTGCCTCATGGGGCCCTACCTCGTGGGAGACGCCATTTTACTCACCACGCCCGACCGCCTCGCCCGCAGATGACAACGACTCGCTCAGCTACACACTAGCTTCCGTCACCCTGGACCAAGCCCGCCCGCACCATCTGTCCAAGTCAATGATGGACATCAAAGTGAACGGCCACGCCACGACCTGCCTGTTCGACAGCGGAAGCACGGAGAGCTTCATCCACCCAGACACGGTGAGCCACTACTCCCTCTCTGTCCTACCAACGCGCAGCCGAATCTCGATGGCATCGAGGTCCCACGCCACGGACATCAGCGGCTACTGTGTCGTGACCCTGTCGGTTAAGGGCACGGAGTATAAAAACTTTAAACTCCTCGTCCTCCCCCATCTCTGCGCTGCCGTCCTACTAGGGCTGGACTTCCAATCCCACCTCCAAAGCGTAACCCTAGCATACGGTGGACCCCTCCCCCCACTCACAGTCAACAACCAGCAAACGTTAAACCGCCCACCGCGTAACACCTGCAGCCTCTCCACCCTCAAGGTCCCGCCACCCTCTCTGTTTGCTAACCTTACCCCTGACTGCAAACCCGTCGCTACCAAAAGCAGGCGGTATAGCGCCGGGGACAGAGCCTTCATTAGCTCTGAGGTGCGGCGCCTCCTGAAAGAGGGCATTATCGAGGGGAGCAGCAGCCCCTGGCGTGCCCAGGTCGTAGTCGTAAAGACCGGCGATAAAAACCGCCTGGTCATCGACTACAGCCAGACCATAAACAGATATACCCAGCTGGACGCATACCCCCTCCCCCGCATATCTGACATGGTCAATCAGATTGCACAGTATAAAGTATTCTCGACCATCGACCTGAAGTCGGCCTACCACCAACTCCCTATCCACCCTGAGGACCGCCAGTATACCGCCTTCGAGGCGAATGGGCGCCTATACCACTTCCTTAGGGTCCCCTTCGGTGTCACTAATGGGGTCTCGGTCTTCCAAAGGGAGATGGACCAGATGGTTGACCAGAACGAACTGCAGGCTACATTCCCCTACCTAGATAACGTCACTATCTGCGGCCGCGACCGGCAGGAACATGACGCGAATCTGGAGAAATTCCTCCGTACGGCCCAACGGCTGAACCTCACCTACAATAAGGAGAAATGCGTGTTTAACACCACGCGCCTTGCCATCCTCGGCTGCGTAGTGGAGAACGGAATCATCGGCCCCGACCCAGAAAGAATGCGCCCCCTCATGGAGCTACCCCTCCCCCACTGCCCTAAAGCACTTAGGAGAACCCTGGGGCTTTTCGCCTACTATGCCCAATGGGTACCCAATTACGCGGACAAAGCCAGACCCCTCCTGAAAGCCACTTCCTTCCCCCTCACGGAGGAGGCGTGCGCGGCCTTCTCCCTCATTAAGGGAGACATAGCCAAGGCCACGATGCACGCAGTGGACGAGTCCATCCCCTTTCAGGTGGAGAGCGACGCATCCGACTTCGCCTTAGCCGCCACCCTAAACCAGGAGGGGAGGCCAGTGGCCTTCTTCTCAAGGACCCTACAGGGCCCCGAGATCCGACATTCGTCGGTCGAGAAAGAGGCCCAGGCGATCGTGGAGGCAGTACGGCGCTGGAGGCACTACCTGGCAGGCAAACGATTTACCCTCCTCACCGACCAGCGTTCGGTGGCTTTCATGTTTAATAACAAGCTGAAGGGCAAAATCAAGAATGACAAGATTTTGAGATGGAGAATCGAGCTCTCCACCTACGATTATGAGATCTTGTACCGGCCAGGCAAGCTGAACGAATCCCCTGATGCCCTTTCACGAATGACATGCGCCAGCGCGCATATCGATAGGCTTCAGACCCTCCACGACCAGCTCTGCCACCCCGGAGTCACCAGACTCTACCATTTCATTAAGGCCCGCAACCTGACCTACTCCATCGAGGAGGTCAGGACCATGACCAGGAACTGCCAGACCTGTGCGGAGTGCAAACCGCACTTCTATAGGCCGGACCGAGCAAGCCTGATCAAGGCCACCCGCCCCTTCGAGCGCCTGAGCATCGACTTTAAGGGGCCCCTCCCGTCCTCTGACCGTAATGTGTACTTCCTCAACATCGTTGATGAGTACTCCCGTTTCCCCTTTGCCTTCCCCTGCCCCGACATGACCAGTAGCACGGTCATTAAGTGCCTGAATGCCCTCTTCGCCTTGTTCGGGTTCCCGAACTATATACACAGCGACCGGGGCTCCTCCTTCATGAGCGAGGAACTCCGGCAATTCCTCCTAGAGAGAGGTATTGCAGCAAGCAGGACCACCAGCTACAACCCCAGAGGTAACGGTCAGGTGGAAAGAGAGAACGCGACGGTATGGAAGGCCGTCCTCTTAGCCTTAAAGTCTAAGGGCCTCCCAACCTCCCGCTGGCAAGAAGTCCTCCCGACAGCGCTGCACTCCATCCGGTCATTACTTTGCACGGCCACTAACACCACCCCCCATGAACGAATGTTCGTTTTCCCCAGGAAGTCGACTACGGGAACCACTCTACCAACCTGGCTGACCGCCCCGGGGCCGGTCTGGCTGCGGAAACACGTGAGGACCCATAAAACGGACCCCCTGGTCGAGAGGGTGAACCTCCTGCACGCCAACCCCCAGTACGCCTACGTGGCGTACCCAGACGGGCGGGAGGACACTGTCTCCCTACGAGACCTCGCACCCTCAGCCGATCCGGAAACACCGCCACCACCCCCCCCAACCTCAGTCCAGGTAGACGGCATGCCGGAACCCCACGAGCCCTCGCCGACCACGCAAACACCAGCATCAACACCGGATAAGGCACCAGCACCGGATAAGGCAACACCACCGCTGCGGCGATCGGAGAGGCTTACGAAGCCTCCGGACAGACTGACCTACCAGAATTGGTAGTACACTTCACCCCGCCGGACTTAATTCTAAACAAGGGGTGAATGTGGTAAACCACGTTCACTATCGTATCACTGTTAGTAGTTAGCACTGTTCACCACTGTTCGTTATAACTGTATCACTGACCACTATTGTATCACGGTACGAGGTCGCCTCTTGCCACACTGCTATACCTGGGATGACCACTGCCGACTCCGCCTTGGCTCCACCCACCAGGCCAGGTATAAAGGTGAGCGACTGGCTGGTATTCCTCCTGCTTGGATCGGATCACCCACGAGAGTGGGCTCTGTTATTTAGTCAATAAAAACCTTTAGTCACCTTCGTAACTCTTCGCCTTTTATTGGAGGAATTGATAGGTATATCATGGCACAAGCCATTCCCTGACAGGGGGCCTAGAAGTGACGGTCAATAAGCCGCCGACGGGCGGCCCTTGGACCTTCTGCCTCCCTCCTGGGCTGGTACTCCTCGTCCTCCTCCTCCTCCTGCTCCTCCTCCTGAGGTGGTGGTCCAACGTGAGGTGGCAGTGCCTGAGTCCTGCGGATAGCCAGGTTGTGCAGCATGCAGCAAACGACGACGAATTGGGAGACTCGCTCCTGTGAATGCTGGAGGGCTCCCCCGGAGCGATCCAGACAGCAGAACCGTTGCTTGAGGACGCCGATTGTTTGTTCTATGATGTTCCTAGTCGCTTGATGGCTCTCGTATGCCTCTTCAGCAGGGGTCGTGGGCGCGCGGAGCGGGGTCATGAGCCAGGTACACAAAGGATAGCCTTTGTCCCCGATAAGCCATCCTCTTGGGTGAGGCTGTGCCTGGAACATGTCAGCCACAGTTGTCTGTCGCAGGATAAAGGCATCGTGGCTGCTGCCTGGAAAGCGGGCATTGACAGCTAGGATGCGCTGCCTGTGGTCACACACCAGCTGTACGTTGAGGGAATGGTAGCCCTTCCGGTTGCGGTAATCCTCAGCATGCTCCAGAGGTGCCCGCAAAGCCACATGCGTGCAGTCAATGGCGCCCTGCACCATGGGGAAGCCCGCTATTCTTGCAAATCCCACTGCACGCTGCTGCTGCTTCTCCAGGGTCATGGGGAAGGAGATGAATTGATGTCTCCTTCTGAAAAGGGCATTGGTCACCTGGCGGATGCAGCAATGCACGGCGAACTGGGAGATGTTAGCGATGTCCCCAGCAGCGGATTGGAAGGAGCCGGTGGCATAGAAGTTGAGAGCCACCGTCACCTTCACTGCCACCGACAGAGACGTCCTGCGCATCAGCTGTGGACGCAGATCTCTGTGCAGCAGCTGGCAGATGTCTGCAACCACCTCCCTTCTGAATCGCAGCCTCCTAACACACTGCGCGGCAGACATGGTCAGATAGGAGGACTGCTGGCGGTATACCCTGGGTGGGTAAGGCCTCAGTTGGCGACGCCTGTTGCCCCCTCTGCGTCTAGCCAGGGCTGCCACTCTCTCACGGCGTCTGTAAGCCCTTCCGGCATAAGGCTGAAACTCAGCGTTAGCACCCAATGCAGCCCCCATTATATGCTGGCAAACACTGAGATCTCAATGAAGGCAAAGAGAATTGCACAGCTCTGGCCTGAGCCAAAAATACCTGTCCTAGTGTTGGGCCAAAGCAGTAAGCTCTCTTCCTTGGTCTCTCTCCAAAAATCCGTTGCACAAGAGTGAATGCTGCAAAATGGCTGCCATTTATAGTGCAGGGTAAGTGCCCTTTAATTTGCGCTCCCCGCGGCCCGCCTCGGCTGTGTACCGTTCCACTTCACAGTCGTTAGGGCCGCCCGGCGCACAATGGGGCGGCGCGAGTGAAGTTCCGGTTCCGGGCGCACAAAGGGCGTTGCACGACGAAATGACGTCATGATCTGCGCGCGCAGCAGGGCGCGCGCTAAGACTTTGCGCCGGCGCTAAATGTCTACTGAAGTTGGGGCGAGGCGCAGATCGCGCTGCGCCCGGGCGCTAAGCGCCTAGCGCTCGAGATCTACTCCTCCTAAGGCGCTAATGGCTGGCGCGCCCAACTGAATTTCTAGGCCTTACACTGGTAAAAGCAGGCCTTACGCCTGCTTTTAACAGGCGTAAGAAATTCACGGGCATTTGCTGGGCAGAAGTTGGGCAAATAGCCCAACTCTTCGCCTGTGGATGCTCTTCCCGGGGATGTGGATGATCTGTCAGGAAGTTTCCTGACAGATCGCAAGTTCCGAGGTTTCGCACATGCACTACGCATGCCTAAACCCAGAACTTGCGCATCCCCTACGGGCGCATACACACCTCGTATGCACCCATAGGGGCTGCAAATTACGGTCCATTGTCTCCTCATTACGCTACTAAAACCTTTCATGATTTTGAAAACCTCTATTAAATCTCTCCTTCACCTTCTCTGCTCTAAGGAGAACAATCCCAGCATCTCCAGTCTCTCCACATAACTGAAGTCCCTTATCCCTGGTACCATTCTAATTAATCTCCTCTGCACCCTCTCCAAGGCTTTGATGTCTTTCCTAAAGTGTGGTGCCCAGAATTGAACACAATACTTCAGCTGAGGCCTAACCAGTGTTTATAAAGGTTTAGCACTGGTCATTCTTTTTCCTCCACAGTGGTCTCCAATGTTCCACCTCTGTGAAGTGCTTTGGGATGTTTAATTAAAGAGATGAAAGGTCTGCTGCTGTTGTTGTGTGCAGTGCTGTCTTCCAGTTATAATTTGGAATTTGGTACAAGAGCTACTATAGGTTTAAGGAATCAGAAATCAATACACTCTTGTTTTGAAACACTGGCCATAAGATGAGGCCTCAATATTATAAGGCTATGGGAGATTTTTTTTAAAACCTTTAACTCTTGCTTATTAAATTTATGTAACAGTTCACTCAGGCACTTCTCATCAATTCTACTTGAAGTGATGAAATATATTTTTTTAAATCAATTCCAGCATTTTCTGCCTCAGTCCATAATTTACTTTCATTTCAGTACAAGGCCATCACACGCTTATCAAACCATGTAAACCTCACCATAATTAAGGATGTCACCAGCCCATCTCTCTGAATAACTGTAATTCTGCGAAATTCTATCATACATGTCACTAAAAATAATAGAAAATAGCAGTGGAGGTGAACTTCTTAATAAAATCCCTTTGGCAATCAAAATGTTCATCTTATTCAATTGTTTTAACGAAGAAAATTCTAGAACTGATGAAAAATACATTGGGGCTGAGATAAATGTGCATCAGTCTGGAGGTCAGTACTCTGCTAACCCATTTTGAAAAAGGAAATTATGGGATGGACCTCAAACCAAAGGGAAGGGAGAGTGTAACTGAAGAAGCAAACATGCTGGGCGGTGCCTTAGCATAAGGGAAGACTCTTGATTCTCAACATGGTCAACCCTTATACAATACCACGAGAGAACCATTCAAGTGGTCTTGAGATGAATATGCTGTACAAATTGAATTGGCACTCGTGCTATACAACAGGAATTGCTTCCACAACAATTTGATGCCACTTTTTTCACAAGGCTACTTTAGGATTGCTAGGGGATTGTGTCATGTGACTTTAATTTCATATTACTGTTTATAGACTCAAATGTGGCTATCAATGGGAGATCCAGCACACAAATATAAATAAATTTGAACATGTGAAAATGCAAAAAAGTACAGCCTTCGAAACATCCACTCATTAGAGCATCCTCCCTCTCCCCCCAAATACAACTAACATGTTTCTTTGGAACATTATACAGAAGTACAAGCTAGATCCACTATTTATTTCAATTGTCTTTTTCATTTATAGCAAGAGTATTTCAAATGTTAACAACCTCAATTAGCCACCTGTATAAACAAAATTATAGTTTAACACCTCATGGACAAAATCACTTACCACACTTATCACATTATCCGTCGGGCATTTGGGTACACTGGGGTATAAATTCGTCTCGGGCTGTAGCTCAAAATGGGCGACAACAAATCGGCAGCCCAACTTGCACTACTGTACGATTTTCTCTTCTGTTGAAGTGAATCGATGGGCTGAATTTTCCCTGTGGAGGTGGGATGGCGACGCGAGAGCTGGTTGGTGGGTACCGGTCCCACTCCCGTGTGCAGCCGCTCTCTGAAAAAGATTTTCCGTAGATTGGCCTTGATAAGCCCGCCCTGCGAGGTTCCCGGCCAATTAACAGGAAGCGGGACTGATGATGTCATTTGATGACGCGTCGTCAGCCGGTTTCCTTAAAGGGACCACGGCCACATTTATTTTGACAGTTGTGCTGTCAGTGTTCTACAGCATTGAAGTGCTGCAAACACTGACAAGCACTGCACAGAGGTGCATGGCTGCACCCAGGCTCTCCCATTACTCCCTCCATATGCTTATGGAGGGAGTGACAGCATGCAGGGAGATTCTCTTCCCTTCACATGGGCAGTGTTGAGTCTGTGTGTTCCAGATATACTTATTTTAAATAACTGGACACAGACAACAGGAAAAACTTAAACAGGTCTTTACTACTTGAAGGTCAGGGCTGAACTGCTTTACAAATTACTACACAGAGCTTATATACCGGTGTGGTCACCACCGGTACTACAATATACAGTAGCAAGAGAAAGTAATCCATCTTCTTAAGGTAGTTCTCTTAAGGTGGTACAGGTTACATACACCACAATTCCTCCCTTTTTAGCTTAACAGTGTACACCCCAATTTATGCATAACATGGATAACATATATACAACTTTCATGCAACTGTTCAAAGATTCAGTCTCTGAGGAGGCCTCCTGATCCGAGTTGGATAACGCCTTTCAGGGGTCTCTGATTCTGGTTGCTGGGGTGACTCCTCTAACTGATCTCTTATGGATTGAACATCCTCATGTACGTTCGCGTTTGAGGTAGATGCTACAGGTTCAACAATTTCTTCCACTGGTGTCTCTGCCGTAGCCATGGGTTCGAACCTTGTTTTCGATTCTACAAGTTGGTCAGCATGACGTCGTATTACGTTTTCACCAATCTCTACCATGTACATCAGGGGTCCTTGTCTGGCACGAATTGTTCCAGATTGCCATTTCTCATTCTTATAGTCCCGGGCTAACACTGGTTGTCCTATTTCGAAACTCCGAGTGGTCTTGTTATTTACATGCTGGAATTGTTTGTTTTCGACTTCCCTACGCACATTTGGTTTTAACAAATCCAACCTGGACCGCAACCTCCTGTTATAAAACATCATGGTAGGACTTTGATTTGTCACTGCATGTGTGGCGTTTCGATATGCCATTAGGAAATTGTCCACCTTGTGTTGTAGTGGAATATGGTCTTCGCTCATGGCCTTTATCGCCTTTTTGAACGTTTGTACAAATCTCTCGGCCAACCCATTTGTAGCCGGATGATATGGGGCAGATGTATAGTGTTTCACCCCATTCTTCTTCATGAATTTCTGGAATTCTTCTGACACGAACTGCGGTCCGTTGTCTGAAAATATCTGTTCTGGCAATCCATTTCTTGCAAATATGGTTCTTAGAACTGCGATCGTCTTTTCCGAGGTAGTGGTCGCCATCTTAATCACTTCTGGCCATTTAGAATGTGCGTCTACCGCTATCAAAAACATGGAATCCATGAATGGACCTGCAAAGTCGATATGTACACGCTGCCATGGGATTGAAGGCCATTCCCATGGATGCAGCGGTGCAATTGGAGGTGCATTTTGAACTTTTTGGCACCCTGAGCAGCTTTTAGTCAGATCCTCTATTTGTTTGTCGATACCTGGCCACCACACATAAGCCCTAGCAAGGCTTTTCATCTTGACTCCCCCCAGATGACCTTCATGCAGTTCCTTTAGAACTCTCTCCCTTAATTTAGGAGGAATAATCACCCTTGTTCCACACATCAATGTTCCTTGACAAACGGACAGCTGTTCTCGTCTGGCTGCGAATGCCGGTAACAGTGGTTTGCCATGTGCTGGCCATCCCTTCACTGTCAATTCGTAGACCCGAGACAGTGTCGGGTCATTCCTGGTCTCTCTCTCAATACTCGCATTGGTGACTGGCAAACATTCGATGATGGTCGAGTGAAATAACTCAACAGGGTCAACTGTCGGTGCCTCTTCCGCTGTAGGTAGTGGCAGGCGCGACAGCCCATCAGCATTACCATGTTGCTTTGTACCTTTGAATTCAATCTCATATTGATGTGCCCCTAGGAAAAGGGACCATCTCTGGAGCCTCTGCGCTGTCATCACCGAAACACCCTTCTTAGGGTTAAAAATGGAAACCAACGGCTGGTGGCCTGTCAGCAGCGTAAACTTTTGGCCTTGCAGGTAATGATTAAATTTTTTTTACTCCCCACACGAGGCTGAGAGCCTCCCTATCTATCTGAGCATAGTTGCGCTCAGCGGAGGTCAATGATCTGGATGCGAACGCGACTGGTCTTTCCAAGCGATTTGGCAACTTATGTGATAGCACTGCCCCAATACCATATGGAGAAGCATCACAAGCTAAACGAATAGGCAGCGCTGGGTTAAAGTGAGCCAACACTTCCTTAGAGGTGATCAATGCCTTGCTTTTGTGAAAAGCCCGCTTACAGTTCTCGCTCCACTTCCATGGCACTCCCTTTTGTAAAAGAGCATTCAGCGGGTGTAGCACCGTGGATAAATTTGGCAGAAACTTATGGTAATAGTTAATCAACCCTAGGAACGACCTCAACTGGGATACATTTTCCGGAGCGGGAGCCTTCACAACAGCTTCGATCTTGTCAGGTGACTTGTGAAGCCCCTCCTGGTCAATGACGTGACCACAGTACGAGATTCGCTTCTGAAAGAACTCACATTTCTGGCGATTAACTCGAAGTCCATACTCTTTCAATCTGGCGAGCGCCTGTTCCAAATTAGCAAGGTGTTCCTCATCATCATCTCCTGTAATAAGAATGTCGTCCAGATAGCATTGTGTGCCAGGAATTCCCTGTAATACCTGCTCCATGGCCCTTTGCCAAATCGCTGGAGCCGATGCCACTCCAAAAACCAACCTATTATACCGATATAAGCCCTTATGCGTGTTGATCGTGAGATACTGGCGTGACGCTTCATCAACTTCCATCTGTAAGTACGCCTGCGCCAGGTCTATCTTGGTGAAGTGTTTCCCGCCAGACAATGAAGCGAAGATATCCTCAATCCGCGGAAGCGGATATTGCACCGTGTGAAGAACCGGATTAACAGTGATCTTGAAATCGCCACAGATGCGAACCTTACCCGGTTCCCCCGGCTTGTTGCTCAATGAACGCTTCATGACGGGAACAATGGGCGTGGCCCATTCACTCCAGTCCACCTTTGAGAGTACTCCTGAATGTTCTAGCCCTTCCAGCTCAGCTTCCACAGCAGGTCGTATCGCATAAGGTACCGGTCTGGCTTTGAAAAATTTCGGGTTTGCATGTTCTTCAACCTTTATGTTTGCCGTAATTCCTTTCAGTGTTCCCAGTCCCTGTTGGAACACCTCCTTAGCATCGTCCAATATTCTGGACAGTCGTTTAGGTTTGACATCGTCCTTTTTACCGGAATCTACAGTTAGTGCTTTTAAGGAATGCCAGTCCATATTAATTCTCCTGATCCATTCCCGTCCCAGTAGTGGTGGACCTCCCTCAGGTAACACATACAAGTCCATTCCTTTGCTTTCTTTACCCTTGTGGACCACCTTTACTGTTATCTTTCCGATGGGGTACACTCTTTGCCCCGTGTATGTTTTTAATACAATCTCCGTATCCCTTAGGGGAATGTGTGAGAATAACCTTTTGTAATCTTGCTTATTCATGACCGTCAATGTGGTGTATGTAACCTGTTCCACCTTAAGAGAACTACTTTAAGAGATGTACTACTTTCTCTTGGCTGCTGTATACTGTAGTACCGGTGGTGACCACACCGGTATATAAGTGTTGTGTAAGGATTTGCTGGGCAGTTCAGCCCTGACCTCCGAATAGTAAAGACCTGTTAAAAGTTATTCTTGTTGTCTGTGTCCAGTGATTGATCCTAACATTAACTGGGACATACAGACTCAACAGTGGCGACGAGTCCGATCTTACCCTGCGGCAAATTTACATCCAAGGCAGCTTCGTCCTCAAAACGGGCGTCGAGAAGAGGCATCCGCCCTCATCATCCTGCTGAGCACCATCGCACGGGAGGCATCGAGAACCTGGGTTAAAAAGAAAAAGAATTTTGACCACGAAGCCCTCCATCAGCGACAGGCAGTGATCATCCCTTCTACCACGGAGGTGGGTAAGCTGATCAGCGACACGAGCAGAAAGTCAGCCGCGTTGACTGTGGAGTAGGGGAGGGAAAACGGAGGAATAAGGGTGGAGAGCTCGACCACGGCCGGTAGAAAGGGCCGGGCTGCAATCGAGGCCAAGAGGCGCAGCGACTGGGGCAGCTTAAGGCTCGAGAGCCGCGGAGAACTCAAACGCAGCCGGTGTACAGGACCGGGCTGCGAGCGGGGCTGCGAGGCAAAGCAGCGTCGGGGAGTTGAGAAGCTTAAGGCACGAGAGCCGCGGAGAATTCAAACACAGCCGGTGTAAAGGACCGGGCTGCAAGCGGGGCTGCAAGGCAAAGCAGCGTCGGGGAGTGAGAACCGCTGAGGAGGCGAGAACGGCAGCAGCGAGGCAATCGCCATTGCAGCCAGCGGGGGAAGAAGGCAAAAGCGGTAATCCGCCATTGTAGTCGGCGGGGGAAGAAGACGAGTGTGGGAAAGACCGCCAAGCGCGGGAAGCAGCGATTTTAGTAGGCGGGGGAAGAAGACAAGCGCGGGAAGCCGCCATTTTGAGAAAAAGAAAAATTTAAAAACTTGCAAGGATGCCTAAACATGGGAGCATTAATACCTTTGATAGTGATATCGAAGATTGGACCACGTATGTAGAACGCATGGAAGTTTATTGTAAAGCAAATAAGGTACCAGATGATGAGAATGCATTAACCTTATTAAGCTCAATGGGGGCGAAGACATACGGGCTATTGAAGCACCTTCTATCACCAAATAAACCGGCAGATCAGACCTTCGCGAATATTGTTACTGTCCTGAAAAATCATTTAAACCCCACGCCGCTGATGATAGCGGAACGATTTAAATTTTACAGAAGAACGCAGTTGAAAGATGAAAGCAACGCTGAATTTTTAATTGAACTACGTAAGCTATCGAAGTACTGTCAGTTTGGAACAGGGCTAGCAGATGCGCTGAGAGATAAATTTGTGTGTGGATTGTTAAAAGAAGGAAGACAAAAGCGACTGCTTGAAGAGAATGATCTTACGCTTGATAAAGCTGTCACTATTGCAGCATCGCAAGAAGCCGCAGCGAGAGGCACTGCGGAAATGCAGCTACGGTCACCGGAACTCTGCACCAATCAAATGGCCTTGAGTACAGTAAAATGTTATCGTTGTGGAAAGACAACGCACGATCAGAACCAGTGCTGGTTCAAAAATCAGGAATGCAGAAAATGTGGCAGGCTTGGTAACATAGCTAAAGTATGCCGGTCAGGAAAGAAGACCAGCAACAAAAAGTCACCGCAGGAAAAGTACAAAAATGTACGCAAGGTGACAGAGAACAGTTCAAACGAACAGAAGTCAGATTCAGACTCCAGCAGTAATGAACTGGGTAGTCTAAGAGTACACAATGTTGGTAAGGAAGCAGACCTCCAAACAATTTGGGTCACACTTCAGATAGCAGGAGTCCAAGTGAAGATGGAATTGGACACTGGATCGGCATTGATGGTCATGAATAAGAAAAATTACAAAAGGTTATTCCCACATATTCCCCTACAGGATACGGAGATTGTATTGAAAACATACACGGGGCAAAGAGTATACCCAATCGGGAAGATAGAGGTAAAGGTGGTCCACAAGGGCAAAGAAAGCCGAGGAATGGACTTATATGTGCTACCTGAGGGAGGTCCACCACTACTGGGACGGGAGTGGATTAGGAAAATAAATATGGACTGGCATTCCTTAAAAGCACTAACGGTAGATTCCGGTACAAAAGATGTCAAACCTAAACAATTGTCCAGAATATTGGACGATGCTAAAGAGGTGTTCCAACAGGGACTGGGAACACTGAGAGGAATTACGGCAAACATCAAGGTTGAAGAACATGCAAACCCAAAATTTTTCAAAGCCAGACCAGTACCTTATGCAATACGACCTGCTGTGGAAGCTGAGCTGGAAGGGCTAGAACATTCAGGAGTACTGTCTAAGGTAGACTGGAGTGAGTGGGCCACGCCCATTGTCCCAGTCATGAAGCATTCATCGAGGAACAAGCCGGGGGAACCGGGGAAGGTTCGCATCTGTGGAGATTTCAAGATCACTGTTAATCCGGTGCTTGACACGGTGCAGTATCCGCTTCCACGGATTGAGGATATCTTCACTTCGTTGTCTGGCGGGAAACACTTCACCAAGATAGAACTGGCGCAGGCGTACTTACAGATGGAAGTTGAGGAAGAGTCACGCCAGTATCTCACGATCAACACGCATAGAGGCATGTACCGGTATAATAGACTGGTTTTTGGAGTGGCATCGGCTCCAGCAATTTGGCAGAGGGCCATGGAGCAGGTATTACAGGGAATTCCAGGTACACAATGTTACCTGGACGATATTCTGATTACAGGAGATGATGACGAGGAACACCTTGCAAACTTGGAACTGGTGCTCACCAGATTGAAAGAATATGGTCTTCGAGTTAATCGCCAGAAATGTGAATTCTTTCAGAAGCGGATCTCGTACTGTGGTCATGTCATTGACCAGGAGGGGCTTCATAAGTCTCCTGACAAGATCGAAGCTGTTGTGAAGGCTCCCGCTCCGGATAATGTATCCCAATTGAGGTCGTTTCTAGCGTTGATTAACTATTACCATAAGTTTCTGCCAAATTTATCCACGGTGCTGCACCCGCTGAACGCTCTTTTGCAGAAGGGAGTACCATGGAAGTGGAGCGAGGACTGTAAGAGGGCCTTTCACGAAAGCAAGGCATTGATCACCTCAGAGGAAGTATTGGCTCACTTCAACCCAACGCTGCCTATTCGTTTGGCTTGTGATGCTTCTCCATATGGTATTGGGGCAGTACTCTCACACAAGTTGCCAAATGGCCAGGAGAGGCCAGTTGCGTTCGCATCCAGATCATTGACCTCCGCTGAGCGCAACTATGCTCAGATAGATAGGGAGGCTCTCAGCCTTGTGTGGGGAGTAAAGAAGTTTAATCATTACCTGCAGGGCCAAAAGTTTACGCTTCTGACAGACCACCAGCCGTTGGTATCCATTTTTAACCCTAAGAAGGGTGTTTCGGTGATGACAGCACAGAGACTCCAGAGATGGTCCCTTTTCCTAGGGGCACACCAATATCAGATAGAATTCAAAGGTACAAAGCAGCATGGTAATGCTGATGGGCTGTCGCGCCTGCCACTACCTACAGAGGAGGAGGCACTGACGGTTGACCCTGTTGAGTTATTTCACTCGACCATCATCGAATGTTTACCAGTCACCAATGCAAGTATTGAAAGAGAAACCAGGAATGACCCGACACTGTCCAGGGTCTACGAAGTGACAGTGAAGGGATGGCCAGCACATGGTGATCCACTGTTACCGGCATTCTCAGCAAGAGGAAAACAGCTGTCCGTCTGTCAAGGAACATTGATGTATGGAACAAGGGTGATTATTCCTCCTAAGTTAAGAGAGAGAGTTCTAAAGGAACTGCATGAAGGTCATCTGGGGGGAGTCAAGATGAAAAGCCTTGCTAGGGCTTATGTGTGGTGGCTGGGTATCGACCAACAGATAGAGGAGCTGACGAAAAGCTGCTCAGGGTGCCAAAAAGTGCAAAATGCACCTCCGATTGCACCGCTGCATCCATGGGAATGGCCTTCAACCCCATGGCAACGTGTACATATTGACTTTGCTGGTCCTTTCATGGACTCCATGTTTTTAATTGCGGTGGACGCACATTCTAAATGGCCAGAAGTGATTAAGATGACTACCACTACCTCGGAAAAGACGATCGCGATGTTAAGAACGATATTTGCGAGAAATGGATTGCCAGAACAAATATGTTCAGACAACGGACCGCAGTTCGTGTCTGAAGAATTCCAGAGATTCATGAAGAAGAATGGGGTGAAACATTATAACTCTGCCCCATATCATCCGGCTACAAACGGGTTGGCCGAGAAATTTGTACAAACGTTTAAAAAAGCAATAAAGGCCACGAGCGAAGATCAGATTCCACTACAACACAAGGTGGACAAATTCCTACTGGCATATCGAAACGCCACTCATGCAGTGACAAACCAAAGTCCTGCCATGATGTTCTATAACAGGAGGTTGCGGTCCAGGTTGGACTTGTTAAAACCAAATGTGTGGAGGGAAGTGGAAAACAAACAGTTCCAGCATATAAATAACAAGACCACTTGGAGTTTCGAAATAGGACAACCAGTGTTAGCCCGGGACTATAAAAACGAGAAATGGCAATCTGGAACAATTCGGGCCAGACAAGGACCCCTGATGTACACGGTAGATATTGGTGAAAATGTAATACGGCGTCATGCTGACCAACTGGTAGAATCGAGAACAAGGGTCGAACCCATGGTTACGGCAGAGACAACCATGGAAGAAGTTAGTGAACCTGAAGCATCTACCTCAGAAGTGAATGTACCTGATGATGATGTCCAATCCATAAGAGACCAACTAGATGAGTCACCCCAACAATGAGAATCAGAGACCCCTGAAAGGCGTTATCCAACTCGAATCAGGAGGCCTCCTCAGAGACTGAATCTTTGAACTGTTTTGCATGAAGTTGTATATATGTTATTATGTTATGTTAAATGGGGATATAACTGTTAAGCTAAAAAGGGAGGATTGTGGTGTATGTAACCTGTTCCACCTTAAGAGAACTACTTTAAGAGATGTACTACTTTCTCGTGGCTGCTGTATACTGTAATACCGGTGGTGACCACACCGGTATATAAGTGTTGTGTAAGGATTTGCTGGGCAGTTCAGCCCTGACCTCCGAATAGTAAAGACCTGTTAAAAGTTATTCTTGTTGTCTGTGTCCAGTGATTGATCCTAACATTAACTGGGACATACAGACTCAACAGTCAATGCCGATCCCGTGTCCAATTCCATCTTCACTTGGACTCCTGCTATCTGGAGTGTAACCCAAATAGTTTGGTGGACTGCTGTGTTACCCACATTATGTATTCTTAGACAACCCAGTTCCTTACTGCTGGAGTCTGAATCCGTCTTCTGTTCATCCGAACTGTTCTCTGTCACCTTGTGTACTTTTTTGTACTTCTTCTGTGGTGACTTTTTGTTGCTGGTCTTCTTTCCTGACCGGCATACTTTCGCTATGTGACCGAGTCTGCCACATTTTCTGCATTCTTGATCTTTGAACCAGCACTGGTTCTGATCGTGCATTGTCCTTCCGCAATGATAGCACTTTACTGCACCCAATGCCATTTGATTGGTGCTGAGTTCCGATGGCCTTAGCTGCATTTCCGCGGTGCCTCGTGCTGCCGCCTCGTGCGATGCTGCAATGGTGACAGCTTTATCTAGCATAAGGTCATTTTCCTCTAGCAGTCACTTCTGAGTTCCTTCTTTTAATAGTCCACACACGAACTTATCTCTCAGAGCATCTGCTAGTCCTGTACCAAACTGACAGTACTTTGATAGCTTGTGCAGTTCAATTAAGAATTCAGCATTGCTTTCCTCTTTCAGCTGCGTTCTTCTGTAAAATTTAAATCGTTCCACTATCAGCAGCGGCGTGGGGTTTAAATGCCCTTGCAGGATAGTAACAATATTCGTGAAAGTCTTATCCGCCGGTTTATCTGGTGTTACAAGGTGCCTTAATAACCCGTACGTCTTCGCACCCATCGAGTTTAATAGGGTTAGTGCTTTCTTTTCAGCCAGTATCTCATTTGCTGTACAATAAACTTCAATATGCTCCACATAAGTGGCCCAATCTTCGACATCGCTATCAAAAGCAGTGATGTTACCGTTTTAAGGCATCCTTGTAAGTTTCTTTAAGTATTTTATTTATTTATTTATTTATTTTCAAAATGGCGGCTTCCCGCGCTTGACGGCTTTTCCCGCGCTTGTCTTCTTCCTGCGCCGACTAAAATGGAGGCTTCCCGCGCTTGGCTTCTTCCTCCGCTGGCTACAATGGCGATTACCGCGCTGTTGCCGTTCTCGCCTCCCAGCGGTCCTTAATTTCCCCCGACGCTGCTGCTTTTACTCCCCGCTGTCCTCGTGGGTATTAGCGCTTCCTTTCTTGCTGCGCGTCTATTCCGATTGCAGCCCGGCCCTTTACACCGGCTGCGGTCGAGTTCTCCACCCTTTTTCCTCCGGTCTCGCCCCCCTTCTCCACTGACAACGTGGCCGACTTTCTGCCCGTGTCGCTAGATCGGCTTACCCACCGCCGTGGAAGAAGGATGATCACTGCCTGTCGCTGATGGTGTACTTCGTGGTCAGCAATTCCAACCCGGGTTCTCGATGCCTCCCATGCGAATGCGGTGCTCAGCAGGATGATGAGGGCGGATGCCTCTTCTCGACGCCCGTTCTGGGGACGAAGCTGCCTTGGATGCAATTGCCGCTGGGTAAGATCGACTCGTCGCCGCTGTTGAGTCTGTGTGTTCCAGATATACTTATTTTAAATAACTGGACACAGACAACAGGAAAAACTTAAACAGGTCTTTACTACTTGAAGGTCAGGGCTGAACTGCTTTACAAATTACTACACAGAGCTTATATACCGGTGTGGTCACCACCGGTACTACAATATACAGTAGCAAGAGAAAGTAGTCCATCTTCTTAAGGTAGTTCTCTTAAGGTGGTACAGGTTACATACACCACAGGCGGAAGAGACCTCCCCAGGAGATCAACGCAGTCTGGTTGCACATTACACAGGAGGACACAAGCAGGGATGTCGTCAGGAGGGCCTGGCTGCAGTGGCGCCAAACTTTCAATGCAATGCCACAGTCAACCTCACCCTGCTGTGCCACTCATCGCATCCCCATCACTCTGCCTTCCATATGCTATTCCTACACATCCTTACTCACACCAACTTACCTTGCACCTCCACCCATCCCTCTCTCTCTAACTACATTATCACTTCCCCATCTCACTAGCCACTCCTCACACTCACCCTCATCCTATTGCAAGCATACCAACTAACAACACACAAGGGTAGGCACGTGAGAGGTTTAGCCAATGTTCATGTGAATTTTATGGTAATGTGTTGTCATACAGTGAAATCTATATTTTCTGCACTTCACCTTATTAGACGGATCTGTGCTCACCTTTGGAAGTGTCTTACTGAGTTCTAGTGAATGTTGAGACATAATGTTCCCCTCTCCGCTATAGTGATGAGTGTGAAAGAAATGGCTTGGACATTATAGGGATGCTTTATGGTGCTGGTGTGGGGTGGTGTGAATCTGGCGCATCATGTGGCAGCCAGGGTTTACAGTGTCAAGTGAATTAAATCTGGCCATGGTGTTGCCATCGCTGACCTCCCGGGCAGCAATGTTGTCAGGTGATGATGCCCTGTGTACTGTGCAGCATCAGGTGATTGCGGAGAAGGTTGGTGATGTTGTTGGTGATGTTGGTGTGCCTGGTGATGTTGGTGTTGGAGCTGATCGTGGGAGGACTCAGAGGACCAAGGTGTGATTTTTTCTAGGGCACCGATGTTGCTGGAATAGAAGCAGCTGTGGGTGAGATGACAGAAGCGATCTGTCAATGGTGAGAGAGGTTGTTCCAATGAGGTGGTACTGGATATACAGTTGGCTCTAAACACTTGCAAGCTAAAGAAATCTCTATATGCCTTACAAATGCAGTAACCAACAGTTTCTGAGCTCTGAAACTGACCATCTGCAACATGGTATCCTTTATACCACTTCTGCAGCTTTCAGGTTATCAGATAAATCAAACTCACTCACAAACAGACTCAACTCACGACAAGGTGAGCTGGCATGTTCCCTGAGCAGTGGGTAACTCGTGGGGGAGCACGTAAAATTACAAGGTAGGCTCAAAATAGCATTAAATTGGCTGTTAACAAGCCATTTAATGATCTAAATTGTCTTCCCCACCGCTTGCTGTCGGGTCAGTTCTGCGCAGACAGACCCAACACCTGGGAGACTCGCGTGGAGGCAGGTTGACAGCGGGTTTCCTACCCACTGTCAATCTTTGTTATTTTGACAGCGGACCTGCCTCCAAACCCGCCCTCTGAGCGCCGGCAAAATCCAGCCCGACAAGTTTGGCTCTGGTGTATGCTGACCTCCTTGGCATGCCTTCTTTCATCTTGTCCCACTTTAACCATGAAATAATACAACCAGGGCACTTTCAAAGGCATCCTTGTCATTAATTTTAAATTGTCCATTATTGACCGATTGCCGCAAGCACGACGTGAACATGGGGCGACCAAGGGCCGGGGGGGGGTGGTGGTGGGCGGCGGTGGAGATGGGTGATCATATGATGAAACCTCCCAGATTATGGTCCAACTGGAGTGGGCGGCCCCAGTTTCAAAGGGTCCATTTAGTAATTTACATCAATAAAGCTGGAGGTAAACAATCACATGAGCTCCCTAATTCAGTCACACAGGGTTAGAGTTGTGTTGTGAACAATCGAAGGATCCGATAGCTAATGTGCAAGACTAAAGCTGATGCTTTCCTCACATCCACTGCAGTAAGGGGAGTCTCGTAGAAAGTGGTATCATTGATTTTCCTCGTTACCTATTGACCCTTCAAGGCCTGGAGCAGCCTTCCTGTTGAGTTTTGATTGCACGCTATCATCAGATGTGTGCTCTTGTAGCAACACAGATTGAAAGTCCGATTACCTGTTTCTATCTTGGAGCGACTATTGTGTGTCTGACTGGGTGGACAGAAAGGGAGAGGGATGGATTATTAAAAGAAATAGAAAAGCAAGATTGGATGATTGGAACGCAGGTTACTTTCATGAACTAGCGGGCCTAGTATTGTAACTTGCTTTCATTGGAACGACGCAACGAAATTGTGCTTAAGTAGCTGATAATAAATAGTGGCATGTGTTATAAGCTAAATTAATGTGATTCAAAAAGTATTTCAGTGCAGTGGATACAGTATTGCAGAATTCATTTACAGTTCTTTTCTTCGTAAACAATTCAGTGCATGTAGTGATTCCAATGACCCAGCAATAGACAGTTGTAGTTCGAATGTAAACAGGTTTATAGACTGTGCTTTTTGGCTCACTTTTGTGTCAATTACAAAAGAAACATGTTGAATTGCTTGAAAGAATGGCCAGTGTTGTAAGTGCTATAATATCACACTTCAATCAGGACACTGCTGAAGCAGTAAGCATGCCACAGCCTCTGTGCTTACCAGCTGTCACAGAGTTACCTTAGTAGCACTAAGCCTGCTAAAAACACCCCTATTTAGCTGAAAATCTGTCTTGCTTTCAAACCTCAGGCACCATCAGTGAACATTCTATTCAAAGGATCAGAGAGTATTCTGCTTTGGTGGAGTTCTCGAAGTGATAGACACATTGGCCCAGAAATTGGTGTCGGGGGCTTCCCGCGGGTGCAAGCCCCCAACCTACACTTACATAGCACGCCGACAGTTGAAGCCTGGCCTTGCGTGGATTTCCTGTCAGTGGCCCGGTTCAGCTCCCGGCACGCTGTGCTTGCGTGATCCAGCGGCGTAGTTAGTTCGATGAGCTGGCTGGGATCACGTGAGCACTGGGCAACCAATCGGAGGTTGCAAAAGTTCATTCATGAGTTTGATAATAAGAACTGTCAAACTCATGAATACTCCGGGCACCCAAAAAAGTACTTAAACTTCAAATAAAAGTTAAAAAAGCATCCCACTAATTAAATGAACTATTAATAACTGTAAAAAACTAATTTAAACAATTATTCAAATGTTTGAAAAAAATAATTTTTTAACAAATCGGGTCTAAAAATAAACTTACCTTACTGTAAAGTCTTTAAAAATAATAAACCTGTGGAAAAAAAATTCTAACTTTAATTAATAGACCACTTACCTTTTAAAACTAAGTACTTACGTCTGCTTTTTTCTTGCGTAAAAACTGGAGGCCTTATCGCACAGGCAACCCTGTAAAAAAAAAGGAATTTCAGCGCGCACGCGCAGACTCCTGCGCGCACGCGTTCGACCTCTGAACCCCTTGGTTCAGAGGAAAGGAAATGCCGGTTTTCCGCGCATGCGCTGTGCATGCTGAAAACCGGCACTTCCATCGGGCCCACGCGTGAGTACACAGTGCTTACTCACGCGTTGGGACCCGAATTACTGGGCCATTGTGAATACTCATTTCTGTATGCCCTGATTATATAATATGAGTGTTTATGGATGTCTGCTAAAGATCAATGTGATATATGAGTTTGGATATGTTATTTAGAATGATTCACAATCAGTATCTAAAAATGTTGCAATAGCAACATTGTGCTTCCAGTAGAGGATTGGATGATGCAGTTGTTTTCGCAGAGACTGAGAAATGTTGAATGCTCCTGTATATAAAGTTAGTGAGATACAAGCCTAATAATTCCACCCACTTTTTCGAGGGAGATTTCCACCCGCTGCTTTGGTCTGCCATTGACTCTGTCCCAAGTCCGGGTAATTTACACATTTGGGATTTGCACAGTCCGCCCCCCACCACATTCCCCACTCAAGAAGTGAACGACCCCGCCACTCCAACAGGGGGAGACCTGAGACACGGAGAGGGCTGAAGATGAAGGGCAGCGAATGTTTTTTCAGTCTTTCCATTAACCTTCAGGGTATATCTTCAATGGTAATCAATCACTCTACAATCAGCAGTCTTATCTCTATCGGTCAGGGCTAGATTTGAACCTTGGTGCTTAGAGCGAAGACAATGAAGTCCCTTCTCCTAGAGTACAGAGCCGCTTTGACCTCTCGGATGCAGCAATGGATGGCGAACTGCGAGATATTTGCTATGTCACCTGTTCCAGCCAGGAAGGAACTGCTGGCAAAAACATTCAGGGCCACGGTCACCTTGAGGACGACTGGCAGAGCCGTGGGAGCCCTGCTCTGAAGCTGCAGGTCCGGTCTCAAGACGTGGCAGATTTCTGTGACCACCTTCTTGGTGAAGCGGAGCCACCGAACTCACTGCTCCTGGCTTAGGTGCAGGTAGTAGAAGTGCTCCCTGAAGACCGGGTAAGGCCTCCTGCTGAGAGCCCTCCTTCCCCTCCTCTTCCTCCCTCGGTGAGCAGCTTGTCTTCTTTGCTGCCTCTGTACCATTTCCCTGTCATGCTGCAGTGCATGGCAGACTACAGGTAGAGCCCCATGTTTGGGAACAAGTGGTGTAGTCAGAGGACTTCCAGTAGCAGCCAGCACCTTCCCAATGTCCAGCAGCACTCCTTACATACTTTGACAATGTTATAAATGTCTTCCAGCAAGCCAGTATTCACATAAAGTCTGCAAGAGGCAGTACAAGTGAAATATTCAACTTACCTACAAGTTATATGTATCCCTTTACATAGCACTGGTGGGGGGTCCCTCAAACATGTTTAGGCGAGGGCGTTGGTTGGAATGGCGCTGTCCAAAATGGCAGGTCGTGCATAAAATCAGCGTTATATGCCCTCACCAAGATGGCGACCAGCACGGGCTGTGCCAGAAGTGGGCAGAAGCGAGGCAGCCACAATTTTTCACTCCAAATCGGCCTTAACTGCCAGCGCTAAGGTGCCGAACTTCGCGGCCAGAAAGTGATTTATAGCATACAGGACAGTATAGGTTTCCAGGTTAAAAAGGAAGGAGACAGTCAGAGAAAAAAAGAAAGAAAGAAAGACTTACATTGATGTAGCACCTTTCACGACCTCTGGACATCTCAAATCGCTTTACAGCCAATGAAGTACCTTTGGAGTGTAGTCACTGTTGTAATGTGGGAAATTAATTACTACAGCAACTTTGAATAACTAAGGTTCATTGAATGTTATTCCTAGCTGATTGGAGATGAAAAATAAATGGTAACTTTTAGATCATTAGCAATTAATCTCTCTTTCATATCTTCTTGGGTTTGAGTTACAAGATTTATATCCTAATTGTTCACCTGGGGAAATGGATCTGGTGAGACACAGCAGTGTTGTCAGATTAACAGAAGAAGCTACCTATAATCCTTGTGTGTAGAAATAAGTCTTTCTATGTAGAGCATCCTTATTAAACAGTGTTCAGCACAACTTTCAAATTCCCATGTAGTGATAAACCATTCTGCACACGGGTTGAACCATGATCTCTGATAGTGTGGTTGATAAGTGATGAAGAATGAAGCATGAATAAGTAGAATATAAACATGAAGAACTTGTATTTATAAAGCACCTTTAACATAATGGGACAAAAATTAGGATCGGGGGCTTGCCGCGCGTGCAAGCCCCCGATGTGCACTCACCCAGCGCGCTGACATCTGAAGCCTGGGCCTGCTTGGAATTCCTATCACTGGCCCGGTTCAGATGTCGGCGCGATGTGCTTGCCTGATCCAGCGGCGTAGTTAGTGCGATGTGCTGGCTGGGATCAGGTGAGCACTGTGCAGCCAATCAGGGGAGGGGAAACTTCATTCATGAGTTTGATAGTAACAACTGTCAAAAGTACGGGCGCCCAAAAGACTAGTTTAACTTTAAATAAAATTTTAAAAAACATCCCAATAATTAAATAAACTATAAATAACTTTAAAAAACTATTTTAAACAATTAATCACATTTTTGAAAAAAATAATTTTTTAAGAAATCGGGTCTAAAAATAAACTTACCTAACTGTAAAGTCCTTAAAAACAATAAAGCTGTGGAAAAAATGTTATAATTTTAAATAATAGACCACTTACCTTCAAGAATCAAGTCCTTACGCCTCCTTTTTATATGTCTAAAAAGTTCAGGCCCTTGCACACAGGCAAACCTGTCAAAAAGAAGGAAGTTCAACGCGTGCACGCAGAGTCCTGCGTGCACGCGTTGGACCACTGAACCCCTTGGAGGAAATGTCGGTTTCCTGCGCATGCGCTGTGCATGCTGGAATCCGGCACTTCCAATGGGCCCACGCATGAGTACACCGTCCGTACTCACGTGTTGGGACCAGAATTACTGGCCCAATAAAACGTCCCAAGGCGCTTCACAGGAGCATAATTAGACAAAATTTGACACCGAGCCACGTAAGGAGATATTAGGACAGGTGACCAAAAACTTGGTCAAAGAGGTAGGTTTTAATGAGCGACTTAAAGAAGGAGAGAGAGGTAGAGAGGCGGAGAGGTTTCATGAGGAAATTACAAAGCTTAGGGGCTAGGCAGCTGAAGGCACGGCTGCCAATGGTGGAGCGAAGGAAAATGGGAATGTGCAAGATGTCAGAATTGGGGGAAAGCAGAGATGCGGAAAGCATCAAATTAAAATAAATGACTTAAAAAAGAGATAGAACAGTTCATAGATAGGCAGTAGGAAACTAGATAATCAATCGTTCGGATGAACCTTTACAATATTTTATTGGCTATCAATGTGAACTACAAAAAAAATCAATGACAGATTGGTTTCAAAAACTGATCATTCCTTACTGTGCATTTAATAACATATGTGCCTGTGTATGTAATTAAACTTCACCATAGAGATATACGGTTAGAATTTCCAGTTGATAACATTAGCAGGTGAATGTTTCACGTGTTGCTCTGCTTGTGTTACAAGTTTAGGGTCATGCTTTAGATATTCTCTTGGAAACACTTGTGCTAGTCACTCCCGTAAGTAGTCTAAGGAGTAGAAATGCATCTTAGGCAGCAGTTCAAGATGGGTGGTACTGTATCGACCGCCTCTTATATGCCTCGCCTGATATTCAGTTCCATTGACTTCAGTGGAGCTGAATATTGGGTGAGGGCATATAACAGGTGGCCGCCTTGAGCTACTGCCCAAGACGAATATCTACCCGCATGCCTTGTGTTTTGGGTGTGCCCATACTGCTCAACAGCCTAACCGAGGCTTGCAACTTTGTGAGCTAAACTGGATATTTGTGTTCTTCACTCATGTACTTCTTCAATCTCTTCGAAGGTGGACTGAGAAAACATTCAGTGAGATGAGGCCAGATATGAATTGTTGAGCTGCTTGATTTCAAAGCGAGTGAACAAACAAAGCAACAGTTATGATCAGATTCAGCTAGTTCAAATCAGTACATCTTGTCTTTTCATAATAATACCAAATAATGAAAATGCAATGGTTCCCCACATCAGCGGGTTGTCTTACTTGACATAAACAAGAACCTAACCCTGAACTGCTATTTTATATGACCATGATAGAGGCACAAGCATTCCCAGTGTAAAACACGGAAAATTGCTTGCAACACCTTATTAAAAGGAATATTTAAATGAAGCTGTCACCGGCCTATTGTTCCCAAGTGATGCCCAACCAAAGGTTGTTGTATTTGAAGTTATGGGTGGCATTCTGGAAAGCGCAATCTCTGCCCAACTTATAATCCCATTCCTTAGGCAATGTTTATGTCACCTCCAGAAAATTCACTGAATTTTGTCAGTCATGTAGACACTTTCTCTAACCCAGGTTTGAAGGGCTTTCATCCAAAACATTAACCTATTGGTTCTTGTTCAGATGCTAATGTAAATACTTCCAGCAGCTTGTTACTCCAGAACTATGTTGTGTGTTACGTGATACAGAAGTAGGACGGACTCTGTATAAACTCCATCGCCCATAACCATTGTAATCATTGCAGAGTGCCAAGACGAGATGCCAGTTTCTCACTTTCTCAAATCCTCATTGTTTGCCAATGGAATATGTGCATAGAAGAATTACAAAATAACATCAGGATATCTGGTTGCCAGTACCTTGGCAGATTACCCTGACATGCTGTCTTTCATGCAGAACCATTGGGAGGCCTCTGAAGAATCATCCAGACTGGGCATTCTGCAGCGAGTGGCATACCTCCTGACTCCCCAAAGCCTCTCCACCACCTGCAAGTACAAGTCAGGAATGTGAAGGAATACTCTTCCCTAACCTGGGTGGGTGCATTTGCAACAACCCTCTAGAAGCTCGACAACATCCAGGACAAAGCAGTCCACTTGATCAGCACTTCATCACTAGCCCAAGCATTCACCCCTTCCACCACTGTGGCTGCAGTATGTACTATCGATATGGGGCTGGCCCAATGAACCAGCTGGTCATTTCCTGCCCGTCAATTTCGTATAAAAGCAAAATACTGTGGTTGCTGGAAATCTGAAATACAAACAGAAAATGCTGGAAATACTCAGCAGGTCAGGCAACATCTGTGGAGCGAGAAACAGAGTTAACATTTCAGGTCGATGACCTTTTGTCACAACTGGAAAAAGTTAGAGATGTAACAGGTTTTAAGCAAGTACAGAGGCAGGGAAAGGGGGGAGTGGAGGAAAGAACAAAAGGGAAGGTCTGTGATAGGGTGGAAGGCAGGAGAGATTAAAGGACAAAAGGGATGATGGTGCAAGGCAAAAGGAGATGGTAATGGGACAAGTAAAGAAACAAAGACGGGTCTAGTAGAGGTGTAAATGGGAATGGCAGAATCATCAATAACTGCCATCCGGAAAAATAGGGGCAGGGATTATGATCTGAAACTGTTGAACTCGATGTTGAGTCCAAAAGGCTGTAAAGTGCCTAATCGAAAGATGAGGTGCTGTTCCTCAAGCTTACGTTGAGCTTCATTGGAACAGTGTAAGAGGCCAAGGACAGAGAGGTCAGAGTGCGAGTGGAGTGGCGAATTAAAGTGACAGGCGACCAGAAGCTTGGGGTCACGCTTGTGGGCTGAACAGAGTTGATC
Organism: Somniosus microcephalus; assembly: GCF_052327205.1. Lineage (NCBI taxonomy): Eukaryota > Metazoa > Chordata > Chondrichthyes > Squaliformes > Somniosidae > Somniosus > Somniosus microcephalus. The sequence goes on from NC_140997.1 coordinate 155,402,690, forward strand.
CGCAAAGCAGTCACCCAATCTGTGTTTGCTCTCCCCAATGTAGGGAAGACCACATTGTGAGCAGCGAATACAGTATACTAAATTGAAAGAAGGACAAGTGAATCGCTGTTTCATCTGGAAGGCGTGTTTGGGGCCCTGGACAGTGGGAAGAGAGGAGGTAAAAATGCAGGTGTTGCAGCTCCTGCGTTTGCACAGGAAGGTGCCATGGGAAGGGGAGTGAGTGTTGGGGGTGATTGAGGAGCGGACCAGGTTGTCGCAGATGGAGCGGTCCCTTCGGAATGCTGAAAGGGGTGGGGAGGGGAAGGTGTGTTTTGTCAATTTCATATGTTTGGGAGCTGGCGAGATGAATATCGCCCCACCATGTTTGTATTGCCCTGGTTGTAGTGTTCAACTCTGGCACTGATTAATGCTGTCTGATATCATCCAAAGAATAGATACTGCAATGAGGAAAAACAATAATGGCTTTAGTGGCAAGTGCATGAAGGCAGCAACGTCCTGAGAAATGAGCATTAAAATTTACTCGTTTCAGGTTGCGAGCAGCACCCATGTATCAACTGGCAGGCACACTTGAGTTTCCTTGGGTTGCATTCATGCCCCGTGTATTCAATAGCCAGAGCCCCGGTGATCAGCACCTCCCTGCACTAATCATTTTCAGATTTCTGAAGCAGTTAAAAGAGCTGTTCCGTCACCTTTTCTTGTGAATGACATAATTACAATTATATTCATAACTACAGCTGGGCAGTGATGGAATCAGAGGCTATTTTCAGACCCTGGTTTTCTAACCATCTTTCTCAATACACTCCATAAAAAACATGATAAGCATTTCAGTATCAAATGGTGGCCAAAAAATTTAGTTCAAGCAGGCTGCTTGGTTCTGGATTGATGAGCACATCAATGCTTGCTTAGAAGTTCAAACAAACTGTAGTGAGGAGAAAAGAAAAAGAAAGGAAAGAACAACCTAGAACCTTTTACAATATCAGGATATCCCGAAGCCAATTAACTATTTTTATGTAAAGTATAACTAAGTATAGTGAACGTTATAATGCAGTTGGGAAAAGGTACAATGACTTGCAGATAACCATTGAAGTAATGTGAAAGTGGAACTATAAATGTTACTATTTTTAATATAGACTGTAAGGGGTTAATTTTAACCCCCAAGGATGAGTGGGTTGGGGCAGGTGGGAAAGTCAAATTTGTAAAATTCTAAAACCCAACTCCAATCCATCTCCAATGCATGTTTGGCTGCTTGTGAGTAACTTGCTCTTGGGAAGTGGGTCGATCATTGTCACATGCTAATTAAACAAATTTCAAATGATTTCAATTTAATGCCTCGAGCACGGGTTTCTCGGGGCTCGGAAAACTCGCCAGTGAAATGGAGGCAAGATTGGCCACCATTTCATGGGGGTCATTAAACCTCAGATTGCCCAATATGAATCAAGACTCAGTGCTTACAGTTGCTCTGTCAGTCCCATCTGGCAAACATTTAGCAGATAGTTCTTGTGATCATAAACATTTTTCAGAAGTTTGGAGGATTTCAAATGGATAACATCAGGAGGGGGTGGTGGTGGGAGGGGTGGGCGCCATGGATGTTTTCGATATGACATCGGAGAAGGAAGTCAATCACCATCCATGGCAGCAACATTGTGCTGTGTGGGATCTGTAGGTGAACTAGATAGAGGTGCACAAGAGACAGGTGGACAAGAGAGAGGTGGACAACGCAGATTTGGACAACACATATCTGGACAACACATATCTGGAGAATAAAATGGATAATGGCAGAGAGCAGAACAGAGTGGAGAACAGCAGAGAAGAGAGCAACAGAGGGGCAAAGGTCGCAGGAGGCATTACCCACTCGAGAGGGTCTACAAACAGAGGCTCAGCTTCCTTGACCTATCTGAGGAGCACTGCTTCCTTGGGCTCAGATTGACATGGCAGATGGTCGCAGTTATCTGCAGCCTCCTAAAAGAAGAGCTGCTCTCTGCTGGACCCGGTCGCCACGCATTTCCCATGCAGTGATAATCATCACTGCCCTCAATTTCTTTACCTCTGACTCCTTCCAGTACACCAGCGGAGACATCTCGAGGGTCTCGCAGTTGGCTGTCCATAAATGTATAAGGCAGGTCACGGATCGATTGTTTGTGAGTGTGTCGAATTATGTCAACTTCCCCAGCGATGACAATAGCCAGAATGAATGGGCAGTCAGATTCGCATCTCTGACTGGCTTCACACAGGTGTACGGTGCCATCGATTGCACACACATGGCAATTCGAGGACCACCAGATCAGCCAGGAGGTTTTATCAACTGCAAGGGAATTCATTCCATCAATGTACAGCTGGTGTGCAACTACAAGAAGAGGTTCATGTAAGTCTGCGCCAGATTCCCTGGGAGCTGTCATGATGCTTTTATACTGTGGCAGTCCAAAGCTCCAGGCAACAGAATTAAGGGTTCGCTCATAGGAAACAAGGAATACCCACTTCAAACTTGGCTCATGACACCTGTGAGGAACTCCTCAAGGGAGGCGCAGGAGCGCTACAATGAGAGCCACATGACCACCAGGTATGTTATTGAGCAAGCCATCGGAGTGTTGAAGATGCGCTTCAGGTGCCCAGATAGGTCTGGAGGTGCCTAGATAGGTCTGGAGTTGCCCTTCAGTATTCGCCAGCGAGGGTGTACAGAATGATATTGGTGTACTGCATTCTGCACAATATTGCACAGCAGAGAGGATTAGAGGTTGAGAATGACCAAGGTGCACATCAATCATATTTTGACGATGAGAACATTGAAGAAGAGGAGGGGGACAATGAGCAGTATGAAGATGGGGTACCCATCGCCAGACCGACCACTTACATTGCTGTCCTAATAGCTCAAAGGTTCAGCTAGTGGCTCACACGGGAAAAAATAAAGAATGAAATCCTCCGGCCCGCTCCCAGCACCACCACCACCAACTACCCTGCCTCCCCCCATCCCACCCCAAACCATACATACACCCATTGCACATCTGCCCAATGGGTCCCGCTATGTATTGATGTTCATTATGAAGCAAGTGAAAGGGCGAGTTGGCTCTCGGGACGCAACAATGGGCAAGACAGGGATGTGGCGCTAATCAATACATTTTATGTGCCCTTATAAAAAAAGGAAACTTAACAACATACGGTTTTGTCAAACAACCATGTGCATACTCTTGGTGAATTACAATTGTTTTAATTTTGCTTCCTACCATTTCTATGTGGTGCATCACGTGGCTTCAGCAGAGGTAGAGGCAGGCTACTCAGGTCCCTGGCCTGACTGCTGAGATGCTTTTGGCCAATGTCCTCTGGGTTTTGGAACCCCTGATGGCCCCACCAATGACTACTCAATTGGCACCTGTGCAGGGGGAGACTTGGCCACCGGGAGACGAGGCAGCATGTCGGGTATTGGCTGGGGTGGGACGGTGGGGGTGGCTGGCAGGAAGGTGGGGGTGGTGCAATGGGTGAGAAGTGAGAGTGCTTTGAGTGGAGTTTTCACTTTCATGTCCCCTTTCACCATCATCCATCTCCTGGGCCAGCGCCACATCAATCCTACTACTTGCCTGCTGACCAGCTTGGTGAAGATCAGTGATGTGCTGTAAGGCCACGGATATGGTATCTGTCATCCTGTTTAAGGTGGCAGACAACTCCTGCATGGCTGTGGTCATGGCCTGCATGGATTCATTTTAGAGTCGTGCTTGAAGCTCCAAGGAGGAAGCCACTCTCTCCATGGCAGACATACTCGCAATTACCTGCGACATCAATCTACAAATATCGAGCCGGACTTCCTCAGCCTGTGGAGAGTCGGTACCTGGCAAAGTTGCTCCTTTTCAACAGTGGCCCCCAGTGTTCAGCATCTGTGTCCAGCTGAGCAGAGCTTGGAGAGGATTTTGCCCCCCGACGCAGACTCTGCACAGCTGTCGCGCCACCAGTGTCTGCTCGTGCTCACTTGTGAATTGTGAATCACCAGGTGAACACCCAACTGACTCTACAAAAGATGGCTGCATGTCCTGGGATGGCGTACTCTTAGAAGGAATGAGGTCCTCTTAGGAATCGATCTCATGCATCTCCAGTGAGTCTTGCCGTATGTCTGAAGGCTGTGGAAGCCAAAAGAAAGGGATATGAATTAGTCATGGCAAAGTCACAATCTTGACAATCACCATACCCAGTGACGTAATAAAACTACTAGGCACTTGGTCTAAGCATTAAACAAATCTTTAATCAACTGTTTTACAACATGGAGGTCTAGTTGTGTCCTTCACTATTCCTGTTAAGAAAATCCTGCGCAAGCTGGGCCCATGCCCGAGTATTCTGCCCTTGCAGCGCGTTCCTATGCAGAGCTAGACAGGTAGCTAACAACTTGATATCTTCCCATAAAAATCACAAGGCTTGACTTTTCTTGTAAACTTTACTGAAAGATTCTTATTGTGAAACTGAAATACAATACAGAAATGGAATCACACATTAGTATACAAGCACATAACTGATATGCATACACAAATTTAGGTACGCCTGAGCAACACAGTACATTTGGCATGTAACTTACCAAAACACGTGGAAACACAGCTTACTGTGAATATACATTTAGCAAACTGAAAGGCATTCTCTTTAAATTAGCCCTGTACATAGTGCATCAAAATACAGCTACAAGTTAACCAGCTAGACAGAGAGTGAGCACTTCACGGCTAGCTGTGTAAGTTTGCTTACAGAGAAAAGTTGCAAACTAAACATTTTCTGCAAAATATAGTGTACACTAATCATCTATAACATTCTCAAGTACTTACAGACAAATAGTGTCCAAGGCTGGAGCGTGACTAGTATATAACTTCCCAGACCATGTGTGGCTGCAGGTCTGTGATATACAGTAGTTCACTTTACTGTACTTTACTGTGCTTTACTGCACTTTACTGTGCTTTGCTGCACTTTACTGCACTTTACTGCACTTTACTGCGCTTTACTGCAGTTGCTAGGTACCAAATATCCACTAGGTGGCGGCACACAATGGAAATCGACCCAAATTACTCAAACCCCTGGATTAACTGGAAAACTAACATAAATTCCTACAGAAAGGCAGCACACTCCCCGCTTGGTACAATTCCATTGTACCACTACAGATACAACATAAAACCTAAAGAAAACGTCCTTTGGCTGCAAACATACTCAGAATCCTTTCTCTAGGTTTCTTCAGAAAGGAGGACTATGATCTCTGAGACTGTCCTCAGAAACACTTTGACAGTACCCTCCTTGACAATCTTCACCTCCACCTTGCGGACCCTCTTGTTCCTGCTCGGCAGAGTTTTGCCAACCAGTCCCACTGGCCATTCATTTCTGTGTGCTTGGCTGTCTTTCAGCAAGACAACATCTCCCACTTTGACATTTGGCTTGTCTTCTGTCCATTTCCTACGGCTCTGTAGGGTAGACAAATACTCTCCTCTCCATCTCTTCCAAAAAGTGTCTGCAAGACACTGGACTTGCTTCCACTGCTTCCCGTGCAGCTCAGCCATGTCGAAGTTTCCAGAGGGGGCTGAAATAGCACTCATCTTTTGAGTCAGTAGCATCGCTGGAGTGAGGACTGCAGGCATGTCTGGGTCGGTGGACACCGGCACCAGGGGTCTTGCATTCATGATCGCCATGACTTCAGCCATGAGAGTGCTCAAGACATCGTGTGTGAGATGAGTGGGTCCCGTCCGAAGTAGCATAGCATCCAGAATATGCCTGGCAACACCGATGAGCCTCTCCCATGAACCACCCATGTGGGATGAATGCGGGGGGTTAAACACCCATGTGCATCCTTTCTTTTGGAGGTAGCTTCTTACCGCTGCATCATCCGTGTGGATGTCCAACTCCTTACAGGCACCCACGAAGTTAGTCCCTCTGTCGGAGCGGAGAAGTTTGGCTGGACCACGGATTGAGAAAAACCTCCTCAAGGCACTGATGGTTAGGAAAGCTTTGTCATCCATGGATAGTGCTGGCTTGTCATCATCCTTGGACCTTTCAAACACTGAGCATCCTAGGCTGTCTGTGCTCACAGTGAGGCCTGCCTCTTCCTCACAGGCAGAGGAGGTTGACCTATGATGCTGCGTCATGCCATCGTAGTTTTCCTTTACCTGGATCCTGTTTGGGCATGGGCTGAGACAGGATGTGCGACCATTGTGCAACACGTTTGCTTTATAGATGCTGACATCCGCTGGTTTTTGGACTGTTCCCAGGCAAACTCCACCCACGAGGACCCATCCCAGGTCAAGCCGCTGCGCATAAGGAGCATTGTGGGGCCCGTTGATTTGCTCACGCACCTTGTGCACCCTTAAGATGTCTCTTCCCAAGAGCAGGAGGATTGGAGCGTCCGGGTCCACAGCTGGAATCTTGTTGGCAACTGGCTGTAGGTGGGGCTGATGTCGTGCGACCTCTGGGAAGGGAATTTCCATCCTATCATCTAGCATCATGTCACACTCAATTAAGGTGGGGAGGGGAAGCTGTAGTTTCCCATCCATGGACTCGATCATGAAGTTGCCAACTCTCCTATCCGTAGTCTCTGTTGTCCCTGAACAGGTTTTTAGCGTGTACGGAGCTGCGCTGGCCTTGACTTCAAAGAGATTGAAGAATTCTGTCTTCGCTAGAGACTTGTTACTTTGCTCATCAAGCATTGCGTACATCTTGATTGCCTTCTCCTTTCTCCCTGCAGGATATGCTTTAACCAAGCAGATTTTGGAGCATGAGCGTGGGCTGCTTGCATTTCCACAAACCTCTGTACACTTGGAGGTGACTGAAGAAGATGCGCTTTCGCTTTGCTCCCCACTATCCTCTTCGTCAACTGCAGCACTCTCGGTGGTCGAAGGAGGAGGACCTGGATGCAGGGCTGCGATGTGTTTTTCACTGTTGCACTCAAAGCACTTGATTGTCGCCTTGCAGTCTTTTGCCATGTGCATAGTTGACCAACAACACCTGAAGCAGATGCGATTCTCTTTCAGGTATGATTTGCGCTCATCAATAGGCTTGCCTCTAAAGCTTCGACACTTTTTGAGTGGGTGGGGCTTCTTGTGTATTGGACACTGATGATCTGGGTCATCCACTTTATTCCCAGCAGAACTGGATTGGTTGACTGAGGGTTCGGCTGGAACATTTGTTTTGTGCACGCTCACAGAGGCTTTGTTGCTGTACTTTGTGGGTTTCTCTGTTCTCGAAGGAGCGTAACTGCTGGAGGTGGAGAAAGTGAAACGTGGATCATTCCTCACCTTTACCTGTTGTTGGACAAACCTGGAGAAGAGAGAGAAGGGGGGAAATGCCACTCCATAGTCCTCCTTGTACTTGGATCCCTTAGCTATCCATTTCTCTTGAAGGTTGTAGGGGAGCTTTTCCACTATTGGGTTTACCCCACGAGCTGTATCCAAATACGAGAGGCCTGTCAGGTAACCTTCTCCCTTAGCACACTCCAGTTCGAGGAGAATGTCACCCAGCTCTCGAAGCTCGACATTATCTTTGTTGATTAGCTTCAGAAAGTCCTCAATCTTCTTAAGCAGTGCGTGTTCAATGACTTCTGGTGTCCCATAACAGTCTTCGAGACATTGCCAAACTAAGTTGAGGCCTGCTGTGGGATTGCGGACGTGCGCTGAGCGAATTCTCTTCGCCTGTTCTGACGACTCAGCTCCGAGCCACTTTGTCATCAAATCTAGTTCTTCTCTGGCTGACAGATTCAAGTCCTTGGTGGTACTCAGGAAGGATGCTTTCCATGACCAATAATTTTCAGGACGGTCATCAAATTCTAGAAGACCTGAACTTAACAATTCTCGGCGGATGAGGTACCTAGCGAGGTCTTGTGCACCTTGTGGCTCGGGTGAGGACTGCTTGGCTGGATTGGCCGAGTGCTGTGGAGGTCTCTGCAGGTAAGTCTTACTTGTTTCTTCTCTTTTAAGCTCAGTGTCTCCGAAAACAGGCTGTTTGTTACTGTGGTGAGCAGCTGGTTCTGCGTCGAGATACCTGGATGTTTACTTGAAGAAAAATTTGGAGTGTTGTTGGACATACTCACTTGTACGTTGCACTGGACTGAGGGGCTGTTCTAGAACATATGCTTCATGGCTGTGCTCCCCGCCTTCGTTCTCCTCACCTTCTTCATAAGCAGCAGCTTCAGCTTTAGTGGCAGCGGCAGCTCTCTGGCTTTGGAGAACGTGGAGACTGGCGTCGAGGTCAGCTCTCTGCTTCATCACACTAGCTTCTTTTTCAGCGAAGGACAATTGAGCCTGGGCAGCTTTTGCCTTGGCATGTGCTTTGGCAGCTGCAGAAGCTGTCGATGATGACGGTCTGCTGGACCACCGAGATGATCTAGAGGGTGCTTTAGAGGACTGTGACTTGGCATCATTTGCTCGAAGAGGCTCATGCTTCTCGGTTGGCTGGTCAACGTCCTCTATGGTATATTGTCTTCCTGAGCGTAGACTCATGGTAGCTGAGTGGTATCTTCTTGTGCTTGAGCCCACTGTGCTGTTGCCTTTTCACTATTCTGCACTTGCAGCGCGTTCCTATGCAGAGCAAGACAGGTAGCTAACAACTTGATATCTTCCCATAAAAATCACAAGGCTTGACTTTTCTTGTAAACTTTACTGAAAGATTCCTATTGTGAAACTGAAATACAATACAGAAATGGAATCACACATTAGTATACAAGCACATAACTGATATGCATACACAAATTTAGGTACGCCTGAGCAACACAGTACATTTGGCATGTAACTTACCAAAACACGTGGAAACACAGCTTACTGTGAATATACATTTAGCAAACTGAAAGGCATTCTCTTTAAATTAGCCCTGTACATAGTGCATCAAAATACAGCTACAAGTTAACCAGCTAGACAGAGAGTGAGCACTTCACGGCTAGCTGTGTAAGTTTGCTTACAGAGAAAAGTTGCAAACTAAACATTTTCTGCAAAATATAGTGTACACTAATCATCTATAACATTCTCAAGTACTTACAGACAAATAGTGTCCAAGGCTGGAGCGTGACAAGAATATAACTTCCCAGATCATGTGTGGCTGCACGTCTGTGATATACAGTAGTTTACTTTACTGCACTTTACTGTGCTTTACTGCACTTTACTGTGCTTTGCTGCAATTTACTGCGCTTTACTGCACTTTCCTGCACTTTACTGCAGTTGCTAGGTACCAAATATCCACTAGGTGGTGGCACACAATGGAAATCGACCCAAATTACTCAAACCCCTGAATTAACTGGAAAACTAACATAAATTCCTAAAGAAAGGCAGCACACCGAGCATTTATACTCTCCCTGGACAGCGCCACACGTAGGCTGCTCAGTATTATTTCATAAGTCTTTCTTTCATGAATGACTGATACATGTCATTCTTCCTGCCTGAAGGATTGGTAGTCCGGCGACGTCCTTCTATCGGATTAATCGGACTACGAATAGCCGCAGTTGTTTGGATTTCCATTTGTGGCTGAAAGGCACGTCTCCTCGGACTGTGTCTGGGTCCCTGGGTCGCGTGGTTTGTACCGGCGGGCTGGCAGAGCTCGTGTTGCCTTGATCGACCTGAGGGGGACTGGGGAGATCGTGACTAGAGAGGGTGCGGGCCCCTAGAGGCGCAGAGCTGGCTTCATCCTGCTCAGTAGTCAGTGATTGACCGGCTTCCTGGCTTCGGCTGGTCATCCCGCAGGGAGCACTCTGTTCCCCGGGTTGATCCGGCGGAGTAGCTGGCAGATCCCTTGATGTCCCGGGTAGGGTGCCATCCTTGGAGGAGTGCAGAGTATCGGCGTCGTTAATACGGATCCCTCTATCGATTGGGTCTATGGGACCGGTTGGGCAGGGAGCAAGATCCCGAAGTGAAACTGTAGACTCCCGGCCATCAGGGTACCGCACGTATGCGTATGTAGGATTGACATCAGTTAGTTCGACTTTGTTGACGAGGGGATCACTCTTGGAGGATCGGATGAATTTTTGGAGCAGCACGGGGCCAGGAGCTGCCAACCATGATGGTAGGGATGTCCCATGAGTGGAGCGATGCTGGAACCTGAAGAATCGTTCATGAGGAGTAACATTGGTGGATGTAGAAAGGGGAGACCTGATGGAATGCAACGCATCAGGGAGCATAGTTTCCCACTGCTTGTCTGGTAGGTTGTGTGACATTAGTGCAAGACGAATAGCGTTCCAAATGCTAGCATTGTATCTCTCAACCTCTCCGTTTCCAATAGGATGATACGGTGTCATTTTCCTTGTGGCGATTCCCCGTTGGGAAAGATAACTTTTGAGTTTGCTTGACATGAAGGAGGGACCCCAATCAGGGTGGATGAAATTGGCCATACCGCAAAGGGAAAAGATATGATCGAGGCATTTGATCACTATGGAAGTAAGCATATTGGGACAGGGGAAAGCAAAGGGAAAACATGAATATTCATCCACCATAGTAAGCAAGTATGTGTTTCGCATTGAAGAAGGCAGTGGCCCTTTAAAGTCAATGCTGAGTCGCTGCATAGGCTGTGTAGTGTGTATCAGCAAGCCATCCGACGGACAGAAGAATTGCGGTTTTAATTCCGCGCAAATTCTACAAGTGGAGCATGTTCTTTTCACGTCTTCAGTAGAAAATGGGAGATTTTTAGATCACATAAAGTGTAACATATGGGTAACGCCAGAATGGCATAAATCATTATGAAGATCTGCAAGAGTCGAAGTTGACATGGAAGAGCAGAATGCACGCGTGAGGGTATCCCGGACCACATTATCTTTGCCGGGTCAATAATGTATGGTGTAGCCAAAGGCGGCCAATTCCATTCTCCAGAGCTGTACCTTGTTTTTCTTCACCTTAGTGCGTTTCTGGTTACATAAGAACATAAGAACATAAGAAATAGAAGCAGGAGTAGGCCAATTGGCCCCTCAAGCCTGCTCCACCATTCAATAAGATCATGGCTGATCTGATCCTAACCGCCAATCCACTATCACAGAACTACCTCCTGAATCTAACAGAATTAGACACATGAAATAGGAGCAGGATCAGGCTACACGGCCCCTGGGCCCGCGCCGCTACCCACAGGGCCATGTCTGATCCGAACCTAGACTCATGTCCAAATTCCTGCCTGCTCCCCGTAACCCTTAATTCCCTTTACTTCTAGGAAACTGTCTATTTCTGTTTTAAATTTATGTAATGATGTAGCTTCTACAGCTTTTTGGGGCAGCATATTCCATGGACCTACCACCCTCTGAGTGAAGTAGTTCCTCCTCATCTCAGTTTTGAAAGAGCAGCCCCTTATTCTAAGACTATGCCCCCTAGTTCTAGTTTCACCCATCATCGGGAACATCCTCCCCGCATCCACCCGATCCAACCCCTGCACAATCTTATATGTTTCAATAAGATCGCCTCTCATTCTTCTGAACTCCAATGAGTAGAGTCCCAATCTACTCAACCTCTCCTCATATGTCCATCCCCTCATCCCCGGGATTAACCGAGTGAACCTTCTTCGTACTGACTCGAGAGCAAGTATGTCTTTTCTTAAGTATGGACACCAAAACTGTATGCAGTATTCCAGGTGCGGTCTCACCAATACCTTGTACAACTGAAGCAATACCTCCCTATTTTTATATTCTATCCCCCTAGCAATGAAAGCCAACATTCCATTGGCCTTCTTAATCACTTGCTGCACCTGCATACTAACCTTTTGAGTTTCGTGCACCAGGACCCCCAGATCCCTTTGTACTTCAGTACTTTCCAGTTTCTTGCCATTAAGATAATAACTTGCTCTATGATTTTTCCTGCCAAAGTGCATAACCTCACACTTTCCAGTATTGTATTCCATCTGCCAAATCCCTGCCCACTTACTTAGCCTGTCTATGTCCCCTTGCAGGTTTTTTATGTCCTCCTCACTCACTACTTTCCCTCCCATCTTATTATCATCTGCAAACTTTGATATGTTACACTCGGTCCCCTCCTCCAAATCGTAAATATAGATTGTAAAGAGTTGGGGACCCAGCACTGACCCCTGCGGAACACCACTAGTTACTGATTGCCAGTCTGAGAATGAACCATTTATCCCAACTCTCTGCCTTCTGTTAGATAGCCAATCCTCTATCCATGCCAGAATATTACCCCCAATCCCGTGATTTTTTATCTTAAGCAATAATCTTTTGTGTGGCACCTTGTCAAATGCCTTTTGGAAGTCTAAATACACTACGTCCACTGGTTCCCCTTTATCCACCCTAAATGTTACTTCCTCAAAGAACTCCAGCAAATTTGTCAAACATGACTTCCCCTTCATAAAACCATGCTGACTTTGTCCTATTAAATTATGTTTATCCAAATGTCCTGTTACTGTCTCCTTAATAATGGACTCCAAAATTTTACCTACCACAGATGTTAGGCTAACCGGTCTATAGTTTCCAGCCTTCTGTCTACTGCCCTTTTTAAACAAGGGTGTTACATTAGCAGTTTTCCAGTCTGCCGGGACCTTTGCTGAGTCCAGGGAGTTTTGGAAAATTATTACCAATGCATCCACAATCCCTACCGCCACTTCCCTCAAGACCCTAGGATGTAAGCCATCAGGTCCAGGTGATTTATCCGCCTTGAGTCCCATTATTTTACCGAGTACCACTTCCTTAGTGATTTTGATCGTGTTTAGCTCCTCCCCCCCTATAGCCCCCTGTTTGTCCAGTGTTGGGATATTCTTAGTGTCCTCTACTGTAAAGACTGATACAAAATATTCATTCAGTGTTTTTGCCATCTCCATATTTCCCACCATTAATTTCCCGGTCTCATCCTCTAAGGGACCAACATTTACTTTAGCCACCCTTTTTCTTTTTGTATAACTATAAAAACTCTTACTATCTGTTTTTATATTTTTTGCTAATTTACTTTCATAATCTATCTTCCCTTTCTTAATCAATCTTTTTGTTATTTTTTGCTGTCCTTTAAAGTTTTCCCAATCCTCTATCCTCCCACTAGATTTGGCCTAAATGTATATTTGAATGTGATCGCTTAACCATTGCACTCTTAGGTAATGGAAGGCTGACTCAGTCCTTGTGTTGACATAAATATAATTGAGCAAAGATGAAGGTAATTTTTTTCAAAGTGGGCTCAGCGCCTTTGCTTTGTGCAAGATAATACAGTGCAGGAAAGCTAATTCAACGTTGCGGGAATCTTGCTAAAGAAGCCCTGTCACAAAGTCACTTTACGGAAAAAGGTGATATTCAAATGATAGATCTGAAGTGACACCAGAGAGACTCCCGACACAACAAAGGCCTTGACAGCTTTTCAACCAAGGATAGTGCCTGTGGCAAATAGAGAGGTTTCTGTATTATAGACCATATGGTTTTAAAATAGCTTCTAGCTATCTTTCCTTGTCACATTTCAAAATTAAGATGGAGGAAAAGTTGTCTATGGGACCAGGCCGGATTGGTAGAGGAGCTTTGTTCCAGATGCTAGCTGAATAACACATGGGCAAGATATACTCAGAACCTAGGAGACATGTAAGCACTTTATTGGTAATAATTCCTACTATTGTATTTTCAATCATGAATGGTTGACAACTCTGATATTAGAGGCCTCTGGACTTAATAAGTGCTGGCTAATTTACCCGCAATCTTTAGTTTTGGCAGGAGATCCACACTCCCTGGAGAAACCGAGTTTCATTTCACTCACACGTATTACATGTGGAAGATGTATCTAGAGACAAATTTGATTGGTTCATCTAAAAGTCTTCTTGCTTATTATAGAGAAATTCATTTCAAAAAGATTTTTTTCATCCCTTATGAGCTGATTCCAATTTTATTGTGCTGATTCCTTACACCAAATATTTAGCATCTGTATATTAATTAACCTGGAGATAAATCTGATTAATAGTTTTAATCTGTATGCATTAGTCTGATAATCTTCAGAGAGACAGGAGAATGAGGCATGCCACACGATCTCCAGTGAACTTTACATCACAATTAGTGGTTAATTGTTGAACCTGGGCACATTAATCCATCGATACATCCAGATATAAATGTAACGACTGCCGTGAACTTCTCTGCTACTCAGACTTTCCGTTCAGCCATGAAAGACCACTGGTTCTGCACCATTTTTTATGAAGAGAGCAAAGATTAATGCTTGCATTAACATACTTCTCTAATTCACTATTGCCTGAACTGCAAAACTGGGCCTAGAAATTCCACACCCGTGTGCCGGCCGTTAACGCTGGTTTGCTGCAGAAAAATGGCAGCCACCTCGCTTCTGGCCACCTCTGGCGTGGGACACGGCAGCCGCCATTTTGATAAGGACCACAGCATTGCCATTGACAGCGCTGGCCTCTGAAATGCAAATGAGCAGATCCCGATGCCAATCGGTGTGCAACGCCTGATTTGATGCCACGTCTGCAAACTTGGACGTTCTCACTCTGTTTAACGCTGGGTCCTAAGCACGCTCAGAAAAGCGTGCATGAAGTAGTGCTGCAGAGACGCTATCAGCGCTTCTTAAAGGGTCACACACATAGAATCATAGAAATTTATGTCACAGAAGAAAGCCATTCGACCCATTGGGCTGGATTTTGCCGGCCCTGGGGAGGTGGGTTTGGAGGTGGGACTGTCGGGAAAATGGCAGAATTTGGGGGCGGGTGCCCAACCCGCCCCCAATCCACCTCCATGCCATCTTGCCAGGTGGCAGGCAGCCAACCCATGCCGGGTCCTGCCTCCTCGAGGCGGGAAGGGGATTAATGCCAATTAACTGCCTGTTAACAAGTAGTTAACAGGCAGTTTTTTGGCAATCCCTATTTTGAGCCCTGAAGTGTGGGCTTCCCAATGGCTCCGAACCTCGCCAGGGTCAGCGAGGCGGGCCATCGGTCTGTGGGGGTCGGAGAGTCTGAGATGTCCGGTGTGCAGGTGAGTAATGGGTGCATGTGTGCAGAGGTAAGTGTGTGAGGTGTGTGTAAAGTGCTTTAATAAGTTTTACTTACCCTTACTTCTTCCTGCAGGCTTCCTCCCTTCAGGTCTCGGGAGTCCCTCAGCTCACCAGCACAGAAAGCAGAATGGCCGCTGAACTGTCAAAAGCTGCAGCCTTCAGCTTTCTGGTCAGAAAGGCTTTCTACTTGAGTCTTGAGTAAAGACACAACTTAGAAGACAGATTGTTAGTGTTTGACAGCTTCACAGAGCCGTCAAACGATGACAATTCAGCTGTCAAAAGCTCTTGACAGATGAAACGGCACTCGCTGACGTCACCTGTAACTGGCTTTCCCTTAATTGGTCTGCTAAGCCTGCTGGGCGGGCTTAACAAGGTGAATCAAGGGAAACTAGCGTGGGTTGGCCACAAGTCGATGGAGGCAGGACTAAAACCCAACAAATGGGAGTCCCGCCTCCAAAAGCTCCCCATTGACAAACTCCAGCCCATTGTGTCTGTGCCGGCCGAAGAAGAGCAAGCCAGCTTAATCCCATTTTATAGGTTACGGCAATTCAAGTGTATATCTGTGGTGATTATTCCTTGTTTAGTAAAAGTATTGTGATTGGTTGTTTGTTAACTGCCTTGGGATATATGTTGTAATCTCATTGGTAGTTGATGATCACATGATGTGTTGTGGCCACCTTAAATTCAGTTCTTTTCCAGCTTTGGTTGGGACTGGATGTGGGAAGATGTGCTGCAGATTTTAAAGTTAATAAAGCCTAGCTTTGGAAGGCAAATCTATTCTTTATTTCAATTTATTAACTTTATGTTAGAATGGAGCGATATCTTCAACCAGAACGATTCAAGGCTGACCCCAATTCTGCTGGAGTGGATGATAAATGGAAACATTGGTATTGTACATTTTAAAACTTTTTGGGCGTGTTGGATCAAGAGTCTCTAAATAAGCTGAATATGCTGATCAACTACATTGCTCCGGATGTATATAAATATATTTTGGACTGTAAAACTTATGAAGTGGCTATTTCTACATTGGAAAAGATTTTTGTTAAACCAAAGAATGAGGTATTTGCACGTCACCTTCTATCTGCCCGTAGGCAGCAGGTGGGAGAATCTTTGGATACTTATTTACAAGCACTTCGGTGCCTTAGTGTTAACTGTAATTATAAGGCCGTGACGGCTGAAGAATATAACGAAGAATCGGTACGGGATGCTTTTATTAATGGATTACTGTCTAGATCAATTCGTCAGTGGTTGTTAGAAAATAAGACTTTGGATCTTAAAAGTGCTTTTGAGCAAGCTTCTACATTGGATGTGGCTCAGAGAAGTTCGGATTCTTATGCTCTTTTTAATCGGCCTGCGACTATGGTTTCGGCAGTTTCAGATGAAAAGGAATTATGTGGACTTAATGGGAGTGGTTTACTAGATTCTGAAACAGTTTCTACTTCGGCGGCTGTTGCCTCTAGGATTCAGAAGTGTTATTTTTGTGGGAATATCCGGCACCCTCGTCTGAAGTGTCCTGCTCGGGAGGCTGTGTGTAGTAAATGCGGCAAGAGAGGTCATTATGCACACGTGTGCAAATCATCAGGTTCAATTACCTCCTCCTCTCCTGGTGTGGGAGGGCCCTCCTCCACTACCTCCTCTGTGACTATTCAGCCTTTAGATAGGG
Organism: Somniosus microcephalus; assembly: GCF_052327205.1. Taxonomy (NCBI): domain Eukaryota; kingdom Metazoa; phylum Chordata; class Chondrichthyes; order Squaliformes; family Somniosidae; genus Somniosus; species Somniosus microcephalus. The sequence goes on from NC_140997.1 coordinate 155,419,226, forward strand.
CGTTTATTGCATCAATTTCTGCTGCATTTGCTCATGGCCTAAACAAAGCTATAGTTACGGCTCAAGTTAATGGGTTGGAAGTGAAGGCCCTTATAGATACGGGCAGTACTGAGAGTTTTATAAGTCTTCAGTTTGCGAAGGAGAAGCATTTGAAAATTTTGCCTGTTACGTATCAGGTGTGTATGGCTCAGACGACCCTTACTTCACAAATAGCTGGTTGTTGCTTTGTGAAAATGATTCTTCTAGGTAATACGTATACTGATATACGCCTATCTGTTTTGCCTAATCTCTGTGCGGATATTTTGATTGGACATGGTGTGCTTCAGTTACACGAGTCTCTTAGTCTTTCATTTGGAGGGACTAAGCCACCTTTATCTATTTGTGGATTAACCTCTTTATCTATTTCTCCATTATCACTTTTTTCCAATTTGATGTCGGATTGTAAGCCAATTGCTATCAAGTCAAGAAGATATAGTAGTCAGGATAGAGAATTTATTAATTCTGAAGTTCAACGTCTCTTATTGGAAGGAATCATTGAACCTAGTTGTTCGCCTTGGCGAGCACAGGTAGTTGTCACGACTAACGAGAGACACAAGAAACGAATGGTGATAGACTATTCCCAAACTATTAATAGGTATACTCAATTAGATGCGTACCCTTTGCCTAAGATTGATGAGCTTATCAACAAAGTATCTCAGTATAAGGTTTTTAGCACTATTGATTTAAAGAGTGCTTATCATCAGATTCCTATTGTTAAGAAGGATCAACCATATACGGCCTTTGAGGCTGGTGGAAAGCTGTATCAGTTTTGCTGAATACCATTTGGTGTTACTAATGGTGTTGCTTGTTTTCAACGGGCAATGGATGCTTTTATAAGTGATAACTCCCTCTCTGACACCTTTTCATATTTAGATGACATCACAGTGTGTGGCAAATCAAGGGTGGAGCATGATTCTAATTTAAAAAGATTCCTTCAAGCTGCGGAAAAAGTTGGTTTAACTTTTAACAAAGAGAAATGTACCTTTTCGACTACTGAGGTAAATCTATTGGGGTATATTATCTCAGGAAACAAGATTAAACCAGATCCAGAACGTCTGCGACCATTGATTGATTTACCTTGTCCTACTAATTCAAAGGCTTTGCAACGAGTTGTTGGACTGTTTTCTTATTATTCTAATTGGATTGCAAATTTTTCACGGAAGATCTGGCCTCTTATTCGGGTTACGACATATCCTCTATCATGGGAGGCCAGGACATGTTTTGAGAATTTTAAAAAGGATATTTTAGGAGCAGTTGTGCATTCTATTGATGAGCAGGTTCCCTTTGTGATCGAGACGGATGCTTCGGATTTTGCAATTGGGGCTACTCTGAACCAAAATGGAAGACCTGTGGCCTTTTTCTCACGTACTTTGAACAATAGTGAAAAAATACATTCTTCAATAGAGAAAGAGGCATACGCAATAGTAGAAGCATTGCGTAAATGGAGACATTATTTATCGGGGCGACATTTCACGTTGGTAACTGATCAAAAATCTGTGTCCTTTATGTTTGATGTTAAACATTTTGGAAAGATCAAAAATGATAAAATAATGAGATGGAGGATTGAGTTGGCATGTTACCATTTTGACATAGTTTATCATCCGGGGAAGGATAATGTTGCTGCTGATGCACTGTCGAGGGCTTATTGTTCTGTGATTCACGGAGATACGCTTATTAATCTTCACAATGCCTTATGTCATCCTGGGGTTACGAGGATGATACACTTTGTACGCAGTAAGAACTTGCCTTTTTCAGTTGAAGACGTCAAGCGGATGACTTCATCATGTTCTATCTGTGCTCGGTGTAAACCGAATTTTTTTAAGCCTCAACGAGCTCATCTTATAAAGGCTACTTCTCCTTTTGAACGTTTGAGCGTCGATTTTAAGGGGCCTCTTCCTTCAACTACTCAAAACCGATATATATTTACTGTTGTGGATGAGTTTTCAAGGTTCCCTTTTGCTTTTCCTTGTGCAGATGTATCAGCTGCTACAGTTATTAAATGTCTGACTCAACTTTTTGTCATCTTTGGGATGCCTGCGTATATCCATTCGGATCAGGGAAGTTCTTTTATGTCTTCCCAGTTGAAGGAATACCTTCAGAGTCGGGGAATTTTTACTAGTAGAACTACCCCGTATAATCCCCAGGGTAATGGACAGTGCGAACGATACAATGGGGTGATCTGGAAGGCAGTTATGTTGGCTTTGACATCCCGGAACCTTAAGAATACACAGTGGGAAATGGGACTGCCTGATGCTCTGCATTCCATTAGATCATTGCTTTCAATGGCTACTAATGTGACCCCCCATGAAAGGCTCTTTAACTATCCGCGGAGATCTACTACGGGATATTCGGTACCTTCATGGCTTACTATGCAGGGACCTGTGCTGCTTCGACGCCATGTTAGATTGTCAAAATATGATCCTTTGGTGGAGGAGGTGGAGCTGTTGGAGGCAAATTCCCAATATGCTCATATTTGATTCCAAGATGGGAAAGAAAGTACTGTTTCAATTAAAGACCAGGGGCTAGATTTTCAGTTGCTTGCGCCAGCAGTTAGCGCCTTAAGAGAAGTGATTTTCGGGCGCTATGCGTGTAGCGCCCGGGTGCAGCGCAGTTTGCGCCCCGCCCCAAATTAGGTTGCCCGTTAGCGCCGGTGCAAAGTTTAGCGGCCGCCCGGATGCGCGCGCAGAAAATGACATCACATCCTCGTGCAACGCCCTTTGGCCGCCCCGAATCCAAACTTCAGTCGGACCGCCCCATTGTGCGGCTGGCGTCCAGAGCGTTTGTAAAATGGAACGCAACAGACCCTGGGGAGCGCAAATTAAAGGGCACTCCTCATGCACTATAAACGGCAGTCTGCATGTGTTGTGTGGAAGGATCCAGTGTGTTGTTGTGAACGGTGTATTTATGTTTCCGGGCACCACCACCACCACCACCACCTCCTCCTCCTCCTCCTCCTCCTCCTCCTCCTCCTCCTCCTCCTCCTCCTCCTCCTCCTCCTCCTCCTCCTCCTCCTCCTCCTCCTCCTCCTCCTCCTCCTCCTCCTCCTCCTCCTCCTCCTCCTCCTCCTCCTCCTCCTCCTCCTCCTCCTCCTCCTCCTCCTCCTCCTCCTCCTCCTCCTCCTCCTCCTCCTCCTCCTCCTCCTCCTCCTCCTCCTCCTCCTCCTCCTCCTCCTCCTCCTCCTCCTCCTCCTCCTCCTCCTCCTCCTCCTCCTCCTCCTCCTCCTCCTCCTCCTCCTCCTCCTCCTCCTCCTCCTCCTCCTCCTCCTCCTCCTCCTCCTCCTCCTCCTCCTCCTCCTCCTCCTCCTCCTCCTCCTCCTCCTCCTCCTCCTCCTCCTCCTCCTCCTCCTCCTCCTCCTCCTCCTCCTCCTCCTCCTCCTCCTCCTCCTCCTCCTCCTCCTCCTCCTCCTCCTCCTCCTCCTCCTCCTCCTCCTCCTCCTCCTCCTCCTCCTCCTCCTCCTCCTCCTCCTCCTCCTCCTCCTCCTCCTCCTCCTCCTCCTCCTCCTCCTCCTCCTCCTCCTCCTCCTCCTCCTCCTCCTCCTCCTCCTCCTCCTCCTCCTCCTCCTCCTCCTCCTCCTCCTCCTCCTCCTCCTCCTCCTCCTCCTCCTCCTCCTCCTCCTCCTCCTCCTCCTCCTCCTCCTCCTCCTCCTCCTCCTCCTCCTCCTCCTCCTCCTCCTCCTCCTCCTCCTCCTCCTCCTCCTCCTCCTCCTCCTCCTCCTCCTCCTCCTCCTCCTCCTCCTCCTCCTCCTCCTCCTCCTCCTCCTCCTCCTCCTCCTCCTCCTCCTCCTCCTCCTCCTCCTCCTCCTCCTCCTCCTCCTCCTCCTCCTCCTCCTCCTCCTCCTCCTCCTCCTCCTCCTCCTCCTCCTCCTCCTCCTCCTCCTCCTCCTCCTCCTCCTCCTCCTCCTCCTCCTCCTCCTCCTCCTCCTCCTCCTCCTCCTCCTCCTCCTCCTCCTCCTCCTCCTCCTCCTCCTCCTCCTCCTCCTCCTCCTCCTCCTCCTCCTCCTCCTCCTCCTCCTCCTCCTCCTCCTCCTCCTCCTCCTCCTCCTCCTCCTCCTCCTCCTCCTCCTCCTCCTCCTCCTCCTCCTCCTCCTCCTCCTCCTCCTCCTCCTCCTCCTCCTCCTCCTCCTCCTCCTCCTCCTCCTCCTCCTCCTCCTCCTCCTCCTCCTCCTCCTCCTCCTCCTCCTCCTCCTCCTCCTCCTCCTCCTCCTCCTCCTCCTCCTCCTCCTCCTCCTCCTCCTCCTCCTCCTCCTCCTCCTCCTCCTCCTCCTCCTCCTCCTCCTCCTCCTCCTCCTCCTCCTCCTCCTCCTCCTCCTCCTCCTCCTCCTCCTCCTCCTCCTCCTCCTCCTCCTCCTCGTTTTCCCCCCCCCCCCCACACTCTGCTTTTGAAAAGAACACATGCACCCTTCCCCTTTAAGAGCTCAGTGGCACCAGAGTGTCTGCCGTGCGCTGCGCCCGAGATCGGGCGTTGCGCTCTGCACCGCCGGCTTAGCGCCTAAAGATAGTCGTGGAACGCCTCTTTTAGCGCTCCACCAACCTCTTAGGGCGAAGCCACTGAATTTCTGGCAACGGGGCGCTACTTTGGGGCGGGCGCTAAGGTTAGCGCCCCAAAACTGTCTATACTGAAAATCTAGCCCTTGGCTCCTTGTGGGGGCCAGCCCTCTTCTGAGGATATTAACAATAGTCATGATTCAGATAATGTGGATGCTGTTACAGATACTACGAATATTTCCAATCCGATTGCAGATAATTATACTTCTATTAGTCAGCCCTTGATAGATGTTTATGAGCGTCCCAGTTTAACTTCTGATGGGATTTCTAATCTGGAAACCGTGGAAAATCGGGATATGGATAGCCTTCCTGCTGAAGATACTTCTGTGCCTTCTGGTGTGGGAGGGCAAGGAATTTCAACAAGGTTAAGAAGGTCGACACGAACAAGATATCCGGTCGACCGATTGAAAATGGACTTTTAAATTGATAGTAATGTTTTAAAATTGTTGAAATATTATAGCATATTGTTTTAGTTGAGAGATACTTAGGGCTAGATTTTCAGTTGATAGCGCCAGCAGTTAGCGCCTTAAGAGAAGTGATTTTCGGGCGCTATGCGTGTAGCGCCAGTGCGCAGCGCAGTTTGCGCCCTGCCCCAAATTAAGTTGCCCGTTAGCGCCGGCGCAAAGTTTAGCGCCCGCCCGGATGCCCGTGCAGAAAATGACGTCACATCCTCGTGCAACGCCCTTTGTGCGCCCCGATTCCAAACTTCAGTCGGACCGCCCCATTGTGCGGCTGGCGGCCGGAGCGTTTGGAAAAAGGAACGCAACACAACCAGCGCGGGCCCCGGGGGGCGCAAATTAAAGGGGACGTGCTCTCCAGTATAAAGGCCAGCCTTTTTTCAGAAAACACTCTTGTGCAACGCATTTCTGGAGACACAACAAGGAGGATAGCTAACTGGTTTCAAGCAGCAAGAGCTCAGGTATTTTTGGACTCAGGCCAGAGCGCTGCAAGTGGCCTTTTGGAAATTTGAGTGTTTGCCAGGATTTGATGGGGGTTGCATGGGGTGCCAACGCGGAGCTGCAGCTCCATGTCCGTAGGGCTCGCAGACGCATTGTGAGAGGGGCAGCCCTGGCTAGAGGCAGAGGGGGCTACAGGCGTCGGCCACGTAGGCCTTACCCAGTCAGGCTATACCGCCAGCAGCGCTCCTACCTAAACATGAGTGCCGCGCGATGTGTTAAAAGGCTCCGATTCCGAAAGGAGGTGATTGCAGAGATCTGCCACCTGCTTCGCCGAGATCTGCGGCCAAAGCTCAGGTGCAGGACGTCTCTGTCGGTGGAAGTGAAGGTGACGGTGGCATTGAACTTCTATGCCACCGGCTCCTTCCAATACGCTGCTGGGGACATAGCAAACATCTCCCAGTACGGCGCGCATCGCTGCATCCGCCAGGTGACCGAAGCACTGTTCAGAAGGAGATGCCAATTCATCTCCTTCCCCATGGCCCTGGAGAGCCAGCATCAGCGCGCATTGGGATTTTCCACACTCGGGGAATTCCCCTTGGTGCAGGGCGCCATTGACTGTATGCATGTGGCTTTGCGGGCCCCTCTGGAGCATGGCGAGCAGTATCGCAACAGGAAGGGCTACCATTCTCTGAATGTGCAGCTGGTCTGTGACCACAAGCAACGCATCATGGCAGTCAATGCCAGCTTCCCAGGCAGCAGCCACGATGCCTTTATCCTGCGGCAGAGTACTGTGCATGACATGTTCCAGGCACAGCCTCCCCCAAGAGGATGGCTACTCGGGGACAAAGGCTATCCTTTGTGCACCTGGCTCATGACCCCGCTCCGCGCGCCCAGGACCGCTGCTGAAGAGGCCTACAACGAGAGCCATCAAACCACCCGCAACATCATCGAGCTAACTATTGGGGTCCTCAAGCAGCGGTTCCGCTGCCTTGATCGCTCCGGAGGAGCTCTCCAGTATTCGCCGGGCCGGGTCTCCCAATTTGTGGTGGTTTGCTGCATGCTACACAACCTGGCTATCCGCAGGACTCAGGCACTGCCACCTGACGTTGGACCAGCACCTCAGGAGGAGGAGCAGGAGGAGCATGAGGAGGAGGAGGAGGAGGAGCAGGAGTACGTTCCCAGGAGGGAGCGACCAGGGCCAAGGGCCGCACGACGCCACCTTATTACACGGTACTTCTAAGCCCCCTGTCAGGGAATGGCCAGGGGCCATGAGGGAAGATGAATGCAGCCGCTCCGCAACCCCTCAGCCGGCGAAGCCAACAAACACTAAGAAGAACAACCATGGAGACTGCATGAATAAAGATAATTTTTTATTACACAAAAATGAAAAGCCCTTCCCACATGAATCCCCAAAAACAATAAATGGGCCCCACAAAAAGCCCAACAAACGACTCACTCCCACAAACTGGGGAGGAGTCACTCCACCTTTCTTCAAACCGGGCCTCAACGTCGGCCTAACGCAAAAAATAAGCCCTCCAACAACACAACCATGGGCAAAATAAAGATGGCCACTGCCATATAAAAAGAAAGCTGGCCACACCCTCTACTGAGTGGCCCGCGAGGGCGAGACCTTGCCCAGCCTTTTGCCTCCCCTGCCCGGCCTGCTGCTCCTTCGCAAGCTCTGCCCAGTGGCTGCTGCGAGGCTGGGGGAAGGCGCCTGAGGCTCAGATGCCCTTCCGCCAGATGCCGCTGGGGGGCGGCCTACACGGCGTTTGGGCCTCGAGGGGCCGTCTGCTGAGTGGCGCACCTGAGCCTGGCCACCATCAGCTGCAGCCGCTTGCCCTTGATGCCCCAGTGGGGGAATGGCGGCGACGGATGGCGCAATGTGGGCCAGCTGGCGTCTGGGATGCGCTGGCTGGTGCTGTGGCGCGGTGGCACTCGGCCGGGCCCGCACTGCAGGATCCGCAACAATCAGCCGAGGGGCGGCTTGCTGGGATGGTCCAGCGCGGCGGCTGCCCTGGCGATACCTGCCTGAGACAGCGCATGTGGCAGCAGTGAGTGCCCCTGTTGTCCTGGTGTGCGCGCGCATCACATCCGCCAGGGTCTTGACGGCATCAGTCAGCATGCGGCCACTCGCGGCAGTTGCTGCCCCGAACTCGCGCACACTGGTCGCCAGCGACTCGATGGCCTCAGGCATGCGCCCCACCACGCTCATGAGCTCCGTGTGGCGCCGGTCCGAATCCTCGGCCATCTTATCCAGCTTCCGCACCTCCTCCGAGGTGAAGGTGTCCGGACTGGAGTCGCGACTCTCCCCCTGGGGAGGAGGGGGCCGAACTAAGGGACCCTTGCCACGTTGGTGGCGGCGAGTGTGCCGATCAGCAGCACTCCCCTCTGATCCTTCCCCCCTTTGGGGGGAAGGCCGCGGGCCACGCGCACGGCTCCTGGGTGGCTGGACGCCACTGGTCCCAGAAGCTGCATTGCCCTGCGACAGTTCCTCCAGGCACTCGTCCAGTGAGGAGGTGTCAAGCATTTCCTCCTCTCCTGCGGGACGTGACTGTTCCCCCGATGGTCCGGCTTGCTCCTCCTCCTGCTCGGAGGTGCTGTCACTGGCAGCTTCAGGGTCCTGGTCGTCACCAGCTGAAAGCAGGAATGCACAAGAATAGCTTCAGAGTGAGGAGACGGCGTCAGCGAGGGAGTTAGGACTGGTGGCATTCAGCGCATTGGTGGGACAGTGGCAAAGGAGGTAGCTCAGATGGGCCAGTGCGACGCGAGAGGGCCAAAAGGCGAGGTCCTTACCATTGCCGGGCAGTGGAGGGTCGGATACTCTGCACGCTGTGGGGACGATCACACGGGCTCCCATGAGCACACACACGCGCTCCTCCAGCCGAGTGAGCTTCTGCAGCTTGGCGCGGCCACCCCTGGCATGGGCCTGGCGATTAACGGCTACTTTAGCCTGCAAGAGAAAGGACGGGCTGTAAGTGCGCAGTGTAGCCCTGATGTAGTGTGCACTGCCTCCCATGGTGGAATAGCTTGGCAAGAGTGAAGCCCTGATGTAGTGTGCACTGCCTCCCATGGTGGAATAGCTTGGACAGAGTGAAGCCCTGATGTAGTGTGCACAGCCTCCCATGGTGGAATAGCTTGGCCAAAGTGTAGAGTGCCGAATGGCCATTTGATGCTCATGACTGTCCCAATGCTGCTGGCTGAGGGCTGGCCAATAGGACTTTCAGCTCCCTTTGCCCATCATGTCAGGTGTACATGCAAGAATGAGGAGGAGACTGGAAAGGCTACTCACCTTGACAATCCTGGTCAGGTCGTTGTATTTTTTACGACATTGTTTGTGGGTCCTGGGGGCATCGCCGGTGAACGTCACCCTCTGGGCGATCTGCTTCCAGGCTTTGGTGTAGTCGTGGTGGGTTGGATTCCTCCCACTCTCTGGGAACAAGATCTTGCGCCTCACCTCCAGAGCTGTGACCATTATGTCCAGATCACCCTCTGAGAAGCGCAAGGCATGCTGACGGGCCTTCTCTGGCGTTGCCATGACTCCCTGGGGCTGAGCAGCAGTGTTGAGGCCTCTTTGCAAGGCTGCAGTGTGCAGGGCGTGGCAGCAGACCAATTCGTCCCTTCCCCCTTTAAGAGCTGGTCGGCGCCATGGGGTCTGCTGTCAGTCCAAAAATGACCGCACCCGCGCTGCGCCCCGCCTGGGCGCTATCCCTCTGGACCGCTGGCTTAGCACCTAAAGAGAGTAGTGGAACGCCTCTTTTAGCGCTCCACCAACCTCTTAGGGCGAAGCCACTGAATTCCCGGCAACGGGGCGCTACTTTGGGGCGGGCGCTAACTTCGGGCGGGCGCTAAGGTTAGCGCCCCAAAACTGTCTATACTGAAAATCTAGCCCTTAATACTTATGTGCAATGTTACTATTTGTTGTTGTTCACTTAGTATTGTGTCATGTGAACAGTTTTATTCTTGTTGTGCATAGTTTTAGTTGTAAATAATTAATTATAAATTGTAAAGGTTATTTAGGTTGGAGTATATTTTAAGAGGGGTGAATGTGGTGATTATTCCTTGTTTAGTAAAAGTATTGTGATTGGTTGTTTGTTAACTGCCTTGGGATATATGTTGTAATCTCATTGGTAGTTGATGATCACATGATGTGTTGTGGCCATCTTAAATTCAGTTCTTTTCCAGCTTTGGTTGGCACTGGATGTGGGAAGATGTGCTGCAGATTTTAAAGTTAATAAAGCCTAGCTTTGGAAGGCAAATCTATTCTTTATTTCAATATCTAAGTATTTTTTAAATGTGATGAGCGTTTCTGCTCTACCACATTTTCAGGCAGTGAGTCCCAGACCCCACCACCCTCTGGGTGAAAAGATTTCTCCTCAAATCCCCTCTAATCCTACCAATTACTTTAAATCTATGCCCCCCCTCTGCTAAGGGAAATAGGTCCTTCCTATCCACTCTATCTGGGCTGCTCATAATTTTATACACCTCAATCAAGTCTTCCCTCAGCCTCCTCTGTTCCAAAGAAAACAACCCCAGCCTATCCAATCTTTCCTCATGGCTAAAATTCTCCAATCCTGGCAATATCCTTGTAAATCTCCTCTGCAATGCAATCACATCTTTCCTGTAATGTGGTGACCAGAACTGCACACAGCACTCTATCTGTGACCTACCTAGTGTTTTATACAGTTCAATCATAACCTCTCTGCTCTTATATTCTATGCCTCAGCTAATAAAGGAAAGTATTCCGTATGCCTTCGTAACCACCTTATCTACCTGTACTGCTACCTTCAGGCATCTGTGGACATGCACTCCAAGGTCACTCTGTTCCTCTATGCATTTCAGTATCCGACCATTTATTGTGCATTCCCTTGCCTTGTTAGCCCTCCCCAAATGTTTACCTCACACTTCTCTGGATTGAATTACATTTGCCACATTTCTGCCCACCTGACCAGTCCATTGATATATCTTCCTGCAGTCTACAACTTTCTTTCTCACTATCAACCACGCGGCCAATTTTTGTATCATCTGCAAACTTCTTAATCATGCCCCCTACATTGAAGTCTAAATCTTTCAGGGAAGTTTGGATTTAAGCTCTTGGACTGTTTCTTTTATATTTTGTTGAAGTAGTGGCTTCGTGCAATAGATGTTAAAAGTTTTAAAAGTGTGCAGGGAGTTCTGCTGGATGTTTGCAAGGCTTCGGATGGTAAAGGAAGGTCTCTGAGAAGACAGAAAATGCTGGAAATACTCAGTAGATCAGGTAGCATCCATGGAGAGAGAAACAGAGTTAACATCTCGAGTCGAGATGCTGCCTGACATGCTGAGGATTTTCAGTAATTTCAGCTTTTATTTCAGATTTCCAGCATCCACTTACAGAGGGAAGAAGAAGACACAGAAGAGGAAGACACAGAAGAGGAAGACACAGTAGAGGAGGAAGCAGAAGAGGAGGAAGTAAAAGAGGAGGAAGCAGAAGGAAGGATGCAACCTAGACAGTCCCTTTCTGGCCGGGATATCTGGGATGGAATCATCTGCCTGAGTTACCAATGACCACGACTTCAATTCCCCTTTTACCATTTGTCCCATGCCTTCCCTTCTCTCTGTAACTGGCCATCACAGTGTCCTCTTGGTCACAATGCTGAAAAAAAAGCCACCGCAAAGCAAAATTTCCAGTCCAACTTTATCCATTTTTGCATCCAATATTACATCAAAAAATCAACTAAACAACCTTATGCATTCCCTTAATGAGTGTCTTGCATGTGCCTTTGCCTCTTCTAGTGAATTTACACAGTGCTACCCCAGTGGCTGCAGCACTCTCCTCTCCCTCTTCTTGGTCAGCCACTGGCTGGGCAGGCTGGATTTCTTGGGTATATAAATGAGGAAGGCACAAGGGTGGAGTTGTGGTGAGGGGTGGACGGGAAAGCAAGAGCTGCATGCTTACACCATGCGCACCTTGTTAATCAGAAGATATTGTGGGATGAGGGGGGAGTGGGATGTGCGAAGGAGGGTAATGTATGAGGATAGCAACAATTTGTATTCTTTCAGCCCAGCCACTGGCCAAGGCCTCAGCCATCCCCCTGCCAAGAATGGCCAGCACCATCTCCTCTGAGGTGGTGAGGTGTGCCTTGTATTTGATAGATATTGTTGGTAGGTGAGCGACAGAGTGGGGTGGGGGTGGGGGAGGGGTGGTCATACAATGACCAGTCTGTGATGCTAAGTTAGACAGAAGTGCCTGTGTGGAGGAAGTGCAGGTATTATTGACAGAACGTTTAATCAAAGGAGACCAAGTCCCCTTTGAAAAAGTGATAAACTTTATTCCGGAAAGTCTGTCTCAGAAAAAACACAACGGGTTAACAAAGAAACAGAGCCAGTTGGTTCAGCATAAAGTGCAGGAGAGAGAGGGAGAGAGAAAGAAGGAAAAATATCTAATTTGTAGACTAACTAATCTGAAAGCTCAGCAAAGGAAGGGAAAAAACAGGGATTTGGAAAGCCAGGAAAAGCTGCTGAGACACCGATTTAAAAAGAGAAAAAAAAGAGAGAAACTTAAAGCTTTACCGACATGGAAGTTATTAACATCTGTGCCGAGACAAATAAAACAAAAGATTTGCTGAGTGAAAGGAACCTTAAAAAATGCTAGAATTTCAGTTTGTGTGAAAGTGTGTGTTAGAGTGTGAAAGTATTCATGACTATGAATGTTTAAGAAGTTACAGTATTTCCTTTCTCTGAAAGTTTGCCTTTAAAACAAAGTGTTTGTTATGTGTGTTTTAGCGCCACCCACTTCTTTGTGTTAAAAGCGTTTAACACTTTTGTCTTGTCTTGAATTTTGGAAGTTTTAAGAATGTGCGAATAAGATTGTGCCCCAAGAATTGAAAAAAAAAACTAATACAATTTAAGTTAAGCTGGTGTGTAAAAACAGAGAAGAACAACAAAAAGTTTGTTTAACAAAAGATTAAGGCCTAGAAATTCAGTTGGGCGCCGTTTGGGGCGCCAAGCTCGCCTGGGCGCCGGAATTACCACTGCGAGTGGAGCCACTTGCGCCATCCCGATATTCAGTTTCTGCGCCCCAAACGGAAGCGGGCCGCTACTCGAGGCTCCCCGCGCCCCGCTTGGGGTGCTCACCCTGAATATCGCCGCGCTAAGGGCCACAGCGCCACACGCTGCGGCACGGCACGCTGCGGTACTGCAGGCCTTCCTCCCACTGTTAAGGGGGAGGTGCCTGCAACAGCGCGATCCCCGCTCGCGAGTGCCAGCAAATGAGCCCGGCACCAAGGAGAAGTGCCGGGCTCTCGGGAAACAGCCGGCAATGCCGCGGGGGGGGGGGTTTAGGAGGCTGGGGATGGAGGTGCTGGCAGGCGGCCGCCGAAAAAGTGGCCGCCCCGCACCTCCACCTTAACTTGCGCCACTACCGCCACAGGTAGGCACTGTGAGCCGGTCGCGATTTGCGACCGGCGTTAAAGAGGTGGGCGCGACCAAATATGGTGATCGGGGCGGGAGCGGGGTGCTGCGCACACCGATGACATCATCGGTGGCGGCGCAGCGCTACAGGCTAACGCCGCCATTAGCGCCCCGCTAAATATCGCGGGAGGTGTGGCCAGTGGCGCTAAAGCCACTGGGTGCCCTCTTTGGGCGCTAACTGGTGGCGCAGCCCACTGAATTTCTAGGCCTAAGTTTCAGTCTAAGATTTAACCTTGGGTCGCGGTTGCTATGGTGAAATTTTCCAAAGCAGTTTAATTTGACTTGTTTAAATGTGAAAAACTGATTTTTCTCCAGTTATATTCAATGTTTTTACAGTATTTTGGAAAGGCATCTGAAGAAAGGACAATAAGAAATATGACATAATTTACTGTTTTCTGCCAGCATGTGCTATTTTGTTTGTTTTTTCTGTTCTTGTTTAGTTAAAGTGTGAAAACACAACTGTCTTTTTCAATCGGTAAAGTTTTTTAAAATTTATGTGAAGTGACGCAATTGCGTGCGCCTGACAATGTTTCACTCCGCCTTCTTAAAACCTGCAAATGAGTTAACCCTTTTCACTGACAGCTGTTTAAGTTCACCAAGCAACAACTTTAGTATGAAATTTAAAGATATTGGACATTACTAAATTTAAGTTTCTTAATTTAAATTAATATTTCCCAGAAGGAAAATTATGGTTTGATAAATTAACCCCTTGGGCTCTAAGCAGAGTCACAATGGATTATCTTCTTTCTTTTGTTATATGGAAGTTACCTTGTAAACTAACTGCAGCACTTCTGTCTCTAATGTTAAAACACTGTGGCCTAGAAATTCAGTTGCGTTCGCCAGCCGTTAACGCCATAAGAGGGGTAGATTTCCAGCGCTAGGCACTTAGCGCCCGGGCGCAGGCCGGTCTGCGCCAACGCCCAACTTCAGTTGACATTTAGCGCCGGCGCAAAGTGTTTGCGCCCGCTCAGCTGCGCGCGCAGCTTATGACGTCATTTCGTCGTGCAACGCTGTTTGTGTGCCCCAAACCGGAAATTCAGTGGCGTCCGCCCAATGTGGGCGTGGCGCTGTTAAGAACTGTGAAGTGGAACGCAGCAGAGGCCCTGCGGGCCTCGGGGAGTGCTAATTAAAGGGCACTTACACTGAACTATAAAGGCCAGCCATTTTGCTGCAATGACTTTAGTGCTTTGGATTTCTGGACAGAGACCAAGGAACAGGCCTTTCTGATTTGGGACAACATAGGAGAGGTATTTTTGGCTTCTGGCCAGAGCTTGGAAATTTGACTCTTTGTGATTTCACTGTTTGCAAGTTTATTATGGGGGCTGCATGGGGTTCCAACCCTCAGTTCCAGCATTATGTGCGAAGGGCTCGCAGACGCTGTGTGAGAGGGCCAGCCATGCCTAGACGCAGAGGGGCCATCAGGCGTCGGCAACGTAGGCCTTACCCACTCAGGGAATACCGGCAGCAGGTGTCCTATCTCACCATGACTGCCGCGCATTGTGTTAAGAGGCTGCGCTTCAGAAGGGAGGTGGTTGCAGAGATCTGCCAGCTGCATCACAGAGATCTGCGTCCACAGCTGATGTGCAGGACATCTCTGTCGGTGGAAGTGAAGGTCACGGTGGCTCTGAACTTTTATGCAAGCGGCTCCTTCCAAGCCGCTGCTGGGGACATAGCGAACATCTCCCAGTTCGCCGTGCATCGCTGCATCCGGCAGGTCACCGATGCCCTTTTCGCAAGGAGACACCAATTCATCTCCTTCCCCATGACCCTAGAGAGGCAGGAGCAGCGTGCAGTCGGATTTGCCAGGATCGCCGACTTCCCCATGGTGCAGGGTGCCATTGACTGCACGCATGTGGCTATGCGGGCACCTATCGACAATGCCGAGGGTTACCGCAACCGGAAGGGCTACCATTCCCTCAATGTACAGCTGGTGTGTGACCACAGGCAGCGCATCCTAGCTGTCAATGCCCGCTTTCCAGGAAGCAGCCACGATGCATTTATCCTGCGCCAGACTACTGTGGCTGACATGTTCGAGGCACAGCCTCCACCAAGGGGATGGCTTATTGGGGACAAGGGCTACCCTTTGTGCACATGGCTCATGACCCCGCTCCGCGTGCCCAGGACCCCAGCGGAGGAGGCATACAACGAAAGCCATCAAGCCACAAGGAACATCATAGAGCAAACGGTTGGCGTCCTGAAGCAACGGTTCCGCTGCCTGGATCGATCCGGCGGATCGCTACAGTATTCGCCGGATAGAGTCTCCCAGTTCGTCGTCGTTTGCTGCATGCTGCACAACCTGGCTATCCGCAGGACTCAGGCACTGCCACCTCACGTTGGGCCACCACCTCAGGAGGATGAGCAGGAGGGCCATGAGGAGGAGGAGGAGGAGTACCAGCCCAGAAGGGAGCCACAAGGTCCAAGGGCCGTCCGCCGGCGGCTTATTGAACGACACTTCTAGGCCCCCTGTCAGGGAATGGCTTGTGGCAATGAACGCACCTGAATGCAGCCGCTCCGCAAGCCCTCAGCCGGTTAACGCAACAACCACTTGAAACATGACACCTGGACAAGCTGAATAAATAAAAAGCTTTATTTAACAAACTCAGGGCCCTTCCCACATGAAACAGAAAAACAGACAAGACCCCCAAAAAACAGTGAAAAACATATCTCACTCCCACAACCTGGGGAGGAATAACAAAACTTGTCAATCCAATTGGCCTTCATCTTCGGCCTTTCCAAAATAAGCCCCCCCCCCTCCAGAACACAAACACCCCCATATAAAAAAAACAGTTGCCGACACCCTCTACTTGGTGTGCCGAGAGGGCAAGTCCTTGTGCAGGCTTCTCCGGCCCCTGCCCGACCTGTTGCTCCACCTCAACCTGGGCCCTGTGGGTGTTGGAAGGCTGGGGAAAGGCTCCTGAGGGCCGCAATGCGTAACGGCAGATGCCCTTGGGGGTCGGCCTAGACGAGCTCCGGCCCTGGAGGGTCCGGCTGCTGACTGCTGCAGCTGTGGCTGGGCAGCATCAGTCTCTGCAGCAGCTCGTCGCACCTTGGCTGGGGGAGTGGCAGTGGCGGCTGCAGCAATGGGGGCAAGCTGGCTGATGCCAGGCGCTCGCTGGTCGCCAGAGACATTGGCACTCGGCTGGGCTGGCACTGCAGCAAGCACAGCAATCTGGTGGAGGCCAGACCGCTGTGCTGCAGCAGGGCGGCGGGTGCCCTGTCGATGCTTTCGTGACACAGCGAGTGTGGCAGAAGTGAGTGCCCGAACTGCCCTGTTCTGTGCCCGCATCAGATCAGCCAGTGTCTGCACAGCACCACTCATGAACTCGCGACTCGCGTCCTGTGCTGCCGCGCGTTGGTCAACACCCCTGGCCTGTGCTGCCGCGAGTTGCTCGACACCCCTGGCCTGTGAATCCGCGAAAGCGGCCACACTATGAGCCAGGGACTCAATGGCCTGAGGCAACTGTCCCACAACCCCCATGAACTCGTTGTGGCGCCGCTCGGAGGCCGCGGACATTTCATCAAGGAGGCTCACCTCCTGGGCGAGGACCGTCTCCGGACTGGAGGGCGGACTCTCCATCTGGGGAGAAGGCCGCCGAGCTGCCCGACCCTTCCCGCGTGCCTGGACGCCACTGGGCCCAGCAACTGCCCTTCCCTGCAACACTTCCCCCCTCTGGGGAGAAGGCAGCCGTGCTGCCCGACCCTTCCCGCCTGCCTGGACGCCACTGGGCCCAGGAGCTGCACCCCCCTGCAACACTTCCCCCTGGCTCTCCTCCAGGCAAGACGTGTCCCCTCCATTGCCATCCCCTGGCGCGGATGAGGGTTCCCCCGATGTGCCGCCTTCCTCTTGGTCCTCGTCGTCCTCCTCTTCCGAGGGACTGGCACTCTCAGCTTCATGGACCTCCTCCTCACCAGCTGAAAGCAGGAAGGCACAAGAGTAGCTTTAGAGTGAGGACAGGGCGTCAGCGAGGGAGGCATGAGTGGTGGCATTATGCGCATTGGTCGGACAGTGGCAAAGGATGTAGATCTGAAGCGCAAGGGGAACGAGAGAGGTCCAAACGGTCATGTCCTTACCATTGGGGCCCAGCACAGGGTCAGCATCTCCAATAGCAACGGGGCCAACCACCCGGCCATGCATGAGTCGAGCCACGCGCTCCTCCAGGTCACTGAGCTCCTGGAACTGGCCACGGCCACCCCCGGTGGCATTCCGGCTCTTGATATTCTTGGCTAGCTTGGCCTGCAAGAGAAAGGACGGCCTCTAAGTACAGTGTGTTGCCCTGTTGTTGTGTGCACTGCCTCCCATGGTCGAATAGCTTGGCCAGTGTGTAAAGTGCAGAAAGTGCTATTGATGATCATCCCAGTGCCATAGCTGCGGGAGGAGGGATGGCCATTAGGCCTTTGAGGTCCCTTTGCCCATAATGTGAGGTGCACATGCAAGGATGAGGAGGACACTGGAAAGGGTACTCACCCTGACCATCCGAGTGAGGTCGTTGTACTTCTTGCGGCATTGGTCCGCACTCCTGGGGACATCGCTGGTGGATGACACCCTATGGGCGATTTCCCTCCAGGCTCTCCTGTACTGCCTCCTGGGAGCCTTCTTGCCACTGTCCGGGCACAAGATCTCTCTTCTCTTTTCAAAAGCCTTAAGCAGCACCCTCAAAGCATGCTCTGAGAAGCGCTGCGCTCGTTCACGGGCCATCTGCATGGCTTCAGGCGCTATTTGGGTCCACCAGCAGTGTTGAGGCCTAGCTGCAGGGCTCCACTATCCAGGGCGTGGCAGCAGACAAAGTCGACCCTTCCCCCTTTAAGAGCTGGCCGGCGTCAGGGTGTCTGCTGTCAATCAAAACATGACCGCACCTGCGCTGCGCCCGGCCTCGGCGTTATCAGTCCGCACCGCCGGCTTAGCGCCTAAAGATAGAAGTGCAACGCCAGTTTCAGCGCTCGCCCAAACTCCTTGGCCAAATCTACTGAATTTCGGCGAAGTGGCCTACACTTTCCGGCGGGCGCTAACTTTAGCGCCCGCCCGACTTTAGCGCCCCAGAAGTGGCGCGACTGAATTTCTAGGCCTGTAAGTCACCTAGCCTGGGAATCACTTGTTTCTGAAATTGGAATTGATAAGATAAATTGATAGAAATGAAACTGAACATTGGCAAAACCTGTCAGTTCAACAATACTGCTGTTTGGATTTTGGGATAATTTTGAAATAACAAAATGGACTCAGGCACTATATATTGGGTTACTTTTGGGAAAATAAAAGATCCTCTAAAATAATGATAATAAAAAAGTGTTAATAACTTGGACCAAGTGAGAATGTTTGATCTATGTTTTCAATCTTAAATGTTGTACTGGACAGTAAAGTTCCTCCAGGGCTCATGAATTAGATATGAATGGTACTTAATGGGATGTGTAAAATGGAGAGAGGAAATGATTGAGGGTGTGAGATAGAAACAGGAGAATTACACTACCAAATGGGAATTTTCCAAACTTTCTAGTGAAAATCAGGAAAGTGTAGCTAAGAATAGTAAACTGATAGCTTTCTCTTGGAGACATTTGTGTCCCTGCCTTTAATGAACTTTTTAAGAAAACTGAATTTGATAGTCTGGTCACTATCCAAGACAACAGAACCATATGGTGGAAGATGAACAAAGACCTCCAGACAATCTTTTGATAAGATCACCTGAAAGCCGAGAAAGGCTTATACCGGATGGCATGTGTGGCATAATATGAGTGTGCAAATGTGATTTGTTACGTATGAGGCAATTACCATCTGGAAATGCATGGTGAGTTTGCACTGAAGAACGGGTCTCAGACATGCTCAGTTACTTGAAAACAGCAAGACATGAAATGGTTAATGTGGCTCAGGAGAGCAAGACAACTTTTAAAGCATTGACACATACTCCATCAAGAAACTATCTAATTAATGAAACAATCAGAATAGAGTTAAAAACACTGGTACCTGTTAGAGGGATTGAAATTGAAGTTGAAGTGGAGAGTTACATGGAATTTGGATTGGGACAATTGAGGGCCAAGGAGAAATCATGTTTAGTAAGAATTATCCACAAGATGGATACGAGTAAAAGAGAGATCTGAAGAATCTTTTAAGTCCATAATTTGTTGATTAGATGTTAAACCGTAATGTCGCACGAAATGATTGTAAGACTAAATTTAACTGTGACTGTAATAATTGTGTTTTGTAGGTAACAGAGCGTGGAAAAAACCAGTACGAATCCAGTATGAGGTGATTTTGGTGGTGCCTCCTGTGTCATTACTGCAACTACCATGCTTTATGATTCTAACAGGACCTGTTTCATCAACCAAAATGTTTTACTCAATAGCAAAACCTATGCTCAAGTGAAACTGACAGTAAATGAGATACTTAAGTATGTGCTGCACAATTATGTGGCACAATTGGGTTCGACATTCCCCTGTTGTTTGAGGGCTTCCGTGAGCTAGTGATGCGACTGAACTCCTCCCTAAAACATTTTTATGGTTTGGAGCAAGACAACTCAAGAATTGATATTGAAATTGACAGCTTAGAGGACAACTCACACTGGTGGGATATTGGAATTGGTATATCAGCACGCCCTTAGGTTCATAGTATTTCACGTGCTCTGGTAGTTCTCCAACTTGAAATGATAGTGTATTCGATATATGTAACCTATGTAGTCAGACTTTGATACATAAGCCAATTGGGTACTCATGTCTGTGACTAACCAGCACTAACAGATTAATTGAGTACACCGAAAGAGAAGATCCAAAGCAGTGTAGAGGAGACCCCAGGCGGGCTAACATCAGGAAAGGTAGAAGAAACAGAGGGTATCCAAGGCGGGGCAGAATTGAAACACCAGAATAGTGAATTGAATTTAAGTAAGGGGTCAGATCAGGGCCGTTACTGCCAGATCGTATGATGCAGCAATAGCAGCAGCGGGCAGAGGAGAAAGGATAGACTGGGATGCACTAGAAAGCAAGACATATCAGCACGGCCGACATGATGGTTGAGGAGACAGCAGGGTGTCCCTCATCCATGAGGATAGGCGGTTGACCCCTGTGAGTGTCATAGTTAGCACCCAGGCCTATAATAAACAGGGGGATAAAGCCTCATTTGAGAAGCGCTCCGTTCCCCTCAATTACAATTCTAGTCAGAGAATAGATTGAAGTAGTCGAGGAATCATTGGCCCAGAAATTCGGGTCTCCACGGGTGAGTACGCACGGGGTACTCACCCGTAAGCACAATGGAAGTGCCGGTTTCCTGCATGCACTGCGTGATGTAAGAAAAAGGAGTCTCACACATCAAGTAACTTTAAAGTAAGCTTTAAGCAACTTATAATCACACTATATACAAGAGAGGTCTTCACCATGCCTCTGGTAGAAGCCCTTTACAATACTGAGCAGTTCAGTATTTATACCAGTCCAACAGGAAGTGACGTATGACAGGAAGTGATGTATGTACAAAGTTCACAGTTCACAGGAAGTGATGTGCGCATAACTTCCCGGAAGTTATTATTATTATCACATTCTTCCCTCCTGCAGGATTAGAAGGCTGTGGTCTTCCTTTTGTTCCACAGCCGCCGAACAAGGAAGAGTCGCACCCGTTTGGGTTCCCGTCGTAGGCGGTCGCTAGTCCGCTTACATGCGGTTGGCCATTAGTCAGAGTCTGTGTGGCCTGGATTACCCTGTGAAGGGTCGGGGAGATCATGGCTTCGTGTACGAGCCCCAATAGGTTCAAAGTCGGTCTGCCTCTGTTCAGAGGGAGGTGCAGAGCTGGTCTGTGGCGGATCAGTACTTTCGTGCGCGGTACTGGGAGGGTCGCAACTTTGAGTACGGGGTTCTACCGGCACCAAGCTAGTTGGTGTCCGATCAGGATCCTGGAGAGGGGTACCCGATAGGTTCCAAGAGTTTCCTGGTAAAATACCATCACCCGATGCCCCACTAGATCCTGGTGGGCAGGGAGCCAGATCCCGTAATGATACGGTAGATTCTCGGCCGTCGGGATATCGTATGTTTGCATAGGTGGGGTTGGCATCGGTTAGTTCGACCTCGTCTATGAGAGGGTCATTTTTAGACGTCCGAACGTATCTTCGGAGTAGTACAGGTCCAGGAGTAGTTAGCCATGACGGGAGTGATGTCCCATGAGATGAGCGACGCTGGACTCCAAAGAACCGCTCATGAGGTGTAGTGTTTGTGGCTGTAGAAAGAAGGGACCGTATAGAGTGCAATGTATCCAGAAGCACTGCTTCCCATTGCTGGTCTGGTAGGCCCCGAGATCTTAAAGCAAGACGTACGGAATTCCAGATGATACCGTTATACCTCTCTACCTGCCCATTTCCGATGGGATGGTATGGCGTTGTTTTGCTTGTAGCAATTCCCCATTCTGAGAGGTAGTCCTTGAGTTCCCTTGACATAAAGGATGGACCCCGATCTGAGTGAATATAAGCCGGCATGCCACAGAGAGAAAATACCTGCTCAAGGCAGCAGATTACTGTGGATGCCAGCATATTGGAGCAGGGGAAGGCAAACGGAAAACGTGAATATTCATCAATCATGGTGAGCAAATATGTGTTCCGAGTGGAAGAGGGCACTGGGCCCTTAAAATCGATGCTAAGTCGTTGCATCGGTTGGGTTGCATGTATGAGCATACCATCTGAGGGGCGGAAGAACTGAGGTTTTAATTCCGCACAAAGCCGGCATTCTGAGCATATTTTCTTTACATCTCCAGTAGAAAAAGGGAGATTCCGTGATCGTACAAAATGTAGCATGCGCGTAACGCCAGGATGACACAATCCATTATGGACATCTATGAGAGTAGAGGATGACATAGTGGAGCAGAATGCCCGTGTGAGGGTGTCCGGGGCCACATTCTCCTTGCCAGGTCGATAGTGAATGGTATAACCAAAAGAGGCCAGTTCCATCCTCCAAAGTTGTATTTTATTATTCTTAATTTTGGTTCGTTTTCGATTATCGAGCATGAAGGCGACTGATCACTGATCCGTGATTAATGTAAAGTGCTGGCGAGCTAGAAAATGGTTCCACTTCCGTACTGCCTCTATGATGGCTGTGGCTTCCTTCTCAACTGGAGGATAATGTAGCGGCACCTTGTAAGGTCCTGGACATAAATGCTACAGGACGACCTTCCTGATTTAGAGTAGCCGAGATCGCCACCTCCGAGGCATCACATTCGACTATGAAAGGGAGATTCTCATCGATGGAGTGAAGAGCCGCTTTCTCCAACTGTTTTTTGAGAAGGTTAAAGGTTGCAACAGCCGCTGTTTCCAATGGAAATGATCTAGCATGCAGCAAGGGTTGGATTTTGTCTGAAAAATGAGGAATCCATTTAGCGTAGTATGCAAACAGACCGAGAGCCCGACGTAAAGAAGCCGGATTCTTAGGTGACGGGAGCTCTTGGAACGGGTGAAGTCTTTCTAGGTCTGGCTTAATGATACCATTGCCTACGCAGTAGCCAAGGATGTTGATGGTCGGTTGCGACTCAACAGATTTAGATTCATTCAAGGTTAAGTTACGGCGATGGAGGGCATCCTGAAATTTTTGGAGGTTGGCGTCGTGTTCCTGTTGATCGTGACCTGCAATAGTAATGTTATCAAGACAGGGAAAAGTGTCCCTTAGGTTTTCCTGTTTAACCAGGCCATCCATTGCCCATTGGAAGACAGCCACTCCATTAGTAACCCCGAATGGGAGGCGACGAAATTGTTACAGCCGTCCATTAGCCTCAAAGGCCGTGTACTGCTTATCTGAGACCTTCAAGGGTACCTGATGATAGGCACTTTTTAAATCGTAAGTTGAGAACACTTTGTATTTGGCCAGTTTATTAACCATATCATCAATGCGTGGCAATGGGTAGGCGTCCAAGTCAGTATGTTGATTGATAGTTTGCGAATAATCAATGCATAGTCATTGTTTGTGAGGTTTTAGAGGGTTCTTGACGATGACAATTTGAGCCCGCCAGGGCGATGAACATGGTTTGATGATATCCTCTGCTAAAAGTCGAGAGATTTCAGCCTCAATAAAAGATTGGTCTTCCTGACTAAAGCGCCGCGATTTCGTTATTATTGGTTTGCATCGAGGAGGAATACTGGCAAATAATGAGGGTTCATCAAGTGAAGCTGCTGATAATGCACAAAATGGTAATTTAGACAGTATATTAGAAATAGTAAGTCCAGGTTTGGATCCGCCGAACTCAATGGTGAGTTTCTTATGCTGTTTTTGAAAATCCAGCCCTAAGATGAGATCACTACATAAGTCCTTGAGCACCGAAAGTCGGGTGGAGGGATACATGCGACCATTAAGTGTCATATCAACAACACAAAAGCCGGAGATTCTGGTATTAAGTGATGACTGAGCCATCGCAATTGCCTGGTCCGATGGGAAGACATATAGTTTCAATTTCGCAACAATCTGTTCTGTAATGAAACTATCAGTACTTCCTGAGTCAATTAAGGCATCTAAGGTATGCCCTTTAATTGAAACTTTTGTAGCTGCATGAAACAGGTTCTGTGGGCAAGCAGCTGCAATTGGTGTCGTTGCACAGAGAGTGGCTGAAACTCTCGGTGTGCTTCTTCGGGAGAGAGCTCGAGAGGAAGCTTGATAGGTCCTAGCTGGAGCATCTTGATAGGCCCTAATTGGGGCAGTTCGGTAGGCCTTAGCTGGATAGGCCCTCGTAGAGGCTCTTGATTGGCAAACTTTAGCAAAGTGTCCTTTTTTTTTGCAATGACTGCAGATCGCATTGCGAGCAGGGCAGAATTTCCTAGGGTGAAAAGAATCTCCACAAAAGAAGCATTCCTTCCTAGATTGCCAAGAGGCTGCTAAAGTGGGGTCATCCTCCTTTTCATCAGAATTATCAGGATTAGATTCCTCCATGATAGGGTTCACCTGAGACCACTTGAATTGTTTGGTTGCAGTTACAGCAGCAGATCGAGATCTGGGCAGCTGATAGAGGTCTGCATTTCTCTTTGCCAAATCCAGAGAACAAGCTAGGTCAAAAGCCTTTTGTAGCTCAAGTGTTTTACTTTCTAGTAGATGCTGGCGTATAAATGGAGAGGCAATCCCGCAGATGAAAGCATCACGAATCATTTCTTCGCGGTACAGCTCAGCCGAGGCTGCCTGAAAGTTACAATCTATGCTGAGCCTGCGAAGTTCTTGAAGGAATTCGTTAATCGATTCCCCTGGCCCTTGTCGGGCTGTGGCCAGTAGATGTCTAGCATAGACCTCATTTGGAGTCTTGGCATACAGTTTTTTAAGTGCCCGAATCACCTCATCGTAATTATCCCATTCATCAACATATTCAAACACTGTTGGGGTCACATAGTTGATAAGTATCCTCAGTTTAGTAGGAGCATTCGCTTTACATTCATCAAGAAAACTCTCAAAGGTACGATACCAATGCTTCCATACCCTGCCAGCTGCTGGTGTGTTTGGGTCCAAGTCCAGACGAGTAGGTTTAAGGATGTTTTCCATGATGGGTGGTTCCCTGGATCCTTAACTCCGAGTTTGTCCGAAGGTCTAGTATTTGTGAGTGTAAATACTAAGTTGCTTAAATTGATGTAAGAAAAAGGAGTCTCACACATCAAGTAACTTTAAAGTAAGCTTTAAGCAACTTATAATCACACTATATACAAGAGAGGTCTTCACCATGCCTCTGGTAGAAGCCCTTTACAATACTGAGCAGTTCAGTATTTATACCAGTCCAACAGGAAGTGACGTATGACAGGAAGTGATGTATGTACAAAGTTCACAGTTCACAGTTCACAGGAAGTGATGTGCGCATAACTTCCCGGAAGTTATTATTATTATCACACTGCGCATGCGCGGGAAACTGGCACTTCCGTTCCCCTGAAAGAAGGGGTTCAGAAGTCGAACGCGTGTGAAGGAGAGGCTGCGCGTGCGCATCGAAGTTACGTTTTTTTTGCAGGTTTTCCCAGGAGGGTAAGTCTCCAGAAGTTACACATATAAAAAGCAGTTGCAAGGCCTGCTTTTTACAAGGTAAGTGGTGAGTTAATTAAAATTAAAACATTTTTTCCACAGGTTTATTATTTTTAAATACTTTAAAGAAAGGTAAGTTTATTTTTAGCCCAGTTAGAAAATAAAATTATTTTTTCAAAAATTTAAATTATTGTTTAAAACAGTTATTTCATGTAATTTATAGTTTATTTAAAAAATTTGATTTTTTTTAAAATTTATTTGAAGATTTAGTGATGATTTGGGGCTTATTGTATTTATAAGTTTGACAGCCCTTCCTGTCAAACTTATGAATGAAGCATTCCCTGCTCCGATTGGCTCCCCATGGCCAATGTGATCCCAGGGGACGCATCGAACTAACTGCGCCCCTGGGATACGCAAGCACTGCGCGCCGGAAGTTGGAGGAGGCCCAGGATCGCAATTCCACGGGGGCCCACAGCTCAACGTCCGGCGCGCAAGGCAAGTGCAGATCGGGGGCTTACACCCACGGGAAGCCCTCGACCCGAATTTCTGGGCCAATGTTTAAAACATTTCATTCTTGAGGTGGGGACTTGTATGAAAGGCTGATATTTAGAGATATTTAGTAGACGAGAATCATATATGTATAACTTCAAGTGTAGCCATTGACCAAATAATATTACCCATAATTACTCCTGGGTAACTAAAAAGCTAAGACTTGTTCAAAATATAGCTGCAGATAGTCAAAAGCAGTTTTGATTAAGTTTTGATAACAAACAGCCACAGACTGCGAGTGAAGGTTAAATTGCTAAAAAAAAATATTATGATGCTAAATAGAAATTAGAATTCACTTACCAAAACTAATTGCAATGATATTTTAAAAATAATTAGTATAAGGACATAAAATGAGAGAGATCATGGAGATAAAGAATTTATCTGGTCGATTAAATTGAGATAGTTTGGATACCTCAAGACTAGTGAAACAGCACTGATATGGGCCCTTGGTATAAAGGCCTTGTACCAGGGAAGCTAGAAATGAAAGAGTTAAAGTAAATTCCAATGGGGTGAAAAACTATAAACAAGATAACACTGAACATGGCAAAGTTGGTGAAAAAATACTGGAAAGGCGAGATACTACCTTAGTCTGAGTGACAATGGTATTTTGACCATTAGAACCAATTAAAAAAGGTGATTTGTTAAAGACCATCTACGGACACTGGCCAAACCAACTTTTGATAAGAAAAGGGTTAAAACCTCAATACTCAAAGAACAACTTTACACAGACGTACTGCAAGAACAAAGGAACAGACTTAAGACGATGTTATCTGTGTCCGAGAGGTTCCAGAGACCAAGGGCTGCGAGCTACTCGTTAAAACTATCGCCTAATATTAAGTATATTACGCTTAATAAATCTTGACCTATTGCTCAAACATACTGGCAGCTGTCTATTGATGACTTGTCCAAGAACTCAGAGATCATTTAAGATCTTACACCGGCATCTTGTATTCTTTCAGCCCTGCCGCTGGCCAAGGCCTCAGCCATACCCCTGCCAAGAATGGCCAGCACTGTCTCCTCTGAGGTGGTGAGGTGTGCCTCGTATTTGATAGAGATTGTTGGTAGGTGAGTGACAGAGTGGGGTTGGGGTGGGGGAGGGGTGGTCATACAATGACCAGTCTGTGAGGCTATTGGTGTAGTTGGTAGGTGATGGCTTTTGAAGATGCATTCTCTGACCTTCACCACTGGTCTGAAGTCATGAAGCTTCTTTGGGCACTGGAGCCAGGTCATGGGGGCGACACTGCTGGCAGTGACGGCCCCGGTGACCTGGACCCACATCGCTCTTTCTGGAGGGCCTCCTGGCCCCTGTGGGTAGAGGGTCTCTCTTGCAGTGTTGACCCCTTGTACAAAGCTGGAGTGCTGCGTACGAGACCTTGGGTCCCCCTTCCCTGGCTTGTTGAGCCATTTGTGTTAGTGCTGAAGCACTTTTACCATTTTTTACATGTGGAAGGCAGTTCACCTTTAAGAGCTGATGACTGCCATTTCGGAATTATTTTTAATGTTTATTTTTTTTCAGAAGGCAGTTGAGAACCAAGGGCTAAAGGCTGCCTATTTTTAAATGATTTTTACTTTTTTCATTTTAGAAGGCAGTTTCCCTTTAAGGGATCGACACTACTTTCTAAAATGACAGACTAGCTTTAAGACAATGCTGCTCTTGCTCCAGGGACGCTACGGCCACGCTGGGCCTCCTGCCAAGAGTACCACCGGAAATCCAGTGTTGCACTCCTGGTTTTGCACTGCGCTAGTTTAAATTAGACGGCACTACTATTTCGGGCGGTCGTTAACTTCGGCTCGCGGTGGCACCGTCTGGTTTCCGGCCTACTCCAATTTCTAAGCCCAGGTTTCTTAGTATGATAGCACAGATCTGTTAATATTGCAAGCAGGAAAGGTAGCATGAATTTTGTATGTACCAACTGGTGTACATCGATTCCATTTCATTAAAGTAGAAAAACATAATTTTTTTTTAAAAACCTACAAATTTCATGTAGTTTACATAAATACAAGTGAGGTAAAAACATCTTTATCTTTTCTTCTGTTTGCATGTTGTTTTGAGGATTTCAACGTATAATCTAGGCTGCCGCTCGAGTGCAGCACTGAGGAGCACTGAGTTGTCAGAGGTTTTGTCTTTCAGATGAACTATTAAATCATCAGCCTGTTCAGAAAGATGTTAAGGAAATCTCATGGTGCAATCTGAAGAATCAGAATGCAGGTCAACATTTCTCCCACAACCGATGCCACCAAAAGCAAATTAATGTGTCATTCATCTCGTTGTTTTTTGGGGTCCTTGTTGTACACAAAATGGTTGCTGCATTTAACTGCACAACAGTAACTGCACTTAAATGTTATTCATTGCCCGTAAAGTGCTTTGAGGCCCATTTTATAAGGCACTATTTAAATACAAGGCTCTCTCTCGTGAAATATTTCGACACTGCCAAATCCTCAAAATCAAGCAATTAAATTAAACCGATGTATATGTATATAATATTTTCTGATTCTTATGCTAGCTGTTAAGTTTGCCAAACTATAGTGGATTTACAATTACTCAGTTAGAATGTCCTATTTACTCATTTTCCAACCCATTTCCTATTAAAATATATTGGCCTAGAAATTCGGTAGCGCCCCGTTTGGGGCGCCAGTCTCGCCAGGGCGCCGGAAGTACCGCCCCGTAAGGAGTCACGCGCGCCAGCCGGATATTCAGTTTGAGCACTCCAAACGAAAGCACGGCGTTACTCGAGGCGCCCCGCATCCGTCTTGAGGTGCTGCAACTGAAGTTTGCAGCGCAACATGCTGCAGCACCACACGCTGCAGCACGGTGCACTGTGGTACTGCAGGCCTTCCTCCCCTTCTTAAAGGGAAGGTGCCTGCTGCAGCGCGATCTGAGATCGCGAGTGCCGGCAAAAGAGCCCGGCACCGAGGAGAAGTGCCGGGTTCTTGGGAGACAGCTGGCACAACGCGGGGGGGGTGCTCAGGAGGCCGGTGACGGCTACGCGAAGAGGTGCTGGCAGGCGGCCAGCAAAAAAAATGGCCGCCCCGCACCTCTACCACCGCAGGTAGGCCCCCCTGAACCGGTCGCAAATTGCGACCGGCGTTACAGCGGGGGGCGCTACCAAATTTCACGATCGGGGCGGTAGCGGGGCACTGCGCACACCGATGACATCATCGGTGGTGGCGCAGCGCTACCGACTAACGCCGCCATTAGCACCCTGCTAAGTTCACGGGAGGCGTGGCCAGTGGCGCTAAAGCAACTAAGTGCCCTCTTTGGGCGCTAACTGGTGGCGCAGCCCACCGAATTTCTAGGCCATTATATTAATCATTGGACAAAAATCAGTGACTGCGAAATAACGAACAAGATTCAAACAGTAATTCCCTGGACATTATTTTTTTGTGATTCAGCTTTTCTGTGCGTGTGCTGCAGTCGAAGATATGTTAGAAAACATTAAATTCAGCTTCTTTTTTAACTGTTTGATGCAATGTTAAAAAGTTGAATGAATCAAATAATTGCTGCATAATGATTGCAGTCTGTACATTATTTCACAATTCAGCCAAACTTTTACTGGAACACGCTTGAAAACAGGTAACAATAATGCGATTTCTAAATACCATTGTGTATATTCACGGGGGGGAAAATTTGATTGCTTTGCTCCTCCCGTTAGCGCCCTAAGAGGTTGCTAATGGGGCGCAAAGCAACTAGCACCCGGGCACGGCGATGTTTGCACCGCTCGCAAAATTGACCAGACATTTTGCGGCGGCGCTAAACACTACCGCCATGATGTCCTGCGCCCGCAGATCGTGACGTCAGTCAAACATGCAACGTCCCGGTAGCGCCCCGGACCGGATATTGTGTGGCGCCCCCTGCCTTACCGCCTGCCGCTAGCAACGACAGGTTGAGGGCAGTGTTTTGCAGTCGGAAAGGGACTGGGGGAGTGCTATTTAAAGGCGACTGCTTCCTGCCTTCTTTTGTCGGTGACAGTTTTGCACCGTGCATTCTGAGAGAGAGAGACTTCTGGAGAGATTCAATGCTGTGTGAAGAAGTTTTGGGTACTGAGCAGCACTTTGCAGGTTCATTTTGATTTGACCTTCCTTGCATCGATTTAGAAGAGACTATGGGGGCTGCACTCTGAGATCTTTCCCTGGGGCTCTTCATTGTTCTTTCCAGCAGAATTGATGTACAGGTCTCTCCAGGCGAGATTCAAGGCTGCAATGAGCAGGGTGTGGATGGAGAGCAAGATCGACCCTCCCCTTTAAGAACTGGCCGGTGCCAGTGTTTCTGTGTTCCATTGCTGACTGACATCACATGAGCTTCGCCAGCACTCTGAGGTAGTGCCTCGCTACTCGGCGTTAGCGCCTTAAGAGAGGTGTGTAGTGCCTGATTTAGCGCTCCAATAACCTCCAGGGGCGATAGAAGCCAAGTTTGCAGTAGGAGGCAATAATTAGCGCCAGGCGTTAAACTTTGCGCCTGGATGATAATTGCGCCCCAAACGGGGCGATACTGAATTTCTTCCCCATGATACCTTAGTCTACTGCCAGAAAGGCAACGAAGCTTCACTGCCATCAAGTTGAACAGCTCATGCTCTTATTTGCAAGAACGACCAATCTTAGTGTTTCATACTAACACCACGTCCAGTGAACTCCCACAGGGACCATGCACTGCCCATAGTGCCCATAGTGACCTTGTCCCACCTCCCCAGGCCATCTCAAGTCCCCCAGCAAAGAAAGCCCTCAAAGTTTATATCTGCAAGTACTGTACCTTGCATCTGTGAGGTAGAATAATATACCAAGATCTGAGAAAAGGTTAAATCAAATTCAATCAAAGTAATAGATTGTGGGGATTGAGTATGGCAGTGACATCAAACACTGTCCTTGAATTCAGTTCACTTGAATTTGAATCAAATCTACATCAAATGTCCTCTTCGTTGGATATAAGGGTGCCATGCGAAAGGAATTGAGACAGTCGCAACTCAGTTCCTAGTGGACATGCGCCAATGCCACTCAAAGTTCTCATAATAATGGCTAAAGCAGTACATTCGGGTTTGCTGATCTGAGGTTAGCGTTGTGGCAGATTGTTGGAGCACCATAGAGGGAGCTTTATTCTGCAACAGTAGAACAAACGTGCAGAGATGCTAAATGCTGGTACCAGGGAGGCAAGAGCTGTATGTTTCCTGAAAACTAAGAGGAAGATCTAACCACTGGATGCCAAAAATTTATAAAACAATCGAAAAACAATCCACTTCCACTCACATCGCTCGGCATGATTCCTCCCCCCTGCCTCTCCAAAAATCCTCCGCGAGCTGCACTTACCTCAGCAGTCAGGTAACTGACACTTGTGACTGCATAATGCATTTAGACATCAATATCCAATGTGTGCCATTTAAACCGACTTCCTAAATCATGATCAAAGTGGCATCTCATGCAGTGAGCTTTCCGTTCTAGTTCACAATCAAGTTTGAACAAATGTCTTGTGACACGCAGGAATTAGATGGTGTAATCAGATTTTCCAATCAGCAGTATATATTTTTGCACGCAAGTCCGTTTTGTGCTCCGTCTCTCGTGAGAGATGCTTTTAAAAATAGATATTTGAGAATTAACACAAAATTGATGAAGATGCAAGACAGGGCTAATGTAACACAGCATCCTGTTCATCCCATTATATATTTTGACAGGCATTTGGTTCCCCTCCAAGGCCTTCTCTCCTTAAGCTTGTTTTTTGGTGTGTTATATAACAGGATATATTTAGTCGCGACTTGAATGGAATTGTTAGATTGTGAAAGCTGTTAATGATCATACAGCTAACAGAAAAGTAAGGACGAGAAAGGGTCGAGGACACATTCATTAGATAACTTGGGTATCTATTATGAGGGCATTTCCAGATATAACCACAAGGAATGAAAGCACATTTGAAAAACAGGAACTAGCTGCCAGCTCATTAGTTGGATGGTATAATGGAAGATTTCAACAGACAAACAAAACTGAAATGGAGGGAGACCACCCTGATTCTTGAAAACTAGAAAAGGGGATTACGGAGGGCTTGAAAATGACGACTTGATAGATGGTGCCAGTGGCTTAATTCACAGGCCAAAGGATAAACTTTGAAAATGCCCCGAGACCTCATTGAGAATTTTTGGTCTGTGATGATACCGTTCAGTAGCAGCTCTAAGCCTGTGGCTAGCACCAGCGGACTGCAAGAAGCGGGCAGAGATGCCACTGTTTCTCTGGAGAATGGCAATCAGCTTGTTTCCTTAAATCCCCCTTCAATGTCTTCAGACATGGGCCCAGCACCTCTTGCTACTGCCAATGCCAGGCTGTCGGAAGCTGGTCCCTGAGAGAAGAATCACTTCAGGTCTCTAAGGCTCCAGGGGCACCACCCCACTGCTCAACCCAATGGCACTCAGGGATCACTTCATCAAAGCAGTAGATAAGGAACTAGAGTGAGTAAGCTAGCTGGCACAAAGGGTAGTCACGTTGTTAAGAAGTAGTTGTAGACAGGGATAATGGAGTTTATTGTAGCACTTCCTTGTGAGTCATGATGTGGAGATGCCGGTGTTGGACTCGGGTGGACAAATGAAAGAAGTCACACAACACCAGGTTATAGTCCAACAGCTTTATTTGAAATCACAAGCTTTCGGAGCGCTGCTCCTTCGTCAGGTGAAGTGAAGAGTTGCATATAAGCACAGCATATATAGTCAAGAGCGTACTGCCAGATGATTACAGGTAATCTTTCTAACTGCCCTTTATCACACCTCGGCAGAGAGATAATCACAGCAATCACAGGTGTGAATGGTGTCCAAACAGGTCAGTCAGGAAAACATTACATCAAAGAACAATGAGGTGGGGTCACAAGGGGTCAAATGTTGCAGATACTGGGGTCTGTATGAAAAACAAAAAACCAACAAAAAACTATTTTTTTGCTGGAAATCACAGCAGGTCCGGCCACATCTGTGTGGCGAGAACAAGCCAACGACGACTTGAGTCTGGATGACTCTACGTCAGGTGGGGTTACATGTAGCGTAACATGAACCCAAGATCCCGATTGAGGCCGTCCTCATGAGTGCGGAACTTGGCTATCAGTTTCATCTCGACGATTTTGCGTTGTCGTGTGTCTCGAAGGCCGCCTTGGAGAATGCTTACCCGAAGATCGGAGGCTGAATGTCCTTGACTGCTGAAGTGTTCCCCGACTGGAAGGGAACATTCCTGCCTGGCGATTGTTGTGTGGTGTCTGGTCATCCGTTGTCGCAGTGTCTGCATGGTTTCGCCGATGTACCATGCTCCGGGGCATCCTTTCCTGTAACGTATGAGGTAGACAACGTTGGCCGAGTCACATGAGTATGTACCATATACCTGGTGGGTGGTGTCCTCACGTGTGATGATGGTATCTGTGTTGATGATCTGGCATGTCTTGCAGAGGTTGCCGTGACAGGGTTGTGTGGTGTCGTGGTCGCTGTTCTCCTGAAAGCTGGGTAATTTGCTGTGAACGATGGTCTGTTTGAGGTTAGGCGGCTGTTTGAAGGCGAGTAGTGGAGGTGTGGGGATGGCCTTAGTGATGTGTTCGTCGTCATCGATGACATGTTGAAGGCTGCGAAGAACATGGCGTTGTTTCTCCGCTCCGGGGAAGTACTGGACGACGAAGGGTACTCTGTTGGTTGTGTCCCGTGTTTTGTCTTCTGAGGAGGTCTATGCGATTTTTCGCTGTGGCCCATCGGAACTGTCGATCGACGCGTCGAGCATCATATCCTGTTCTTACGAGGGCGTCTTTCAGCATCGTGGAGCATCGTGAGGTTGTCCATGGGCTCGCGGTAGAGTGAAGTGCTAAGGTGTCCATGTGCTCAGCCTGTGCTCAGGACACAGCTGACCAGCTACGAGACACCGCCAAACAGACAAGGTAATGGAACTACGCTGCCTACATACACACCAAGAACAGGAAGCTTGAGAAACTCGGCATCACCACCAGCAGCAACCAAGCCTCCCCCGGTACCATGGTTGAAACCACAGGGAAGTCCATCGTCAACTTGACCGACCACACCCTTCAACCAGACGAAATCGAAGTTCTCAGCCGAGGGCTCAATTTCTGCCCCACCACCAAAATGGACCCCATCGGTCTCGCGGCAGACACAGAGGAATTCATCAGGAGAATGAGGCTCCGGGAATTCTTCCACAAATCCCAAGATGTCAGCAGCGAACCCAGTGAGACAACCAATGATCTGGAACAGCAGACAGAGGGATCCGCAGTGCAGCAACCGAAGAAGAAAGAGTCAAATTGGACCCCTCCGGAGGATCGCTGCCCTAAGCTTGACATGTATGCTCAAGCTGTCAGGAGAGCATCAACGCCAGATACATCAGCCGCACTCACAAGACAGCCCAGAATGTCACCTGAGCACAACGCAATGCCATCCATGCTCTCAAGACCAACCGCAACATCGTCATCAAACCAGTAGACAAAGGAGGAGCCATTGTCATACAGAGCAGAACGGACTATTGCAAAGAAGCATACCGACAACTGGACACCCAGGAACACTACAGTCAGTTACCCACAGATCTGACCAAAGAACACACCCACCAACTCAACAGACTGATCAAGACCTTCAATCCAGACCTTCAAAGCATCCTACGTGCTCTCATCCCACGTACTCCCCGCGTGGGAGACTTCTACTGCCTCCCAAAGATACAAAAAGCCAACACACCCGGACGTCCTATCGTATCAGGCAACGGAACCCGTGTGATAAACTCTCTGGATACGTCGAGGGCATCCTGAAACCCATCGTACAGGGAACCCCCAGCTTCTGTTGCGACACTACAGACTTCTTACAGAAACTCAGCACCCACGGACCAGTTGAACCAGGAACACTCCTCGCCACGATGGACGTCTCGGCACTCTACGCCAGTATCTCCCACGATGACGGCATCGCTGCAACAGCCTCAGTACTCAACACCAACAACAGCCAATCTCCAGACGCCATCCTACAACTCATCCGCTTCATCCTTAACCACAATGTCTTCACCTTCGACAACCAGTTCTTTACCCAAACACATGGAACAGCCATGGGGACTAACTTCGCACCCCAATACGCCAACACCTTCATGCACAAGTTTGAGCAAGAGTTCTTCACTGCACAGGACCTCCAACCAACGCTATACACCAGATACATCAAGGACATTTTCTTCCTATGGACCCACAGCGAAGAATCACTGAAAAGACGACATGATAACATCAACAAGTTCCATCCCACCATCAAACTCACCATGGACTACTCCTCAGAATCGGTTTCATTCTTGGACACACGAATCTCCATCAAAGACGGACACCTCAGCTCTTCACTCTACCGCAAGCCCATGGACAACCTCACGATGCTCCACTTCTCCAGCTTCCACCCTAACCACGTTAAAGAAGCCATCCCCTATGGACAAGCCCTGCGAATACACAGGATCTGCTCAGACGAGGAGGAACGCGATGGACACCTACAGATGCTGAAAGACGCCCTCGTAAGAACGGGATATGATGCTCGACTCATCGATCGACAGTTCCGATGGGCCACAGTGAAAAATCGCATAGACCTCCTCAGAAGACAAACACGAGACACAACCAACAGAGTACCCTTCGTCGTCCAGTACTTCCCCGGAGCGGAGAAACTACGCCATGTTCTTCGCAGCCTTCAACACGTCATCGATGACGACGAACACCTCATTAAGGCCATCCCCACGCCTCCACTACTCGCCTTCAAACAGCTGCCTAACCTCAAACAGACCATCGTTCGCAGCAAATTACCCAGCTTTCAGGAGAACAGCGACCACGACACCACACAACCCTGCCACAACCTCTGCAAGACATGCCAGATCATCAACACAGATACCATCATCACATGTGAGGACACCACCCACCAGGTACATGGTACATACTCATGTGACTCGGCCAACGTTGTCTACCTCATACGTTGCAGGAAAAGATGCCCCGGAGCATGGTACATCGGCGAAACCATACAGACACTGCGACAACAGATGACCGGACACTGCACAACAATCGCCAGGCAGGAGTGTTCCCTCCCAGTCAGGGAACACTTCAGCAGTCAAGGACATTCAGCCTCCAATCTTCGGGTAAGCATTCTCCAAGGCGGCCTTCGAGACACACGACAACGCAAAATCGTCGAACAGAAACTGATAGCCAAGTTCCGCACTCATGAGGACGGCCTCA